>NW_024070213.1:87744439-88489761 GCF_014754425.2 Oryx dammah | reverse complement strand
ATAGTATTTGTTAAAAATATAAATTATTAAATATCTATTGGGAAAGGATAAAGAGGCCAAGACTCCAGATACAACTATAATAATATTGATACTTCTTGAACTGGAGTTTATTTAACCATCATTGTTAGCATCTGGAACACATCGGGAGGCCAGCAACCAGTCACAGAGCACAAACACCACAAAGTTCATGCTCTCAAGTATATAAGTAGGCCCAAGGTTTCATTCAGAGCTGTTTAATTCTGAATTGACTCAGTTCTTTTGGGCATGGGTATCTAGCTTCTGGCAATGCAGAATATTAGAAGCAGAAGTTTCTGATGATACCCAACAATAATGGAAGAAACTGAAAAATCTATAAACATTAGACACAACAAGGTAAAGGAGTTGATTGGATAACAAAGAGACATTTCCTCAACTCATAATGGGGTTACATCTTGATAAACCCATCATGAGCTGAAAATACTGTAAGTCAAAAATTCATTTACTACAACCTCATCTATTGAATGGGCTTTTTTGGTGGCTTAGTGGTAGAGAATCCTATGCAGGAGATACAAGTTCAATCCCTGGATCAGGAAGATCTCCTGGAGTAGGGCATGGCAACCCACTCCAGTATTCTTGCCTGGAGAATCCCATGTACAGAGGAGCTTGGTGGGCTATAGTCCACAGGGTAGCAAAGAGTTGGATGAAACTGAAGAGAGTGAGCACACTTCCACACACCTATTGAACATCACAGATTAGACTAGCCTACTTTAAACATGCTCAGAATACTTATATTAGCCTGTAGTTAGGCAAACTCATCAAACACAAAGCCCATTTTATAATACAGTGTTGAATACCTTATGTAATTTATTGAATATTGTACTGAAAGTGAAAAACAGCTTGGGTACAAAGTGCTTGTAACTATTGGTTGTTTACCTTCATGATGGTGAGGCTGACTGGGAGCTGCTGCCGTCCAGCGTCATCATGAGAGTATCGTACCACATATCATTAGCCCAGGAAAAGAACAACATTCAAAGGATGATTTCTATTTTTTCTGTTTTTAAACATGTGGCTGTGCACAGTTTTCCCAGCACCGTTTGTTGAAGGGTCTGTCTTTCCAGCATTGTGTAGTCTTGCGTCCTTTGCCATACATTAATTGACCATAGGTGCATGGGCTTATTTCTAGGTTTTCTGTCTTCTTCTGTTGATCTCTATTTTTGTTTTTGTGCCTGAACCATACTGTTTTGATGACTATAGCTTTGTAGTATAGTTTGAAATCAGGAAGCCTAATTCTTCCAGTTCCCGTTTTTCTTTTTCAAGATTACTGTGGCTATTCAGGATCTTTTGTGTCTCTATACAAATTTTGAGATTGTTCTAGTTCTGTGAAAAGTGCCATTGGTAATTTGATAGGGATTGCACTGTATCTGTATATTTTCTTGGGCAGCATAGTTATTTTGACAATGTTAATTCTTCCAATCCACAAACATGGTATATCTTTCCATCTCTTTATGTCTTTGATTTCTTTCATCAGCATCTTATTGGTTTTAGGGTATAGGTCTTTTGTGTCCTTAGATAGGTTTATTCCTAGGTATTTTGTTCTTTTTGATGTGATGGTAAATGGAATTGCTTCTTGAATTTCTCTTTTGGATCTTTCATTGTTAGTGCATATAAATGAAACAGATTTCTGTGTGTTAGTTTTTTAACCTGTAACTTTACCAAATTCATTGATGAGTTCTAGTAGTTTTCTGGTATTATCTTTTGGATCTTGTATGTATAGTATGTCATCTGCAAACAGTGATAGTTTAACTTCTTTTCCAATTTAGATTTCCTTTACTTCTTTTTCTTCTCTGATTGCTGTACCTAGGACTTCCAAAACTATGTTGAATGGAAGTAACGGGAGTGGACATCCTTGTCTTTATTGCTCATCTTAGAGGGAATGGTTTCAGCTTTTCACCATTGAGTTTGATGCTACCTGTAGGTTTGTCCTATATGGCCTTTATTATGTTGAGGTTTGTACCTTCTATGTCCACTTTCTGGAAAGTTTTTTTTATCATAATGGGTTCTGAATTTTGTTAAAAAAACTTTGTCTGCATATATTGAGATGATCATATGGTTTTTATTCTTCAGTTTGTTGATGTGGTCTATCACATTGATTGATTTGTGAATGTTGAAATGTCCTTGCATCCCTGAGATGAATCCCATTTGATCATGGTATTCTTTAACTTTATACACAAAAAATAAGCTCAAAGTGGAATAAAGACCTAAATGTGAGACTGGACACTATAAAACTCCTAGAGGAAAACATAGGCAGAACACTCTCTGAAATAAATCACAGCATCTTTTTTGGCCCATCTCCTAGAATGATGAAAATAAAAACAAAAATAAATAACTGGAACCGACTTCAACTCCAAAGCTTTTGCACAGCAAAGGAAACTATATAACAAAAAGACAACCCACAGGTTGAAAGAAAATATTTGCAAATGGTGTGACTGATAGGGATTAGTCTCCAAAATTTGTAAACAGCTTATGATGCTTAACAGCTTCAAAATAGCCCACTGCAAAAATGAGCAGAAGACCTGAATAGACATTTCTCCAAAAAGGCCATACAGATGGCCAACAGGCATATGAAAAGATGTTCAGCATAGCTAGTTATTCAGTTCAGTTCAGTCACTCAGTCGTGTCCGACTCTTTGCCACCCCATGAATCACAGCACGCCAGGCCTCCCTGTTCATCACCATCTCCTGGAGTTCACTCAGACTCGCATCCATCGAGTCAGTGATGCCATCCAGCCATCTCATCCTCTGTCGTCCCCTTCTCCTCCTGCCCCCAATCCCTCCCAGCATCAGAGTTTTTTCCAATGAGTCAACTCTTCTCATGAGGTGGCCAAAGTACTGGAGTTTCAGCTTTAGCATCATTCCTTCCAAAGAAATCCCAGGGCTGATCTTCTTGAGAATGGACCGGTTGGATCTCCTTGCAGTCCAAGGGACTCTCAAGAGTCTTCTCCAACACCACAGTTCAAACGCATCAATTCTTCAGCGCTCAGCCTTCTTCATAGTCCAACTCTCATATCCATACATGACCACAGGAAAAACCATAGCCTTGACTGGATGGACCTTAGTCGGCAAAGTAATGTCTCTGCTTTTGAATATGCTATCTAGGTTGGTCATAACTTTTCTTCCAAGGAGTAAGCGTCTTTTAATTTCATGGCTGCAGTCACCATCTGCAGTGATTTTGGAGCCCCCAAAAATGAAGTCTGACACTGTTTCCACTGTTTCCCCATCAGAAATGCAAATCAAAACTATAATGAGATATCATTCCACACTGGTCAGAATGGGTATCTTCCGAAAATCCATAAGCAACAAATGTCAGAAAGGGTGTGGAGAGAAGGGAACTCTCTTACACTGTTGTGTGCTCAGTCGCTTCAGTCACATCTGATCTTTATGACTTATGGACAGCAGCCCACCAGGCTTCTCTCTCCATGGGATTCTCCAGTCAAGAATACTGGAGTGGGTTGCCATGCCCTCCTCCAGGGGATCTTCTTGACCCAGGGATCAAACCTGCGTCTCCTGCATTGCAGGTGGATTCTTTACTTCTGAGCCACTGGGAAAGCCCCTTACACTGTTGGTGGTAATGTAAATTGGTACAGCCACAATGGAGAACAGTATGGAGATTCCTTAAAAAACTAAAAGTAGAGCTACCATATGACCCTGTAATCTCACTCCTGGGCGTATATCTGGAGGAAAACATCTGAAAGGTCACATGCACCCTGTGTTCACTGCAGCACTGTTTACAATAGCCAAGACATAAAAGCAACCAAAATGTCCATTGAGAGAGGAATGGATAAAGAAGACATGGTACATATATACAATGGAATGTTACTCAGCCATTTAAAAGAATGGAATAATGCCATTTATAGCAACATGGATGGACCTAGAGGGTGTCCTATTGAATGAAGTCAGTCAGACACAGAAGGAGAAATACTGTATGACACCCCTTATTCAGTGGAATCTAAAAAGAAATTATACACGAGTTTCCTTACAGAACAGAGACTCACACACTTAGAAAATGGAGTTATGGTTGTCGAGGGGAAGGGGTAGTTAGGGAGTTTGGGAAGGTCATGTACACACTGCTATATTCAAAATGGATAACCAACTAGGACACATTGTATAGCACATGGAACTCTACTTAATATTGTGCCAGTCTGGATGGGAGTGGGGTTGGAGGAGAATGGATACATGTATATGTATGGCTGAGTCCCTTCACTGTTCACCTGAAACTACCACAACGTTGTTATTGGCTATACTTCAATACAAAATAAAAAATTTAAAGTTTGGAAAAAAAAATCATTAGCAAAAAAAACATAAAGTGAGAAATGCACATTAAAATGATGTATAACATAACCACATTTATTTAAGAATGTATTCCAGTATCTAATAGCAAATTTCAGAAATGGAAAACCACAATTACATTTGCTCCAAGTTACTTTTACTAATACATGCTCCATGAAATAAAAAGCTTGTCCCTGAGAAAGAAAAAAACAAAAAAACACCAAGGATTTTAGTTTGAGGAAAACAAATCCATAAGATGATTAAATGTCAGATTTCAGTCGCCCCAGAGGCCAACTTCATGAGAAGACATGGAGAAATCCAAACTTACTACCATAATGTGGTTAATAGTGTCATATTCTGTCAGATTGTATACAGAGCTGCCAGTCCGTATCTTCTGTTCGTAGCGTAATGGATAATAGCTAAAATTTAAAGCAATTTAAAGTATTCAAGGTCCTGTCCTTAATACCTGTCTATCGCATGTTAACCTACTTAATCCTCACAATACACTTATTTGGTAAGTATTATTATCATTCCTGTTTTTTACAGATGAGGAAACAGAGTCACATAGATAATAAACAACTTGTCTGACATCATACAACCTATGTCAGAACCAGGTTTTTCACTTGGGTTGTCGGACTCCAGAGGCTTGTAATACTGTCCCACCAATATGTTTATTTTAGAAAATTTAGAAAATAGAAAAAAATTTTGCAAAGAAAAATAGTCATCTCCTCAAGATAACTACTGTTAAGATTTTGTGTGTACTTTTCAATGAAAATGTGGTGGTGGTGGTTTACTTGTGAAAGGTTGTTGCTAAACCACAAAAGACGCCAGGATTCTTGGCCTCCGGAAGAGAAGAATTCAATCTGGGGCCAGAGACAAGGCTTGATCCCTCAGAGCTTTTGTGTAATAAAGTTTTATTAAAATATAAAAGAGATAGAGAAAGCTTCTGACATAGACATCAGAAAGGGGCAGAAAGAGTACCCCACTGCTAGTCTTTAGCTGGATGTTATATAGCTACTAGCAGTCTGCTAATTAAAGAATGGAAAGTCTCAAAACTCAGAGAATGGCACCAGGCCCCTCACCCATAACATGCATTTTGAGATAACATTGGCACCAGGTAAGTCATCCCAGGCCATAAAAGGATAGACATGGATCTTGAAGAAAGGCAGATTACCATACAAATGAATAGTTTCATTAACATAGATTAGGAGAACAATGTATGAGTGTAACATACTGGTTTGTCAAGTTAGTTCTGAGCCTAAATCTGAGCCTTTAGGCAGAACCGATTTGAAGATAGAGTCTAGGGCAAATGCATAGTATGTTAACATAGCCAAACATGTCCATAAGAAAAATGCATTGGTTAGTTCAAGGTTTGAGAAAAGTTCGGGTGGAACCAGGTGTCTTTATGGTAAAACAGAATTTTAAGAAAAACCTTTTTAAAAGTTTGTATAGAGAAGGGAAAAAAATATAACATTCAGAAAACAAGATCATGGCATCCGGTCCCATCACTTCATGGGAAATAGATGGGGAAACAGTAGAGACAGTGCATTCCAGCATTATCATAAGGAGGAATACTTTTAGGATAGCTAAAGATAATGAGAAGGTAACAGGCAGGAAGTCCAGGGGTCTCCAAAAGGAGGAAATAGGCTGCAAGAGTCAGACATTTTTATCTCTCACTTAAGCGGCAGGAGGAAACAAACTAGCAATATGTTTTCCCTTCTCTATACAATTTAAAAGAAGTTTCTCTTAAAATACTGTGTTGCCATAATGACATCTGGTTTCACCTGAAATTAACTATTCTCACACCTTGAGTTAACCAATGCATTCTTCTTCTGGAAATGTTTGTCTTAAGCTATGTTAATGTATTGTGCATTTACCCCCGACTCTGTCTTCAAGGCGGTTCTGCCTAATGGCTCAGAGCCTACTTGACAAACCAGCATGTTATATTCAGATATTGTTGCCCTAATCTATGTAAACAAAACTATCTGTATGGTAATCTGCTCTTCTACAAGATTCAAGTCAATAGTTTTATGGCCCGGGATGACTCGTCTGGTGCCAAGATTACTCCAAAATACATCTTATGGTTGAGGGGCCTGGTGCCATTCTGAGTTTTAAGACATTCCTTTCTTTCATTAGCAAACTACTAGTGACTATATAACATCCAGCTGAAGACTTAGCAGGGGGGTACTCTTTTTGCAGCCTTCTGATACCTATGTCAGAAGCGTTCTCTATTTCCTTTATACTTTAATAAAACTTTATTACACAAAAGTTCTGAGCGATCAGGCCTCGTCTCTGGCCCCAGATTGAATTCTTCTCCTCCAGAGGCCAAGAATCCTGGTGTCTTTTTGTGGTTCCACAACAACGTTTCAGTATCACAAGGAGGAATGTTCTTAGAGTAGCTGAAGATAATATTTATCTTCCCAAGTGGCTCAGTGGTGAAGAATCCAATTGCCATTGCAGGAGCCTCTGGTTAAATTCCTGGGTTGGGAATATGCCCAGGAGGAGGAAATGGCAACTTACGCCAGTATTCTTGCCTGAAAAATTCCATGGACAGAGGAGCCTGTTGGGCTACAGTCCATGGGGTCGCAAAGAGTTGGACACAACTGAGTGACTTTGAGTACACACACACACACACAGTATAAGCTTAGTTATTTAACTTTGGATAAAGACAGTTTAGGACTTGCATAGTGTTGAAAGTTGGATACTGGCTTGTTTGAGTGGAGGACATTGTCTTTATGAATCCTGTTTATATAAGGAAGACAGGGAGTGACATCTTGAAAGAGTGGAGTGTTTGAGGCTGAAAGGGAAGCCTTTTGCCTTATTATTGTTGTCGTCTTTATCGTGGGAGTCTCTCTGGTTAGGGAGCATTTGAATGTGCAGAATATAAGGAGTCAGAAGAACTAGACCCATGCTGTCTCAGCCATCCAATGCCAATTAGTCTTTTGATAATTTAACAAGCATGTATTGAAAAATTAATGTTTATTGGCCCCTACAGACACATGAAGAGTACTCCAGGTATCATCAAGAATATCACGGACATAGTAAAACAAATATGAATTATAAACTGTAATACCATCAGAATGGAATATAAAAGAGTTGGCCAATGATAAAAATATATTTGTTGTCTAATTCCTCTTCCATTTTTAATTTAAGGTCAGAGTAACTTTCATTTTTTAGCATAAGGATCAGTTCCCAGTAAAGACTTACACTGGGAAATTAGGGTTCTCAGTCTTGTCTTTGTTCTTATTGCTAGTAGGTCATCTTGTTTGGGTTATTTTTGTTTTCTTTTGTTTCATCGGTCACTAAGAGTGTCTATAAAATTCCTAGAAAGGAGACTGAAAGTTAACTATTGAAATTTCAGCAGGTTCCAAAAGGTAGAAGGAGGAATGAATGAGTCTTGATTCCCTGGTGGCTCAGATGGTAAAGAATCCACCCGAAATGCAGGAGTTCCAGTTTTAATCCCTGGGTTGAGAGGGTCTCCTAAAGAAGGGCATGGCAACCCACTCCAGTATTCAGTCAAACAGTAGTAAGTTAAGCTTAAGGCCACATATGCCTGCCCACCGACAGCTTCAGATCTCTGGTTATCCACTGCTGAAGCTTTATCAGAGAGAACTGATATATTCCTAAAGTGTTCATTGAGAAATGGAAGGTGCCTGAAGTGTTTGTTGGGGAACTGAGTAAATCTGCATGAACTGTATGTTTTTAAAAGATAAACGATACGTTTACTTGGCAAAATTGTTTTAAATTGCAAAGCCGTATACGGTGTATATTCATGAGAGGTCCTCCTTTCGCCTGACCTCATTTGTGCTCCTCCACTCCTTCCTCTTGGAGTCGGCAGTACCAGTTTTGGGTATCCTTTGGATTTCGTTTGTACATGTATATTCTCTCTCTCTCTATTGCTGCATAAATGATAGCATAGTGTTCTATAAATTGTATCTTTAACATCACAGTGTATCTTGGATTTGCCTTGTTTATGGTATTCCATTCTATGAATGTCCTAAGTTGTTTTAGTCTTTTGACACGACAAACAGTTCTGTGGGAAATATTCTTGCACGTATTGATACTTCACATACAAGTGTTTCTTTAGTATGCATTCTTAGAAATGGAATTACTGGGTCAAAGAATATGTAGACTTTTGACATTTAGATAGAAAATTAATTAGCATTCTTATCTTGTAAAACAGTCTTACAACTTTTTTGATAAGGAATGGGGTAAAATAGTTATATTTCATTGACCCATGAGTGCCTTTTTTACCCCTGCTGTCGATGGCTGTTTGATAGGAGGAAACTTACTGGCTTTAAGAGAAGTGACACTTAGTGGTTGGGGGTGAGCTAGAATGTCAAGGCACATTGTTAATCATAACTGTCCGAGTACTGCAGGGTTGAATCTTATTGCTTGTATCTCCACTTGATCTTTTTCTTAACTAATTTAATGGCTAAAATGACCTGGTGGTATGGTCCTAGAGAGCAAAGTGGTCTTATATTAATGTACTGCTTCTATATAGGTGTTGGATTTTCATAGAGACCTAAATACTGGGCAGCACCCAGCACGTATTGACTCTCCGTTCCTTGCCCTAGTTATGTTCTCTAGACACTGCAAGCAATGAAAGTTATAATTGCTGACTCAATGTTTTGATGAGAAAGTTGGAATCTAGGGAATTCCCTGATGGTCCAGTGGTTGGAACTCAGGGTTTTTGCTTCCAGGCCCAGGTTCCATCCTTGGTCTGGAAACTAAGATCCTACAAGCTGCACAGTGCAGCAAAAAAAAAAAAAAAAAAAGTAAAAAGCAAGAAGTTGAAATCCAGAACCCATTTTCTTTCTTGGAGAGAGATTTCGGAAAGAAGATCAGACTCTGTGTTTAAAAGTTCTGTAAGTAATTATGGGAATAATCACTTAGAATTGTAATAATTTGATTTTATGGTGAGACATTTCTTTTAAAAATTATTTAACTATCACCCTTTCACACATGATACTGGAGAAAATACACTACTGTCTCAATTGTTTTAAAATATAACCTTTAAAGGCCTGTTTTGAATAGGAATCTTCCTCAAATATATTGAATACTTCTGTGCCTTCTGAAACCACATATCAATCATCAGGACAAAAGTATTCTAATTGAATTGGTCCTTCCTGAGTAGAGCAGCAATTAGAAACTTGCATTATTCTTACTAATATAATATTAATAATGAAAAAGCAAGAGAGTTCCAGAAAAACATCTATTTCTGCTTTATTAACTATGCCAAAGCCTTTGACTGTGTGGATCACAATAAACTGTGGAAAATTCTGAAACAGTTGGGAATACCACACCACCTGACCTGCCTCTTGAGAAATCTGTAGGCAGATCAGGAAGCAGCAGTTAGAACTGGACATGGAACAACAGACTGGTTCCAAATAGGAAAAGGAGTATGTCAAGGTTGTGTATTGTCACCCTGCTTATTTAACTTATATGCAGAGTACATCATGAGAAACGCTGGACTGGAAGAAGCACAAGCTGGAATCAAGATTGCTGGGAGAAATATCAATAACCTCAGATATGCAGATGACACCACCCTTATGGCAGAAAGTGCAGAAGAACTAAAGAGCCTCTTGATGAAAGTGAAAGAGGAGAGTGGAAAAGTTGGTTTAAAGCTCAACATTCAGAAAATGAAGATCACAGCATCTGGTCCCATCACTTCATGGGAAATAGATGGGGAAACCTTGAAAACAGTGTCAGACTTTATTTTTTGAGGCTCCAAAATCACTGCAGATGGTGACTGCAGCCATGAAATTAAAAGACGCTTACTCCTTGGAAGGAAAGTTATGACCAACCTAGACAGCATATTAAAAAGCAGAGACATTACCTTGCCAACAAAGGTCCATCTAGTCAAGGCTATGGTTTTTCCAGTGGTTATGTATGGATGTGAGAGTTGGACTATAAAGAAAGCTGAGCACCGAAGAATTGATGCTTTTGAACTGTGGTGTTGGAGAAGATTCTTGAGAGTCCCTTGGACTGCAAGGAGTTCCAACCAGTCCATCCTAAAGGAGATCAGTCCTGGGTGTTCATTGGAAGGACTGATGTTGAAGCTGAAACTCCCAATACTTTGGTCACCTGATGCAAAGAGCTGACTCATTGGAAAAGATCGTAATGCTGGGAAAGATTGAGGGCTGGAGGAGAAGGGGACGACAGAGGATGAGATGGTTGGATGGCATCACCGACTTAATGGACATGGGTTTGGGTAGACTCTGGCAGTTTTTGATGGACGGGGAGGCCTGGCGTGCTGTGGTTCATGGGGTTGCAAAGAGTCGGACACAACTGAGCGACTGAACTGAACTGAATATTAATCTTAAAAACTAACCATTCAACACACTTTGGCACTTCTTTCTATTTTATTTTATTCATTTAATTAGTTTATTTTTTGGTTATGCTGTGTGGCTTGCAAGATCTCAGTTCCCCAGCCAGGGATTGAACCCGGGGCACAGTAGTGAAAGACTAGAATCCTAACCACTATGTCACCAGGGAACTCTAATAATAATATTCTTCTTTGGGAGGTGGGTTGGAGGGGGCCAGTGCTGTGTGACTTATGGGCTTTTAGTTGCCTATCCAGAGATCAAACTCACACCCTTGGTAGTGAAAGTGTGGAGTTCACTGGACCACCAGGGAATTCCCAGTAATCTTCATAATAATGTTTCAGAGTGATTGAAGTATGAGGAAGTTGTCTCATATCAATAGTCCAGAATTTTCTGTGTAAGATCCATAGTCCCATATTGGATTTGTGGTTTCTACTTTTTTGTGTGTTATCCTGACTTCGTAGAATTAATGTAAAATAAAAGTAAAAAGGCTCTAAGTGGGTTCTAGGAGCTGTGCTGTGATTGGAATCCAAGTGGTATGCTGAGTGGTCAGATGTGTAAGTCCCATTTAGGTGAGGTGCTGGCTGAGAGAGGGGTGGGATTTAGTCACCAATATTGAGGTCCGCTGGCGAAGCCATCTGGTAGCTCCAACTCTGATAGGAAGGACATGGATACTGTTAATTATAACAAAGTTCTTGATATTGGTGACTATAGAGATGAAAAGTTATATTTCTTAACTTAGCAAGAGGTGATATGTTTTACACTCCAGAATATAGATGAAATCTAAGGCAATGGCACCCCACTCCAGTACGCTTGCCTGGAAAATCCCACGGATGGAGGAGCCTGCTGGGCTGCAGTCTATGGGGTCACTAAGAGTCGAACATGACTGAGCGACTTCACTTTCACTTTTCACTTTCATGCATTGGAGAAGGAAATGGCAACCCACTCCAGTGTTCTTGCCTGGAGAATCCCGGGGATCGGGGGGGCCTGGTGGGCTGCAGTCCATGGGCTCACATAGAGTCAGACACGACTGAAGTGATTTAGCAGCAGCAGCAGCAGCAGCAACACCCCCTTCTGGTCTTAATTCTGTAATTTTGCAAAATAGTTATCAGTTCAGTTCAGTTCAGTTGCTCAGTCATGTCCGACTCTTTGCCACCCCATGAATAGCAGCACACCAGGCCTCCCTGTCCATCACCAACTCCCGGAGTTCACTCAGACTCGCATCCATTGAGTCAGTGATACCATCCAGCCATCTCATCCTCTGTCGTCCCCTTCTTCTTCTGCCCCCAATCCCTCCCAGCATCAAAGTCTTTTCCAGTGAGTCAACTCTTCGCATGAGGTGGCCAAAGTACTGGAGTTTCAGCTTTAGCATCATTCCTTCCAAAGAAATCCCAGGGCTGATCTCCTTCAGAATGGACTGGTTGGATCTCCTTGCAGTCCAAGGGACTCTCAAGAGTCTTCTTCAACACCACAGTTCAAAAGCATCCATTCTTCGGCGCTCAGCCTTCTTCACAGTCCAACTCTCACATCCATACAAGACCACTGGAAAAACCATAGCCTTGATTAGACGGACCTTAGTCGGCAAAGTAATGTCTCAGCTTTTGAATATGCTATCTAGGTTGCTCATAACTTTTCTTCCAAGGAGTAAGCGTCTTTTAATTTCATGGCTGCAATCACCATCTGCAGTGATTTTGGAGCCCCCAAAAATAAAGTCTGACACTTTCCACTGTTTCCCCATCTATTTCCCATGAAGTGATGGGACCGGATGCCATGATCTTCGTTTTCTGAATGTTGAGCTTAAGCCAACTTTTTCACTCTCCTTTTTCACTTTCATCAAGAGGCTTTTTAGTTCCTCTTCACTTTCTGCCATAAGGGTGGTGTCATCTGTATGTCTGAGGTTATTGATATTTCTCCCAGCAATCTTGATTCCAGCTTGCGTTTCTTCCAGTCCAGCATTTCTCATGATGTACTCTGCATATAATTAAATAAGCAGGGTGACACATACAGCCTTACATACTCCTTTTCCTATTTGGAACCAGTCTGTTGTTCCATGTCCAGTTCTAACTGTTGCTTCTTGACCTGCATACAGATTTCTCAAGAGGCAGGTCAGGTGGTGTGGTTTTCCCATCTGTTTCAGAATTTTCCACAGTTTATTGTGATCCACACAATCAAAGGCTTTGGCATAGTTAATAAAGCAGAAATAGATGTTTTTCTGGAACTCTCTTGCTTTTTTGATGATCCAGTGGATGTTGGCAATTTGATCTCTGGTTCCTCTGCCTTCTAAAACCAGCTTGAACATCAGGAAGTTTACGGTGAATATGTCAATTTGTTGTTGTTGTTTTAGTCACTAAGTCATGTCCAACTCTTTTGAGACCCTATGGACTGTAGCCCGCCAGGCTCCTCTGTTCATGGCATTTCCAAGCCAAGAATACTAGAGTGGGTTGCCATTTCCCTCTCCAGAGGATTGCTGGGAGCCAGCATGGGAGATCCCACCCATGACAAGGTCATGTGGAGGAGACCTGACAAGCAAGGCAAATCAGGACTCAAGGGACTCCCTGGATCTGCTCGAGCATCTACCCCAAACCAAAATCTGTCTGTCTACTGTTTACTATATTATGCCTTTCACCAACTCTTCTGACATTAACAGGGGGCTATCCCCAACCACCTTTCTCTGGAGAAAATCAACTTAGGGCTCTAGTTGATAAGTCTCCTGGGCATGAAAGGAGCATTTCAATTCAAACTCCCCTGTTAGCATTCTAGCTTACTTGGCAGGTTTATCCAGACTCTTGCAACTATGCATATGCTTGTTCACAACATCCCAACCATGACACGGGAAGCCTAAATATTCTAAAAATATAGAGCCCTTCGAGGGGTGAAAAAGTTTTATTAAAATAATACTGATGAAGGGTTTCGTTGTTGAGCCAATGCTTGCTGCCAAGTTCTCATATCCCTTATCCGTTGTGTGCCTGGGAGTGCATTAGTTAATATAGTTGGAATGTAAGAAAAACAAGTAGTAGCCTTGGTATTAACCACATCAGAACTTTGAGCTAATAAGTTCTTTTTTGTTGTTGTAACCCACTGCACCTTTGCTCCATGAGAATGTAACTCTGTTTAGTACTTTCTGAGGCTGACACAGATTAGAGGTATAAAAAAAAACAAACACTTCAAGGGAAAACAAGTTTTCTGGTTGACCTTTATCAAAAAAGGGTCATAAAATGTCAACAGGCCTCCAAGGCCAGAAGATAATATACACAACATAAGACCCTTGTTTATGGGAAAAGTATGCAGAAAAAAATCCTGGTTTCGATAAGGGCAAAACTGCTGGAATGTTTGAACTGACTCTGCATGACTTTGCATCTTTCGTTTTCCTCTATGTACAAATCAGGGTATAAAAGCTCTTTTTGAAAATAAAGTTACGGGCCTCACTCACTGAGGCTTGGTCTCCCCGTGTCATTCTTTTGCCAATGCCGTTCATCCTGAGGGTATCCCTGGACCCCAGCAGGGGATCTTCCCAACCAGGGCTCAAACCCAAGTCTCTTGCATTGGCAAAAGGATTCTTTTCAGCTAAGCCACCTGGGAAGCCCCAGTATATATCTCTGCTGCTGTTGCTAAGTCGTGTCAGTCGTGTCTGACTCTGTGTGACCCCATAGATGGCAGCCCACCAGGCTTCCCCGTCCCTGGGATTCTCCAGGCAAGAACACTGGAGTGGGTTGCCAATTCCTTCTCCAATGCATGAAAGTGAAAGGTGAAAGTGAAGTCGCTCAGTCGTGTCCAACTCTTAGTGACCCCATGGACTGCAGCCTACCAGGCTCCTCCATCCATGGGATTTTCCAGGCAAGAGTACTGGAGTAGGGTGCCATTGCCTTCTCCTAGTAACTAGGATAGCAATTTTCCTAATGCATGGTTTCAAATTTATAAGCCTCAAGGTTTTTATTTGGGACAAGTAACTTAACCAGTGAGTGAACCAACCAAAATCTCAGCATTCATAGCTTTTGGGTGTTTGGCTTTATTCTTCTCTACTTTTTATTAATATTAAGTAAGGAGTAAATCTAGTGAAGTGAAAGAAACTTTCATCTTGTATGAAAATAACATACTGAGTTTTAATGAGAGGTAAAAAATGTGAGTATTTGCAAGAGAAGCATGTGACTCTGGGAAGAACTGTGATATTAGAAAGTTCCAGAAGCCCTTACAATTATTTCTGTATTCCTTTGGTGGCTCATACAGGAAACATTCTGTCTGCAATGCAGGAAACCTGTGTTCAATCCCTGGGTCGAGAAGATCCCCTGGAAAAGGGAATGGCTATCCACTCTAGTATTCTTGCCTGGACAGTTCCAAGGACAGAGGAGCCTGTCAGGCTACAGTCCTTGGGGTTGCAAAGAGTCAGACACGACTAAGAGACTAACAGACTACATATGTCAAGAGCTGAATATCCTGCTGTGACAATCAAGATTCTATGTAGTTGACTCTGAAACAGAAAACTGAATAGGAATTAACTGAATAGGAAAAACTCTAGAAAGTGATTTGAAATAACGTGAGAAGTTAATCCATAACAAATCAAAATAATCATTTAACATATAAGGGAATAACTATTTGAACTAAGTTGGATTTATACCTCACACCAACCATACAAAAAAAAAATTCTAGATGAGTTAGAATTAAGTTTGAAAATAAAACTATCAACAAAATCTAGAAGAAAATACAACAGTATATTTGTAATATCTAAAAGGGGTAAGGTTGACTTAAAAAAAAGTGACAAAGACAAAAATGCTGTATTTTGATGACAGAATAAAGGAAACTTTTGCATAATGAAAATGTGGCTTTATTTTGGGAGTTCTCTCTTCTATTGATTTATGCATCTATCCCTTCATCAATACCACATTGTCTTGATTGCTATATCTGTACAGTAACCCTTAGTACCAGGTAGGGGTGATACTTCCCACTTAATACTTTTTCTTAAAAAAGGTTGTTTCAGCCATTCTAGTACTTTTGCCTTTACATAAATTTTATTTATTTTATTTTATTTTATTTTTTTTTTTGATGGAGCAAAGGTGTTTTAATCAACATGGTGTGGGCATATATACTGTAGTTATTCTCTGCAAAGATAAAGATTAAAATTCCAGACTTACAAAACATAGGCGATCCATATTAAAGAGAGAGAGTTGTAAATAATCACTTTTACTGTATGGTTCACAAAAAGGAAGAGGGTACTTATCACCATATAGAAAAACTAATGAAGGAAATGCCTGGATTCCTCAGCCCCTGGGAGAAGCTTGCCTCTCCTCTTAATTCCTGAATATTCAGGAATTAATAAGGAACAGAGAATTCCTGACAGATCCAAAACAGCACACAGGAAGCCTCCTGTTAAATGCTTCCTGACAATTCCTATTTTATTATACTCATCAAAATTAAAAGGTCCTGACCCAATGAGTCCGGTTAGCATTAACCAACCTTATAGAAAGTCAATGGTAAACAACAAATACAATTATCAAGACAATCACCAAAGTTACAGTTCCAGACCCAATACTGTGGGTAATACTTTGAAACCACCCTCGTGGGTCTAGCCCGGATAATTTGTTCAGCTAAAGTTTCCAAATCAGGGGAAGAGGGCAGATTTTTAGAAAAAGTTTTAAAGATTTCCTTTTTGCAGTAAATGTACATTCAGAGAGGCATCATCATGTGTATTTTGTAAGTGAAATTTGATTTGCACCCAGTTGTAGGCACTATGATTGAACTGAACAGGCACAACACAAAACTGAGTAGCTTACAGAGGAGTTAAGACAAGTATATAGTTTGCAATTAATACAAGTTATATAATATAAAGTCTTATTAAATTGTACATTTCCTATGGCTATAACAAAAGGGAGTGGGACACAGGCTTGTATAAAGTATGACCGATTATAGCAAAAGAAATAGTTACTATGACCACGACAGGTCTCTGCGAAATGTCCGGTCCAAGTTCCAGATTTTTCGGTGTTCACAGCAACTTTCCAAATGTCCCATTGTTCAGGCCCAATTTGTTTATCCAGGACGGTTTGGGGGGGGGGGTGCCATCCCACTGTCAAGCCAGCCAAGTCCTTTGTCATGGTAATGTTTCATTAGTAAACTTTTACATAATGTGTTTTGTTCTTTCCCTAACATTTCAGTAGTGTAAACATGAGTGAGTGAAGTCGCTCAGTCGTGTCCGACTCTGCGACCCCATGAACTGTAGCACACCAGGCTCCTCCATCCATGGGATTTTCCAGGCAAGAATACTGGAGTGGGTTGCCATTTCCTTCTCCTACATAAATTTTAGAATAAGCTTGTTTATGTCTATTAAAAAATATTGCTGGGATTTTGATGGGAATTACACTAAACCCATAGATGAGTTTGGAGAAGATTGACATCTTTATTGAGTCTTGCAATCTATGAACACAATAGTCTCTATAATTTTTAGGTCTTTAATTTCTTTCATTAGCACTTTGTGTTTTTCAGCATATATTTTCTGTACATGTTTTAAGCTTATACTTAATCATTTCATTTTCTTTAGAGTGATTGTAAGTGGTCTCATGTCTTTAATTTCAGTTTCCACATGTTCATTGTTAGTGTATGGAAATGAGACTGATGTTTACATAGAATAGCAAATTTTGACTATGTTGGCATATCTTTGTCTATATATGTGGATGAGGATGTATTTATTCTCTCAGTGTCCATTTAATAAGTGGAAATAAGAATCAGAGTAAATAATCACATTTATACATATATTTTGTAGGCTGATTAGCAAAAAGTGAAATTGAAATTAAAATGACAAACGAAAAGAGCAAAAAACAAATAATAGTAAAATGATGATAGTAGGTACATTGAAAAACAAGCACAATGCTCAAAGCTCTGTAAGTTTAACCAAATCTTTCTGGAAAGATATAGTAAGTGACATTAAACTGAACATGCTCCTGCCACAGAAATTCTACTTTGGGGAACATAGTCCAAGGAAGTAAGCAAAGGAAAACTCAAGAAGTTGACACAAAGATGTTTATGGCTACACTATGTATGAGGAAAAACAAAACAATCCAAATGGCCCAAATAGAGGTAAAAACTACCAGAGCCCTAAAAAAGTTATAAGTATAGGAAGTACTAATATACTATTATGAAATGTTAAGTGAAAGATGCAAAAGCAAATACTCTATTAACACAGAGTTTAAATACATGTAATTGTAATGTACACATAGGCCTTAGTAGTGATCATAAGATTTTAAACAATATAAATCAATTATAAAGACAGAGGTTAATATAAGAAATGAAAATATTCTATAAATTATCTGCTTAGGATACTCCATCCCGTGGCAGAATATACTTAGTAGATATTCAAAATAAAACAAGTGCCATGGCAGAAAATACTTACATTCGTAATAAGACAAGTGGAACAAACTACTCAATAATGTAGATACAAATTTTATCATTTAGTGTTCTAGCAAAAACTTGGCTCTCTTCCCTTATCAAATCAAGACTCTGTTCTTACTGAAATTTGTTTTGTATTTTAGAGATTGAAGTCAGAACCTTTACTGCTTTCCATACAGTATCTCTGTAGCTTGTGTATAATTGAGGTTAGCTGGAAACACTTTTATCTTTCTACTTTATTTTTTTGTATGCTTCATTTTGTTTTTTGCTTTAATTTTTTATTTTTTAAATTATAAAAGTGTGATGCCACATTTATAGGAGACTTGGAAAATACAGAACAAACTTACATATAGCTCTACTATATATATTAAATTAGTTTTTTTAAGTAGATAAATTAAGATTTTTAGTTGGCATTTCAATATCAAACTCTAAAAAGTCAATAGAATGAGTATACAGAGAGATTCAAACAGTCCATTCTAAAGGAGATCAGCCCTGGGTGTTCTTTGGAAGGAATGATACTAAAGCTGAAACTCCAGTACTTTGGCCACCTCATGCGAAGAGTTGACTCACTGGAAAAGACTCTGATGCTGGGAGGGATTGGGGGCAGGAGGAAAAGGGGACGACAGAGGGTGAGATGGCTGGATGGCATCACCGACTCGATGGACGTGAGTTTGAGTGAACTCCGGGAGATGGTGATGGACAGGGAGGCCTGGCATGCTGCGATTCATGGGGTCGCAGAGGTGGACACGACTGAGCGACTGAACTGAACTGAACTGAACTGAGATGGATATAGTAGACCTGAAAAGCACCGTGAAAGAATTCAACATAATTAAGATTTATACAATTTTCACACAACAGTGCATACTTAATCACTCAGTAGTATCCAACTCTTTGTGATCCCATAGACTATAGCCCACCAGGTTCTTCTGTTCATGGTATTCTCCAGGAAAGAATACTGGAGTGGGTAATCATTCCCTTCTCCAGGGGAATCTTTCCCACCCAGGGATCGAACCCAAGTCTCTTGCATTGCAGGCAGATTTTTAAGCATGTAAATCACCAGGGGAAGCCCCTCACACAAGAATAGGATACAAATTCTATTCAAACTCCCATAGACTGTAAACTAGGAGACACTGGAACATATCCACGGACATGAAACAATGTGCAAAAATGTCATAATCTAAAGGTACTGAAATCATACAAAATCTGTTCTCTTATCACTGTCCAATTATATTAGAAATCAATATCAAAAGATATTTTAAAATAACCCATATATTTCAAGTGCTATGTGACATTTACTAAGAGAGATCTTTGACTTAACCATTGAAAGTCTCAATAAAATTAGACTGAAAAAAACACAGAGGGTGATTGTATAGAGAAAGCATTTGAATGAGAAATTAGTATCAAAATGAGAAATTAATATTAAAGATACTTTAACAAAATCCCATGTGTTTGGAAATTAAAAGTCCACTTTTAAATGATGGGTATATCTAAGAACCATGACAAGGAAAATCAGAAAATATTTGTAACAGAATAAAAGTGAAAAAGAGAATTTACCAGAATTTGTTGCAGGCAGCTGGAAGCTTCTCAATGCAATTAAATACAACGTGGGTCTTGAATAAGGTATGAAAACAAATAATGGACATTAGCATAAAATTTTGTGAAATTTGAACAAAATCTGGACTTTAGTTGATAATATGTTGTTGTTCCATAACAGTCACGTTCTATTCTTTGTGACCCTATGGACTGCAGCATGCCAGGCCTCCTTGTCCCTCACTTTCTCTCAGAGTTTACCCAAGTTCTTGTCCATTGAGTTGATGATGCTATCTAACCATCTCATCCTCTACTTTCCTCTTCTTCTGTCTTCCATCTTTCCCTGCTTCTACTATTTCCCCATCTATTTGCCATGAAGTGACAGGACCAGATGCCATGATCTTAGTTTTTTGAATATTGAGTTTTAAGCTAGTTTTTTCACTCTCCTCTTTCACCCTCATCAAGAGGCTGTTTAGTTCTTCGCTTTCTGCCATTAGAGTGGTATCATCTGCATATCTGAGGTTGTTCATATTTCTCCTAGCTATCTTGATTCCAGCTTGTAACTCCTCCAGCCTGCGTTTTGCATGATGTACTCTGAATATAAGTTAAGTAAACAGGGTGACCATATACAGTCTTGAGGTACTCCTTTCCCAATTTTGAACCAGTCAGTTTTTCCATGTAAGGTTCTAACTGTTGCTTCTTCACCTGCATACAGATTTCTCAAGAGACAGGTAAGCTGCTCTGGTGTTCCCATCTGTTCAAGAATTTTCCACAGTTTGTTGTGATCCACACTGTCAGGGAACTTTTAACAGGAGGATTCCTGCATGCTGTTGTCTATTTCTCAAGGATTCTTTGTTCCTTATCAGTTCCTATTCAGGGAATGAATGAAACAGCACGCTGTTCCCAGGACTGAGGTCATAGGATAAGACATGTATGAATCCCCTTCAGTGGCTCTTTTCAGCATCAGTGACTTTGTATATATGTATACACAATATGTATATCCATATTGTGGCTATTGATAAAATTTCATCCTGTGTAATAGCTGAGTAATCATCTTACTAAAGATATATAAGCCTACATTTCTGCACCCTTGCTCCATCAGAGTTTGGGTCCCCGTGTCTTTCTTTCTTTCTCTCTCTCTCTTTCACTTTCTTTAAAAATTTTTTAAAATATAAATTTATTAATTTTAATTGGAGGGTAATTACTTTACAATATTGTATTGGTTTTGCCATACATTGACATGAATCCACCATGGGTGTACATGTGTTCTGTTGTGAGCGAAATGACACAAAGACAAGACACACACAAAAGACGGACAAAGACACAACTCCGGCCGGAGGAAAAAGAACTGTGTCAGCAAGCAAGCTTGCAGTTTATTTATATATAAAGCCCCCTTGGCAGAATTCCAGACTGTATGACTAAGCCTTCTCAGCATAGCGCATGTGCATAAATGTTATCGTACAGCAAAAGGGAGTGAAATTCCTGCTTATTGCAGTCTGTCCAGAGCCCTTTCTTCCTCCTTATCACAGGAAGAGAATGTTCCCTCGTTTGCAAGGGACCATTAAACTCAAGGCTGTGTCCAGTCTCCTTGGCAGAACATCTTGTTTGCAAGCACGTTCAGCCCAAGCAGAGAGTCCGGTTTGCAGGCACATCTCCGCTTTCCCTATTTTGGCTGCATTAACCCTTCATGTTCCCCATCCTGAACCCCCCTCCCACCTCCCTCCCCATAACATCCCTCCGGGTCAACCCAGTGCACCAGCCCCGAGCATCCTGTATCATGCGTCAAACCTGGACTGGTGATTTGTTTCACATATGATATTATATATGTTTCAATGCCGTTCTCCCAAACCATCCCACCCTCGTGCTCTCCCACAGAGTCCAAAAGACTGTTCTTTACATCTGTGTCTCTTTTGCTGTCTCGCATACAGGGTTATCATTACCATCTTTCTATATTACATATATATGTGTTATTATACTGTATTGGTATTTTTCTTTCTGGCTTACTTCACTCTGTATAATAGGCTCCAGTTTCATCCACCTCATTAGAACTGATTCAAATGTATTCTCTTTAATGGCTGAGTAATACTCCATTGTGTATATGTACCACAGCTTTCTTATCCATTTATCTGCTGATGGACATCTAGGTTGCTTCCATGTCCTGGCTATTATAAACAGTGCTGCGATGAACATTGGGGTACATGTGTCTCTTTCAATTCTGGTTTCCTCGGTGTGTATGCCCAGCAGTGGGATTGCTGGGTCATATGGCAGTTCTATTTCCGGTTTCTTAAGGAATCTCCACACTGTACTCCATAGTGGCTGTACTAGTTTGCATTCCCACCAACAGTGTAAGAGGGTTCCCTTTTCTCCACACCCTCTCCAGCGTTTATTGCTTGTAGACTTTTGGCTAGCAGCCATTCTGACTAGTGTGAAATGGTACCTCATCGTGGTTTTGATTTGCATTTCTCTGATAATGAGTGATGTTGAGCATGTTTTCATGTGTTTGTATGTCTTTGGAGAAATATCTGTTTAGTTCTTTGGCCCATTTTTTGATTGGGTCATTTATATTTCTGGAATTGAGCTGCAGGAGTTGCTTGTATATTTTTGAGATTAATTCTTTGTCAGTTACTTCATTTGCTATTATTTTCTCTGAAGGCTGTCTTTTCACCTTGCTTATAGTTCCCTGTTGTGCAGAAGCTTTTAATTTTAGCTAGGTTCCATTTGTTTATTTTTGCTTTTATTTCCAATATTCTGGGAGGTGGGTCATAGAGGATCCTGATGTGATTTATGTCAGAGAGTTTTGCCTATGTTCTCCCCTAGGAGTTTTATAGTTTCTGGTATTATGTTTAGATCTTTAATCCATTTTGAGTTTATTTTTGTGTATGGTGTTAGAAAGTGTTCTAGTTTCATTCTTTTACAAGTGGTTGACCCGTTTTCCCAGAACCATTGTTAAAGAGATTGTCTTTTCTCCATTGTATATTCTTGCCTCCTTAATCGAAGATAAGGTGTCCATAGGTGTGTGGATTTATCTCTGGGCTTTCTATTTTGTTCCATTGATCTATACTTCTGTCTTTGTGCCAGTACCATACTGTCTTGATGACTGTGGCTTTGTAGTAGAGCCTGAGTCAGGCAGGTTGATTCGTCCAGTTCCATTCTTCTATCTCTAGATTACTTTGGCTATTCGAAGTTTTTTGTATTACCATATATTGTGAAATTATTTGTTCTAGCTCTGTGAAAAATACCATTGGTAGCTCGATAGGGATTGCATTGAATCTATAGATTGCTTTGGGTAGTATACTCACTTTCACTATATTGATTCTATTGATCCATGAACACGGTATATGTCTCCATCTATTAGTGTCCTCTTTGATTTCTTTCACCAGTGTTTTATAGTTTTCTATATATAGGTCTTTTGTTTCTTTTATTTCAGTTCAGTTCAGTCACTCAGTCGTGTCTGACTCTTTGTGACCCCATGAACTGCAACATGCCAGGCCTCCTTGTCCATCACCAACTCCTGGAGTTCACTCAGAGTCACGTCCATTGACACAGTGATGCCATCCAGCCATCTCATCCTGTTGCCCCTTCTCCCCCTGCCCCCAATCCCTCCTAGCATCAGAACTTTTGCAATGAGTCAACTCTTTGCATGAGGTGGCCAAAGTACTGGAGTTTCAGCTTTAGCATCATTCTTTCCAAAGAATACCTAGGACTGATATCCTTTGGAATGGACTGGTTGGATCTCCTTGCAGTCCAAGGGACTCTCAAGAATCTTCTCCAACACCACAGTTCAAAAACATCAATTCTTCGGCACTCAGCTTTCTTCACAGTCCAACTCTCACATCCATACATGACTCCTGGAAAAACCATAGCCTTGACTAGATGGACCTTTGATGGCAAAGTAATGTCTCTGCTTTTGAAATATGCTATCTAGGTTGGTCATAACTTTCCTTTCAAGGAGTAAGCATCTTTTAATTTCATGGCTGCAGTCACCATCTGCAGTGATTTTGGAGCCCCCAAAAATGAAGTCTGACACTGTTTCCACTGTTTCCCCATCTATTTCCCATGAAGTGATGGGACCGGATGCCATGATCTTCGTTTTCTGAATGGTGAGCTTTAAGCCAAGTTTTTCACTCCCCTCTTTCACTTTCATCAAGAGGCTTTTTAGTTCCTCTTCACTTTCTGCCATAAGGGTGGTGACATCTGCATATCTGAGGTTATTGATATTTCTCCCAGCAAACTTGCTTCCAGCTTGTGCTTCTTCCAGCCCAGCATTTCTCACTCTGCATTTAGTTAAATAAGCAGGGTGACACTATACAGCCTTGACTTACTCCTTTTCCTATTTGGAACCAGTCTGTTGTTCCATGTCCAGTTCTAACTGTTGCTTCCTGACCTGCATATAGGTTTCTCAAGAGGCAGGTCAGGTGGTCTGATATTCCCATCTCTTTCAGCATTTTCCACAGTTTATTGTGATCCACACAGTCAAAGGCTTTGGCATAGTCAATAAAGCAGAAATAGATGTTTTTCTGGAACTCTCTTGCTTTTGTGATAATCCAGCAGATGTTGGCAATTTGATCTCTGGTTCCTCTGCCTTTTCTAAAACCAGCTTGAACATCTGGAAGTTCACAGTTCACGTATTGCTGAAGCCTGGCTTGGAGAATTTTGAGCATTACTTACTAGCGTGTGAGATGAGTGCAATTGTGTGGTAGTTTGAGCATTCTTTGGCATTGCCTTTCTTTGGGATTGGAATGAAAACTGACCTTTTCCCATCCTGTGGCCACTGCTGAGTTTTCCAAATTTGCTGGCATATTGAGTGCAGCACTTTCACAGTATCATCTTTCAGGATTTGAAATAGCTCAACTGGAATTCCATCACCTCCATTAGCTTTGTTCATAGTGATGCTTCCTAAGAGCCACTTGACTTCACAGTTCAAGATGTCAGGCTCTAGGTGAGTGCTCACACCATTGTGGTTACCTGGGTCATGAAGATATTTTTTGTACAGTTCTTCTGTGTATTCTTGCCACCTCTTCTTAATATCTTTTCCTTTTGTTAGGTCCATACCATTTCTGTCCTTTATCAAGCCCATCTTTGCATGAAATGTTCCCTTGGTGTCTCTAATTTTCTTGAAGAGATCTCTAGTCTTTCCCATTCTGTTGTTTTCCTCTATTTCTTTGCATTGATTGCTGAAGAAGGCTTTCTTATATATCCTTGCTATTCTTGGAACTCTGCATTCAGATGCTTATATCTTTCCTGTTCTTTGCTTTTCGCTTCTCTTCTTTTCACAGCTATTTTTAAGGGCTCCCCAGACAGCCATTTTGCTTTTTTGAATTTCTTTTCCATGGGGATGGTCTCGATCCCTGTCTCCTGTACAATGTCAAGAACCTGCGTCCATAGTTCTTCAGGCACTCTATCTATCAGATCTCATCCCTTAAATCTATTTCTCACTTCCACTGTATAATCATAAGGGATTTGATTTAGGTCATACCTGAATGGCCTAGTGGTTTTCCCTACTTTCTTGAATTTAAGTCTGAATTTGGCAATAAGGAGTTCATGATCTGAGCCACAGTCAGCTCCTGGTCTTGTTTTTGCTGACTTTATAGAGCATCTCCATCCTCGGCTGCAAAGAATATAATCAACCTGATTTCGGTGTTGACCATCTAGTGATGTCCATGTGTAGGGTCTTCTCTTGTGTTGTTGGAAGAGGGTGTTTGCTATGACCAGTGCGTTCTCTTGGCAAAACTCTATTAGCCTTTGCCCTGCTTCATTCCGTATTCCAAGGCCAAATTTGCCTGTTACCCCAGGTGTTTCTTGACTTCCTACATTTGCATTCCAGTCCCCTATAATGAAAAGGACATCTTTTTTAGGTGTTAGTTCTTTTAAAGGTCTTGAAAGTCTTCATAGAACCATTCAACTTCAGCTTCTTCAGCGTTACTTGTTGGGGCATAGACTTGGCCAGGCTTCCGCAATATGTGAACCGTGAACTTCCAGAATTTCAAGCTGGTTTTAGAAAAAGCAGAGGAACCAGAGATCAAATTGCCAACATCTGCTGGATTATCACAAAAGCAAGAGAGTTCCAGAAAAACATCTATTTCTGCTTTATTCACTATGTCAAAGCCTTTGACTGTGTGGATCATAATAAACTGTGGAAAATTCTTAAAGAGATGGGAATACCACACCACCTGACCTGCCTCTTGAGAAATCTGTATGCAGGTCAGGAAGCAACAGTTCGAACTGGACATGGAACAACAGACTGGTTCCAAATAGGAAAAGGAGTACGTCAAGGCTGTATATTGTCACCCTGCTTATTTAACTTATATGCAGAGTACACCATGAGAAACGCTGGACTGGAAGAAACACAAGCTGGAATCAAGATTGCTGGGAGAAATATCAATAACCTCAGATATACAGATGTCACCACCCTTATGGCAGAAAGTGAAGAGGAACTAAAAAGCCTCTTGATGGAAGTGAAAGAGGAGAGTGAAAAACTTGGCTTAAAGCTCAATATTCAGAAAACGAAGATCATGGCATCTGGTCCCATCACTTCATGGCAAATAGATGTGGAAACAGTGGAAACAGTGTCAGACTTTTTTTGGGGGGGGGCTCCAAAATCACTGCAGATGGTAATTGCAGCCATGAAATTAAAAGATGCTTACTCCTTGAAAGAAAAGCTATGACCAACCTAGATAGCATATTCAAAAGCAGACTAAGGTCCATCTAATCAAGGCTATGGTTTTTCCAGGAGTCATGTATGGATGTGAGAGTTGGACTGTGAAGAAGGCTGAGCGCCGAAGAATTGATGCTTTTGAACTGTGGTGTTGGAGAAGACTCTTGAGAGTCCCTTGGACTGCAAGGAGATCCAGCCAGTCCATTCTGAAGGAGATCAGCCCTGGGATTTCTTTGGAAGGAATGATGCTAAAGCTGAAACTCCAGTACTTTGGCCACCTCATGAGAAGAGGTGACTCATTGGAAAAAACTCTGATGCTGGGAGGGATTGGGGGCAGGAGGAGAAGGGGACGACAGAGGATGAGATGGCTGGATGGCATCACTGACCTGATGGACGTGAGTCTGAGTGAACTCCAGGAGTTGGTGATGGACAGGGAGGCCTGGCGTGCTGCGATTCATGGGGTCGCAAAGAGTTGGACACAACTGAGTGACTGAACTGACCTGAACTGTGGTATTGAAAGGTTTGCCTTGGAAACGAACAGAGATCATTCTGTCGTTTTTGAGATTGGATCCAAGTACTGCATTTCAGACTCTTTTGTTGACCATGATGGCTACTCCATTTCTTCTAAGGGATTCCTGCCACAGTAGTAGATATAATGGTCATCTGAGTTAAAGTCACCCGTTCCAGTCCGTTTTAGTTCTCCGATCCCTAGAATGTCGAGGTTCACTCTTGCTATCTCCTGTTTGACCACTTCCAATTTGCCTTGATTCATGGACCTAACATTCCAGGTTCCTATGCAATATCACTCTTTACAAGTATTGGACCTTGCTTCTATCACCAGTCACATCCACAACTGGATATTGTTTTTTGCTTTGGTTCCATCCCTTTATTTTTTCTGGAGTTATTTCTCCACTGATCTCCAGTAGCATATTGGGCACCTACCGACCTGGGGAGTTCCTCTTTCAGTATCTTATCATTTTGCCTTTTCATACTGTTCATGAGGTTTCAAGGCAAGAATACTGAAGTGGTTTGCCATTCCCTTCTCCAGTGGACCACATTCTGTCAGACCTCTCCACCATGACCCAACCATCTTGGCTGGCCCCACATGGCATGGCTGTTTCACTGAGTTAGACAAGGCTGTGGTCTGTGTGATCAGATTGACTAGTTTTCTGTGATTATGGTTTCAGTGTGTCTGCCCTCTGATGCCCTCTTGGAATACCTACCATCTTACTTGGGTTTCTCTTACCTTGGATTTGGGGGTATCTCTTCAAGGCTGCTCCAGCAAAGCACAGCTGCTGCTCCTTACCTTGGACTAGGGGTATCTCCTCATTGCAGCCCCTCCTGACCTGAACATGGAGTAGCTCCTCTTGGCCCTCCGTGCAGCCGCCACTCCTTGGACTTGGGGTTGCTCCTCTCAGCTGCCGCCCCTGGCCTCTGGCCGTGGGTGGCTCCTCCTGGCCACTGCCCTGACCTTGGGCGTGGCATAGCTAGTCTTGGCCGCCGCCCCTGACCTGGGACTTGCGGTAGCTCCTTCCGGCCGCTCCTGCGCCATTGCAGCCTGGCAGTCTTGGCCGCCACCCCTGACCCTGGGCGAGGGGTAGGTCCTCTCGGCCACACTTCTGCGCGGTCCATCACAGCCGGCATGCTTCTGCGCTGTGTAGATATATTCCTAAGTATTTTATTCTTTTCATTGCAATGGTGAATGGAATTGTTTCCTTAATTTCTCTATTTTCTCATTATTAGTGTATAGGAATGCAAGGGATTTCTGTGTGTTGATTTTATATCCTGCAACTTTACTATATTCCTTGATTAGCTCTAGTAATTTCTGGTAGAGTCTTTAGGGTTTTCTATGTAGAGGATCATGTCATCTGCAAACAGTGAGAGTTTTACTTCTTCTTTTTCAATTTAGATTCTTTTTATTTCTTTTTCTGCTCTGATTGCTGTGGGAAAAACTTCCAAAACTATGTTGAATAGTAGTGGTGAGAGTGGGGACCCTTGTCTTGTTCCTGACTTTGGGTAAAATGCTTTCAATTTTTCACCATTGAGGATAATGTTTGCTGTGGGTTTGTCATATGTACCTTTTATTATGTTGAGGTATGTTCCTTCTATTCCTGCTTTCTGGAAGTTTTTTTTTTTTTTTAATCATAAATGGATGTTGAATTTTGTCAAAGGCTTTCTCTGCATCTATTGAGATAATCATATGGCTTTTATTTTTCAATTTGTTAATGTGGTGTATCACATTGATTTATTTGAAGATATTGAAGAATCCTTGCATCCCTGGGATAAAGCCCACTTGGTCATGATGTATGATCTTTTTAATGTGTTGTTGGATTCTGATTGCTAGAATTTTGTTAAGAATTTTTGCATCTATGTTCATCAGTGATATTAGCCTGTAGTTTTCTTTCTTTCTTTCTTTTTTTTTTTTTTTTTGTGGCATCTTTGTCGGGTTTTGGTATTAGCGTGATGGTGGCCTCATAGAATGAGTTTGGAAGTTTACCTTCCTCTGCAATTTTCTGGAAGAGTTTGAGTAGGATAGGTGTTAGCTCTTCTCTAAATTTTTGGTAGAATTCAGCTGTGAAGCTGTCTGGACCTGGGCTCTTGTTTGCTGGGAGATTTCTTATTACAGTTTCAATTTCCATGCTTGTGATGGGTCTGTTAAGATTTTCTATTTCTTCCTGGTTCAGTTTTGGAAAGTTGTACTTTTCTAAGAATTTGTCCATTTCTTCCAAGTTGTCCATTTTATTGGCATATAATTGCTGATAGTAGTCTTTTATGATCCTTTGTATTTCTGTGTTGTCTCTTGTGATCTCTCCATTTTCATTTCTAATTTTATTCATTTGATTTTTTCCCCTTTGTTTCTTGATGAGTCTGGCTAATGGTTTGTCAATTTTATTTATCCTCTCAAAGAACCAGCTTTTGGTTTTGTTGATTTTTGCTATGGTCTCTTTTGTTCCTTTTGCATTTATTTCTGCCCTAATTTTAAAGATTTCTTTCCTTCTACTAACCCTGGGGTTCTTCACTCCTTCCTTTTTCTAGTTGCTTTAGGTGTAGAGTTTATTTGACTTTTTTCTTGTTTCTTGAGGTATACCTGTATTGCTATGAACCTTCCCCTTAGCACTGCTTTTACAGTGTCCCACAGGTTTTGGGTTGCTGTGTTTTCATTTTCATTCGTTTCTATGCATATTTTGATTTCTTCTGTGATTTGTTGGTTATTCAGCAGCGTGTTGTTCCACCTTAAAAATTCCTGTTGGAATTTTTAATAGTTTTTCTCCTGTAATTGAGATCTAATCTTACTGCATTGTGGTCAGAAAAGATGCTTGGAATGATTTCAATTTTTTTGAATTTACCAAGGCTAGATTTATGGCCCAGGATGTGATCTATCCTGGAGAAGTTTCCCTGTGCACTTGAGAAAAAGGTGAAATTCATTGTTTTGGGGTGAAATGTCCTATAGATATCAATCAGGTCTAACTGGCCTATTGTATCATTTAAAGTTTGTGTTTCCTTGTTAATTTTCTGTTTAGTTGATCTATCCATAGGTATGAGTGGGGTATTAAAGTCTCCCACTATTATTGTGTTATTGTTAATTTCCCCTTTCATACTTGTTAGCATTTGTCTTACATATTGCAGTGCTCCTATGTTGGGTGCATATATATTTATAATTGTTATATCTTCTTCTTGGATTGATCCTTTGATCATTATGTAGTGTCCTTCTTTGTCTCTTTTCACAGCCTTTGTTTTAAAGTCTATTTTATCTGATATGAGCATTGCTACTCCTGCTTTCTTTTGGTCTCTATTTGCATGGAATATCTTTTTCCAGCCCTTCACTTTCAGTCTGTATGTGTCCCCTGTTTTGAGGTGGGTCTCTTGTAGACCACATATATAGGGGTCTTGTTTTTGTATCCATTCAGCCAGTCTTTGTCTTTTGGTTGGGGCATTCAACCCGTGTACATTTAAGGTAATTATTGATAAATGTGATCCCGTTGCCATTTACTTTATTATTTTGGGTTCGAGTTTATGCACCCTTTCTGTGTTTCCTGTCTAGAGAATATCCTTTAGCATTTGTTGGAGAGCTGGTTTGGTGGTGCTGAATTATCTCAGCTTTTGCTTGTCTGTAAAGCTTTTGATTTCTCCTTCATATTTGAATGAGATCATTGCTGGGTACAGTAATCTGGGCTGTAGGTTATTTTCTTTCATCACTTTAAGTATGTCCTGCCATTCCCTCCTGGCCTGAAGAATTTCTATTGAAAGATCAGCTGTTATCCTTATGGGAATCCCCTTGTGTGTTATTTGTTGTTTTTCCCTTGCTGCTTTTAATATTTGTTCTTTGTGTTTGATCTTTGTTAATTTGATTAATATGTGTCTTGGGGTGTTTCGCCTTGGGTTTATCCTGTTTGGGGCTCTCTGGGTTTCTTGGACTTGGGTGATTATTTCCTTCCCCATTTAGGGAAGTTTTCAACTATCATCTCCTCAAGTATTTTCTCATGGTCTTTCTTTTTGTCTTCTTCTTCTGGGGCATTTAATATTGTCCCAGAGGTCTCTTGAGATTGTCCTCATTTCTTTTAATTTGTTTTTCTTTTTCCCTCTCTGTTTCATTTATTTCTACCATTCTATCTTCTACCTCACTTATCCTATCTTCTGCCTCCATTATTCTACTGTTGGTTCCCTCCAGAGTGTTTTTTATTTCATTTATTGCATTATTCATTATAAATTGACTCTTTTTTTAATTTCTTCTAGGTCCTTGTTAAACCTTTTTTGCATCTTCTCAATCCTTGTCTCCAGGCTATTTATCTGTAACTCCATTTTGTTTTCAAGATTTTGGATAATTTTCACTATCATTATTTGGAATTCTTTATCAGGTAGGTTCCCTATCTCTTCCTCTTTTGTTTGGTTTGGTGGGCATTTATCCTGTTCCTTTACCTGCCGGGTATTTCTCTGCCTCTTCATCTTGTTTATATTGCTGTGTTTGGGGTGGCCTTTCTGTATTCTGGCAGTTTGTGGAGTTCTCTCTATTGTGACGTTTCCTCACTGTGGGTGGGGTTGGACGGGTGGCTTGGCAAAGTTTCCTGGTTACGGAAGCTTGTGTCAGTGTTCTGGTGGATGGAGCTGGATTTCTTCTCTCTGGAGTGCAATGAAGTGTACAGTAATGAGTTATGAGATGTCAATGGGTTTGGAGTGACTTTGGGCAGCCTGTATATTGAAGCTTAGGGCTATGTTCCTGTGTTGCTGGGGAATTTGCATGGTATGTCTTGCTCTGGAACTTGTTGGCCCTTGGGTGGTGCTTGGTTCCAGTGTGGGTATGGAGGCGTTTGATGAGCTCCTATTGATTAATGTTCCTTGGAGTCAGGAGGTCTCTGGTGTTCTCAGGATTTGGACTTAAGCCTCCTGCCTCTGGTTTTCAGTCTTCTTCTTACAGTAGCCTCAAGAATTCTCCATCTATACAGCACTGATGATAAAACATCTAGGTTAAAGATGAAGTTTCTCCACAGTGAGGGACACCCAGAGAGGTTCACAGAGTTACATGGAGAAGAGAAGAGGGAGGAGGGAGATAGAGGTGACCAGGAGGAGAAAAGGGGGGATTGAAAGAAGAGAGGGCAAGCTAGCCAGTAATCAATTCCCTATGTGCTCGCCACAGTCTGGATCCCTCAGAGATGTTCACGGAGTTATACAGAGAAGAGAAGAGGGAGGAAGGAGACAGAGGTGGCCAGGAGGAAATAGGGGGGAATCAAAAGGAGAGAGACAGATCCAGCTAGTAACCAGTTCCCCTAGTGTTCTCCACAGTCCGGAACACTCAGAGAGACTTGCAGAGTTGGGTAGAGAAGAGAAGGGGGAGGGAGGAGATAGAAGCGACCTGGTGGAGAGAAAGGAGAGTCCAAAGGGGGAGAGAGCAGTCAAGCCAGTAATCTCACTCGGAGGTAAAAATGGGTACTGAAGATTGGGTTCTTAAAGGCACAAAACTGATAACAAATACCAAAAAGCAAAGATTAAAAATCTAGAGTAGAGAGGTTGGATTCTCAAAAATACAATATTAAAGAAAAAAAAAGTCACAAAAATTATAAAATATATATATATGAAGTTTGCTTTAAAAATAGGGTCTTTTTTTTGCAAAGTAATAGTGGTTATAAAAATGAAAAATAAAGAAGTAATAGAGGACTTAAAAATATATATATATTTAATTTAAAGAATGATGATAGTAAAAATATATCTAGGACTTCTCTGGAGCTCTTGCGGACAGTGTGGGGTCAGTTCATTTTCAGATAGTTCCTTGATCCGGCTTATACTTCTCAAGATCTATAGGCCCCTTCCTATGTAGTTGGTGCTGACTAAAGGGTTTTAATCTGTTGCATCTGTCACTTCCAAGGCGGTTCCCTCTGTTTGTTTAGCTTCTTCTGTTTGCTGGTTTCTTCAGTGTCTAATTTCCACCCTGACACAAGGGGGCGGTGGTGGTCAGTTTTTTTAGGCTCACTTGTTCAGTCGCGCTGTGGGGAGGGAGGGACACTGCAAACAAATAGCACTGGCGTGTACCTGCAGTGTCTCAGCCACACTGGGTTTGCCCCTGCTCAGGACATGTGTATTTTCCCTGTCTACACTGCTTAGGCTCTAGGTTGCTCTGCCGGGAACTCTCTGAGGCCAGCCCTGGGTTGTATGCACTTCCCAGGTCTAAGCTGCTCAGGTTCGGGTACTCGGGTAATTCTCGGTTGGGCCTGCATTTTGTGCCCTTCCCAGGTCCAAGCAGCTCAGGTGACCAGGTGTTTGGTAAGCGTGGTTGCTGCGCCTTATCGCCTCCCCCGTCCCTGCCACTCGGTTTTCTGGGTGTACAACCGGCGCACCTTCTCAGGCGGATGTTGACAGTCCAAAATCCCAAGAAGTCTTGGTTAGCAATAAAGCCTGCTTGCAGTATGGTAGATGATGCCTCTCTGGGGCCACGATTGCCCCCTTCCAGCTTTGGCTGCCCTTGCCTGCCTGTCTCTGGCGGGGGATGGGCCAGTCCACAGCTGGCTAGCTCTGTTCAGTCCTTTGTTCTGTGAGTGGGCCTGGCAGTGTTTTAGGTTAGGGCTTTTCGCGGGGTAGCTATCCTACAGTCCGGTTTGCTATCTCAAGTTAGTTCCTTCAGATTGCCCTTAGTGCATTCAGGTCTGGTTCTTACTCTAAGCAGTGCAGCCAGTGCCTCCCTGCCCAGCCCCTGCTTGCTAGTGGCGGATGCGGACGTCTGCACTGCTTTTCCGCTGGGAGTTACCACTGGGCATGTAATCTGTGGGATTTAATTATTTATTTGTTTTTCCTCCCGGTTATGTTGCCCTCTGAGGTTCCAAGGCTCACCACTGACTCACCAGTGAGAGTGTTTCCTGGTGTTTGGAAACTTCTCTCTTTTTTAAGACTCCCTCCCCAGGACGGATTACCTCTTTTGTCTCTCTTTTTATCTTTTATATTTTTCCTACCTCCTTTTGAAGACAATGGGCTGCTTTTCTGGGTGCCTGATGTCGGCATTCAGAAGTTGTTTTGTGGAATTTACTCAGTGTTCAAATGTTCTTTTGATGAGTTTGTGGGGGAGAAAGTGGTCTCCCCGTCCTATTCCTCCACCATCTTAGGACCGCCCCCCTCTCTTTCATTTTCTTATCATCGACTCTGGACCGCCAGGTTCCGGTCCATTAAAGGACCCCAACAAGCAGCGCCCAGAACAGGGATCTGGTATATGTGGCATTTCGGACAGAGTGACTCAGGGCCTATTGAGGTCAGGACCTATTGAGGTCGGTGAGTACTAAGACACGGGTCAAATGGCTGGAAAGCCCCATCATTTCTCTACTTTACTTCACCATTTGCTTAAAGTTCAGGGACTTTTGATTTCGTGCCAACAAATAGAGGCTTGCCTTCAAACCGTAGTCGAGCATAATCCCTGGTTTCCTAATAAAGACAGTTTTGATTTAGAAATTTGGCACTGGGTTAAAGAAAATGTTGAAAGAGCCGCCAAATGGAGAAAAAATATTCCAGTTGATTTCTGGCCCATATGAAGCTCATTAAAGCTGTAATCCTGCCATTTCAAGGTAATTCTAGCCCTCACAATATTTGACAACAGACAGAACACTTGTTACATAAATATGAATTAGATGATAAAACTTTACAAAAGGCCCAATTAGAACAACATAAACTATTTCAAAAATTTCCTACCAATCCTACCCTGGCTGCTCCAAATTCTCCTCCTCTGCCAGTGGGCACAAATCCAAACATCTCTCCTTTGCTACACTTACTCGCTCTCCTTGAAAGTCTCCTATTTTTGTTATAAAAAGAAAATCTAGCAAATGACATCTCTTAACACACCTTTAAAAAGTTAATGAAAGGAGATCCTAATTTAAATAGCCCTCATTCACTTTCTCAAGAGACACAAGAGAAACTCTATTTAGTGCAAAATAAATTACAAAAACAGTTTCTTACTCGCATCAGACTAGATTTACCTCTAAAATTATTTGTACTCCCCTCTCTTCATTCTCCCATGGGACTTCCTGACCCAACAGCTCCAACCTTGATACAACAAAAACATGCCTAGGTAAAAACATGCCTAGGTAAAAGCCTATATCTTATCACATTATTGAAATAGACAACCCACTTTGCCTGAGATGTCAGCCTTAGACAGATTAGTATAACTTCAAGCCAGAAAAAAAAAGGGGGGAGAGGACAAACAGACCTTTTATATCTTAAAGCAGAAAACTATGAGACCTCTGTCTGTCTGGATATATATACATATATCTCAATGTATGTCTTTGTCTCTGGATAATATTGCTGAAGTTAATTTATAAATGAGCTAAACAACAGTTCATGGTTTCTGAAAGAAAGTAAGATGCATGTTTTCAGTAAAAAGGGTATAAGAAATGGAATTACATTTTATTAAGAGACACTTAATAGATAGGCTTATAGATGACTGTTCTATCAATGGACAGATAACGTGATGAATACAGAAAGTGTAAAAAAGGTTTGTGGAAAGTGAAACCCAAGAAGAAATTTCTATATGTGGTACATTTTATTAAGAGAAAAAGAAGTATGACTTACAGATGAATACAGAAAGCGTAAAAAAGGTTTGTGGCAAGTAGAAGAGAGTTTTATGCATGATACAAGTTTCTTAAGACATGACTTTACTAATAACTGCTAGCTATATTGTTTTCTATGTCACTTGTTTCGGAAGAATTTCTTATGTTAACAAATGTGTGACTAAGCCTGTGATATAATGCTGATATGCAGTTCCACATGAGATCAATGGTTGTAATAATGTAACTCTAGATATGGGAAGAAACAACAAGAGGGAATATTTTCCTGGACCAAGAGGCTAGTGAGATAATAGTCCAGAGACTTTTGCTACTTGCAAGGCCTGGTCTAATAATAGCACACAGAGTGGCCTATCAATGGAATCTTCCCTAGACCTGGGAATGAGCCTTCCCAACACTGTGAGACACAATAGCCAAACACAGTCAAATATGTGGCTATGAAGGGACCCTGCTGACTGGAAGTTGGTACTTGCCAACTGCCTCTACAAAGATTACATCACGACCACTACAAGCTGCTGACCCTCAACACCTCTTGAGAGGAGTTCAGGGTGGAAATCAGAAATACGACACTCTGTGCTCTGAGAAAAACCCAAAAGGACCGGCCTTCAGACAGCCAGATGTTTTCAGGTAAAGATTTTATGAGCCCAAATTCTTGCGTCTTCTCATACCTAGAAAAACACTAATGTCATGAACCAATGTCTGGGCCTGGTTCTCCTGGTAGACCCTAAACAGCTTTTCTGCTTCTATTAATCTTTGGGCCATGTACCTTAAACTTTTTTGTTAAGTTTATTTCTTCCAGAATACAACAAATCTCCAAATGGTAGTATGACAAGAATATTCCCTGACCAACACCTAGACAATGCTGAAACAAGTCACCTTATCATTCCATGGACTCTCATCTCCCTCTGTTAATGCACCCTGACAGAGAGCAGGCAAAGGGAACCCAGAACCCCGTGATGCCCCTGTACAGCCTGAAGAAGCCAGAGCGATCATTGCCCCCTTTCCCGAGACTGGGTTCCCAAACGCCTGAGAAGAAAAATAGGTAGATAGTTAGACATGAAAAGGGTATCAAAAGGGACCAAAATCCAAAATCAGAATTTCCGAAATCAGGAAAATTAATGCTTATGGCTAATCACACCATTATCAATTGGAGACCCCATGGTATGTGGTTATCTAACTGCTCAGATGATATTAACAATACTATGTATGACTATGCTACTCAAGTAACATGAAAAGTTACTAATACTACGATGGAACATTAGCATGACAAAGGACTTCTTGGCTGGTTTGACGATGGAATGACACCCCCTCATCCTTGAATCGTCCTCGATAAACAGATTGGGCCTGAACAATGAGACATCTTGAAACTTGCTGCAAACACCAAAAACTTAAAACTTGGACTAGACATTTCACAGAGACCAATCATAGTCATAATAACTATTTCTTTCATTACAATCAATCATATTTCATACAAGCTTGTGTTCCCCTTCCTTTTGTTACAATTATATTTGTTGTTTACCATAGCCTTTATGCAAAAATTGTTAAAACTAAACAGACTCAATTAGTCAAGACCCTTTTTACAAGTATAATAAATAAGGGGGAATTGTCAGGGAACATTTAACGGGAGGATACCTGCATGCTGTTTTCTATTTCTCAAGGATCTCTGTTTCTTATCAGTTCCTATTCAGGGAACAAATGAAACAGCACGCTGTTCCCAGGACTGAGGTCATAGGATGAGACATGTATGAATCCCCTTCAGTGACTCTTTTCAGCGTCAGCAACCTTGTATGTATCTCATCCTGTGTAATAGCTGAGTAATCATCTTACTAAAGATATATAAGCCTACATTTCTGCTAATAAAGCACCCTTGCTCCATCAGAGCTTGGGTCCCCGTTTCTTTCTTTCTCTCTTTCTTTCTCTCTCTCTCTTTCTCTCTTTCACTTTCTTATCGTTGACTCCGGACTGCCAGGTTCCAGTCCATTAAAGGACCCCAACACCACACAGTCAAAGACTTTAGCATAGTCAATGAAGCAGAAGTAGATGTTTTTCTGGAATTCCCTTGCTTTCTCTATGATCCAATGATGTTAGCAAATTGATCTCTGGTTCTTCTGCCTTTTCTAAACCCAGTTTGTACATCTGGAAGTTCTCGATTCAAGTACTAGCTTGAAGGATTTTGAGCATAACCTTACTAGCATGGGTAATGAGCATAACTGTTCAGTGGTTTGAACATTCTTTGGCACTGGCCTTCTTTGAGATTGGAATGAAAACTGACCTTTCCTGTCCTGTGGCCACTGCTGGGTTTTCCAAATTAGCTGACATATAGAGTGTGGCACTTTAACAGCACTATCTTTTAGGATTTGAAATAGCTTAACTGGAATTCCATCACCTCCACTAGCTTTGTTCCTAGTAATGCTTCTTAAGGCCCACTTGACTCCACACCCCAGGACATCTGACTCTAGGTGAGTAACCACACCATCGTGGTTATCCATATCATTAAGACTTTTTTTGGTATAGTTCTGTGTATTCTTGCCACCTCTTCTTAATCTCTTCTGCATCTATTAGGTCCTGACTGTCTCTGTGGTTTATCATGCCCATCCTTGCATGAAATGTTCCTTTGATATCTCTGATTTTGTTGAAGAAATCTTTAGTCTTTCCCATTCTATTGTTTTCTTCTATTTCTTTGCATTTTTCATTGAGGAAGGCCTTATCTCTCCTTGCTATTCTCTGGAACTCTGGAATTCTCATTCAGTTGGGTATATCTTTCCCTTTCTCCTTTGCTTTTCATTTCTCTTCTTTCCTCTGCTATTTGTAAAGACTTCTCAGACAACCACTTTGCCTTCTCGCATTTCTTTTTCTTTGGGATGGTTTTGGTCACCACCTCCTGTACAAGGTTATGAACCTCTGTCCATAGTTCTTCAGGTGCTCTGTCTGCCAGACCTAATCCCATGAATGTATTTATCACCTTCACTGTATAATAATAAGGGATTTGATTTAGGTCATACCTGTATCACTTGTTCCTGGAGGAGTGCACAGCAACCCACTCCAGTATTCTTGCCTGGAGAATCCCATGGACAGAGGAGCCTGGCAGGCTGCAGTCCATAGGGTCACACAGAGTCGGACATGACTGAAATGACTTAGCACACACAGAGTGTATCACTTGTTAATTTCCTATTTTTTTTATATTTCCTTATATTCTCAGAATTAGATTAGAAGTTTCCAACCTCATTCAAAATTTTTTAAATCACTAGGATAATACATTTTATAGACTTTTAGCACTAACCCTAGATGCCAAAATACATAGAACTATATCAAAGCTTTGAGTAAATATAAATTAGAAATCTAGCATTCTTTTCATAGTAAGTCAAACAAGTGGAATTAAAATGTCACAAACTTTTTTAGCTAGTCAAAAGTAATAAATATTCTAAAATACATACATACACATACTATATATGTGTACATATATATATATATATATATACAAAAGCTTTTCTACTATCCTTGATAAAAGCTTGAGAAAGAAGAACAACTGAGATGGAGATGGAGAAACTGGAAAACATAAATGAAATAAAATGGGAGCACTGAATGTGAAATAGAAAAGGTGAAACAAATTAGATAAAAGTATAAAATCATCATATAGTCCAGTTGTTTTTAAACATGGCTGCTCATTAGAAACATGTCTGGAGTTTTGGAGAAGAATAGCAGTACTTTGGGCATTTATATTTTTCAAAAGATTCCAAGGTAATTCTGTTATGCATCTGGATTTTTTAAAGTGATTACAAGTTTTTCTATGAAATGGTAGTTTTAGTGATATAGAATTTTATTATTTTCTGTTGACTGATCATGATACAAAGGTATTAAGTGTATAGTCAAAATAGTAGAAGGTGTTTTAGAGGAGGAAATGGCAATCCACTCCAGAATTCTTGCCTCGAAGTTTCCATGGGCAGAGGAACCTGGCTGGCTACAGTCTATTGTGGTTGAAAAGAGTTGGACACAACTGAGCAACTGAACCTGCATGACCCTCCTACAAAGGTGTGTCTGTGGTTTCCTGTCTTAGGACACGTAAGACTTGGAGGCAAAGAAATGTGGATTTGGAGGAGTCTGTGGCCAGCTTCCTCCCTGCAGGTCCAAGATCAACCATCCAACGTAGAAAAGCCTTTGATTTCTCCATCAAGTCTGAATGAGAGTCTTGCTGTGTAGAGTATTCTTGGTTGTACGTTCTTCCCTTTCATTACTTTAGACATATTGTGCCATTTGCTTCTGGCTTTTGGAGTTTCTTTTGAGAAATCAGCTGATAACCTGATGGGAGTTCCCTTGTATATTATATGCCATTTTCCCTTTATTGCTTTTAGCATTTTATTAATATCTTTGTCTTTATTTTCATAATTTTGATTACTATGTGTCTCAGTGTTTCCTCCTTGGGTTTATCCTGTCTGGGACTGTCTGTACTTCCTAGACTTGGTTGACTATTTCCTTTGCCATGTTAGGGAACTTTTTAGCTATTATTTCTTCAAACATTTCTTGGGTCCTTTCTCTGTCCCTTCTCCTTCTGTTGTTGCTGTTCAGTCATTAGTCTTATCTGACTCTTTGTGACTCCATGGGATGCAGCATGCCAGGCTTCTCTGTCCTTCACCATTTTCCGGAATTTGCTCAAACTGAAGTCCATTGAGTCGATGATGCCATCCAAACATCTCATCCTCTGTTATCACCTTCTCCTCCTGCCTGCAATCTTTCTTAGCATCAGGGTGTTTTCCAATGAGTTGGCTCTTCATATCAGGTGGCCAAAGTATTGGAACTTCAACTTCAGCATCAGTCCTTCCAATGAATATTCAGGGTTGATATCCTTTAAGATTGACTGCTTTGATCTCCTTGCTGTCCAAGGGACTCTCAGGAGTCTTCTTCAGCTCCATAGTTTGAAGGTATCAGTTTTTCAGTGCTCAACCTTTTTTATTGTCCAGCTCTCACATCCATACATGACTACTAGAAAAACCATAGCTTTGGCTATACAGACCTTTGTAAGGCAAAGAAATATCTCTGCTTTTTAATGCACTGTGTAGGTTTGCCATTGCTTTTCTTCCAAGGAGCGAGGGTTGACCATAAGGACCTTTTTCAGCAAAGTCAAACTTTTAGGTTATTGCTATCCAATAGATGTGAAATGGATCTCATTGTTGGTTTAGTTTGCCTTTCCCCAGTTACTAGAGATGTAGACTAGTTTTTTACATATATTATTGGTTATTTGTATTTCTTCTTCTGGAAATGGTCTATTCATACCTTTTGTCCATTTTTCTATTTGGTTGTTTATCTCTATTTTTATTGTCATTGTGGTTGGTTTGTAGGAATCCCTTACACTTGCCCATCTTTTTCTAACATGTATATTAGAAACATATATGTTGCAGATAATTTCTTCCCATTTCCCTATCACTTATGTTTTAATTTCGTTTAAGATGTCTTTTATGTAGGACGTTTTAAACTTTGTTAATTTTATAAAATTTGTCCATTTTTCAAAATTTGATTTAAGAAATTAGATCATGAGCTATTCTATTTTTTTTTTCAGATAATTTTGAAGGTTTTGTTTTACAACTTTAGGTTTTTCACTCACCTGGAGCTTATTTTGCCTTCTTTTCCTGTCTTCAGAAGCTTCTGAGGCTCACCATTTGCTTCTTCACCACATTTCTCTAGTGAGAAGTCTTTGACATTCTAGGCATCTCACTTCCTCCCTCTGAGTCTTTCTTTTAGAAACAACAGAATGGGAACATAAATGAAGCTCCAGGCTTAGAAAACTAGCTCTTTGAAAGCCTGTAAAGAAGAAGCAAATGGCAATGATCAGGTAAAAGGAGACATTGGGAGGAATCTCTGCAAAAGATGATACATAGGGTGGTTCTTCATCCTTCAAACCAAGAATCTGAGACTTCTGGAAGAAAATTTATGCTTGTGGGGAGACGGAAGAGTGTCTCAGAGAGCTGGCCCTGAAATAAAGGAGGTGTAGACTTGAGATAGGATCCTAAAGAAACCTTTTTATTTGGTACTGGGATATAGCCGATTAACAGTGTTGTGATAGTTGGAGGTGAACAGTGAAGGGATTCTGCCATACATATACATAAATCCATTCTCCTACTTTTAAAGTCCTTCCACATCTACTTTCTTTCTTTCTTTCTTTCTTTTTATTTTCTACTTTCTTACTTTACCTCTCTCCCCTACCTTCAAGTCCTGTGAGCTTTTTTTTTGTCTTGCACCAGAAGATTGTGAAAGTGAGGCATATAGAATCACATAGAAGTTGTTGGTGAAGTTAAAGAAGAACCCAGGTTTCTTGACCTTCTTGAACACTAGAAGGTTTCAGGCAAGCCCAGCTTGAAACCAAGTTGTGGCAGAGAGGAGCAGTATCCCAAAATTACAAGAAGGAACCTGTGATTTCTAGTGCCATAAACATCACCACAGTCATAATCATCATCAAAAAGCATTTATCAGGGCCTGCTTGCAATGAGCAACTAAGGTGGACACTGAAATAAATTTAGAACACATTGCTCATGAACACGGTCTAAGAAATCACACTATGAAAATTAATATATGCAGATAAGCAAAGGACATATATATATGACGATAAAGAAGAGATAGACCAATCTAGCTACTGCAGACAGTAAAGAATTAACATTAAACATGTCAGAAATCACTGCAATTCAAGGAAAAGAGGCTTGCTGGGTGAAGAACAGAGCCTGGTAGGAATTGGTTATGGGGGTTCCAAGTTCAGCGAAACTGGTACCGACCAATTAGGGAGGGCAGGTCTCTTGCCTTCTGACTTCTTCCCCTCCCTTTTGCCCACCAGACACATGCCCCACCCCAAGCTTTTCCTCTTCTAGGCAACATAACCCTTGCCACGGCTCAAGATCAGAGGAAGTTTTACTTTGTGTTAGTCTTTGATTCTGAGTTAGGGACCTTTACCCAGCATCAGTAGAAACCACCCTCAGGAGCCATTTTGTGCTCCCAGACTCATCCACAGTAATTAGAGTGAATGGACAGAGGTAAGGTCACTCCTGGAGGGAAGGTCTCCACGCCCAGCTTTGGCAGGGTCACCCGGGATCTCTACCATCGGCCTTAGTATTCACTGTGGCAGGTGGCTCATTACTCTACCTGTCCCATTCACTGAGCTTCTCCTGCGTTCAATTTCCGTAGGAAAAAGGAAGCTCCTGCTTCAGGGTACTCTCAGTCTAGGCACATCTGCATGTTCAGCAAGATTCATCAATGTCTCAAATAGCTGAATCAACATTAAATCATTCTAAAGTTTAATCTCTCTCTCGGAATATCACTATCAAATATTCTAATGTAAGAAAATAAAGGATTAATATGTTCACATACACGTGTGAAAATATATGTTACTAAATGAACATGCATTGCTCAGGAGGAAGTCATTGGCTCTGTCTCAGGGTCCTTGCACTTGCTTTTCTCTCTGCCTGGAAGTTTTCATCTAGATAGCTATTCCTATGATTTGCTCTCTCACTTCAGTCAGGTTTATCCTTCAAAGTGAGGTCTTTCCTAACCAGCCCCTCTAAAATAGTCCTTGTCTCCTACCTCTGGCTCTAGCTGCTTCTTACCATGCTCTTTAAATTTATTTCCGAAATAGAATTTATCACTGCCTGACATATACTTAGTGACTTGCTTATTGTTTTCACCCACCCCCACAACAGAAGTTCCCTGAGAGCAGGAACTTTGTATTCTTTGTTGTTTGTTTACAGATTTCTTTTGATGTGGACTATTTTAAAGTCTGTATTGAATTTGTTATAATGTGGCTTCTGTTTTGCTCAGTCGTTAAGTTGTGTCCAGCTCTTGGATACCCCATGGACTGTAGCACACCAGGCTACTCTGTCCTCTACAGTCTCACTGAGTTTGCTCAAATTCATGTCCACTGAGTCACTGATGCTATTTAACAATCTCATCCTCTGCCTCCCCGCATCTCCTTATGTTTCTGTTTTATGTTTTGTTTTTTTGACCTCAAAGCATGTGGGATCTTAGCTCCCCTACAGTGATTGAACCCACACAGCCTGCATTGGAAGGTGAAGTCTTAACCATTGAACCACCAGGGAAGTCACTGTATGTCTTAACCACCACTACTAGTATCTAGAACAGTATCTGGTACAGAGTAGATCTTCAATGCTGTATTAAATGAATGAAATAAAATACAACAAGCATGTGTTTGTATGTCCTTATTCTAATGTTTGGTGACATTAAATAGGAGAGACTGAGATGTCTTTCTAAACTAATCCTGTTCAGCTTTGGAAACTTGGTCATTCTAAACCTCTGACTCCACCTCTTAAGAAGACACCTCATCAATCTCTTTTTAGTCCAGGTGACTCACCCCTAACTCCAGTGGTCAGCTTGTGTTCTTGGTATCCTTGACCAGTATTTTTTGTTTGAGATTTGGCTTATAACGCAAGCCCAGGGTCAGACAGAGCACTCCCTGAGATTTTTGCTGGAACAATAAGGGAAAATATATCTATCTGCTAATGGGAAGGATTCCATCAGCCCAAAGCAAATGGTGGCTGCAGTCCCACCACGCAGGCAGAACCTGTCTGAGAATAAAACCACAGTGGAACTGAAGTAGAGCCCAGAGTGAGAGGGGGTTAGAAAGAAAGAGACAAGTGCACAGCGGCTTGGTGGATATCATCTGAGTTCCCAGAGGAAGCCCTGCCCAAAGCTTGCTGTAACATTGGGTTACATGTGTGATTTACTTCCCTTTGAGCACAGTCTGAATTGGGTTTCTATCACTAGTTATCAAAAACCAAGTCAAGGGAATTTCCTGGTGATGCAGTGGTTAAGACTCAATGCTGTCACTGCTGGAACCCTAGAGCAGTGTGATCCCTGCTCGAGGAACTAAGATTTCTGTAAGCCTCGAGGTGCAGCCATAAACAAATAAATAAAACATGTCTAATGCCCGTTTAGCTGTATAATTTATACTACATCAATTTTTACTTGTTTACTAAATAAGACATGCAAATTTTTGCCTAAGACATTACAACATTTTTATAGCTTATAAAATAATCTGTATATTTGTATATATCTATCACTTGATTTTAACGCAAGTATGTGAGGTTGGGTAAAGATTATTCTTTCAGTTGTCTAAACTGAAGCTCAGAGAAATCAGTCAGTTTATCCAATAACAAACAGCTAATGAATGGCAGAGCAAGAATGCTAAGTAGGTCTTTGGCTCTAAATCCCAAGGCCTAGTCTATGGCACTTCAGCTACTTAAATAAGTGGAGACTTTCTTTCTGGATTTGTCTCTAAAAAATGTTTTTAAAAGATTTTCTTACTGTGTTGCATGGGTTCCTGGATCATGGTTTCCAACCAAGGATTTAACCCATAACTTTGGCAGTGAAAGCACTGACAAACCCCTGGACAGCCAGGGAACATTTGCCTTTCTTTGTCTCTCTTAATAGAAAAGCACCGCTCTTAGAGACAGGACCTTGCTTTTTGCCTTGATTCCTTTAATCCCTAGGGCAACTCCCTAAATGAGTGGAGGCTCCGAGTGGAGCGTTCGACCTCACTAATTGCAAGGGTAGAGTTTGCTCATCAAGGAGCTTGTTATCTGCTGACTGAAATAATGCATTTGTATGAAGTGCTTTTTTCCACCTTTTTTGACTGCTACAGTAAAATACATATTCTACAGCAACCCAGTACACACACACACACACACGTACATGCAAACACATTATTAAAAATAAAGTTTCACAAAATAATACCTACTTTAGTACTTTTGACATTCTCTGATAGTTCCTATAGAGAGGGTTAATAGCCTTGATAGAGAGGCCAGGGGTCCTCAGGGGGAGAAAAGGACAAATCTTTTTTCCCTACATTCCTGCATCTTAGTCACATAAGAAGTTTTTTTCTTTAACCCAGAGCTGATGATTACACAAAAAAACAAACCCGTCTTAAACTCTGTTCAGTTCAGTTGCTCAGTTGCATCCGACACTTTGCGACCCCATGAACTGCAGCATGCCAGGCTTCCCTGTCCGTCACCAACTCTTGGAGTTTACTCAAATTCATGTCCATTGAGTCTGCGATGCCATCCAACCATCTCATCCTCTGTTGTCGCCTTCTCCTCCTGCCTTCAATCTTCCCCAGAATTAGGGTCTTTTCAAATGAGTCAGTTCTTCCCATCAAGTGGCCAAAGTGTTGGAGTTTCAGCTTCAGCATCAGTCTTTCCAATGAATATTCAGAACTGATTTCCTTTAGGATGGATTGGTTGGATGTCCTTGCAGTCCAAGGGACTCTCAAGAGTCTTCTTCAACACCACAGTTCAAAAGCATCAATTCTTCTGCGCTCAGCTTTCTCTATAGTCCAACTCTCACATCCATACATGACTACTGGAAAAACCACAGCTTTGACTAGATAGACCTTTGCTAGCAAAGTAATGTCTCTGGTTTTTAATATGCTGTCTAGATTGGTCATAGCTTTTCTTCCAAGGAGCAAGTGATTTAAATGTCATGGCGGTAGTCACCATCTGCAGTGATTTTAGAGCCCCAAAACATAAAGTCTCTCCCTATTTCCATTGTTTCCCATCTATTTGCCTTGAAGTTATGGGACCGGATGCCATCATCTTAGTTCTCTGAATGTTGAGCTTTAAGTTAACTTTTTCACTCTCCTCTTTCACTTTCATCAAGAGGCTCTTTAGTTCTTCTTCACTTTCTGCCATAAGGGTGGTGTCATTTGTATTTCTGAAGTTATTGATATTTCTCCCAGCAATCTTGATTCCAGCTTGTGCTTCATCCAGCCCAGCATTTCCCATGAGGTACTCTGCATATAAGTTAAATAACCAGGATGACAATATACAGCCTTGATATACTCCTTTTCCTATTTGGAACCAGTCTGTTGTTCCATGTCCAGTTCTAACTGTTGCTTCCTGACTTGCATAAAGGTTTCTCAAGAGGCAGGTCAGGTGGTCTGGTATTCCCATCTCTTTCAGCATTTTCCACAGTTTATTGTGATACACACAAAGACTTTGGCATAGTCAATAGAGCAGAAGCAGATGTTTTTCTGGAACTCTCTTGCTTTTTCCATGATCCAGCAGATGTTGGCAATTTGATCTCTGGTTCCTCTGCTTTCTCTGAAACCAGCCTGAACATCTGCAAGCTCACGGTTCACATATTGCTGAAGCCAGCTTGGAGTATTTTAAGCATTATTTTACTAGCGTGTGAGATGAGTGCAATTGTGTGGTAGTTTGAGCATTTTTTGGCATTGCCTTTCTTTGGAATTGGAATGAAAACTGACCTTTTCCAGTCCTGTGGCCACTGCTGAGTTTTCCATATTTGTTGGCATATTGAGTGCAGCACTTTCACAGCATCATCTTTTAGGATTTGAAATAGCTCAACTGGAATTCTATCACCTCCACTAGCTTTGTTCACAGTGATGCTTCCAAAAGCCCACTTGACTTCACGTTCCAGGATGTCAGGCTCTAGGTGAGTGATCACATCATTGTGATTATCTGGGTCATGAAGATCTTTTTTGTACAGTTCTTCTGTGTATTCTTGCCACCTCTTCTTAATATCTTCTGCTTCTGTTAGGTCCCTACCATTTCTGTCCTTTATTGTGCCCATCTTTACATGAAATGTTCCCTTGGTATCTCTGATTTTCTTGAAGAGATCTCTAGTCTTTCCCATTCTGTTTTTTCCTCTATTTCTTTGCATTGATCACTGAGGAAGGCTTTCTCATCTCTCCTTGCTATTCTTTGGAACTTTGCATTTAAATGGATATATCTTTCCTTTTCTCCTTTGCCTTTAGCTTCTCTTCTTTTCTCAGCTATTTTTAAGGCCTCCTCAGAGAGCCATTTTGCCTTTTTGCATTTCTTTTTCTTGGGGATGGTCTTGATCACTGCCTCTTCTACAATGTCACAAACCTTCATCCACAGTTCTTCAGACACTCTGTCTGTCAGATCTAATCCCTTGAATCTATTTGTCACTTCCACTGTATAATTGTAAGGGGTTTGATTTAGGTCATACCTGAATGGTCTAGTGGTTTTCCCTACTTTCTTCCATTTCAGTCTGACTTTGGCAATAAGGAATTCATGGTCTGAGCCACAATCAGCTCCTGGTCTTGTTTTTGCTGACTATGTAGAGCTTCTCCATCTTTGGCTACAAAGAATATAATCATTCTGATTTGGGTATTGACCATCTGGTGATGACATGTGTAGAGTCATCTCTTGTGTTGTTGGAAGAGGGTGTTTGCTATGACCAGTGTGTTCTCTTGATAGTGTGTTCTCTTGATAAAACTCTGTTAGCCTTTGCCCTGCTTCATTTTGTATCCAAGGCCAAATTTGCCTGTTACTCCAGGTATCTCTTGACTTCCTATTTTTGCATTCCAGTCCCCTGTGATGAAAAGGACATTTTTTTTTTTTGATGTTATTTCTATAAGTTCTTGTAGATCTTCATGAAAGTGAAAGCAAAGTTTCTCAGTTGTGTCCAACTCTTTGCGACCCCGTAGACTGTAGGCTACCAGGCTCCTCTGTTCATGGGATTTTCCAGGCAATAGTACTGGAGTGGATTGCCATTTCCTTCTCCAGGGGATCTTCCCAATCCAGGCCTCAAACCCAGGTCTCCCGCATTGTAGACAGACGCTTTACCGTCTGAGCCACCAGGGAAGTCCAATAGAACTGTACAACTTCAGCTTCTTTAGCATTACTGGTTGGGGTATAGACTTGGATTACTGTGAAGGATTATATAACAATTTATCCTGCTCAAGGGCATGTTTCTCCTTCTTAAGAACCTTCTGACTAAGCCTGTTATCTTAAAATGTATATTGTGGGAGTGGGCCTGGTAAGACCTTTACAACCTTGAGACACTCTTATGATTTACTGTTAATAATCAATTGAAAAAGTATGTAACTCCCTTGCTGGGACTAGTGAGGGGGCACTCTCCATCTCCCTTCTGATGTCTATGTCAGAAGCTTTCTCTGTCTTTTTCACTGTAATAAATTTTCTGCCACATGAAGTCCTGAGTGTCTGGAACTTTGTCCCTGAACCTGAAGCTAAATCCTCTTGTTTGGAGATCACAAATCACTATTCCATTTTTACAGATTTTGACTTTACAAATTCTGATTGGGATACACTAAATTGATTTCATAATCCAATAATGTATTGAGACTCCATTTGGAAAGCACCATTATAGGTCACAGATATATAAAGTCACATCCGAGCTAATGTTCACATCCCGTGAGAATCACAGAAGGGTTTATGGGGTGTGTGACGTTGAGTTACATTTTGAAAAGTGGACAGGATTTCAATACTGGAAGTGCAGGTGGAAGTAACAGGAGGAGCCAGGGTGCAGGGTCTGGCAAGCAGCATGTGTTCAGGAAGAAGAGAATATGCAGTTCAACTAGAGTGAAGGATTTCCATGGCAGGGAGGTAACAGATGAGCTGGAAAGAAGGCTGAGACACAGATTGGATCCCTGGGTCAAGATCCCTGGGTCATAACCCCCAGAGGAGAAAATGGCAACCCACTCCAGTATTCTTACCTGGAGAATCCCATGGACAAAGGCGCCTGGCAGGCTATAGTCCATGTGTTTGCAAAGAGTCAGGTAGGACTTAGCAACTGAGCACACACCCAAAGACTCAATTTTGGAAATATATACATAAATATAAACAGTTGTTGTTGTTCAGTCGCTAATATAAACATATTCTAACAAATAGTCTTCATTGCCTGACAGCCATAATATATTTTAAAAAGGAGATGATACGTTTATGGAACACCTCCTATAATACTGGGCCTTTTTTTAGCACCAGGTGTACAGAGATAATTGCCCCAACGAGAAGCTCACATTTTAGTGGGAGAAGAAAACACAAAAACATTAACCCACTAAAGGATTCTGCTCATTTGTGTTGTATCTGTACCACCCATCTTCTGCCTGGTGGTGGTGGTAGTAGTTTAGTCACTAAGTCGCTTCTGCCTGGTATGTAGTTGATTTTCATTAAGTATATTCAGAATGATTTAGTGCTAGGGCAGAGTAAGAAGTATTCAGGTAGCAGGCAGAATGTAGGGGTAATGCTCGCTGGAGGAAGGGGTCCTGGAATATTTCAACAGAGGGGGATATTTTAATGGAACTAATAGTCGTAATGATAAAAACAACAATAGTGAGTTGTTCAGGTAAGGAAGGTGTATGACTGTTAGCATAACTGATGCTATCTTGGGCCCCTAGGGGTCCTCTTGTTTTTCCGCTGACCTGACCTAGGATTGTACAGTCTATTGAATCACTTCTCTGTTGCCAAGTACTTTGTAGTTCATAGGTATTGTTTGATAATCACAGGGACCATGACATTAGTAACCCATTAATAAATCTTGACTTAGGAATGCATGTCCTATTTTGAGCACCTACCCCATATCCTAGTTTAACAATAAAATTGTCCCATTGGCCCCTTGGCCAGGTGGAGTGCAGTTGTGAAAGCTTCTGGATTATTTTTCTCCCAATCCCACCCTGTGAGTAAGTACCATGTATTAATAATAAGCTGAAGCATGATTATATGGAGCTGCCTGTCTTGCTTTCCTGTCTCAAGATGCCATCTCAGTTTGATGGGCACTTTTTGTTCCCTCTGTCCTCCAGCAAAAAGGGAGGGCAAAAAGGGAGGGGAGGGAAGAGTTAGGGGGCTTCCCAGTTGACTTAGTGGTAAAGAATCCACTCGCCAATGCAAGAGACATAGGAGAGGTAGGTTTGATCCTTGGGTTGGGAAGATCCCCTGGAGAAGGGAATGGCTACCCACTCCAATATTCTTGCCTGGGAAATTCTATGGACAGAGGAGGCTGGTGGGCTACAGTCCATGGGGTCACACAGAGTCGAATATGACTTAGTGACTGAGCATACACACAAAGACTCAATTTTAGAAATATATACATAAATATAAACAGACAAAGTCTAATTATTAGTCTTCATTGCCTGACAGCCACAACAGATTTTAAAAATGGGATGATATATTTATGGATATATTTATACTTAACACCTCCTATATATCTGGCCTTTGTTAGTACCAGGTGTTCTGGAAAGACACCGGGTCTGGCTGCTCGCAACTCAAAGCCAATAAACAAGCCAGGTTGGTGGAAAGAAAAGCATGCTTTATTTCAGATGCTGGCACTTGGATGTTGAGGGGTATTCGTCTATCCAAAGGTTGGCCCCTCCTCCCCTCATAGGCAGGAGATTTTATAGATAGAAAGAGGGGACTACATATAGAAGCAGTACAGTTCACTCTGACAGTCATCTTCCAATTGGTCATTTGGTAGTCTGACCAGCATCTCTTGATTGTTCAGGTATAGTTAATCTTCAGTTCCGGGGTCTGTTCCTATTTCTTTAAGGCCAATTCACGGAATTGTGGCAGCTCATGTTGGGGGTACAGCCTGGTCGTTGTGTAGTTAACTTCTCCACCTGGAGTTTATGGCTCAGAATATTATCTACAGTCCTTGAGAAGGAATTAAAAGTCCTTCACTATGCTTAATGACTACATTATTATTATGAGGCGTCCTTTGACTGTTTTCCTTTGTTTTTGCATTTCTCACTTCTCAGATTAAATTTATTCTTTGACTAAAGTTCTCTGCAGACAAAAGGCAGACAGAAAGCATTGGGTAGGAGGTAGGGATCAAGGACCTAAGGCTCCTGCTCTGTTTCACAGGTATACAAAGATACCTGCCTCTTTTGAGAAGCTCACATTTTAGTGGAAGAAGAAAGCACAAAAACATTAACCCACGAAAGTATTCTGCTTATCTTATTTGTGTTGTATCTATACCACTGATCTTCTGCCTGGTATGTAGTTGATTTTCAATAAGTATATTCAGAATGATTTAGTGCCGGGGGAGAGTAACAAGTGTTTGGGTAGCAGGCAGAATGTATAATGCTGCCTGGAGGAAGGAGTCCAGGAATGCTTCAACAGAGATGGATATTGTAATGGAACTAATAGTCGTAACGATAAAAACAACAACAATAATGAGTTTCTCAGGTAAGGAAGGTATATGACTGTTAGCATAACTGATGCTATCTTGGGCCCCTAGGGGTCCTCTTGTTTTTCCACTGACCTGACCCAGGACTGTACAGTCCACTGAATCACTTCTCTGTTGCCAAGAGCTTTGTAGTTAATAAGTATCATTTAATAATCCTTAAGGTTTTGTAGCCCTTATGCTCTGCTGATCCTCAAACAATGACAACCTTTTGCTGACGTATTCCAGGAAAGTAGTTACTCCTCATAAATCTACACTTAGGAACACAGGTCCTATTTTGAGCACCTAACTTAATACCCTGCTTTAATAATATAATTGTCCCAATGGCTCCTGGATGGTGTGGAATTCAGTCGCCTATGCTTCTGGACCATTGCCCAATCTCACTTTGTAAGTTGTTTTTCAGCCACTCAATAGTGTCTAATTCTTTGCAACCCCATGAATTGCAGCATGCCAGGCTTCCCTGTCCTTCATTATCTCTTGGAGTTTGCTCAAACTCATGTCCAACCATTTTATCCTCTGTTGTTCCCTTCTCCTCCTGCCCTCAATATTTCCCAGCATCAGATTCTTTTCCAATGAGTCGGCTGTTCCCATCAGGTGGCCAGAGTATTGGAACTTCAGCTTTAGCATCAGTCCTTCCAGTGAATATTCAGGGTTGATTTCCTTTAGGATTGACTACTTTGATATCCTTGTTGTCCAAGGGACTCTCAAGGGTCTTCATCAGCACCACAGTTCTAAAGCATCAGTTGTTAGGCTCTCACCCTTTTTTATGGTCCATTTCTCACATCCATACATGACTACTGGAAAAACCATAGCTTTGACCATATGGATTTCTGTCAGCAAAGTGATGTCTCTGCTTTTTAATATGCTGTCTCGGTTCATCATAGCTTTTCTTCCAAGCAGCAAGCATCTTTTAATTTCATGGCTGCAGTCACGGTTCATAGTGAATTTGGAGCCCAGTAAAGTAAACTCTGTCATTGTTTCCACATTTTCCCCATCTATGTGCCATAAAGTGATGGGACAGGATGTCATGTTAGTTTTTTAAATGTTGAGTTTTAAGCCAGCTGTCTTCTTTAATAGCTGTTTTAATGTCCAGTTTTAATAGCTGTCCTCTTTCAGCTTCATTAAGAGGCTCTTTTGTTTCTTTTCACTTTCTGCCAAGAGGGTGGAGTCATCTGTACATTTGAGGTTATTGATATTTCTCCTGGAAATTTTGACTCCAGCTTGAGCTTCATCTGCTGGGCATTTTGCATGATATAGCCTGCATATACATTAAAGAAGCAAGGTGACAATATACGGCCTTGATGTACTCCTTTCCCAATTTGGAACTAATCTGTTGTTCCATGTCCAGTTCTAACTATTGCTTCTTGACCTGTATACAGATTTCAAAGGAGGCAGGAAAGGTCGTCCGGTATTCCTATCACTTGAAGAATTTTCCAGTTTGTCGTGATCCTCACAATCAAAGGCTTTAGCGTAGTCAATGAAGCAGAAGTAGTTTTTTTCTCTGGAATTCCCTTGCTTTCTCTATGATCAGTGGATGTTGACAATTTAATTTCTGGTTCCTCTGCCTTTTCTAAATCCAGCTTGTACATCTGGAAGTCTTGGTTCACATACTGTTGAAGCCTAGCTTGAAGGATTTTGAGCATTACCTTGCTAGTATGTGAAATGCACGCAGTTGTGTGGCAGTTTGAACACTCTTTGGCATTGCCCTTCTTTGGGACTGGAATAAAAACTGACCTTTTCCCATCCTGTGGCCACTGCTGAGTTTTTGAAATTTGCTGGCATATTGAGTTCCAATAGAGTTCTGCCAAGAGAACACACTGGTCATAGAAAACACTCTCTTCCAACAACACAAGAGAAGACTCTACACATGGACTTCACCAGATGGTCAACTCCAAAATCAGATTGATTATATTCTTTGTAGCCAAAGAAGGAGTAGCTCTATACAGTCAGCAAAACCAAGACCAGGAGCTGACTGTGGCTTGGATCATGAACTCCTTATTGCCAAATTCAGACTGAAATTGAAGAAAGTAGAGAAAACCACTAGACCATTCAGGTATGACCTAAATCAAATCCCTTATGATTATACAGTGGAAGTGAGAAATAGATTTAAGGGACTAGATCTGATAGATAGAGTGCCTGATAAACTATGGATGGAGGTTCCTGACATTGTACAGGAGACAAGAATCAAGACATCTCCAAGAAAAAGAAATACAAAAAAGTAAAATGGCTGTCTGAGGAGGGCTTACCAATAACTGAGAAAAGATGGGAAGTGAAAAGCAAAGGAGAAAAGGAAAGCTATACCCATTTGAATGCAGAGTTACAGAGAATAGCAAGGAGAAATAAGAAAGCCTTCCTCAGTGATCAATGCAAAGAAACAGAGGAAAACAATAGAATGGGAAAGACTAGAGATCTCTTCAAGAAAATTAGAGATACCAAGGGAACATTTCATGCAAAGATGGGCACGATAAAGGACAGAAATGGTAGGGACCTAACAGAAGCAGAAGATATTAAGAAGAGGTGGCAAGAATACACAGAAGAACTGTACAAAAAAAGATCTTCATGACCCAGATAATCACAATGGTGTGATCACTCACCTAGAGCCAGGCATCCTGGAATGTGAAGTCAAGTGGGCCTTAGAAAGCATCACTACGAACAAAGCTGGTGGAGGTGACAGAATTCCAGTTGAGCTATTTCAAATCCTGAAAGATGATGCTGTGAAAGTGCTGCACTCAATATTCCAGCAAATCTGGAAAACTCAGCGGTGGCCACAGGACTGGAAAAGGTCAGTTTTCATTCCAATTCCAAAGAAAGGCAATGCCAAAGAATGCTCAAACTACCACACAATTGCACTCATCTCACACGCTAGTAAAATAATGCTTAAAATACTCCAACCCAGGCTTCAGCAATATGTGAACCGTGAACTTGCAGATGTTCAGGCTGGTTTCAGAGAAAGCAGAGGAACCAGAGATCAAATTGCCAACATCTGCTGGATCATGGAAAAAGCAAGAGAGTTCCAGAAAAACATCTGCTTCTGCTCTATTGACTATGCCAAAGTCTTTGTGTGGATCACAATAAACTGTGGAAAATGCTGAAAGAGATGGGAATACCAGACCACCTGACCTGCCTCTTGAGAAACCTGTATGCAAGTCAGGAAGCAACAGTTAGAACTGGACATGGAACAACAGACTGGTTCCAAATAGGAAAAGGAGTATGTCAAGGCTATATATTGTCACCCTGCTTATTTAACTTATATGCAGGGTACATCATGAGAAACGCTGGGCTGGAAGAAGCACAAGCTGGAATCAAGATTGCTGGGAGAAATATCAATAACCTCAGATATGCAGATGACACCACCCTTATGGCAGAAAGTGAAGGAGGAGAGTGAAAAAGTTGGCTGAAAGCTCAACCTTCAGAAAACTAAGATCATGGCATCTGGTCCCATCACTTCATGGGAAATAGATGGCAAAACAGTGGAAACAGTGGCTGACTTTATTTTTTGGGGCTCCAAAATCACTGCAGATGGTGATTGCAGCCATGAAATTAAAAGATGCTTACTCCTTGGAAGGAAAGTTATGACCAACCTAGACAGCATACTAAAAAGCAGAGACATTACTTTGCCAACAAAGGTCTGTCTAGTCAAGGCTATGGTTTTTCCAGTGGTCATTTATGGATGTGAGAGTTGAACTACAAAGAAAGCTGAGTGCCGAAGAATTGATGCTTTTGAACTGTGGTATTGGAGAAGACTCTTGAGAATCCCTTGGACTGCAAGGAGATCCAACCAGTCCATCCTAAAGAAGGTCAGGCCTGGGTGTTCATTGAAAGGACTGATGTTGAAGCTGAAACTCCCATACTTTGACCACCTGATGTGAAGAGCTGACTCATTTGAAAAGACTCTGATGCTGGGAAAGATTGAGGGCCAGAGGAGAAGGGGACAACAGAGGATGAGATGGTTGGATGGCATTACTGACTCAATGGACATGGGTTTGGGTGGACTTTGGGAGTTGGTGATGGACAGGGAGGCCTGGCGTGCTGCAGTTCATGGGGTCATAAAGAGTCAGACATGACTGATTGACTGAACTGAATTGAACTGAGTGCCAAAGTTTAACAGCATCAACTTTTAGTATTTCAAATAGCTCAGGTGGAATTCCATTACCTCCCCTAGCTTTGTTCACAGTAATGCTGATAGTAAACTGAAACATGATTATATGGAGCTACCTGTCTTTCTTTCCGTCTCAAGATGCCATTTCATTGTGAAGGGCACTTTTTGTTCCTTCTGTCCTCCAACAAAAAGGGAGGAGTGGGAGAAGTTTGGGGAGCTTCCCAGGTGGCTCCTTTGTAAGGAATCTGCCTGCCGATGCCGGAGACGTAGGAGACGCAGGTGACGCAGGTTAGATCCCTAGGTCAGGAAGATCCCTTGGAGGAGAAAATAGCAACCTTCTTTGTATTCTTGTCTGGAAAATCCCATAGACCAATGGAGCTTTGTGGGCCATATATTATCCATGGGGTTGCAAAAGGTCAGAGAGGACTGAGCTTCTGAGCAGGTACAAACAGGAGTAGTTAATTTCAGGTAGTTCGGGGAAAACAAAAGCTTGAAAAAGAATATTGAGATTGTGGATGGGAGGTGAGCATGGAAAGAAAAGTCTCCCATTCAAATGAAAAGCACATATGGTACAGATACATATTAGCATCTATACAGAAATCAGTTGGCTATTGTGGTAGTGTGAAATGTTCAGTGAATTTACATGAATAAATAAATAAAAGTAAATGCCGCTCAGTCATGTCCGACTCTTTGCAACCCCATGGGACTGTAGCCTACCAGGTTCCTCCGTCTATTGGATTGTCCAGGCAAGAATACTGGAGTGGGTTGCTATTTCTTTCTCTAGGAGATCTTCCCAACCTGGGGATCGAACCCAGGTCTCCCACGTCGTAGGCAAATGCTTTACCATCTGAGCCACTGGGGAAGTCTTTACATGAATAGGATTATATAAAAGAGGATCATTTCCAAGCTGGAGATTTGAATGCAAGGAAATTGTTTTAGATGGAGGCACTATGGTATGGTAGTGAGGTGCTGTCTCTTAGATCTAACAAATCTTTATTCAAAGTCTGGCTCTATCACTAACTTGTGGGTCTTTAGGCAAAGTACTTAATCTCCCTCAGACCTAGGTTCCTAATATACAAAATTAAGATCATAGTTCTTGCCTCACAAATTTATTGTGAGGATTAATTCATATATATAATGTTTTACATATGGTGTTTGATACATAATAAGAATTCCATTAATGTTGTCAGTTACTCTAAGTGAATAGCAGGGACCCTGTAGGCAAGACTGGAGTGTGTATGTTGGGAGCAATTCCTGAGTAAATGTGACAGGGGTGCTATGGTAGATTTTCCTTGTAAAATGCATCCCTATTTTGGGAGTCCTAAACTAAAACAGGGCCTTTTCCTTAAACACGTTCGTTCTTGGGTGCTTTCGTATTTCTTTTTTTTTTCTTCTATTTTCCCATGAAGGCACGTACATTGAGCCCAACCCAGTCTAAGGCAGGTTTGCTTTAGGAAACTTGTCTGCTGTAGAACAAGGAGAAAAGAGATAGTCAAACTGTAGTGGGATGACTTCTAGTCCTGGAATAAAGACATCTTTGTCTTGTGATGCTATGCTGTTCTGTGACTCTAGCTCCTGAGAAACAAGACAGAGATGAAATCTTAGAATAAAAGTTTTCAAGTGCAATTAATTGTTCATTAGTATCCAGGAGTGGCAGATATATGAAGTTTTTCTTTTTAGGGCAGGTCAAAGATGAGATTTGATTATACTTCTAAGAGTGTTATTTGCTTCTTGAAATTTCCTCTGGTATCTTTAACAATGCGTTGCCCAGAGAAGCATAAGAGGCATTGTCTAACCAAGAGAAGGTGCACTCCTCTGCATATATAGAGGCAAGAAACAGGAGCAGCAGTGGAGAAAGTCAGACTCAGCCTGCACAATGAAGAAGCAGAGTAAGAAGGAGGCAGCACCACACTGTGAGCTAAGTAAGTAGCCAGCAATAGGCATATAATAGCCCAGGGACTCTACCCACCAGAGCAGACCCGGAACACGACAAGGAGGCTCCAGCCATTTTATTTTCTAGTTGCAGTAGAAGTTCCCAAAGGAAAGGTTCTGTTCTGGAGGGACTTCATCAAGCCTTTCTGAAAATCCCCATATATGTTGCAGAGAGATTCTCAGAATTAATTTGTGCATTTTCTTTACTCTCTAGGAGAAATTCTCTATGGAAACCTGCCTGTATCAGATGATTGATGATGCTCAGCCCAGTTTTTTGGGTCCCTGAATTTGCTCGTACTTTGTACTTTTTTTTTTTTTTTTGTACTTTATTTTGATTTTGCTTTTTGCAGTTTACTCTCCTTTCCTCTTCTCTTGGACTCTTTTATCAACTAATAAAAATTTCTCCTAGCAGTTTTTACACGAAGAAAGATGTTGGAGGGTTTTATGCTTTTCTTCTCTAGGTCTAATTGGTTAGATAAGCTTGGTTACCTTTAAGGAAAGCGGTTATGAGGGCGATGTGGGGACCGGGAGAGAGAGGGGTCTAAGAATGTTTCTGGCAGCTGTAAAGGACTTTGTAGAAAATTAGGGTGGTTAGTCAGACTATTTTCTCCTTTCTGAAGCAACACTAGCCTGGTCCTCATCTTCAGAGAAGACTCTGGGATGTGCGATTGAAACGGGGAATGGAGCGGGACTGCTTTGGGGTAGGTGGAAAATGAAGTTTGGGAGAAGAAGCGAGGCAGCTGAGTAGGAGAGAGGAAAACAATTCAGTGCCGAGACTTGGGAGTAGGGCATCTGATGCAGTCGAACTGGCTGCACTAGCTGAGGCTTCGCGGTTCCTCCCAGGTGTGGGGTGCTCTTGGTGGGGCAGCAGATACTATGGTGTGGCTCTGGGGGCGGGAGGTGGAGCTGGACTCTCATAGAGCCGTGTCTCAGAAGCAATGATCTTGTCTTCCAGGGCTTAACGAGGCCACGGCGAACTGCAGCAGGAAACGTACTCGTCCGCAGGTTGCCCGCGGGGTGGGAGACCCCACAACACAGCGTGGGTTGGACGAGCTCCAGCACTAGCTCAGCCGCAGACAGCTCCCGCCCAGGCCTCCGTGGCCCCGCCCCCAGTCAGCCTGGAGTGGGCGGAGACTCGGGATCCCCGGTCAGCCTGCCACGCGCGTGGCATACATGCCCCACGGCGAATATGGAGAGTCCAACCCAAAGGAATGTGCGGCTGCGACCCTGTGGGTCAGCCGCAGGGCGTGTAGGGGGTAGGCTGGCGTGGCGCTGGCTCCAGGGATATGGAGCCGCTGGACCGGGGACCGATTGTCAGGTGGTTGAGAAGCCGGTAAGGTGGGGAGCGGACCAGGTCAGGGGTCACGAGGGCGCCCCGCTTTCCCGGGCTCCGGGCGGCTCGAGGGCCAGCCTGGGAGCAGGCGCCGCGGCCAGTATTTGGCGTGCGGGGCGCGGGCCGGGAGGGCCTGGATGCGGGGCAAGGTCCCCTCGGCCTCCTTATCTTCGGAGCTCTGATGCCCCGTCCGCTCCCTGGGCCTCCCGCCGCCGCACTTCAGCGAAAGAATTCATTTTACTACGGGCGACATCCGAGAAGCGCCTCTTTGTGTGAAGGGCCTGGACAGACCGCAGAGTCCTGGTGTGTAGATCGGTTTTAGGGCCGTTTGTGCAGCCTCCAGGCTCAGGAACTTTTGTAGGAGCGTTGTCGCACTGCGTGTGTGAGAAGGGTGGCTGGCTGCTCGACATCTGTTCGGTTTCACAGGTTCCTGCTGTTACAGCTATGTTTACTTTTGGATGTTCTGGTTTTGTTTGTTTTGTTTTCCACTGGTTTCCCCCAATTCTCTTCATGTATCAGACTATTTCAGAGAGCATCACTGAAGGAGAAGTTGAGTAACCTGGACTTGAGTTTTCCTGTGTGTAAAGATATTCTCATACCGTCCACTGCTTTCATCAGGAGTGTTACGAACTTAAGGGAATGTGACCCCTCTTTAAAGTGAAAATCAAAAGCAAAAATTCTATGGAATGCGAGGCAAGAGGAGACAGGTTTCCAGAAATTTTTGCTGGCCATAGTTCTAGTGAATATTGCTGCAACTAGGGGGACCTTGTGTTTCTCGCTTGATTCCCGTGGAATCTGAACCCCAACTAGTCTTGGCTCTGTAAACCTTTGAGCAAGATTCTTAGCCTCTTTGTTGCTTTGTTTCCACATACTTAAAATGGGGATTGATGATATCAGTCTTAAAGAGCTGATGGTGAGTATTGAATTAATACACATAAAGTGCTCAGAACATTTCCTAGCATGTAGGAGTTTTTGTTATTATTACCTGTAAGTGCCTTCTTTTCCCTAAAAGGTTCCACAATAAAGGAATTCTGATCCCCTGAACGTGTTACCCGGGAACCCTTAGGCCTGTTTTTCATCCTTGTCATTCATTACCTGAGGGTATAGTATGATTACCTGTGACAGCAGACTTTCTGCTGAGTTTATTTTATCATTAACTAAGACTACATGGGAAACTCCAGCTATGCAGTACTGGGTCTGTCCATGATAGCTATGTTGGGTAAATGAAAACTTCTCTGACTGTTTAGTTTTTTAGTGGATAATATTTCATTTATAGGCTTGGCCTAGGCCAGTTTTTTTTTTTTTTTTTTTCTGAAGTCAATGCCCCAAAGACCATGATTGCAGCATACTTGGTTCTTCCTGTTTCCAGGGTGGCTGTGGGACTTGGGTGGAGAATTTTGGGGCAGCCTGGCTGTACTTCTTGTTAGTGAGTGGGGAAGCTGTGCATAAATCTTACTCTACTGTTAGAAAATCAGCAGTGATCCTTTGGAATGTACACAGAAATACTAAGCAGCTTTGGTTAATTTTTTCCTTTTTAAACATTCACTTATTTTGTTTATTATTTATTTGAGTGCATCGAGTCTCAGCTGTGATGTCCTCGTATCTCTCTGTGGTGCTTGCTCAGTAGTTGCCTCTCTGCATGTGGGATCTTAGTTCCCCAACCAAGGATCAAACCTGCATCCCCTGTGTTGGAAAGTGGGCTCTTCAAACCACTGGACCACCAGGGAAGTCCTTGGTTCAGTTTTGACTCAGTGAAGTGATGAGGTTACACACTGGTATTTACAAAGCAGCATCTTTTCTCATATTTGACTTTTAATGCTAAGAGCTTGGGTGGGTGCTGTGAAATCAAAGATATCTTTTCCCCCATTTCCTTATTGTGTATATAAACAGAAATGTCTGCTGACAGACTTATGCTGTTTATGTGAGCTTAAACGTTTCTCTCAGGTTCTCTTGCTACTACTTGGAAGGCTCTAATGAAAGACTTCTGTCTTGAGGTTCTCTCCTTCCAAAAAGCTACTGTTTATATAGGTAGCAGAATTGGGACCTAATCGCAAAATGAGAAATTCTGAGTTTACAAAAAAGAACATCATTTAGTGCATAATATGCTGGCCTGATTTGACTGAAGTACATATGGTGTAAATTCAATTATTTTTTTTACTGAAGATTTTTAGCTGGAGTTTCAATATCAAAGTCTCCAAATGAATAGAATGAATATACAGAAAAGTAGAAAGATACAGTAGACCTGAAAAGCACTGTAAAAGCAATTTAAGATAATTAAGATTTATATAATTTTCATGCAACAGTAGGATACAAATTCTATTCAAGCTCCCATAGACTATAAACTAGGAGACACTGGAACATATCCAGGAACATAAAACAATGTGCAAAAACTTCATGATCTAAAGATATTAAAAGCATACAGAGTCTGTTCTCTTATCACTGTGGAATCATGTTAGAAATCAATATTGAAAGATAGTTGCAAATAACCCACATATTTTCAAATGCAATGTGACATTTACCAAGAGAAATCTTCAACTTAGCCTTTGAAAGTCTCAATAAAGTTAGACTGAAAAAAACGGAGGACGTGATTGCAGAGAAAAAGCATTTAAATGAGAAATTAGTATCAAAATTAAAAATTAATATTAAAGATACTTTAAACAAAATCCCATGTATTTGGAAATTAAATGTCCACTTTTAAATGATGGGTATACCTGAGAAGCCTTACAAGGAAAATTAGAAAATATTTGTAATAGAATAAAAATGAAAAGACTGCTAAGATTTGTTGCATGAAGCTGAAGCTGCTCAAGGCAGTTAAATACAGTGTGGAATCTTGAATAAGGTATAAAAACAAATAATGGACTCGCATATAATTTGGTGAGATCTGACTCAATGTTCTGATGAGAAAGTTGGAATCTAGGGAGTTCCCTGTTGGCCTAGTAATTAAGATTCAGTGCTTTCACTGTCAGGCTGGGGTTCCATCCTTGTTCTGGGAACTAAGATCCTACAAGCTGCATGGCACAGCAAAAAAAAAAAGAAGTTGGAATCTAGAATCCATTTTCTCTCTTGGACAGAGATTTCACAGAAAAGATCAGACTTATTGTATTTTATTAACTCTGTAAGTAATTATGAGACTAATCATTAGAATACTAATAGTAAAAATTCATTTAAATTTTAATTTATTAAAAATTTTGTTTTGAGATACTTTTGTTTAAAATTATTTTACAGGCACCTTTTCACACTTCATACTTGGAGAAAAAGCACATTACTGTCTCAATTGTTTACTTTTTAAAGATAAACTTTCAAGGCCTGTCGTGAATAGGAATTTTCCTCAATTGTATTGAAGACTTCTGTGCCTTCTGAAACAGGATATCAGTCATCACAATAGAAATAATCTGTAATAATTGAATTGGTTCCTCATGAGTAGGTCAGAAATGAGAAACTTTTGATAGTAATAACAATATTAATAATAATGTTCTTTTAAAAATAACTGCCCTTAACACTCTGGACACTTCTATTTTATTTATTTAATTAATTTATTTTTTGGCAGGGGAGTTCCTGTGTTTTCTAAATTAGCATGAGGTGCTATGTTTTACATTCCAGAAGATACCCTGCCACACCCCTACCCTCACCACCGGCTTCTGAGAAAACTGAAACTTGAGCTCACTTGAGTTGTTTGTTGGATCAAAAAGAGTTATAGATTCTATCCTTAAAAACCCATCAAAATGAGGGGAAGTCAGTCTTTTAAATATTTGGATTAATCTGGAGGCAAAGGCAGAGATTGAGTGATTGCCTGCAGGCCTCTCTGTGGAGGCTGATTAAAACCCACTTCCCAGAAATACTTTTTACTTCAGTTTGGTTTTGAATTCTTGCCACCAAAATCATGATTAAAACTTTTACATTTTTTTTCTATTAAACATCTCTTAATCATATTCTGAAAACTGCAATTATTTTCAAGGTTATCTAATTCAGTAGAACAGTTATTCATTTCATATAGTAAGGGTTCAGTCATACAGAGTCACAGAATGCTTGTTTTGAACTTGCTTTTATTTGTTCTTGCTAATTCCTCTCCCTCTCTTCTCTCCCTTCCAGAATCCTATTCTGTGAATTCAGACACTCAGGTATCCTCCATAGTATTGGATCCTGCACCTTCTGTTCAGATACCTGTTGCAGATGGTAATTGATTGCTTTGTGCTATTGACTCATTTTTATTTGGAATTAGGCTTAAGCCAGTAACAGTTTACCATATTGTCCTTCTTGTCCTCTGTTCCGTCAAAAATTGTCTACATTTCCTATCCCCCAGGACTTCCCTGTAGCTCAGTTGGTAAAGAATCCGCCTGCAGTGCAGGAGACCCAGGTTCAGTTCCTGGATTAGGAAGATGCCCTGGAGAAGGAAATGGCAACCCACTCTAGTATTCTTGCCTGGGAAATCCATGAACAGAGGAGCCTGGCGGGCTACAGCCCATGGGGTTGCAAGAGTTGGACTAAAGCACCATTGTCCCACAGCCAACAATATCATGGAGACCTGCTTCATTCAGGGGTCACCACCTGGTGCCTTAGGCTGTAAATGAAATGGATTTATAAGCACAGAGACCTCCCTCATAACTTATTTCCAGTTCTGAGATGAGCTACGATTAGCTTCAAGTCTGATTTCTTACAGCAGTAGTGCTTACCTAGGGCTTTCCTGCTGGCTCAGATGGTAAAGGATCTGCCTGTAGTATGGGAGACCTGGGTTTGATCCCTGGGTTGGGAAGATCCCCTGGAGAAGGAAATGCAGCCCACTCCAGTATTCTTGCTTGGAGAATTCCATGGGCAGAGGAGTCTGGCAGGCTGTAGTCCATGGGGTCACAGAAAGTCGGACATGACTGAGCGACTGACACTTTGAGTACTTGTAAAGGCAGTCTAAGTTGCGGCCTGGCATAAAAACTGCTAGGGTGGTTAGACTGCTTCAGATGAGAATGCAGCAGGAAAATTCTGAACTAGCTCCTTATAGAGTATTTAATGAGACTGTGCTTTGACTAATCCTTCCTGATTCTAAATTTCTCCTTTAGAATTTCCATTCCTTTTCTGTAAATTTCCTCCTCAGTTCAGTAACACTTAAGGTAAAGTGGGTCAGTTCCCTATAGAAAGAAAACTGCAAAGGTATCTTGGTAACCCTGAGAGTAGAGCTTTGTGGTTAAAAATAACCATTTGATGGCTACACACACTGAGTTTCCTAACTTTCTTGTTGGTTAGCCCTTTTCTCCCAGACCCTCTGTCTCCCTGCATTTAAAGTTAGCAGCAAAATGCAGGAGGAAGGGAAACACTGATGACTGGTCTGCGATGAGCCCTCCTGTCACGAGGGTGACACTACCCTCCTCCCCAAGCTCCTCACTGCAGGTCTTAGTCAAATGGCAAAGGGTTCCTGTTTGGTGGTTTCCTTGCAGCTTCAGATTTTAGCCTGAAATGTGGCAGGATTTTCCAAGTTACCAATTTTGGGGGAAGCCTGATGGAAATATAATGTCCAAGGATGATCCTTTCAGTAAATCCTACCAAATAATGGATGGAGGTTGGAGAGGGGATTGTCCCATTAGCTTGACTATTTCCTTCTAAAAGTTAAGATTTTAGTTTATCAATGAGGCTAGTTTGGGGACGTTATATATTGAGCCCTAGACATCAGTGATTTTAGAAGAAAATGAAATGATTCTAAAAATTAGCGAATGATAATAGAAGTGTGAAAGTAAGGGGAAACCATTTGTGAGATTAATGTCGAAAGCTGATGTAGAGCTGAGTGACTGGTGAAGAGGGCTGAGAGGGAGTTTTATCACCGTAACCATTTTTGTATTTCTCAAATTTTCAGCCATGTGAATGTATTGCCTATTCAAAACTTAATTTATTAACAATATAAATAAAAATAGAGTAAATTGAGATAGAGTCAGGTCAGTCTTACGTGTTCAGGTGTTAAAAGATTTAATTTCAGTATTTCTAAGATGATTATTAATATTAGAGTATTTTGTTAATTTTAACTCATTTCGTCTCAAATCTGTTAATTCAGAAGATGCTTTTGGAGACCATGGGGACTCTGCCAGTCTTGGTGCCATCAACCCTGCCTACAGTAATTCCTCAGTTCCTCAGTCCTCCAGGGGCCTCTCAGAGGAGCCCTTCACCACCTACCTGGATGAGAATCATGCTGTTCCTGAGGAGAAGGTTAGTGACAGGTCCTTGGAGGAAAACATTATTGTCTAGGGAAAACCTATGAATTCAAAGTCTGCTGGACAACTCAAAATCAACCTCAGAGTCAGTTCTGGCAGGCAATCTCTGAAGACTGAATTTCTGTAGTCAGAGTAAACAGAAACTGTTAAGGAAACTAAGGTCCTTGAAAAACAGTTGCCAAGTTGTACTAGTGAGTATTTTTTGATCCCGAAACAATGAATTTGAGGTTCCCTTTTTTACGGTGCCTTTTGTCCCATTTGCATAGTACTGATATTCTTGCTGGGGTTTTAGAATGAAAGGCTGTTGGAAAGGGCAAGTAAGAGAAGGGTTGGACTCTTATTTGGACAGAGAGTTGACCAGCTTATTGATAAGCAGTGGATAAGATGGTAGTTAAACTTGGACACACCTGAGTCCAACTTCGGAAATCCTTTGTTTATGAAACTGATATTGTTGCTTTTTATGTGATAAAATAATAAATTAGATCAGCAGTTTGGAGGTGATAATTTTTTTCCTCCAAGAGACACTTTATTATTATTATTTTTTAACTTTTTATTCTGTATTGGACTATAGTCAATTAACAACGTTGTGATAATTTCAGGTGGCAGCAAAGGGAGTCATATGCATGTGTATCCCATTCTCCCCCGAAGGTGATAATCATTTTGCTTTGTTTTCCTCTCTCGTACAGTACTCTTGTTTTAGCTTTCGTAAACTCTGGGTCTTCACAGGACCAGGACTTCTTATGAGCGTTGTGGATCCAGGAAACATTGAATGTGATTTGCAGTCTGGAGCACTGGCTGGATTTAAGGTGAACATAGAGTCCTCCCCCTTTCCTTTTGAAACACACACAGCGCACCACAGCCTTTTCCTCTGCTCTGCCTGCTGGATATCAGCTTTGGTGGCTACATGCTGATACTTCATTGGCTCTGACACTTAGGTGAAAAGTACTTTTCCATCTGTTTTTAAATTTTATTTTGTCATGTAGTTGGTTTTTAATTTTATTTTACCCAGGTAGTTTCCTTGAACAAAAGTGAAACAGCAAATGGGAAAAACTAAGACTCAGAAAGGTGCAAGGTGACCTAGCAAGTTCTGTGCAGAATGTGATAGAGAACTCAGGTCATTTGATCTGTGAACGGGGCGCTTTGCTGAGTGTACTGTTTCCCACTCCCATTGCCAAACAACCAAGCCAAAACTTCCAGTTGTCTCATTTTGTTCTTCTCTAGCTGCTCTGGGTTCTTCTGTTGGCCACCATTGTCGGGGTCCTGCTCCAAATGCTTGCAGCTAGGCTGGGAGTGGTCACCGGGCTTCATCTTGCTGAAGTGTGTTACCGTCAGTATCCTAGGGTGAGCAGCGTTTTTCTGTTACTCATAGGTAACTGTGTGTCTGGCAACCTGTGCTGTCCCCCCGCCAACCCCCGCCCCCATACGGAAATAGTGGAGGAAGAGGGGATCTGTGTCCCTGAGGATTGGCAGTCCCAAGGGAACTCTGTAGCTTCTCTTGCTGCTAAACCATGTTTCTGCACGCCTTCAAAATCTAACATGAGACTCACATTTACCAGAAAGTTTCCTTAGACGTTTCTGTGTGAGTAAACACTTACCTTTTACTATGCCTTTTGGCACCAAGCAGGGCCCAGCCCACAAAGGGGTGGGGGTGTTCTCTAAAGCTTTTTTTTCATTCATCCATGTTACTCCATTACTTTGCATTATTCATATTTTCTTTTTTGTCTTTGCTGTCAATCTGAAGTGAGTTTTTTTCTTTTACTAGGGCATTTTTGGCAGGATCTTTGAATTTGTTAATGATGCTTTTTCATTTTACCTTGACCCTGGAGTTTACACTGTCCTCCATAATTTCTTTCTGGATATTTAGGTCTTTCTTGTTCCTGCTTAAGTCAGGAAAGGATAGATGCAGGGTCTGGAAGATAGCTTTAAATTGACTTGATCTTTAGATAAGTATCTACCTCCAGTTTTTTCTTAGTTTAATCTCCTTTTCTGGCTGTGAGAGAGTATCTTTACCTGCCTTTTGTTTGTTTTTATATGTGCCTCAAAAAAAAAAAAAAAACACCTTGGTAATTTATAGTTTGTTTAGCTTCTCTTTCTTCATGTGTCTCAGCTGTTGTTTTTTTGTGACTATTTTTTCAGTAGTAGGTACATGGACGTGGTCCTCCCACCAACCCCTGCCTCAGTGAGCTGGCCCTACTAAATTTCTTTCTGTTTAATTATTTGATGAGATTATCTTCCAGATTCTGTTATTGGACACCCAGTTCCACCACTTTGCCCTGAGTCCCTTTAGCATGCCTGTCTCTTTGACTTGCTTGTTCATTACACTAAGGATGACTCCAGCCTCTTCATGTTTGTTTTGTCTCTTCAGCCATGGTCGGGATAGATTTTTTTCTATAGTATTTCTGTTCTCTCCTGAACAATATTTTGACCGTTTTAGCATCCTCATTTCCCCCTAAGAATTTTAGGATTGTTTTTAGGCAAAAAAAATTAAGTGGAAATAATGCATGGAAATTCCATTTTTCTGTTAAGTGAAACAGAAGGAGAAGAAATTGGCATCAGCTGCTGCCCTGACCCTGACTCACAGGCTCTGCCACAAAGAGCAGCCTGGCCCTCTCCATCAAGGGGCCAAAGCTGAGTTCTGGTCCTTCATCTCTAGACCTAAAGTTTAATAAAGGACTGTTATTGGATCAGTGCCAAAATGTGAATTCTAAACTATGGGGGACGTTCTTAGAAATGATTAATTAGAACCTTATCTTTCTGCTGTTTGGTTTTAGGTTCCACGAATCCTTCTGTGGCTCATGGTGGAGTTGGCTATCATTGGTGTAGATATGCAAGAAGTTATTGGCTCAGCTATTGCCATCAATCTCCTGTCTGCAGGAAGGTGAGAGGTTTTTCTTCTAGAAAGTAATCAGTGTTTTGTGAGATTTCAAAGCGAGTATCAAAACAAAAGTCCTTCCCAGGTGGCTTAGTGGTAAAGAATCCACCTGTGAAGCAGTAGGTACAAGTTTGATCCCTCGATTGGGAAGATTTCCTGCCGAAGGAAATTGCACCCCACTCCGGTATTCTTGCTTGGGATATCCTATGGATAGAGGAGCCTGGCAGACTACAGTCCATGGAATTGAAAAAGAGTTGCACACGACTTAGAGACTAAGCAACAACATAAAAAGAAAAACACAATTCATTTTCAATTTCCAAGATTCACTCAAGTATTATTTTTTCTGTAGAACCTTTCTGAAACTACCTTCCTTTCTCCTGGCAGATGTAGGCTCTATATCTTTCATGTCCTCATGTTGGGTAATACATAGCTGTGTTATCCAGTATGTGGCAGTGTGTATTATAATTAATTTGTATGTCAGTTTATCCCAAGTGAGGTCATTGAGAGATAAGACCAGTGCTTTTCAGTTTTGTGTCCTGAATGTCTGAAATACTAGACAAAGTTTGAATGAATGTATTGTTTCACTTTGACAAACCTAGACAGTGTGTTAAAAAGAAAGACATTAGTGACAGAGGTCCTTATAGTCAAGGCTGTGGTCTTCCCAGTAGTCATGTACGGATGTGAGAGCTGGACCAGAAAGGAGGCTGAGCGCCGAAGAATTGCTGCTTTTGAACTATGGTGCCGGAGAAGACTCTTGAGTCCCTTAGACAGCAAGGAGGTCAAACCAGTCAATCTTAAGGAAATCAACCCTGAAGACTCATTGGAAAGACTGATGGTGAGGCTGAGCTCTAATACTTTGGCCACCTGATGTGAATAGCTAGACTCATAGTGAAAGACCCTGATGCTGGGAAAGATTTATGGCAGAAGGAGAAGAGGGTGACAGAGGACGAGATGGTTGGATGGCATCACTGATTCAATAGGCATGAACTTGGGCAAACTCTGGGAGATGAGATGGTGAGGCACAGGGAAGCCTGGCGTGCTGCAGTCCATGGGATCTCAAAGAGTTGAACACGATGACTGAACAGCAACAACACATGGTTTCATTTAGTGCTGTGATCCTGAACTACCCAGTGCCTGGCCTGCTTACCATGGGTCCATTTTCCCAAGTCCTTGCTCCTGCAAGTGTCAGATGTCTGGAGAACTGTTGGGAAAAGGGTCATTCTCAGTGTTTCTTTTCTTCCCTTAAATCTCTGTTTTTCATCTCTGACCTAGGATTCCACTATGGGGTGGAGTTCTCATCACCATTGCAGATACACTTGCATTTCTCTTTTTGGACAACTATGGTAAGGAACATGGGAATGGAGGGGTCAGTCAGAGGAGCTGCTTTCCATCATGTGATTTATGGGGAAATCTGCCTTCTGTGGACTCACTGCTACATTTTCCCCTTCAGGTTTGCGAAAGCTAGAAGCATTTTTTGGTTTTATCTTCACTGTTATGGCGCTCACATTTGGCTATGAGGTGAGTATTACAGGCTATTCATTAACTTTATTTTTTTTATTAGCTTTTTAAAACAAGGTTTTTGTTCTTTTATTATAACAGACAGTAGCTTTTAACAAAAAGCCAAATTCAACCTTATGCCAATTTTAAAGGAATGAATGGTAGCAAAGACTAGTGTCCAAGGAAGGCCTGCAGGGACTCTTAGTTCAATTGATTAGAATTTCTGGAACTTTTGAAACTAATCTCCCAGGTTGGCCATCCCAGTAACAGAGCAGCCTTGGAGAGGGTTAGGAAAGGGGTTGCAGGGTTATTCTTGGCTGTTACCTAAACGGATTTTGTTTTTGCTCATCCTGGTTGACAGTAATTGCAGCTTGGACTATCTCTGTATTGTAGCAATGAACTATAGGGGATACAGGGCCTATTTCCTGGTTTGTGCCCCAGCCCCAGCACTCCACTGGGTTAAAACTAACTCTACCATTATATGTAGTGAAGTGAAACCCAGCACCTTTCTATGTCCAATCATTATAAACTGACTTCTCTTTATTGCCCTAGCTAATAAGCTTTTAACAATATATCTGCTCTGAGTAGATGATATACCTTGGTCTAAGGCTTCCAAGGGAAATGTTGAACCAGGGAAAAAGTGTGTATGAGAAGTGTTTTTGAGTGAGTCTCAGCAGATGCTAGTGGCAAGCATAAGTGATTTTTATATACATGGCGAGCACAGAAGCATGGTTAGTGTGGGTAATCAAGAATTGACTGTATTCTAAGGAGTGTCTGACAGGAGTTATTGTGGCACTAATATCAATAAGGCCCTTAGTAGCTGTTTTATTGCTTTCGAATTTATTGCTTTATTAATTGCATTCTGTACACATCTATTTTGTTTATATAAAATACAATACGAAATGTCTGGACACTCCAGTCCTAAGCTCTCTGAACTGTGCTGCTTGGTTTGTTTGGGTGGTTCTGTGTTCCTCGTTTCCTATGAAGTTGTTGATGAAGGGGATTAAGGAGTAAAGATGCAGTGTCTCTAGTACTGTGTTACCCCCTAGTCTCATGTTCCAATAAAGGCTAATAGCTGTTCTGTTTGTGTATAGTATGTTACAGTGAAACCCAGCCAGACCCAAATCCTCCAAGGCATGTTCCTGCCATCCTGTTCAGACTGTCGTACCCCACAGATCATGCAGGCTGTGGCCATCGTGGGCGCCACTGTCATGCCACACAACATATACCTGCATTCTGCCTTAGTCAAGGTGAGCAAAACCACTCTTATCTCAGTGGCCTGTGTAGTTCGTGGGACCTTTTCTGTTAATTGCAAGGGACACACAGTTAGTTTACAACTGTTAGAGCTCTGAAGGAGCACGGTGTTTTTCCAGTTGGCCTCCACACAGCTGGACTCTGTTTTCACCGAAAAGGTGACCAGAGATAACAGACCCCATAGAGAAGAGACTAAAGTCCCTCCTAAAAATGCTGAAGGTGCACGTGTTTCCCAACTTTAAATCTCAGAAGCCTGAATGGCCTCCTAGTGGTCAGGGAAAAAAAGCCCAGCCTGGCTTTTACCAGTCAGTCCAACACAATCATTAGCTGGGAGATTTCAGAGACTTTTGTCATGAAGGTTGTCTCCCGCTTAGGTCTGAAATCAGGTTGTTTTTGTAGGTCAGCAGTTCTTCCAGCCACAGTAACCGAGGTCTCAGAAGTCACTTGGTCACTTTTTCCAATTTGGGGATGTGTGATATCATCACAGGGTCATGACTTCTTACTCAGTGAACCAGGATGTAAGCGGAATCTCACACATTTCATGTGATCAGTTGTTTGCCATTGAGGACTTTCAGTGGACTCCATACTCATGGAATATTGCAAGTAACTTGTTCCAGCAGTTTTTAAAAAGTGACTGTTGCTGTTACCTCTCTAGTCCAGACATATAGACCGAGCCAAAAGGCAGGAAGTTCGAGAAGCCAATAAGTACTTCTTCATTGATTCCTGCATCGCTCTCTTTGTTTCCTTTATCATCAACACGTGTGTCATCTCGGTGTTTGCCGAAGCATTTTTTGAGAAAACCAACGAGCAGGTGGTAAGTAAGCCAGGGACCTGGGTAGTAGTGAATGTGAGGGTAAGGAGAAAAGCTGATTGGGGCAGGAAAACGAGACAGTGACTTGGAGCTCAGGGGACATAGATCTCAGTGCTGCCCACTAAATCACTGCTCCAGTTGTGGTTTACACTCTGGGGCTGTGGTGCAGCTCAGCCCATCCTTCCCAGTTTTTGACTGGGAAGGGAGTTTTCCTTGGACAGAGGTTGCCTCTTGCTGTTCGTGGCTTCACGTCTGTTGGCTCTTTCTCATCCCCTTTCCCTTCCTGTTTACCAACCGGCTGCTTGCCAGTCCTACTGGTGACTGGCAGGTTGGGAGGAATCAACACACAGAAAACAGAATCTGTGGCTAGACAGTCTGTTTTGTCACTTTGAACTCTCTGTCCTCTTGACTCCTGATTGCCAGTCTGGTTTTGATGACTCCTTTGTTTCCTGTCGTAGGACCTGTGACACCCGTCTCTGCTTTGACTAAGGGCTCCCTCTTCTGTGTGTCCTCTCATGTTTGCAGCCAGTCTCTGCTCTCATCAGAACCCATGTCCAGTTTCTTGCCTTCGGCATCTCTCTCTCAGATGACCTGTGTGTGAGCTGTAGGAGAGGTCTTCTTAATCTGAGTCCTGACCTCAAAATTAAAAGTCGTTCCTAAACTACTTTGGTTCCAGGTTGCGGTCTGTAAAAACAGCAGCAGTCCCCACACTCACCTTTTCCCAGATGATAACTCAACACTGGTTGTGGACATCTACAAAGGGGTAAACCTGTTCAGATTTCTGATCTTTGCCCCTGAATCAAGATTCTTAGCATAGTATCTGGTCTTTTCTGAGGGTTCACTTCAGAGCTCAGCATATCTTCTCTGGATTGTTGAGTGCTGTTATTCAGAGGTCCCATGCCAGACAAGCCTTTTGGATTATGGAGCAAAATATAAGATCAGCTGAAAAGATGAAAATTGTATCCGTGATTCTTAAACTTGTGTTGATAGCATTTTGTGTTACAGGCGTTAATTGGCATCAAAGAAAGTGTTCTTAGTAAAGTCTTTTATTTTTATATTTGTTCTCCTCCCCAACCCCTCAGCCTTGTGGCTGGAGACTTTATTTATTTAGGCCATGCTGTGTGGCGTGTGGGATCTAGTTCCCTGACCAGGGATCATGCCATGCCGCCTGCATTCGGTGCATGAAGTCTTAACCACTGGACTACCAGGAAAGTCCAAGGAAAGTGGTCTTTATTGGATCCTCTCTGTCCCTTTTATGCCAGTTACATTGTGAACCTCCAAGAGTAGAATAAATAGTATGCAGCATCTCCAGAATTCATTTGCGCTTTATCTCCATTTCTATTACCATCTTCCAGAATACTGTATTAAGGAATATAATTTGGGAAATGTATTGTAGACTTTTTTTTAATAGTTAACATATAAGTTGAGGATAAAGGCTTTAGGAGCCTAGAAAAGAGAAGGGACTAGGCTGAGGAGGAATGGGGGCCCATCCAGCTGAATTTAGATTGTTAGAATCTAGAAAGCCTCTAGAATGAGGTCAGGACCCGAGTCTAGCTCCTGAGACAGTGCCAGCACATTGCTTGGTAGGGGTGGGTGCGTAGCCAGGAATGGGGAGAAGTGACATCAAGGATGTGTTTGGGGTGTTATCTCAGGTGATCTCTCTCCCTTGCCTCTCCAGGGTGTTGTGCTGGGCTGTTACTTCGGGCCTGCCGCTCTCTACATCTGGGCGGTGGGGATCCTGGCTGCGGGGCAGAGCTCCACCATGACAGGAACCTATTCCGGCCAGTTTGTCATGGAGGTACGTGCTGCTGTGACTGGGATAGACGAGAGGAAGAGAACGTTGCCCTTTTGTCCCTTCTTAATTCTGTGCCTCTAAGGTCTTCTCGAACCTCCCCAGACCTTTTTCTGTTTCCTCTTCCAGAGAGTCATCCTCCTTCTGTGTTTTCTTCTAGGGATTCCTGAACCTAAAGTGGTCACGCTTTGCCCGAGTGAGTCTGACCCGCTCTATTGCCATCATCCCCGCTCTGCTTGTGGCCGTCTTCCAAGACGTGGAGCATCTAACAGAGTTGAATGACATCCTGAATGTTCTTCAGAGCTTACAAGTGAGGAGGGAGCTGGGGAAACTCACATCCCGTTGAGTCAGGAGGCATTCTGTATTGCCCTTAGGTACCAAGCCTAGTGTGGGTGTGGGGAAAATTCAGAGGAAGAAAGAGGCATAGTCTTGGTCTACAGTGAATGCATATGAAGTCTCTGGCATCTCAAAGGCTTTTAGAAATGACTTTTTTTTTTCTAAGCCTGTTGAATGGGAATTATAAGCTGTAATTACACAAAGAACACAATGTTATTGTTTGTTAATCCAAGCAAACATTAAATAATGTATAAGACACTCCTTGATTTTATAGCAGTTAAGAAAATTTGGCAGATACAAATTCTGTTAAGACACTATGAGCATAATTGATGCTAGGTTCATGTTGCACATTTCCACATAACCTCCAGCATTTTATGATGACAGGAATAATTTCTCACAGAGTAGGTGAGGCAGAGTCTGTGGTTCTGTTTTGCTAAGAGTGCTGCTCTCTGGGGTTTTACAGGAACCCTCCATAGCCTTGTCTGATCTTAGTTTTCTCTTTTCTAGCTTCCCTTTGCTCTCATACCCATCCTAACATATACGAGCTTGCGACCAGTCATGAGCGAATTTGCCAATGGACTGTGAGTGTGTTTCTTTCAGTTCCCAAAGATGTCGGGGGGAAGGGTATCTTCATCAAACAGGCCGGTCAGAAAGTCAGTTATAGGGGAGCTCTATGCTTTAAGAAGTGATTGTTAGAGCTGCCCCTTCAATCTATGACTTAGAATAAAGACTGCTGGGGACTTCCCTGAAACTAAGGTCTCACATACCACGGAGAATGGCCAAAAATTAAAAACAAATAAGCACAACATTGTATATCAACTTTACTTCAATTTTTAAAAAGTTAAAAAAAATGAAGATAGAGATTGTATATGTAACAAAGGAGGGAAAGCACATTTTTTGTTCTAATACCTTTTCTATACATCTTTAAAGGACGTGCGTATTTGAAATGACTTGTTTCATCTCTAGGGACTCAAGACTTTTTGCAGTTTTAGGGCTTGTTCCATTTTTAGGGAATTAAATAATAGGGATTATTTGACAGTGTTATTTTTCCTCTTTCTGTGTGTGTGTGTGTGTGCGCGTGCATGTGTGTGCGCCACTCAGTCGTGTCTGATTCTTTGTGACCCATTGTAGTTTGCGACCATGGGGTTCTTCTCCAGGCAAGAATACTGGAGTGGGTAGCCATTCCCTGCTCCATGGGATCTTCGTGACCCGGGGATCGAGCCCAGGTCTCCTGCACTGCAGGCAGATTCTTAGCTGACTGAACCACAAGGGAAGCCTTTCTTTCTCCCTAACACTGGGTAACTTTGACCCTTTTAACCTAACCTTGGACATAAGATCTACTTTTAAGTTTATTTTGAAATGCTGCTTACTCCTGCCTAAGGAGATGCAGTGTCTTTTTCCATCTGTGGACAGGGTGGACTATTCCACCAATAACTGTGCTGATTCTTTTCACAGAGGCTTGAGGATCGTGGGCGGTATCGTGGTCCTTATCATCTGTTCCATCAACATGTACTTTGTCGTGGTTTATGTGCAGGATCTAGGGCATGTGGTATTGTACGTGGTGGCTGCAGTGGTCAGCGTAGCTTATCTGAGCTTTGTGTTTTACTTGGTAAGTCCAGTTGGAAGGGGCAGGGGTGGTCAAGGGGGGCGAACACTCAAGAGAAAGGACCCAGAAGAGCACATAGCTATCTATCTTCAGGTTATTGACACAATTTACATGAAACCATTAAACCAGCTGTGACTAAAGAATATTTTTAGCCATAAATTTTCCCTTGGTTCCTAAGTGGTGTCATTTTTCTGTCATTCCATCTGATTTCCATTCCTAATACTTCCTAACAAGAGAGTGTAGTATGTTGGAAAAACTCAAAGAAGATCAGCCGTGTAGAAAGCAGAGAGTGGTACGAGATGGGGTTGGAGAAGGGCGCTGTGTCGTGTGATTTCAGATCTTTGGAGGGCAGCACATGTGTATTCACAGCCCTGCCCAGCTCTACTACTTAATAGCTGTCCATTGTTGAAATTAGTAAACAGTGATATTCTCTCTTTGAATTATTCGAGAATTATTAAAAATGATGGTTATAAAACATAGCTCAGTAAAAAAGGAATGCAGAATTATGTATACCTAGATAATCAAAAAATTATCAAAAGTCTAGAGTAAATTATGTAAAAATGGTAAGAGTAGATGCCTTAGGATGGTGGGATTATGGATATATTCTTTCTCTATTTTCCAGATCTATAATGTTACTTATATCAGTGAAAAGCAGTGATAGCTACAACAAATCCACCTCCCTGTTCTACACAGGTTTCTCTAAAAAACACAGGGTTCAGGATTAGGGACAGCAGAATTTATAATGTATCTGCTACAGAGAATGGCAAGGCTGGAGGGTGGAAACCCCCTGCTCATCTTTCGAACACTGACCTAGTTCCCATGCCTGGAGAAGGCAATAGCACCCAACCCCAGTACTCTTGCCTGGAAAATCCCATGGACGGAGGAGCCTGGTGGGCTGCAGTCCATGGGTTCGGTAAGAGTTGGACACAACTGAGCAACTTCACTTTCACTTTTTACTTTCATGCATTGGAGAAGGAAATGGCAACCCACTCCAGTGTTCTTGCCTGGAGAATCCCATGGACGGAGGAGCCTGGTGGGCCACAGTCCATGGGTTCAGTAACAGTCGGACATGACTGAGTGACTTCACTTTCACTTTTCACTTTCGTGCATTGGAGAAGGAAATGGCAACCCACTCCAGTATTCTTGCCTGGAGAATCCCAGGGATGGGGGAGCCTAGTGGGCTTCCCTCTATGGGGTTGCACAGAGTCAGACACGACTGAAGCAACTTAGCAGCAGTAATTCCTATGCCAGTATCTGCCACAGGGTAGGTACTTGATTGGGAAAACATTTTAGTAAATATTGAAAAATTATGACTTGAGTAGGTATATCTCTTCTTTTTTCCTCCTGAGTGAACCATGGGCACACTAAGATTATGATGAGCCTGTAATATAGGGACTTACCTCAAGGAAAGCCAAGTAACTGAGTATGGTCTTGACAGAAATTGTTTTAAAAATTCGCAGCAAGGCATTCCCTGGTGGTATAGTCGTTACGATTTCGAGCTTCCACTTCAAAGTCCCAGACAGACAGACATACACACACCTGTCTTTCACTTCAAAGTCCCAGATGGACAGACAGACACACACACACCCGCCCAAAGGAAATGCTGTAGAAGTTAAGGGGATCTTTCCTTCATGCAGATGTGCTGAATTGTTCTCAGTCAGCCTGACGCTGTAGAAATTGTTGAAGACCTACTTTTAAGGCCAAGCACTGATTCTAGGGTGAAGTACTACTGTTTAATCAGGAGACTATTGTGATTTTATTAGTCAGTCATTCCCCGCAGTGTAAGGAATGTGATAAGCCTGAAAGAAGGTGGTATTCTTGGAACTCTCCCCATCAGATAAAAGAAACAAACACAAAGCAGTAGGAACAAAGGGAACTGAGTATCGAAATGAGTACAACAAAGAAGTTTGCATCTGAGCAGTGTAATGTGGGCGGTGCAGGGGGTAAGGGCTCTCCACAGAGCTTGGTGAATGATGACTGTATTTTCTCTTTCAGGGTTGGCAATGTTTCATTGCCCTGGGCATGTCCTTCCTGGGCTCTGGACACACACGGTAAGCATCTCTGAAGTCCTGCTGACCGAAGATGCTATCCGTGGCTACACTAAGTAAACACTGCAGGTACCATCAGACAGTGTTTCTGTGGTTTACTGTGTGAACATAGCCAGACGTATGTGTTGCACAGACTGCATTTAGGACTCAACTGTTTGTTGGAAAAGACTTTGTTGCATGTGTTTGAAAGATGGCATTATTTTTCTTTCTGAACTCTAACCTGGGAACTGGATTAGGTAGGATCCTTGACAATTTGACATCTGCTTCTCTCAAACAACACTGAACTCTTTTGCTGCCCAAGGGCCAGCTTCTTTTATCTTTTTGAGGCATAATCCTCTATGCAAGATTGTGAGAAAGACCAACTATATGTTAAAAAAAACATATTTAGATAATTCAATGAATTTTTTATAATACAAAGTACAGAATGCATGTGCAAGTTTAGTTTATCAAATGACAGTGCATTTAAAAGGCTGAGAAATACTTTCCTTATGCATACCATTTGAATAATTGTTTTTTCTTTACATCTGTTTAATGTCTTATTTCCTTTAGTAGAATCAAGGGAAAGCAGTTTGTGTTGTTCATAGCTATACTCCCAAAACCTAAAGTAGTGTCTTAGTTCAGTTCAGTTTAGTTGCTCAGTCGTGTCCAACTCTTTGAGACCCCATGGACTGCAGCATGGACAGGTTTCCTTGTCCATCACCAACTCCTGGAGCTTACTCAAGCTCATGTCCATCGAGGTGGTGATGCCATCCAACCATCTCATCGCTCCTCCTCCTGCCTTCAATCTTTCCCAGCATCAAGGTCTTTTCCAATGAGTCAGCTCTTCGCATCAGGTGGCCAAAGTATTGGAGTTTCAGCTTCAGCATCAGTCCTTCCAATAAATACTCAGAGTTCATCTCCTTTAGGATTGAGTGGTTTGATTTCTTTGCAGTCCAAGGGACTCTCAAGAGTCTTCTCCAACACCACAGTTCAAAAGCATCAATCCTTCAGTGCTCGGTTCTCTTTATGGTCTCACATCCATAATAACTACTGGAAAAACCCTAGCTTTGACTAGATGGACCTTTGTTGGCAAAGTAATGTCTCTGCTTTTTAATATGCTGTCTAGGTTTGTCCTAGCTTTTCTTCCAAGGAGCAAATGTCTTTTAATTTCAATTTTATTTTAAATTAAATTTAATATATTTAAATTATAATAAAATCTGATTTTATTTTCAATTTAATTTTAATTAAGTAGTGCCTGAGATATATTAAGTGCTCAGTAAAGTGTTTATTGCATAAAAGGTTAGCAAAGATTTTTGACTGCTACATATGGGCAATGAACTTAGAAATGTGAACAATAATATATTTGAAAAGTGTCACACTGGAATGTTCTTCCACTTAGAAAACCTTAAACCTGTTCTCATTTTTCAACAAGTTTATGAACCTATCTCTCTGACGGACGGAGTTGTCAGTGCCACTGAAGGATGCGAGAAGCGATTGTTCCACGTTGCTCTCTCTCCATACTCCAACGTGACTACAGCTTGGATTGTTGTAAAGAGTTTGTTTCAGGATTCCTCAAAATCTACTACTCTTGGTTTCAAAGCCATTGTGCAAGTTTAGTGTTGAAATCTACTAGGAGGGTCTCCTCTAGAGACGTGGGTCAGCAGAGGCTCACTGCAGGGACTGGGGTACTGGCAGCAGCAGTCCTCTGGATTATTTTAATTATAAAATAATAAATTTTTAATTATAAAAGATTAAATCTCAACTAGGGTGGCTTGATCCATATTAATATAAAATCATGAGATAATCTACCCCTATCAGGTTCAAGATTCTTTTAATTTATTTTCACTTTAAATTTCTCAGTGGCAGTTCAGAGGGACAAGAAAGTATAAAAAAGATGATATATGGACAGATGGTAAAACTCACTTGTAGGTGATGGTAACTAATCTGTTAGAAAATCACTTGAACAATTTTCTGCAGAGATTAAAGAGTTTATCAAAATTTTCTCTGGAGTCCTGATTTTAATAATTCTCATATTAGCACAGAGCTCTCCTGATGGTATTTCTTCTTGAACACTAGAGTTGGGAAACCTCCCCCTTCCTCCCCTAGGAGGGTAGTGATAGAAAAAGATGGCAGCATTTATGAACCGATGATCTCAAGAGACATTGGAGTGAGGAGAAAAAAAAAAAAGGAGCCATCTGTTTTATTCCTGAAAAACACCTTCTACCAGAATCGTCATGTTTTTCTGAAGCATGCCCAAGACGACTTGCCAGGCAATCTCAGGAGCTCTGGATGTAAGCGTTGGAAAGCCCGCTCCCTCTCAGCGAGTGCTTTGGTGTCACTGGTTGCCAAGTTCTCTCTGCAGGGTTGCACTGGGCTACCTCTCTTCAGCCATTCCCTCAGAGGGAAAAACGTTGAGACCAGATGGTGGAGCTCTGGAGTCAGAGGAAATGGGTCCCTTCAGCGTGGAGCTGCTGCTCTTCAGCCACTTCTGACATTTTTACATGTGGAGCCTGGGACCATGTGATTATCTCAAACCAAGTCACATTGTCCGGTGGAGATAAATAATCAGGTCTTTTGTAGCCACTGACTTGGTGAGAACAGTAATGGGAATGCAATCAAAGGACTTTTCATTTTTGGTGTAATTCCTGTTGATTGATGTTCTCTGTTCACCTGAGCCCCTAAAGGCATTGTTTTCCGTGCTTTGTACACAGTCAAAAGCACAGACTGAATGGACTGTTTTATATCTCATTAAGGGGTAAACTGGGAGCTTCTCTGATAGCTCAGATGGTAAAAAATCCATCTGCAGTGCAGGAGACCCAGGTTTGATCCCAGGGTTGGGAAGATTCCCTGGAGAAAGGAATGGCAATCTACTCCAGTATTCTTGCCTGGAGAATCCCACTGTTAGAGGAGCCTGGCGGGCTACAGTCCTTGGGGTTGCAGAGTTGGGTACGACTGTCTTAACTAACAGTAACTCACTCACTAAGGGTAAATTGATGTGTTCCACTGACCATACCTTCACCTCAACCCCTCCAGTGACATAACACGGACTCATGAGAGGAAAATTCCCTAGCCATTATTCCTTACATCCCTTTCTTTCCCTAATATCATTCCCTAAACTGGTTGCAAGGGTACTCTGAAAATAATTGGGGATTGACATCTTAAGTTCTCGTCTGGCCTCAGTAGGTGAGGGCCATGTTGACAAAGTGCTTTGTAAAAACAGCACACTAACATTTACTTTTCTCCAGAGTCTGGGTAGGTCCAGTCAGTCTCAGATTTACAGATGTTTCAAAACCCAGGTAAAAGCTGCTAGTTTTCTTTTAAAAGTTATATATATGACTTGCAATGATGGAAAATTTCTTCCCAGTTAAGCTGCAGTTTATATCACTATATGTGTAGTATTTTACAGTGTTAACACGCCCATGCTATATTCCATCAGATGCTCTCACATGTAAAGTGTACTTTCTGTTCAGCCAGTACTTTGGCTACAGTAAACAACATTTAAAATTGAAATCTTCCAGCACCAGCATATGCAGTCTGTGTGGAATAAAATAACTGCTGCTACGGCATACTGGGAATTAACAGGGATGGGGAAGAGCTGCAGTTTGGCTCCTGTGAGGTCCTGTTAGTGGTTTGGGGAGTTGTTAAAATGAGCTTTTAGTGACATTTAACAATATAAACGCTTAGTTTGTAATTTAAAAGTTTTTTGTTTCTATTTTCAATTTGGTTTCCTGGGTGTTTTTTTAACCTCGAAAATACTCTGTTAATGGGTCTCAACAAGTTTGAAATCCTGAAACATCAGCTACCCCCTGGAGAACATATTAGACCCACACTGTTAGTGATTTTTCTCTTTATAAGGGTTAGAGAAATACAGTTTACACCTGGATATCCAGGGATGCTGACCCTCTGTGGAATAAAAAAAATCAGCCTGTAATCTATAGTCAGCTCTTCGTGTTTATACTCGGCCCTTCATGTCCAGTGTTCCTCTGAATCTGTGATTCGCACTCTCAAATTTACCTGACTTGGGATCATGTATTTCTGTAGCATTTAATATTGAAAAAAAATTTGTGTGGGAGCAGACCCTCGAGGTTCAAATTTACAGCGTTCAAGCCTCAACATATGTTTAGTTCCGAGAAGACTTGATGAACTGTCGACACCAAACACTAATTTCTACTACCGATTTAGTTAGTTTTGCTGTTGCTAAAGATTACATCGTTACCATATTGAAAGTTGAAAAAAATGGTTATTTTGCGTTTCTCTGCTCTAAGCTGAATATTTTTCTGTCTGTAGTCTTGTTTCACCATTGAGGCAGGCTTTTATATTCTGTATATGCTGCCAATAAAAAGTATGTGTATTTGAAAAGAGAAATGAAAATTGTTTAGCTTAGATAAGAAAGCATGTTGGCACACCAGATATAAATACAAAGACCAAGCTCAGACACAGTGAACTACTAGGCTCGTCACCAAACACACGGCAGAAAAAGCCAAGCCAGCACTTAATTTGTCCCAGGGGTGTCACCAGAGCTTCATTTTCCCTTTCTCTGTTGCCCTCTGTTCCCCTCTCTGTATTACAGGAATTGAATACTGTAAGTTACACCACAGAAATTATCTCAGAGTTTTGTTCTACATTTGTCCTTCCTCCCTTCTTTCCTTCTTTCTTTTTTTAATATGCCATGTGGCTTACGGAATCTTAGCTTCCTGACCAGGGATTGCACCTGGGCCTGTGGCAGTGAAAGTCTGGAATTGTAACCACTAAGCCACCAAGGAACTCCTTATTTGGGTTTAATTTCAGAACTAAAATAAGATGCATAACACTTAGAAGGTCCTGATTTGAGACATTTCCCTTAGCTCTGCCCTCTGCAGCGCTTTCTGTTCCTTCCATGGACAGGACCAGTGAGTCCAGATCTGCCACCTTCTTTTGACACCTTAGCTTGGGAATGTTAAAAATGACTAACGCATGCTAGTTGGGTGTCTAAGCACTCACGTTTGTGTGTGTGTGTGTTCGGGGTGGGGGGGCTCAGTTGTGTCTGACTGCTTGTGATCCCACGGGCTATATTCCGCCAGGCTCCTCTGTCCATGAGATTTTCCAGGCAGGAATACTGAAGCGGGTTGCCATGCCCTCCTCCAGGGATTTTTCAGACCCAGGGATCGGACTCGAGTCTCTTACACCTCCTGCATTGGCAGGAGGATTCTTTACCACTGCACCACCTGGGAAGCCCAAGCACTCACATGATCTCATGTAATTCGTATAACAAAAGGATATAGATAAGGCAACTGAAGGACCAAAAATTAAAACAACATATCACCAATAAGTGGGCAGTTGGCATTTGAACCTGACCAGCTTAATTCCAGAGCCCATGTTATCATTACCAATCACCCTATACAATATATAGTATACACTTGAAGATACCAAGCTTTGGTGTCTAGCAGCACCCAGAACAGCACCATATCAAAGATACTTGATGCTCTGATGAGTGCTACAGTACATTTTAGGTCAAAAGTTGCCAATTGATAGGCTAATTTTATTTGGCCTGTGCTAAATTTTCAAAAGTACCTGAATGTGTTTTCTGGTAGCTGTAGAAAATGGGCAGGGCCAGCAATAGCTAAGAATTGATAGTGTATTCATTTCCATACCCCTGTGCCCTTGAAAGGTTTAGCCAATTCCTCTGCCATTTAGCCCCATTTCTCAGTGTCCCCGAGCAATATCACAAACTTATCCAATGAAGGAGTTTTCTCTACTAAGTCATGAAGTGATACAATCTGGAGATCATAGGACTAAAAATGCAGCCCTTGCTTACTACAAGCCCACCCCACCACCTTAGCTCACTTGAGAATAGGCTGCAGTGAATTGTCCGGTATCTGATAATTGCTCTTGGTTATTACGACCTTAAGTCATAAGACCCTAAAATGTGTGTGAAAGGTGAAGTGCTGTTATTCTGCCCTAAGGCCAGTGTGTTTCAGTAATTCCTAGCCTGCTAGTTGAGAATAGTGTTTATCATGGGCTCCATTTTGTCTCATCTTCTTACAGTCATCACAATCCTCTGATGGGCATTTTTAATGTCTAAAAAAATATCGAAGACCTAAATGAGTTAGGTTTCCCAGGTGGCACAGTAAAGAATCTGCCTGTCAGTGCAGGAGAGACAAGAGTTGCGGGTTCGATCCCTGGATTGGGGAAAATCCCCTACAGTTGGAAATGGCAGCCTATTCCAGTATTGCCTGGAAAAATCTCATGGACAGAAGAGCCTGGTGGGCTATAGTCCTTGGTCACAAAGAGTCAGACACGCCTGAGCACAGACACACACACACATACACACACAAAATGTGATAGCTTATTAATGTCCTTGGCATTTTCAAATGTACCATTTTTTCCGGTTTTACAAATAAGTAGGATAAGGCGCCAGAAGGATACATGACTTGCTCAAGATCACAGGAAGTGGCAGAGTTGGAGCCTGATCCCAGCCCCAGTGCCTTTTCCACTATACTGTGGAAAAGGGTCAGAGTCAGACACGACTGAAGTGACTTAGCATGCTTGCATACTGTGAATCTATTGTGTGCATTCAGCATCCTGCCTATTCACATAGTCTCATTTAATTCTTATAACAAAAAATCAGCCTCTAAATTACAGATTAGGTAACTGAAAGGGCCCAGAGGCTGTTACCAGGGGCAACAACATTCCTAAAACCCCAGGTAATACCAGTAGGGCTAAAAGGAGACTCAGTGATTGTCCCATGGTGAATGCAGGGAAGAAAAACAGAGTAAGCTACATCTTCACAAATGCCAGTACAAACCGTCTGGATTAAACCCACTCTTCAGGAGTGGGTCTGGCAATATGTTTTTTCGCTTTGTTTCCATATTTATTTTTGATCTGCACTGGGTCTTGGTTGCGTCTCAAGGGATCTTTCATCACCGTGCACAGGCTTCTCTCTAGTTGCTGCTTGTGGGCTCCAGAGCCAGAGCTTGCTCAGTTGCTCCCAGGCATGTGGGATCACAGTTCCCTGACCAGGGGTCAAACTACATGTTCTGCCTGGCAAGGCGAATTCTTAACCCCTGGACCACCAGGGAAGTGCCTGGCAATGTGTTGTAAAAGCAGCTGAAGTACTTCTTATTCAGTCTGCTAAGTGTTCGGGACCCATAGATTTTTTCCTGTTCTCTAAGCACATGCTATGTTATGTTTCTTTCTTTAAATGGAAGACTTTTCTCTGCTCAGGTGCCAAAGGATAATAAAGCCCAGATAATAGGCCTCGGGATTTAGGCTATTTGAAATTTGATTTATTTTCTCTCTTTTGGCTGTACTGTGCAGCTTTTGGGATCTTAGTTCCCTGACCTGGGATTGAACCCGAACCCTCAGCAGGGAAAGCACAAAATCCTAATCACTGGACTGCCAGGGAACTTGCTGAAATTTGAGTTCTAACACACTTGATATTAAGGTATAAAAGCTCACAGTACATTTGCTCTTAATATCCTGATCAGAAACACCCATCCTGAGATAATGTCACAAGAATAGTTAAAGTGCAAATTTTATATTTGGCATTAACAAATCCTTAACAAATTTCAGCTCCTATCAATTATTTTATATACAGTAAACCATTCATATATCTGTATGCCATTTATTTTCTGAAAGAAAATCAGTATAGCAGAACTGCAATAAGAGCTACTTTTAAATGCTGATTATAGATACTTGAATGCCAATTTTAAATACTTATAAATCAGTCTAACCCTTTTGCATCTTTTGTCCTCAGTACCATCTGGGATTGACAGTTCAACCTGAACTCTACCTTCTGAACACCGTGGATGCTGACTCACTTGTGTCTGGATGACTGACAGCCCGAGGGACTATATAAGACCCACTTTCTCTTAGTCCTTTTGTGCCGAGTGTCCTGTTAACATTTCTCTGTTAGTTCAGTCGTGAGTTTTGTTTTGATGTTTTGAACTAAAGGTAAAGATTTTCTCCTAGGGTAGATTTCATCACAGTGTTAAAGCTGACAGCTGTTAAGTGTAGGTCAGAGACCCACTCACCTCACAACAGTCCTACAACTGCCAGAGTTAAGTGATTAGCCTATGATGGCCACACACCCCTATGGGCTTTTGTCTGGACTTCTGGAATTTTAAAAGTATGTGTGTGTGTATATTTATGTAAACCTGAACATACTAGTTTGGGTGGAGTTTTATATAAAAATGATGTTTTATATATATATTTTAAAGAATGTTGTTCAGATAAACCAGATATTTTGTCTGAATCACAAGTAACAAAGGAATAAGTGCACTGTTCTTTTTCGGAATGAGCTGGTCAAATTGACTTACTTCTAAAGTGATACTTGACTATGGCCAGTTACACTTGACTTGGATTTAATCAACCAACCCTTGGTAACTACTGATACTAGCACATTAATTCCAAAGAAAACATTTCTTTTATCCTGCAGTTGTATTTCATCCTGGTTGCTGGCATGCTCTGTGATTGTTATTTTCTTTCTTGTTATTTTTCTTGAATTTTTCTTCAGAAATATGATGGTATTTTCCAAAGAGCTTAACACCTAGTAACACCTAGTAATATCCAGAAGTCATTCTGGATTCTGGTCATTCTTTAACCAATGATCAGCTTTCCGTGTTGCATTGTAACTCAGCCCATTGTAGCACTTTAGGTATGAAAAGAATTCTAACATTGAACTTTATAAAGCCCAACAGAAGATAATGAAGATATTAGTTTTCTTTCTAATGTGTGTATAGTCCCATCTTTTCTTCCCACTTTTTTCATTAATACTCAAACACCATTTCTAGGCCAAAGTCTATTTCCTAATAGACTTTGGAAATATTTCTAATATTTCTAATGCTGACTCTCCTAGGGAATGCTAAGCATTTAAAGTTATTTATACCAAGTAGTATGAGACTAGAACTAGACTGGGACTTGGAAGATAAGTCTGCATGTCACAAACTGCCTGTCCACATGTGGATTACAGATTTTTTTTGGACTCCTCTTCCTAACCAGGATTTTTTTTTCCACAAAATTTTTGTAATAAATCATTTAATACCTAAAACTTGAAAGTTTCTGCATACTGATCTGATCTAAAAGTCAGAGGATTTTGAACACCAGGCTCATCCCTCTTCGTGGAAGTGCAGTTGGCTTACACTGAATGGCAGTTATCCATTCTTAATGTAATACATCTGTGCCTTCTCTCCTTTCCTTCCAGCCCCCAAAACACTGAGTTTGCAAGCCCTGCAGCCTTTGTATGTTTGAGCATCATCTTCCTCTTTCAGCATAAAACTTAACTTAGGACCTTTCAGTAAGACTTAAAAAAAAAAGCCAGACATTGCCTTTGTTCATTTATAACGATTTGATCCTTTGAGTGGCAGGGATATTTTTTCCAAGATGATTCTTTAAAATTCCCTCGTTTCTACTTTGTGGCTTTTGAAATTTCTGATAAGAGCAACAGCCTTGCATCCCAGGTTAGAGAGCTTATGATCTTAAAAGTAAAACTGAATTAACATTATTTATCAGCTCTTATTTGAAGAAGGGACTTAAAAAAATGAATTTCAGTGTTTTGGTTTCTTTATACAGAGACAGCAACTCTAGATGAATCAGTTTGTTGGATTTTTCTTCCCTCCCTGGGCAAGTGTCCAGATGTTCATTTCTCAGTAGTTTCATTACCAGAGAATGTTTGGGGAAAGAAGCAAAAAGAATCCTGTTATACAGCTCATGAAAAAGATAAGGTGGTTGGTTAAACAGAGATTAAGTTCTTGGGGGTGTTTCTGTAGCTTATCTCCATTCTTTAATTGTATGTTACTAGGAACAGACTAGAGTTTGCAGAAGTTTATTTATAAGTATACCCCTCAGGTCATACAACTCCTGTAATCAGAAAACTTGATACAAAGCAAAAACTAGATCATGCCAAAACCAGTGGAGGAGACTGATGTTTAAAGATTGAATCTTGGGTAAACATTTTTGCTAAGTTAAGAGCATTTAATCATTATGATTTACAAATCTGGATTTCTATGATATGTGCTTATATAGACAATAATATAATCAATCTTCCCCTTTTGACCCTACTGGGTGGCATGCGGGATCCCCCACCTGGAATCAAACTGATGTCCACCTCCAGTGAAAGTAGAGAGTCTTAACCCAATACGTTCAGGGGAAGTCCCAATATATTCAGTGTTAAGATTAACCTAAATGTACATATTCACTCAATTCCTAAGGTTTAACACTGGAGTCAATTTTAAAAGGATGCTCTAACAGTCAGCAGTGGCCACAGGACTGGAAAAGGTCAGTTTTTATTCCAATTCCAAAGAAAGGCAATGCCAAAGAATGCTCAAACTACTGTACAATTGCACTCATCTCACATCCTAGTAAAGTAATGCTCAAAATTCTCCAAGCCAGGCTTCAGCAATATGTGCACCGTGAACTTCCTAATGTTCAAGCTGGTTTTAGAAAAGGCAGAGGAACCAGAGATCAAATTGCCAACATCTGCTGGATCATGGAAAAAGCAAGAGGGATCATGGAAAAAGCAAGAGAGTTCCAGAAAAACATCTATTTCTGCTTTATTGACTATGCCAAAGCCTTTGACTGTGTGGATCACAATAAAGTGTGGAAAATTCTGAAAGAGATGGGAATACCAGATCACCTGACCTGCCTCTTGAGAAATCTGTATGCAGGTCAGGAAGCAACAGTTAGAACTGGACATGGAACAATAGACTGGTTCCAAATAGGAAAAGGAGTATGTCAAGGCTGTATATTGTCACCCTGCTTATTTAACTTATATGCAGAGTACACCATGAGAAACGCTGGACTGGAAGAAACACAAGCTGGAATCAAGATTGCCGGGAGAAATATCAATAACCTCAGATATGCAGATGACACCACCCTTATGGCAGAAAGTGAAGAAGAACTAAGAAGCCTCTTGATGAAAGTGAAAGTGGAGAGTGAAAAAGTTGGCCTAAAGCTCAACATTCAGAAAACTAAGATCATGGCATCTGGTCCCATCACTTCATGGGAAATAGATGGGGAAACAGTGGAAACAGTGTCAGACTTTATTTTTTTTGGCTCCAAAATCACTGCAGATGGTGACTGCAGCCATGAAATTAAAAGACGCTTACTCCTTGGAAGAAAACTTATGACCAACCTAGATAGTATATTCAAAAGCAGAGACATTACTTTGCCAACAAAGGTCCATCTAGTCAAGGCTATGGTTTTTCCTGTGGTCATGTATGGATGTGAGAGTTGGACTGTGAAGAAGGCTGAGCGCTGAAGAATTGATGCTTTTGAACTGTGGTGTTGAAGAAGACTCTTGAGAGTCCCTTGGACTGCAAGAAGATCCAACCAGTCCATTCTGAAGGAGATCAGCCCTGGGATTTCTTTGGAAGGAATGATGCTAAAGCTGAAACTCCAGTACTTTGGCCACCTCATGCAAAGAGTTGACTCATTGGAAAAGACTCTGATGCTGGGAGGGATTGGGGGCAGGAGGAGAAGGGGACGACAGAGGATGAGATGGCTGGATGGCATCACTGACTCGATGGACGTGAGTCTGAGTGAACACTGGGAGTTGGTGATGGACAAGGAGGCCTGGCGTGCTGCGATTCATGCAGTCGCAGAGTCAGACACGACTGAGTGACTGAACTGAACTGAACTGACAGTGTATACCCAGAGTTTCAGAAAAATGCAGTTCAATACCGAGCAGCTGCTCAGTATTGAATTGAACAGCTGCTGCTACATACTACATTATTGAGCAGCTGCTGCTACATACTACATTATTGAGCAGCTGCTGCTACATAACTGTGTGCTGGCCTAATAAAAAAGGCATACAGAGCATACCCAATAGCTTAACTAGTCAGTGAGGCATCAGAGATTACAGCAGCCAATGAAAATAGCCTTCTCAATTTTTAAACATTATGATATTAAGCACCAAGCCTTTGCCCAAGAAGTATTGCACACATTCTGGTTTGTATCTGTAGGGTCTTCCCTCAATGACCTCCCCTCTTTGCCCAAGCTAATGTGGGTAAATGGGCATCCTGCATACTTAGCTTTTTTTCCATAAATGATTTTACATTTTAATTTAAGCATAATTGGTGAGCTCTTATGTATAACTACTCAATATTTTACACTGCTTTTTTCAAGCAAGAATTACATTAGTATATTCAGAGTAAGATTGTTGCAAAATTCTGGAGTCTTTTGGGTTTTGTGAGAAGAGCCCATTTCTGATTAAACAGTTCATCTATTTTTAATGCTGAGCATATTTTGGGAGAGGGGGATCTTTGTGGTAGCCTGATTAGAAGTATCTTCTCATTGTGTAATCAGTATGAAGGATGACATTTCTATGGCCTCGGTCTTAAATTTTCCTGACTTTCATGGAACATATTGGAGACAACTGCTGGAATGTTTGCTCTAGGGAAACAGAGTAGCTGGATTCTTTCCTTGTGTGTTTTGTAAACAGGACAGTGTTGACTGAAACATGTATGTCTCTTGGTGGCACTTGAAGAGCTTCATGGTGGTTACAGATGGCAACTTTAAAAATAAGTACCTAAGTGTATATAACAGAGCAGTGAGTTAGTGTTGTCTAGAATGTAGATATAGTATGCAATATGCCTACATCTTTCCCTTCCCCAAACACTAGACTTCACTTTCCAGTCAAAATAATTCCTCCAGTACAGAAAACATCAAGGAAGAGGAAATCAGCACCACAGATCATATTATAGTGTCCCCCCCACCTTTTTTTTTTTTTAATAGTGCATTCTTGTTTTTATCTCAGTGGGTACTTTTTTTCCCCGCTTTGGTTTTTTTCCCCAGGCCTGGAGTTGAAAGAAGTCTTAGGCATAGCAGTTATGACTTTAGCAAGATGGAGCTAGTGTTTAGAACCCTAAGGCTTACAGAGGAGCTTGACACCTCAGGGATACTTAGCATTTATTATCTTCTTTGTTTCTTGTGTTTTCTGCAGTGTCATACCACATCTCCCACAATACTGCCATATGAGTGAAAAGGGACTTTTTTTTAAACAATTTTCCTTTGTACTCCCAAAAATACTTTCAAGAAGTATAAGGATGAATACACAAATATTTAAATCTTAGATATTTATGTTTGTGGTAAATGAGTCACGTTTCTTTATAAGAGTGAGGTGCACAGTAGTGAACCAAGTTTTTTTTTTTTTTTTTTTTTTTTTATTTAAAAAACCCCAAAAAAGCATGCAACCCAGCGCAAGTTTTTTGCTAGCCATTTGCACTCCCACCGGGGGCCTCTGGGCTGAACCAAATTTAAATAAAAACATGGCCATTCATTCTCCTCTGATGTAATTTTTGCCCATTCTACAAAGGAGTTTATGAAAGCCTTAATTACCTTGCCCTGTTTGGAGAGAATTGAGTGAATAGAGCATCACATTTAATATGGTTAGTGAAACATTTTCTGTAGCCATTATATAACTCCTAATTTTCAGATCAATTTGGCATAATATAGATTGTTTTCTGCCACTAACTAGAAAATAAAAATATTTAAAAGTGAGAACATCATGTCCTAGGTTCTAAAAGACAAAGGTATTTTTGAGTTGACTATGATTATTGATTTGGAAATCAATGTCTTAAACAGTTGAAGGCTATAAGAATTCTGATGGGAATTCTGCAGTATAATTTGCTATATATTGAAAATTCACTCTTCATAAGGACTTTTCAGAAGGCTTCTTATTTTTCTTGTGTGTAACTTCATTTTTTGGTAATCCTTACAGAGTAATCCTTATAGAGTAGAGAACACCTAGAAACAAAAGGATGTATATCAATGGAATATCCATAAGAAACAAACACTGAATTTCATCACTTGTATTTTTTCTAAAACTAACCTACAATTGAAAACAAACACTCTTTATCTTATTCATTTTTTGGCTTGAATCATACAAGTGACTCTAGAGGGAAAAAAACCCCAAAATCTAAGAGCCCTTTAGGATCAGTATAAATCTGAATTTATGATGTTACTGTGCCAGTGTGAAGTTGGAATTTTAAGATAGTGGTGAGAAGGGAAAGTGGGAAGATTGGCTAGATTTTGAGATTTGAAAAATAGGCACTTATTGTACCCAGTATTGTACCCAGGATTCTGTATTCAGTACTGTACTCAGTATTGTATTCAGTATTTTGACAAAAAGGAAGGGGAGTGGACCGTATTCCCTGCTTCTAGGAATTTACCATTGAGTGGGTGAATTTACTATCTTTAGGCACATGAGCAGATGTACATCTTCCCCAAGGATGAGGTCTTAGGGCCCTGCAGAAAGGGGAAAGGGCCTGGGAGGATAGCCTGAGGAAGAGCTGATTCTGTGAATTCCAGGGACATCAGCAAATGTTCAACCCAAAGCAAGACAGGGGCAGATTTAAAATACATTCCATAACAGTTGTCCAGACATCAGCTATCTAGTTAGTCAGTTCAGTCGCTCAGTCATTTCTGACTCTTTGCGACCCCATGAATTGCAGCACGCCAGGCCTCCCTGTCCATTACCAACTCCTGGAGTTCACTCAAACTCACGTCCATCGAGTTGGTGATGCCATCCAGCCATCTCATCCTCCGTGGTCCCCTTTGCCTCCTGCCCCCAATCCCTCTCAGCATCAGAGTCTTTTCCAATGAGTCACCTCTTCGCATGAGGTGGCCAAAGTACTGGAGTTTCAGCTGTAGCATCATTCCTTCCCAAGAACACCCAGGACTGATCTCCTTTAGAATGGACTGGTTGGATCTCCTTGCAGTCCAAGGGACTCTCAAGAGTCTTCACCAACACCACAGTTCAAAAGCATCAATTCTTCAGCCCTCAGCTTTCTTCACAGTCCAACTCTCACTTTCATACATGACTACTAGAAAAACCATAGCCTTGACTAGACGGACCTTAGTCGGCAAAGTAATGTAGTAGATAGTCTAAACTTAACATTTATTTCATTTTCCTTCTGGTTTATTTATGACACTTTCTGTTAATACCTACTGAGTGAACAGAGCCTAAAGGGTCAGTAAGTTCATTTTCTCATCCCAATCAGATAGAAAAATGAGGCAGATGTCTGCATAATTTTCTAATGAAATAGTACTGTAACTATCAAAGATGCATAAAATTCAAGCCAAAAAATTTTTAAACTTGAATCATTGTTGTATCTATGGAAATAACATTATCTGTTTCAGACAGTACTATAGGACTCATTTCTCTGTGCTTATTAGACACAATTATTGAGATACCAAGGGAATATTTCATGCAAAGATAGGCACAATAAAGGACAGAATTGGTATGAACCTAACAGAAGCAGAAGATATTAAGAAGAGGTGTCAAGAGTACACAAAAGAACTATACAAAAAAGATCTTCATGACCAAGATAATCACGATGGTGTGATCACTCACCTAGAGCCAGACATCCTAGAATGCAAAGTCAAGTGGGCCTTAGGAATCACTATGAACAAAGCTAGTGAAGGTGATGGAATTCCAGTTGAGTTATTTTAAATTCTAAAAGATGATGCTGTGAAAGTGCTGCACTCAATATGCCAGCAAATTTGGAAAACTCATGTGGTCACAGGACTGGAAAAGGTCAGTTTTCATTCCAATCCCCAAAAAAGGTAATGCCACAGAACGCTCAAACTACCACACAATGCATTCATCTCAGAGGCTAGCAAAGTAATGCTCCAAATTCTCCAAGCCAGGCTTCAACAGTATGTGAACTGTGAACTTCCAGATGTTCAAGCTGGATTTACAAAAGGCAGAGGAACCAGAGATAAAATTGCCAACATCCTCTGGATCATGGAAAAAGCGCGAGAGTTCCAGAAAAATACCTACTTCTGCTTTATTGACTACGCCAAAGTCTTTAACTGTGTGGATCACCACAAATTGTAGGAAATTCTTAAAGAGACGGGACTACCAGGCCACCTGACCTGCCTCCTGAGAAATCTGTATGCAGGTCAAGAAGCAACAGTTAGAACTGGACATGGAACAACAGAATGGTTCCAAATTGGAAAAGGAGTATGTCAAGGCTGTATAGTGTCACCCTGCTTATTTAACATGTATGCAGATGCATCATGAGAAACGCTGGGGTGGATGAATCACAAGCTGGACTCAAGATTGCTGGGAGAAATATCAATAGCCTCAGATATGCAGATGACACCACCCTTATGGCAGAAAGTGAAGAAGAACTAAAGAGCCTCTTGATGAAAGTGAAAGAGGAGAGTGAAAAAGTTGGCTTAGAACTCAACATTCAGAAAACTAAGATCATGGCATCTGGTCCCATCACTTCATAGGAAATAGATGGGGAAACAATGGAAACAGTGACAGAATTTATTTTCGAGGGCTCCAAAATCACTGCAGCTGGTGACTGCAGCCATGAAATTAAAAGATGCTTACTCCTTGGAAGAAAAGCTGTGACAAAACTAGACAGCATATTAAAAAGCAGAGACATTACTTTGCCAAGAAAGGTCCCTCTAGTCAAAGCTATGGTTTTCCCATCCCATGTATGGATGTGAGAGTTGAACCATAAAGAAAGCTGAGTGTTGAAGAACTGATGCTTTTGAGCTGTGGTATTGGAGAAGACTCTTTAGAGTCCTTGGACTACAAGGAGATCCAACCAGCCCATCCTAAAGGAAATCGGTCCTGGATATTCATTGGAAGGACTGATGCTGAAGCTGAAACTCCAATACTTTGGCAAAGAATGGACTCATTGGAAAAGACCCTGATGCTGGGAAGGATTGAAGGCAGGAGCAGAAGTGGGCGACAGAGGATGAGATGGTTGGATGGCATCACCAACTCTATGGACATGAGTTTGAGTAAGCTCCAAGAGTTGGTGATGGACAGGGAAGTCTGGCGTGCTGCAGTCCATGGGGTCGCAAAGAGTCAGACATGACTGAATGATCTGAACTGATTAATCCCTTGCCTACCTCAAGTTCAACCCCTGAGTTGGGAAGTTTCCCTGGAGTAGGAAATGGCAGCCTACTTGAACCAACTCAGTATTCTTGCCTGGAAAATTCCATGGAACAAAAAATCCTGGTGGGCTACCGTCCATGGGGGTACAGAGTTGGACACAATTGAGTGTGCACCCATGCTACTTCTTAGATGTAGGAGTTCCCCAGAGTTCTGATCCTGTTGAGACAGTGTGTAATTTCCTTGGTTCTGTCTCTCCACAACAAAGATTTGAAATGGTGGACCAGTGTTATAGCTCGGTTACAGCTCAGAGTTTTATTTGGCAAACAGGATAGTATACCCTCAAGGCATGAGGGCAGGCCACCCCAAAGGAGAGGCCCCAATGTATCTTGGCTCCTTTTTTAAATATGTTTTGTCTCCCCCCACCTCATCTGCCCTGTGCAAATTAGGGCTAACCAGGAAGGGGGCATATTTGTTTCACCTGAGGTTCTCACTCTGTTCTGCGGATTTTCTTTTGTTCCATTTTCAAGGGCTTTTCCATTTATCTTTTAGCCACTGCCATTTTGGATCCCTTTTTCCTATTCTAATTACCTAACATTTCCCTCTCAAGAGATGGGAGGCCCAGTTCTTTGGGAATAGGGGTGTTGAGGTCTCTCAGGCTACTTCCTGCTGAGCTGGGATGGCGAGGGGTGTTGGGCCTCTCCATCTTGCTAGTCTCAAGCTTCAGAATCCTTATAGTGGTGTCCATCTAAGAGTGAGTGAGATATTTTCTGCAGTTGGATATTTATATATCCTTGTTGAACTAGCATTGCATTTTGTAGCTTGTTGACCTGTGCAGAGACAAAATGGGTTAAACAATTGACAATACACACAGCAATCATAAACAGTATCAGTATGGTGATAACAGGGGTTAGTAGGCCTCCTCAGACAGCCATTTTGCCTTTTTTGCATTTCTTTTTCATGGGGATGGTTTTGAACACTGCCTCCTATACAATGTTGGACTTCCCTGGTGGCTCAGACGGTAAAGCATCTGCCTACAATGCAGGAGACCCAGGTTCGATCCCTGGGTTGGGAAGATCCCCTGGAGAAGGAAATGGCAACCCACTCCAGTGTTCTTGCCTGGAGAATCCCATGGATGGAGGAGCCTGGTGGGCTACAGTCCATGGGGTCGCAAAGAGTTGGACACGACTGCAGTCCAAGGGACTTAGATGCTACCAGATATTCTCAAAACAGTGTCTGCAAGCAGCTAGTAACTTCAACCTTACTTTTTATAAAACAAACAACTGGCTACAGGCTACAAGTGTCCTCAAAGTGCCGGATTTCATGCTTATTGTTCTAAAAAAGTGAGATTTATTTTGCCTATTTTAAAATTCCTTATCATGAACTCCTTAGGCAAAATTCAGATTTAAATTGAAGAAAGTAGGGAAAACCACTAGGCCATTAAGGTATGACCTAAATCAAATCCTTTACGATTATACAATGGAAGTGACAAATAGATTCAAGGGATTAGATCTGATAAGAGTGCTTGAAGAACTATGAATGGAGGTTGTGTCTGAAGTCAGAACTGAAGTCTGACACAGTTCAGAAAACTCAAGTTCTTATCAATACAAGGACTAGTCTGAAATTATACCCATAATGTCACCTAGTAATTTCCTTGAATGTTTGATCCATAGCTACTCTATTTTGACTTTTAATTGTAATAGTCTCTTTAATAGCCAGAGCAGATATCACCATTAATGATGTCAGTGTTTCTTTAGGTATGTTTCTTTAGAAGATGCAAGAATTGGGACTTGTAAAGTCTTCTTTAGAAGTTCAGTTCAGTTCAGTTCAGTCACTCAGTCGTGTCCGACTGTTTGCTATCCCATGAATTGCAGCATGCCAGGCATCCCTGTCCATCACCAACTCCCGGAGTTTACTCAAACTCACATCCATGGAGTCAGTGATGCCGTCCAGCCATCTCATCCTCTGTTGTCCCTTTCTCCTCCTGGCCCCAATCCCTCCCAGCATCAGAGTCTTTTCCAGTGAGTCAATTCTTCGCATAAGGTGGCCAAAGTATTGGAGTTTCAGCTTTAGCATCAGTCCTTCCAAAGAACACCCAGGACTGATCTCCTTTAGGATGGACTGGTTGGATCTCCTTGCAGTCCAAGGGACTCTCAAGAGTCTTCTGAAAGAGATGGAAATACCAGACCACCTAACTTGCCTCTTGAGAAACCTATATGCAGGTCAGAAGCAAAAGTTAGAACTGGACATGGAACAACAGACTGGTTCCAAATAGGAAAAGGAGTATGTCAACGCTGTATACTGTCACCCTGCTTATTTAACTTCTATGCAGAGTACATCATGAGAATCCCTGGGCTGGAAGAAGCACAGGCTGGAATCAAGATTGCCAGGAGAAATATCAATAACCTCAGATATGCAGATGACACCACCCTTATGGCAGAAAGTGAAGAGGAACTAAAAAGCCTCTTGAAGAAAGTGAAAGAAGAGAGTGAAAAAGTTGGCTGAAAGCTCAACCTTCAGAAAACAAAGATCATGGCATCTGGTCCCATCACTTCATGGGAAATAGATGGGGAAACAGTGGAAATTGTCAGAAGAAGACTAGTTAGAAAATATCTAACTACTGGAAGGCCTGTTCTGCCAGAGTTTCCCAGAGCAGAGTGCTTGCTCCCTGATCTGTACCCTGAGCTCCTTTCAGGCATGTTGAAGGACAGCAGCTGCAGTGGCCATGATTTACCTTTGTAGAGGTAAATGGCAAGTGGCAGTTTCCAGTTGGCAGGGCCCCTTCATGGTCATAAACTTGACCGTGATTTGGGGGAGGGGGCATTTCATGACCATTTTGTCCCACGGTAATTAGAATGCTTACTCTCAGGTCTGTCAAAGATCTTTCTGATAGGCCACTCAATGTGCTGTTACTGGACTAGGCCATAGAACCGCATCCCAAATTCTCTAGACCACCTGTCTTACTAACCTCTTGGTCCAGGAAAAGATTTCCTTTTGTTGCTTCTTCCCATATCTAGAGTTACACTGTTATAATCATTGATCTCATATGGAACTATATTTTATTTTATTAGAGGCTCAGCCACACATTTGGTAAGGTAAGAAACAGCAAGTTTGTAAAATAGGCAAAATGCAAATAACATAGTAGCAGTATTAGTAAAGTCATAAGTAAGAATTAAGCCAAGAACTTCCATTAGATGCAGCCCAGTAATATTGCAAGTTATCTGACTTAGTCTGTTCTTCCAGGGAAATTATATATTGACTTTGTCCATAAGGCACACAGCTAGTTTCCTAGTGTTATTAGATTGATTATCCTTACTATGATTTGTTACCAACATAGAGGAGACTTTAAACTTAAGTTATCATAGCCCAGTGTTATCTACATAAATCCATCCCATTGTTGTGGGAGATTTTATTTCTTGGCTGAAACTTTGCTTGTTGCTCTGATTGAGATTGAGTAATAGAAGAAAACTCAAATTTATGGCCAGGGTTAGAGCAGGCATTATTAATTGACAGGTGAGGGGAATCCCATCTAGCATTATCAATAGTGATCTGAACATGACTAAGATTTTTCTTTTAAAGTAAATTTCCTCAGGACCAACCAATTAGAGCCTTGGAGAAGAGAAATTCACCAAAGTAAGCCAGAACTAAATGCTGGTGAAGTGAAAATGAAGTCGCTCAGTTGTGTCCGACTCTTAGCGACCCCATGGACTGTAGCCTACCAGGCTCCTCCGTCCATGGGATTTTCCAGGCAAGAGTACTGGAGTGGGGTGCCATTGCCTTCTCCTCAAATGCTGGTAATTGGCCACAAACCCAGCAACTGGATTGATTTCTAAAACTAGCATAGGATCATGCCTATGATAGAAAAACATTTGATTCATACGTAAAGGTCTAAGAAGTCAAGAAAACATCATAAATGATCATACAAGTCACACTGAAGATCCTGGGCAAGCTGTCTATCTCTGATGTGTTCTCATCCTAGTGTAGTGCAGTTTCCTCTGTTTGAGTGTCATTTTGAGGTGAGTTCAGGTCAGCTGTTCTCCCTATAGACCAGTCCGGTGTAGGAGCCTTTGAAAGTGGGAATTAATCTAAGAGTCAATGTTCCTTCAATTTCACTGTGCATGAGCTAGTTAAGAGTACCTAATAAAAAGGTCCTTCCATCCAGGTTGGAGACAGTCTCTTAAATTATGTCTTTTTCCAGTCCTGGTTGCAGGTTGTGAGGCATTTGATCTTTGTTTAAAGATTACTGAGATAAGTTTCAGGAACAAACTTAGGGTGTTCTTTAAACATTCAATTAAATTTTATGTTAATATCACATAACAGCAAAGAACTATCCAGGAAATGAGTCTTAGACACAGACCTCCATTAACAAACTGGGATTTAATATTCACTGAAACATCTTTTTCTCCCTAAAACCACCCTCATTACCAAACATAACCAAATTAAGACCAGTTTGTTTATGAAATAGGTCTGGTCTCAATAAGCTTGGCCTGATGATTTATAAAACCATAATTGTTCATAGACTTTTTTGCTTTGCTGAAACTTTTATACAATCTGAGATGAACTGTTAAAACCTTTCAGGGCTAAGAAAGTCATGCCAAGACATACACATATTCAGACAGACACAACACAAGATCTAGCTTCATTTTCTAAACTTAGTCATGAATCAGATATTAGAATATAAAATTCACTAATTTATAAATAAAAGTTGGAATAAATAAAAAATTTAAAGGCTTCTTCCCATTTCCCTCTCAGTCTCAGGAATTAGAGGTGGTCTAGATAAGTGTTCCTGAGAGCCCTGGTCTCAAGGCATAGGGAGAGAGGGTCAGAATTCTAAAAAATCATTTGGTCAAGTTTGCTTTTTACTAACTGTATATGCAAAAATTTTGGAACCAGTTTTTTAGGACTTTTACCTAAATCAACTTTCTCTGAGGTCTAAACAGAATGGCAGCAGGTCTAACAAAATGGTGTTCACACAAAGCAACATGGCCATTGCAAATCATAACACAGAACACAAAGTATAAAACACACAGGCCTGTCAGTCCTAATTGCACATTCCCTTAAATACAAGATGACAGTCTCTCAGAAAACCTCCTATGGATATACAGAACTTCAGATCCAAGTACTAATAGAGTAAATGAAAACAGCTTAGGTCTTCAAAAGATTTCAAAGGGAGGAAAGGAAGCCAAGTTGAAAGAAGAGGGGAAGGGAGGCCTGATAGGGGGAGCAAAAGGGGTGGCCTTACAGTTGTCTCCTGCCACCTGCAGAACCCAGGCGTTACAGGACCTAATGCTGGGGCTCCAGAGAAGGGAGGGCTGGAACTCGGCCCTACCAGAAACCAGTCCAGGCCAGACCAGAACGAAACCAGAATTCAAGCCAGAAACCAGAATTTGAGTTCTCTGCCAAGTGGAGGTGATCAGCCTTTGATCCTCAGTCAGGCTGAGGCCCTTTGACCAGATTCTTGCATCAGGACCCGGGGACTAGAAGAAAAGGGTAGGATAGGAAGGGTTAAGGAGAGGAAAGAGGGAGGGAAGGAAAGAGAGGTCAATAAAGTCTCTCGCTCCTTGCATGGTCGGGGCACCCTGGCGAGTTGTCTGCTTCAGGAAGAGACCAGGGACAAAAGCGTCCTGGTTGCGGCCGCTGAGTCTGGTCCATTGGTAGGCAAACTGGTCCCTGAGTACCCCAAGTGGTCAGGATGTCAGTTGCAGCAAAGAAAATTCCCTACCAGAGTCACCATTTGTTGCAGGAATGGGGACCCCTTCCACAGCCCAGAAGTGAGCTCTTGTCTAACACGCAAATGAATTGTCTGAGAGGACACACAAGCTGACAGAGCAAGAGATTTTACTGAAAAGGGCGCCTGGGCAGAGAGCAGTAGGGTAAAGGAACCCAGGAGAACTTCTCTGCCTTGTGGCTCCCAGTCTTGGGTTTTATGGCAATGGGATTAGTTTCCACGTTGTCTTTGGCCAATCATTCTGACTCAGAGTCCTTCCTGGTGGTGCATGCATTGCTCAGCCAAGATGGATATCAGCAAAAAGGATTTTGGGAGGTGGTCAGACACATGGTATCCCCTTTTGACCTTTCCGGAACTCTTCAGGTTGGTGGTGGCTTATTAGTGCTGCGTTCCTTACTAGGCCCTCCTGTTGTAAAATAACTCACACAGATGGTTACTATGGTGCCTGGCCAGGGTGGGTGGTTAGAGTCAGTGTGCTTTCCCTAACAAACAGACTGATACAGAATTTGGCATTAGAAGCTTCCAGAGATGCATAACCCTGAGGATTCCTTCTGGGCTATCTGGAGTTTGTTCTCTGATGCTTTAAAGGTATTAATGGTCTTTTTCACCTGCTCCAGTGGCAAAGAGTATGCTGGCAGTTCATGGCTTGTGTTAGCAAAACATTAAAAAAAAAACATCACTTTGCAGATACCCTTAATCAGGTGCCTATAGTAAGCAAGGCTTTGGATGAGCAAGTATTTACTGCCATAGAATATTTTGTGGAAACAAGGAGTATAATATAGTTGATTACTTCTAAGTGTGCTGGAGAACTTGAGAAAACTATATGATGGGCTCAAGGGTTGTTTTGTTTTGTTTTGAGAAGCAATATTATATCTTTATTTAGCTGCACCAGGTCTTTTTCAGCATGTGGGATCTAGTTCCTTGACCAGGGATCAAACCTAGGCCTCCTGCATTGGGAGCTTGGATTCTTAGCCACTGGACCACCAGAGAAGTCCATAGGCTTATAGCTTTTAATTCCCAGCTCAAGTTTGTGTGAGGGACCTGAAAGTTTTATGACTTTCCAAAAAGAAACTCTTAATTCCTGTAGCCATGAGATTGATGTTTCTGAAAAATATACAGAAAGGCTAATCTTATGGTTACTCACAACACAGATTAAACATCCTACTACACAACACCTCTTGTGTTAAAGTTTAGGGCATTGCTTTGGAAGGAGTAGGACTCTGAAAATTGATATGGGGACATACAGGCAGATTTCAGTGAAAATGGATCCTCAAATGCCAATAGCTTACAGACACTCCTTTGCCAGGAGAAACAGTCCTTCTATCTCAGTCTTAAGAGTGACTGAAACTTGGACCAACAAGTAGTCTCCATTAATGAAGCTGAAATACCAGAACTTTGTTAGGATACGTCCATGGTAGACAGTGATTCTTCTTTACTGGGGGGATTGTATTCCCCAGGGAACTCTGGCAATATCTGGAGACATTTTGATTGTCACAGTGGAATGGGGACTGTTGGCATCTAGTTGGGTAGAGGTCAGGAATAGTGCTGAACTTCCTGAAATGCACAGGACAATCCTCCACAAGAAAGAGTAACCCAGTCCAAAATGTCAATAGCGTTGAGTATGAGAAACTTTGCCACAAAGGAAGGTATTCAAGGGCTTAGGGAGATTGGAATGTTAGACTGGATTTACCCTGCTCTTGTGTGCAGGTGTGCTCACTTGCGTCCAAATCTTTGTGACCCTCCTCTCTCTATGGGATTTTCCAGGCAAGAATATTGCAGTGGATTCCATTTCCTCCTCCAGGGGATCTTCCCGACCCAGGGATCGAACCCACATCTCTTGTGTCTCCTGCATTGGCAGGTGGATTCTTTACCACTGAGACACAAGGGAAGCTTTAGCCTACTCATTCACCCCTTCAATATATCTCCTTCCTTCTGAAAGCTGTGAGAAATACATTTGTGAAGGGAGCCCTGGCCTCCTTGAAGAGGTATATGGTAGTGATTTTCTGTAAGCCAGAAATGACAGTGGCAGTTTCTGGGCTTCCTGAATTCAGTGGGAATGATGAGATTGTAGGTTGGCAGGGGTCAAGCAGCAGCATTTATTTGGCAAAGACAAGGAAAGTATGATTATTGTTATGGGCAGCAAATCTTAAGCAGTAATCAGAATAGTCTAAGCCAAAAAGATCTTTGACATTGCCTAATTCATTATCATGTACCTAGAGTTGAAAGTGTTGAACAGCATGTAAGCAGAAAAGCTCTAGGTTTGGTGAACAAAAGTTTGACTTGAATCATCACAGTAGAAAGCCATGGCCTCTCAACCAATTCCCAAATTTGAGTCAATTCATAGACCCAAAGTCCCTGCAGTAAAGGAGAGGACAGATGTCCTTAAGGAAAGACCTTAGTCCACAGCCAAAAATGCAAATACTATATAAATTCTCCTTCTAGTCTTCCTCAAGGAAGCTGTGACTATTCAGCAGGGTGCTTGTTCAAGAGGAAAGGGGAAATAATCACATTTGTGGGACACTGTAATAATGGATTTCTCTAAACTTAATCAGGCGATCAATCTAATTGCAGCTACTGTAGAGGTGTGGTTTCATTGCTATGGCAAATGAACACAATTTTTACTATTTGGTTTGCAGCTGTTCATCTGATAGGTTGCTTTCTTTCTGTACACCTTAGTAAAGACCATCAGAAGCAGTTTTGTTTCATCTGGCAGGGCCAGCAGTACACTTTCAGTGTTCACTTGGGGCTATGTGGACTCTCTAGCCCTATGCCAGAATCTAGTCTATAGGACCTTGATCATCTCTCTATTGCACAGGATATCACATCAGTTCAGTTCAGTTTGGTTCAGTTCAGTCACTCAGTCGTGTCCGACTCTTTGCGACCCCATGAATCGCAGCGCACCAGGCCTCCCTGTCCACCACCATCTTCCGGAGTTCACTCAAACTCATGTCCATCGAGTCGGTGATGCCATCCAGCCATCTCATCCTCTGTCGTTCTCTTTTCCTCCTACCCCCAATCCGTCCCAGCATCAGAGTCTTTTCCAATGAGTCAACTCTTCACATGAGGTGGCCAAAGTATTGGAGTTTAAGCTTTAGCATCAGTCCTTCCAAAGAAATCCCAGGGCTGATCTCCTTTAGAATGAACTGGTTGGATCTCCTTGCAGTCCAAGGGACTCTCAAGAGTCTTCTCCAACACCACAGTTCAAAAGCACCAATTCTTCGGCACTCAGCTTTCTTCACAGTCCAACTCTCACATCCATACATGACCACTGGAAAAACCATAGCCATCAGTCCATTACACTGATCTTATCTGTTAAGAGGAAACTGCTACTATATACTTAGGGTAAGGAGAAGTATGTCTGGAATGTATACTTTCTGGGGTATTTCTTAGTACTCCCATGTCCTGTGATTAAAGAAGGTAAAAAATTACATCCAATTCAGGAAAGATGATTAATGACCCGGATCATTTAAGAATGAATGTTTGGGTTAACACCACAGTCAAATAACCATGAATAGCCAAGATGCTTTCTGAAGGCAAACATAGATAAAATGGCTAGTGGAAAAACATAGTTATAATACAAGTCATGCTCATCTGACCAGCTTCAGAAACAAAGACTGTGATAGTTATATTATTTCTTCCTTTTTTTGATATAAATCACTGGTGTATACATCTACCAATTTTTTTCTGTTTGCCACTTCCATTTATCTACCATCTAATATAAAAAGTGTTAATAGTAGTTAACCTCATATCTCAGGATTTAAGTCATAGGATGTCAAAGAGGAACACGACTCAACTCAATGATAAATCAACATCACCCAAAGATGGACAGAAGGACTTGTATCCCCTTTTGGGAGAGAGAGAGCATGTTTTTGGTTATACAAGGTATGGGTGATTTTGCCATTGTCTTTGTTTAAATGTAAATGTATTAAGAGAGGTATATATGGATGCCAGGTGCACAAGGGGTAGACAGTGATAGATTTGTACTGCGTCAACTTAGCTAAACTGTAACTAGGGTTTCCAGAATTCCTCTCCTTTTGTCAACTACAGATTGGCACTTGCCATCTACCTCTACAGGGATTAAATCATGTGCTGCCAGTTTTTAACACCTCTGAAAGGAGTTTAGGGTGCAGAGCAGAAATGAGGCACTCTGTGCTTAGGGAAATACTGGCAAGACAGGTCTTCAGATTTTTCAGAAGCAGATTTTATGAGTCCAATTCTTATATCTCCTCATCTAGAAAAGTACTAAAATTCTTTATGGTGATGACTGTTCCTTGTGACTAGCAGAAAGCTCATGAGACTAGCAGAAACCTTCTGGAAAAATATGTGTTGACTGCATGTATTCCCCCTTCACCAAAATCAAATATATACTACCCTTCCCCCACCATGGGCTTCCCTGTGGCTCAGCTGGTAAAGAATCCTCCTGCAATGCGAGAGACCTGGGTTTGATCCCTGGGTTGGGAAGATCCCCTGGAGAAGGGAAAGGCTACCCACTCCAGGATTCTGGCCTGGGGAATTCCAAGGACTATACAGTCCATGGGGTTGCAAAGAGTTGGACATGATTGAGTGACTTTCACTTCACTTCACTTCACTTCCTCCACCTCACCTGCAACCTCTCTGGAGCAGTTTCTCAAAGCTATCTGATGTGCTGTCTCCCAGTCTGCAGTCCTCATTTTGCCCCCAAATAAACCTCAATTCTCAACTCTCACGTTGTGCATTTTTTTAAGTTTGACAGTTTCATTCCCTGAAAATCTGCACAGGTGACATTCTGCATGAGACCAGAAGGCACAAGTAAAGCAGCAGCCAAGTTCTTTGAACCTGGGAAGACACTCTTGCAGCCTATTTTTGCTTATGTGCTGGCCCACCTTGTTGGAATGGGGCAGCAATCAGGACTGCAGCTACTATGGCTTCTGCTGAATTTCCTCTTTCATGTTTTCTGACTCCTTGTTCAGGTCCATGGTTAGCGCCAGGATTAAGGGGCATTAGCTTTTTCTATGTCACTCCCAGCATCTAATTTGGATGCTTACAGATGGTGAGAAATCCACAATGATTCCAATCTGTTCTAGGTCTTCCTTGTAGGGTCCAGATTTTTCTTGATTCTCTCACTTTTCATCTAGTATTTCTTTCTAACTGCTTGTTCTGACCACTTCAGGTCCCAGCTCCTAATACATAATAAGCAAGATCCTCACAATTACGTAAATCTAAATATGTACAATAACTCTATTACTCTATGTTACTACTAATAATTCTATGGTCTCATCAAGCGGTGATGGATTCACCTACCATACCAAGCTAGGTAGCATTCCACTAACATGCCATGCCTCTATGTCCTTTGTTTTCTCTTCTACTCAGAGTCCTGACTTCCTTCTCTGCTTAGTTAATTCCTCTATATTCTTGGCATATCACATGGTTCACACCCTTAGAGAAGCCTCCCCTGGATTCTCAGCCCTAGTTAAATGCCCCTCCTTTGTGCTTGTGCCTCCATAGCAACGTGTGTTACCTCGTAGTACCTTTGACTTTATATTGTCTTCCCCTGCTCTTGGTCTGTCTCCCAAAGGAGACTAAACTATCTGAGGGCAGGGAGTTACTTCTATCTCCAGACCAGCGCAGTGCCTTGCACATAGCACATGCTCAATAAGTGTTTGCTGAAGGACAAGAAGAACACGTTACTTTGTACTAGAGTTTCTTGGTGTATTTTGTTCAAGACCTGGAGACTCAGACAGTAAAGAATCTGCCTGCAATGCAGGAGGGGTGGGTTCAGTCCCTGGGTTGGGAGGATCCTCTGGAGGAGGAAATGGTAACCCACTCCAGTATTCTTGCTTGGAGAATTCCATGGATAAAGGAGCCTGGCAGGCTATATAGTCCATGGAGTCGCAAAGAGTCGGACATAGCTGAGCGACTAACACTTTCACTTCTTTCACATATCACAGCTCATAGTAAGAAGATAATTACCACGTAACTCCCTATATGCAAGCCCCACACCCATCATCCCATAATCCTAGACCTACTCAGGCTGATTCTACTCTGCACATCATGAAGGGGAGCTGAGAACATTATGACTTGTTCTCATTAATGTAGACCAAAAATCCTTAAGTAATTTAGGTCCCAAAGTAGACTCCTTGTCTACCTGAACTATCTGATTGAGCTGTTGATATAACCTGAATTAACCAGATAATTTTATGCTCATTCTTTGGGTTTGACTGTGTGAATATCACTTAATTTATAGACTAATAAAAAATTGCCTGTTGCTCAAACTGGATAGGTGAGTTATATAGGGTACAAACTATTCACTGCCCCTTTTATTATAGAGGATAATACAAACTATAATCTAGTTCTCTACTGGGTTTTTCCTTTTTAAAACTGAAGTATATTTCACATACAACATTATAGTGTACAACATAATGATTCTGTGTTTGTATGTATTGAGAAATGATCACCACAATAAAGCTAGTTAACATCTATCACTGGCCGTAGTTACAAATTTTTCTTTTGATGAGAACTTTTAGGATCTACTGTGTTAGTACCTTTCAAATAGGCAATACAGCATTATTAACTATAGTCTCCATGATGTACATTACACCTCTATCACTTATCTCACTTATTTATTTTATAACTGGAATTTTGTACCTTTTGTCTGCTGAGTGTTTGTTTTGTTTTCCAGTGCTTAAAATACCAAGACATTAAGCCTATAACTGGGCAGCAACCTCAACCAAGTAAAGATCACTGTCTTTCTTACCACTCCTCTTCCATTAATCGTCTTGATCCAATATTCATGAATGAATATGAATGAATGAATACAAATAGTCTCTAATTCGAATGAATGAATAATAAAAAGATACCAATTAAGCAGGTTACCTAGAGTCACAGCTCCTACAACAAATCCTTGGCAGCAACTCTCATGTGAAAAAGATGAATGGATACTTTCTGATCTCTTCTGTATTTTAACTTGACCATAGGACACCATAATCATAAGGCCTGCTATCCCTGTAAATTAAAAAAGTTCAGTTCAGTTCAGTTCAGTCGCTCAGTCATGTCCAACTCTTTGCAACCCCATGAACTGCAGCAAAAGTAGAGATTATATAATGGGATGACGGAGGAAGAGTTGGTTGGATGGCATCACCGACTCAATGGACATGAGTTTGAGTGAACTCTGGGAGTTGGTGATGGACAGGGAGGCCTGGCATGCTGCAGTCCATGGGATAGCAAAGAGTCAGACACGACTGAGCAACTGAACTGAACTGAACTAAGTAGCAGGCTAAAATTCCCAATAACTTAGAGAATTGAAAAGGGGCTCTCCAAGGGATCATTACCTGGAAGACAAACAGGCAGGATACCAAAGAATAATTCATTCATGGATTCAGTATCTGCAGTTTTGACTCTTCCCAGAAAAATCTGAACTGTATAGTGTAGTAACTTGTATAGTAATTTTCCTGATAGATGGTTTCAAATTTATAAGCTGCAAGACTTTTATCTGGGATAAGTCACTTAACCAGTGAGTCAAACAACCAAAATCTCAGCATTCATAGATTTTGGATGTTTTGACTTTATTCTTCTCTACTTGTTATTTATGTTAAATAAGAAATAAATCTAGTGAAGTGAAAAAGACTATAATCCGTGACCACAATAGTCTCTATTTAAGTCTTCTTTGATTTCTTTCATTAGCATTTTATATTTTTCAGCATTCAGATTCTTTACACATTTTATGAAGCTTATACCCAATCATTTCATTTTCTTTAGAGTGATTGTGGATGGTCTCCTGTCTTTAAATTCATTCTCCATATGTTTGTTGTTAGTATACAGAAATCTAACTGATGTTCATGAAGGATAGCAAGTTTTGACTAACTGTGTTGGCACATGTTTGTCTCTGGTTGGTGAGGATATATTTATTCTCTCAGAGTCCATTTAATAAGTGGAAATTAGAATCAGAATAAATAATCACATTTATATGTATATTTTGAAGGCTGATTAGCAATAAGTGAAATTGAAGTTAAAATGACAAACAAAAACGCAAAAAACAAATAACAGTAAAACAATGATGGCAGGTACATTGATAAATAGGTACAATGCTGAAAGCTCTGTAAGTTCAGCCAAATCTTTCTGGAAAGAACTCTGGAAAGGTATAATAAGTAATATTAAACTGAATATACTTCCTGCCTTGGAAATTCTACTTTGGGGAGCATACTCCAAGGAAATAAGTAAAGGAAAAGTCAAGAAGTTGATACAAAGATGTTTATGGCTACATTATGTATGAAGAGAAGCAGGCAACAAAGAATGAGAGGGTTAGATGCCATCACTGACTCAATGGACATAAGTTTGAGCAAACCCTGGGAGACTGTGAAGGACAGGGAAGCCTGGCATGCTGCAATCCATGGGGTCTCAAAGAGTCAAACATGACTGAGTGACTGAACACAATAAGATATGAGGGAAAACAAAACAACCCAAACAGCCCAAACAGAGGAAAAACTGCCATAGCCATATAAATACTGGAAGCTTAGGAAGAACTAATATAGTACTATGAAATGCTAAGTGAAAGAAGCAAAAACAAATAATCTATTGACACAGAGTTTAAATACATGTAATATACACATAGACCTTAGCAGTGATCATGAGATTTTAAACAATATAAATCAATTATAATGACAAGTTAATGTAAGAAATTGAAATATTCTGTAAATTATCTGCACAGGAAACTCCATCCTGTGGCAGAAAATACTTAGTGGATATTCTTAGTAAAACAAGTGAAAGAAACTATTCAATAATATATATACAAACTTTATCATTTATTTTTCTAGCAAAAACTTGGCTCTCTTCCCTCATCAAATCAAGAGTCTGTTCTTACTGAAATTTGTTTTGTTTCTTTTAGAGATTAAAGTCAGAACCTTTACTGCTTTCCATACAGTGTCTATAGTTTGTATATAATTGAGTCTAGTTGGAAACATTTTTATCTTTTGACTTTAATCACTCTAAATGTCTCTGGAAAAACATTTAATTTACAACAGACACAGTGATTAATCTCTGTTCATTATAGTGATCTGCTCAAGTGATACTGATCTCTTGAATTGTTTTTCTAGTTAAATATGCTAAAGAAGATGAAGAAATCACTGTAAAATTATTTGCCTCCATTTCTTGCTTTTACAAGCCTTAATCAAATTAAGTGGAACATTTAAACACAGAATATTACCATAAAATTAAATTTTGATTTTTTTTTGGTATGTGAATAATAAGACATATAAAGTTGCTAGATTTGTAGTGACATTTAATGGAAACATACAACTTATACCTATTTAGAAGTTTTTGTGGAATTACTCACAAACTTACATATGTCTGATTTTCATATATATATATATATATATATGTATTTAAAGTTTGTTGACTTATAGTTGTGTTACAATTATAGTTGAATTACAATGTTGTGTTAATTCCTCCTGTACAGTAAAGTGATTCTGTTATATATATATTTTTTCTTTTTCATATTCTTTTCCATTATGGTTTTTCACATGATATTGAGTATAGTTCCCTGTGTATATATATCTGAATTAATTATTTTATTTTTTTAGCAGTTGTTTTATATTTAATCTATAAAAGAGACCCCCAAATAATAATAACAAATTATCCAGGGTCAGGGAAGTAGGATCAGGTCCTCCCCATCCCAGCTGTGCCCCTCTTCCTCTCTGGCAGGAAAAGAATTGGCCCCCCAGGGGTAAATAAGTTATTTTAATAGTTCCCAGACAAAATACACACAAGGAAAGAGGCATGGCTGAAGTATACAATCATAATGCTTAGGGCAGCTAAAGTATCCAAAAGAGAAGGAAGAGAAAGCTTAGCTTTTAAAACAAATTACTGATGCTTAGATTGTGTGTGTGTGTGTGTGTGTTTAAGCCCACATACATATAGTATTTGTTAAAAGTGTGAATGTATTAAATGTATGTTGGAAAAGGATATAAAAGCCAACACTCCAGATACAATTATAATAATATTGATACTTGAACCTAGAGTGTACTGAACCATCAATGTTAGCATCTGGAACACATCAGAAAGCCAGCAACAAGCCACAGAGCATGAACATCACAAAGTTCATGCTCTCAAGTATATAGGTAGGCCCAGGCTTTCATTCAGAGCTTTTTAACTCTGGATTGACTCACAGTTCTTTTAGCTTGGGTATCTAGCTTCTGTCAGCACAGAATATTAGAAGCAGAAGTTTCTGAGGATACCCAGTGATGGAAGAAACAGAAAAATCTATAAACATTAGACACAAGAACTTAACGGTTGGAGTTGATTAGATGACACAGAGACATGTATATCTTCCTTAACTCATGATCAGGTTACATCTTGATAAGCCCATCATAAGTTGCAAATCCATTAAGTCAAAAACTCATTCAATACTACCTCACTTACTGAACAGGTATCTCCAGTGACTCAGCGGTAAAGAGTCCACCTGCAATGCAGGAAATGCCGGAGATGCGGGTTCCATCCCAAGGTCAGAAAGGTCCCCTGGAGGAGGGCAGGGCAGCCCACTTCAGTACTCTTGCCTGGAGAATCCCATGGACAGAGGAGCCTGGTGGGCTACAGTCCATGGGGTCGCAAAGAGTTGGACAGAAATGAAATGACTGAGTATGCACCCATGCACCTATTGAACATCACAGCTTAGCCTCGCCACTTTAAACATGCTTGGCATCCTTACAATAGCTTGTAGATAGGCACAATCATCAAACACAAAGTCTATTTTATAATACAGTGTTGAATATCTCATGTAATTTATTGGATATTGTACTGAAAGTGAAAAACAGAATGGCTGGGTACACAGAGTGGTTGTAAGTGTTTTGGTTGTTTACTTTCATGATGGCGAGGCTGACTGGGAGCTGCTGCTGTCCATCATCACATACCACATATTGCTAGCCCAGGAAAAGATCAACATTCAAAGGATGATTTCTACTTTTTTTTTTTTTTTTTACATGTGGGTGTCCAGATTTCCTAGCACCATTTGTTGAAGGGACTATCTTTCCAGCATTGTGTAGTCTTGCCTCCTTTGTCATAGATTAATTGACCATAGGTGCATGGGTTTATTTCTGAGTTTTCTAACTTGTTCCTTTAATCTCTATTTCTAATTTTGTGCCAGAACCATACTGTTTTGATGACTATAATTTTGTAGTATAGTCTAAAGTCAGGGAGCCTGATTCCTCCAGCTCCCTTTTTCTTTTTCAAGATTGCTGTGGCCATTCAGGGTCTTTTCTATCTCTATACAAACTTCGTTATTTTTTGTTCTGGTTCTATGAAAAATGCCATTGGTAATTTGATAAGAATTGCACTGAATCTGTAGATTGCCACCTTGGGCAGTATAGTCATTTGACAATATTGATTCTTCCAATCCACAAACATGGTATATCTTTCCATCTGTTTATGTCTTTGATTTCTTTCATCAGCATCTTATCATTTTCAAAGTATAGGTCTTTTTTGTCCTTAGGTAAATTTATTGTCAGGAGAAATATCAATAACCTCAGATATGCAGATGATACCACCCTTATGGCAGAAACTGAAGAGGAACTAAAAGGCCTCTTGATGAAAGTGAAAGAGGAGAGTGGAAAAGTTGGCTTAAAGCTCAACATTCAGAAAACGAAGATCATGGCATCTGGTCCTATCACTTCATGGGAAATAGATGGGGAAACAGTGTCAGACTTTATTTTTGGGGACTCCAAAATCACTGTAGATGGTGATTCCAGCCATGAAATTAAAAGACATTTACTCCTTGGAAGGAAAATTTTGACCAACCTAGATAGAATATTCAAAAGCAGAGACATTACTTTGCCACCAAAGGTCCGTCTAGTCAAGGCTATGGTTTTTCCACTGGTCATGTATGGATGTGAGAGTTGGACTGTGAAGAAAGCTGAGCACCAAAGAATTGATGCTTTTGAACTGTGGTGTTGGAGAAGACTCTTGAGAGTCCCTTGGACTGCAAGGAGATCCAACCAGTCCATCCTAAAGGAGATCAGCCCTGGGATTTCTTTGCAAGGAATGATGCTAAGGCTGAAACTCCAGTACTTTCACCACCTCATGCAAAGAGTTGACTGATTGGAAAAGACTCTGATGCTGGGAGGGATTAGGGGTAGGAGGAGAAGGGGACGACCGAGGATGAGATGGCTGGATGGCATCACTGACTCGAGGGACATGAGTTTGAGTGAACTCCGGGAGTTGGTGATGGACAGGGAGCCCTGGTATGCTGCAGTGCACGGGGTTGCAAAGAGTTAGACATGACTGAACTGGACTGAACTGAAGTTTGTTCCTAGGTTTTTTGTTCTTTTTGATGTGATGGTAAGTGGAATTGCTTCTCGAATTTCTTTTTCTGATCTTTTATTGTTAGTGTATATAAATGCAACAGATTTCTGTGTATTAATTTTTTAACCTACAACTTTGAATTTACCAAATTCATCAATGAGCTCTAGTAGTCTTCTGGTACCATCTTTAGGATCTTGTATGTATGTATAGTATCATGCCATCTGCAAATAGTGATAGTTCAGCTTCTTTTTTTTCCTGTTTAGATTTCCTTTAACTTCTTTTTCTTTTCTTTTCTGATTCTTGTACCTAGGGCTTCCAAGACTATGTTGAATAAAAGTGATGAGAGTGGACATCCTTGTCTTATTCCTGATCTTAAAGGGAATGCTTTCAGCTTTTCATCATTGAGTATGATGCTAGCTGTAGTTTTGTCATAGATGGTCTTTGTAATGTTGAGGTATGTACCTTCTATGCCCACTTTGTGGAGAGTTTTTATCATAATTGGGTGCTGAACTTTTTCTGCATTTACTGAGATGATTGTATGGTTTTTATTCTTCAGTTTGTTTATGTTGTCTATCACATTGATTTGCAGATACTGAAAATTCCTTGCATCCCTGAGATGAATCTCATTTGATCATGGTATTCTTTAACTTAATACACAAAAATAAGCTCAAAATGAATTAAAGACTTACTGTGAGACTGGACACTATAAAACTCCTAGAGGAAAACATAGAGAGAACACTCTCTGACATAAATCACAGCAATATCTTTTTAAATCCATCTCACAGAATAATGGAAACGAAACAAAAAATAAACAACTGGGACCTACTTAAACTCAAAAGCTTTTGTACAGCAAAGGAAAAAATAAACAAAATGAAAAGACAACCTACATACTGGGAGAAAATATTTGCAAATGATGTGACCCCTGAGGGATTAGTCTCCAAACTTTTCAAACAGCTTATGATGCTTAATAGCTTCAAAACAAACAACCCACTGAAAAAATGGGCAGAAGGCCTGAATAGACATTTCTTCAAAGAAGACATACAGATGGCCAACAGGCACATGGAAAGATTTTCAACATCGCTAGTTATTAGAGAAATGCAAATCAAAACTACAATATCACCTCACACCGATCAGAATGGCTGTCATCAAAAAATTCACAACAAATGCTGGAGAGGGTGTGGGGGAAAGGAACCCTCTTACACTGTGTGTAACTGTCACTTTGGTTGTGTCAGACTGTTTGAGATCTATGGACAGAAGCCCACCAGGCTCCTCTATCTATGTGACTCTCCAGGCAAGAATACTGGCGTGGGATGCCATGCCCTCCTCCGGCGGATCTTCCTGATCCAGGGATCAAACCCGTATCTCCTGCATTAAGCTACCGTATGATACTGTGATCTTACTCCTGGACATTCATCCAGAGGAAAACCTGACCCCAAAGGTCACATGCATCCCAGTGTTCACTGCAGCACTGTTTACAATAGTCAAGACATCGAAGCAACCTCCATGTCCATTGAGAGAGGACTGGATAAAGAAGGTATGGTATATATACAGAATGGAATCTTACTCAGCTATTAAAGAGAATGAAATAATGCCATTTATAGCAACATGGATGAATCTAGAGAGTATCATACTGAATGAAGTAAGTCAGACAGAGAAGGAGAAATATTGTATGGTATCCTTTATATGTGGAATCCAAAAAGAAATGAAACAAATGGACTTCCTTACAAAAGAGAAAGAGATTCACAGACTGGGAAAACAAACATGGTTGTCAGGGGGAAGGGATAGTTGGGGAGTTTGGGAAGGTCAAGTATACACTGCTATGTTCAAATGGATAACCAACTAGGACCTATTGTATAGCACATGGATCTCTACTCAACAGTTGTGTACCCGTCTGGATGGGAGGGGGGTTTAGAGGAGAACAGATAACATGTATATGTATGGCTGAGTCCCTTCATTGTTCACCTGAAACTACCACAACATTACTATTGGCTATGCCCCAATACAAAATAAAAAGGGTAAAGTTCGGGGGAAAGAAAACAAAAAGTCATTAGCAAAATAACAAAGTGAAAAATGCACATTAAAATGATGTATAACATAACCATATTTAAGAACATATTCTAATATCAAACAGCAAATTTCAAAAATGTAAAACCATAATTACTTTTGCTCCAACCTAATATGTGCTCCATGAAATAAAAATCTCTCTGTGAAAGAAAAGGGAAAAAAAAACAAAACAAAATACACCAAGGATTTTAGTGCGGGGAAAACAAGATGACTAAATGTCAGATTATATATTATATTTATTATATGTCAGATTATATATATTTATAAGATGACTAAATGTCAGATTTCAGTGGCCCCAGAGGCCAACTTCATGAGAAGACATGGAGAAATCCAAACTTACTACGATACCGTTGTGGTTAATTGTATCATCTTCTGTCAGATTGTCTACAGAGCTGCCAATCTACAGTGTCTGTTCATACATAATAATAGCTAAAATTTAAAGCAATTTAAAGTAGTCAAGAGCCTATCCTTAATGCCTGTCTGTCACATGTTAATCCACTTAATCACCACAATGCACTTATTTGGTAAATATTATTATCATTCCTATCTTTCACAGGTAAGGAAACAGTCACATAGAAAATAAACAACTTGCTCAACATCATGCAACTTATAAATGTCAGAACCAGGTTTTTAACTTGAGTTGTCTGACTCCAGAGGCTTGTAATACTGTCCCACCAATATGTTTATTTTAGAAAATTTAGAAAATAGAGAAAAGTTTACAAAGAAAAACAGTCAGCCACCTTTCATTACCTCGAGATAACTAACTACTGTTAAGATTTTGTATGTACTTTTATATGAATAGGTATTTTCCCCTTAATACTAGGATTGGAATATACATTCTATTTTATAATCTTTTATTTTATCTATGTATTTGAGTATTATTCTAAAACATGGTATAAAAAATCTTTACAAAAAAAGAAACAATACAAAATCTCTACACAGTATTTCACATCACTAAAGTTACCATCTCCTATTTAACCATTCTCATTTAGACTATTTCCAGTTTTTCACTACTCTAAATACTGTTACAGTGAACATCCTTACCCATAAGTGTTCGTGATCATCTAAAATTATTTCCAAATAAATAACTTGCTAAAAAGTGGAGCTGCTGAATCAAAAGTCTGTGCCTTTTTAAAACTGTTGGTGAAAATGAAGTCGCTCAGTCGTGTCTGACTCTTTGCGGACCCATGGACTGTAGCCTACCAGGCTCCTCTGTCCATGGGATTTTCCAGGCAATAGTACTGGAGTGGATTTCCATTTCCTTCTCCAGGGGATCTTCCCGACCCAGGGATCAAACCCGGGTCTCCCGCCTTGTGCTTTACCGTCTGAGCCACCAGGGAAGTCCAACTGTTGGTACAGGTTGTCAAATTGCGTGTGTGCTCAGTTCCTCAGTCACCTCCCCATGGACTGTAGCCCACCAAGCTCCTCTGCCCATGGACTTTTACAGGCTAGCATACTGGAGTGGGTTGCCACTTCCTCTCCAAGGGATCTTCCTGATCTGGGGATCGAATCTGCACCTCCTGCACTGGCAGGCAGATTCTTTACCAACAAGCCATCTGAGAAACCTGTTTTCAAACTGCCCTTTGGAAAAGTTGCAGCAATTTGCATTCATACCAGCAATAGATATGAGTGCCCATTTCCAATAAATGCTCATCGATACATTTTTTGATCAACTTGATATGTAATGCAGTATTTTTGATAACATGCATATCTTTAATAATCTTAACATCTTTTACTAAATGTTATTGGTTGTTTAGATTTCTTCTTTTTTGATTTGTCTCTTGATGTCCATTATCAGTTTTCTAATAAGCTGTTGGCTTTTTTCTTACTGATTTGTAAGGGTTTTTAGTAAGACTATATACACTACAAATATTCCCCTTCCATTTGTTATTTGCCTTTTAATTACATTTTTTTAAAAACTTTAATTTTATCTGAAAATTGTTCTTAGGCTCTGCTTTGCAAACCTGTGGGAATCTGAATCCATGCCAAGCACTGCCTAGTGCTAAATAACCATGTTATATATTTTGTACCATTGTCACAGAATGTAAATGATAGGAGTAATTTAAAAAATTGAATCACCTAACAAATGAAAACATATCATACAGCACTATTTAGTGTACTGTGGTGATCTGAATGGGACTGAAATCCAAAAGACATTCAATTTGCTGTACAGTAGAAACTAATGCAACATTGTAAAGCAAATATGCTTCAATACAAATTAATTTTAAAAATAGGGACACAATTTAAAAATAAAAGTATAAATTTTTGGTTTGTTGAAATTTTTTAAAAAAATAAGCCATCTAAAAGTCTTACTAAATTCATGATAACATTTTTCTTCTTTTGATTTATTTAATTGGAGAATTACTGCTTTATAATATTGTGTTGGTTTCTGCCATACATCAACATGAATCAGCCATAGGTATACATATGTCACCTCCCTCTGAAACTTCCCTCCCATCTCCTACCTCATCCCACCCCTCTAGGTTGTCACAAAGCACCAGGCTGAGCTCCCTGCATCATACAGCAAATTCCCACTGGCTGTTTACAAGCCATTCATGATAATATTTTGTCATTAGGTATTTTATTCAATCTGTGGATGTTGTGTGTAAATAACGGTCATATAACAGCAATTACTGCTTTCATCTGGGACAGTCCAGGTCAAGTCTGGACACAGTAGTAGCTACACATTATTAAGGAGTCTTCAGAAGTTTTCTACTTATCTACATCTTGGGGGGAGAAGGAGGAAAGGGGCCAATGAGTACCTCTAAATCCCATGGTGAGTGTCCCATTCTCCTTAGCCTCTTCTAGCTTCCCTAGTCTTGACTGTCCGAGGCAGAGTCTAGAGAGGGAGTTCCCCCTAATTCTGTGGGCAAGTATGAGACCTGCGTTTAGGAATGGAAAACTTGAAATTTCCTGGTGGAAAACAAATTTCTCCATAGAAGAGGCCAGAAGAGAGAGGAGACCTGTGCCTGAGAGGTTGCTGATGTGCTCTGGGTTATATAGGTTAGGCTAGAGATGCCTGTTACCCATTCAGGTGACTGCTGTGTAGACAGCTGGACTTGAACATTTCGAGTTAGAAGAGAGATCTGAGCTTGATACTTAGATTTGGAAACCATCTATGTACAAGATAATTGAAACCTTTTGGGGGCATGAGATTGCACAGGGAGTATAAATAAGCAAAATTAGAACCAAAATAGAAATTCCAGTGTTTAGGGGATGGGCAGAGGAAGAATAGCCAGCAAAAATGGTAGAAATGTTGAAGTTGGAGCAATACAAAGCTCCAGTGATAAGCACTGTGGTCCAGTGATAAGAACATGTGCATTAAAGTCAGATCTGCTGGCTGTGTAACGTGGGGCAAGTTTCTTAACTTCTCTAGGTCTGTTTCCCCAACCCAATATGAAGACAGTCCCTGTGTTAAGGAATGCGTGATGGAGTGAATGAGAATGCAGGAAAGCCCCTGGTTCTATTCAGCGATGCTTTGTAGGAGTTAAAAGAAGAATATGATCCCCTAAGAGCATTCTCAGTGCTTAAACCTGAGATGATCATTATTTGCTTTGCAGAGGCATGAGATTAGTAACACTATAAGCAAAATGTCTCCTAACTGTGCCAGTTAATGCCCAATCTTAGGACATAAGGATCCAGGATGTGAGTATCAGAATCAGACATTTTTCAGATACTATTTTGATGTTGGCCTATCCTTGAGCCAAAGACAGAATTACAGTTGGCCCTCAGCCCTTGGTATCCAAAGGCTTCCCTGGGAACTCAGTTGGTAGAGAATCCACCTGCAGTTCAGGAGACCCTGGTTTGATTCCTGGCTTGGGAAGATCCCCCAGAAAAGGGATAGGCTTCCCACTCCAGTATTCTTGGGCTTCCCTGGTGGCTCAAACGGTAAAGAATCTGCCTGCAAGGTGGGAGATCTGGGTTTGGTCCCTGGGTTGGGAAGATTGGTTGGAGGAGGTCATGGCAACCCACTCCAGTATTCTTGCCTGGAGAATCCCTATGGACAGAGGAGACTGGTGGTCTACAGTTCACAGGGTCACAAAGAATCGGACACGACTGAACGACTGAGCACAGCAAAGTGCTCGGTATCTATAGGTTCCGTGTCCTCAGCTGTAAGCAGCCACAGATTGAAAATACTGGAAAAAGTCCAGAAAGCTACAAAAAAGCCAGACTTGAATTTGCCACATGCTGGCAACTATTTACATAGCATTTACATTATGTTAGGTATGCTAAGTGAGCTAGAGATGATTTAAAGTATGTGGGAGGATGTGCATGACTTATATGCAGATTGTACACCGTTTTATATAAGTGACTTGAACTTGTATAGATTTTGTTATCTGGGGTGGGGGCAGAGAGGGACCCCAGGGATACTTGATTTGACTATATTATTGTCTCAAAACACTTTCTTCAAGTCCTTTTCTTCCTGAGGAACTTCCTCTGTTAGAAAATAAAACTGGGGATTACAGAACATCCTTTTCCCCTAGAACAGTAAACTCAAATGTTAAGATGTTCATACTTAATATATGTTTACCTATATTTAGAAAATACAGTAAAACTAATTTTTAAATAAACAATAAAGGTAATATGTGAAAATTACATATAGGTATAAAGATTTCAAACTATACAGAGAGGTATAAAATGAAAAGTAATTCTTTCCCCTCATCCAATTCCCTTCCCAAGAGGTAACTGTTAATAGTTTCTTGTGTATCATTCTCATTAACATAAATACTTATATAGGTATATTCTTCCCCCAACACACACAAATGGACTTGTACTCTATGTAATATTCTGTTTTCATTGCCTTTTAAATTAACACTAAGTCGAGGATTTTTTTCATATCAACTTAGGTAACTCTTCCTTGTTCTTTTTAACAGATGCACAGAAATTCTTTATACTATGTGAAAATTTACTTAACAGCCTCTGACTGATGGATATTTAAGTTATTTTCAATTTGTGGTGTTACAAATACTATAATGAATATTTTCACATATAAATGAGTTTTTGCACATTTATACAGTATAGTTATAGGATAAATTCCTATTGGATGAAGGAGTAAGTGTACTTGAAAATTTAATATTATTAAATTGCCCTCCAAAGAGGACACTTCTTACAACTGGGGTATCCAGTCCTCCGAACCTACTCCAACACTATATTGAACTTAAAAGTCTCTGACAGAATAGTAGGTAAAATAGCATCTTGCTTTACTTTCTTTTTAATTAAAGTATAGTTGATTTATAATATTAGTTTCAGGTACACAACATAGTGATTCAGAACTTTTATAGCTTATACTCCATTTAAAGTTATTATAAAATAATGGCCATATTTCCCTGTGCTGTAGAATACATCCTTATTGTTTATTTATTTTTTACATAGTAGTTTGTATCTCTTCATCCCATACTCCTGTCTTGCCCCTCTACCCTTCTTCAGTGGAATGGCAAACCTACTTGCCTTGAGAACCCCATGAACAGAATGAAAAGTAAAAAAGATATGACATTGAAAGACGAACTCCCCAGGTCAGTAGGCACCCAATATGTTACTGGAGAAGAACGGAGAAAGAGCTCCAGAAGGAATGAAGAGGCCGCGCCAAAGCGGAAACGGTGCCCAGCTGTGGATGTGTCTGGTGGTAAAAGTAAAGTCTGATGCTGTAAAGGACAATATTGTATAGGAACCTGGAATCTTAGGTCCATGAATCAAGGTAAATTGGAAGTGCTCAAACAGGAGATGGTAAGGGTGAGCATCGACATTTTAGGAATCAGTGAACTAAAATGCACAGAAATGGGTGAATTTAATTCAGATGACCATTTTATTTACTCCTGTGGGTAAGAATCCCTAAAAAGAAAATGAGTAGCCCTCATAGTCAACAAGAGTCCAAAATGCAGTACTTGGGTACAATCTTAGAACAACAAAATGATCTCTGTTTCCAAGACAACCCATTAAATATCACAATAATCCAAGTCTATGTCCCAATCACTAATGCCAAAGAAGGTGAAGTTGAACAGTTCTAGGAAGACCTACAAGACCTTCTAGCTAGAACAAACACCATAAAAACATGTCCTTTTCATAATAGGGGTCTGGAATGCAAAAGTAAGAAGTCAAGAGATACCTGCAGTAACAGGCAAGTTTGGCCTTGAAGGACGAAATGAAGCAGGGCAAAGGCTAACAGAGTTTTGTCAAGAGAACGCACTGGTCATAGCAAACACCCTCTTCTGACAAGACAAGGTGACTCTACACATGGACATCACCAGATGGTCCATACAGAAATCAGATTGGTTATATTCTTTGCAGCCAAAGATGGAGAAGCTCTCTACAGTTAGCAAAAACAAGACCAGGTACTGACTGTGGCTCAGAGCATGAACTCCTTATTGCAAAATTCAGACTTACATTGAAGAAAATAGGGACAACCACTAGGCAATTCAGGTATGACCTAAATCAAATCCCTTATGCTTATACAGTGGAAATGACAAATAGATTCAAGGGATTAGATCTGATAGACAGAGTGAAGAGCTATGGATGCAGGTTCATGACATTGTACAGGAAGTGGTGATCATTGTACAAAAAGTGGTTTTTGAAATGCAAAAGGAAAAATGGCTGTCTGAAGGGGACTTATAAATAGCTAAGAAAAGAAGAGAAGCTAAAGGCAAAGGAGAAAGGAAAACTATACCCATTTGAATGCAGAGTTTAAAAGAATAGCAAGGAGAGAAAAGAAAATCTTCTTAAGTGAACAATGCAAAGAAATAGAGGAAAATAATAGAATAGGAAAGACTAGAGATCTCTTTGATAGCCTATGGTGAATGGTGAACGGTGTTGGGTTCCTGATCTCCAATGGAGAGAATTTTGCTTCAGATTCAGAGACTCAGCTTTAGTCACTCAGAGCTTCCTGGCAAAAGTTTTATTACAGTGAAAAAGGGGTAGAGAAAGCTTCTAACACAGACATTAGAAGTGTGCAGAGAGGGCCCCACTAGTCTTATCAAGGCCTTATGTACCTTTTCAAATGGTTCTTAACAAGAGAATGGTCTTATCAGACCCAAACAAACAAACATTTTAAGATAAAACAGGATTAGTCAGAAGGTTCTTAAAAAGGAAAAATATGTCTTCCAGCAAGATATAATGTTGTTATGTAATCATTAGTACAGAGTTTAAGGAAAAACAAACCCTTGAGCAAGATAAGTTGTTTTGTTTTATAATCATTAGCTGTATGCTTAAAGAAAAAAAAGTCTTATGTGACTAAGATGAAGGAATGTAGACAAAAATCTTTGTTGCTTTCTCCTCCTTGAGGGCCCTGGACTCCTCATCAACCTAAGAATTAACTCTCTCATCTTCAAGAAAATTAGAGATACCAAGGGAACATTTCATACAAAGATGGGCACAATAAAGGACAGAAATGGTATGGGCCTAACAGAAGCAAAAGATATTAAGAAGAAGTGGTAAGAATACACAGAAGAACTATACAAAAAAGATCTTCATGACCCAGATAACCACGATGGTGTGATCACTCACCTAGAGCCAGACATCTTGGAGTGCAAAGTCAAGTGGGCCTTAGGAAGCTTCATGACAAAGCTAGTGGAGGTGATGCAATTCTAGTAGAGCTATTTCAAATCCTAAAAGATGATGCTGTGAAAGCACTGCAGTCAATATGCCAGCAAATTTGGAAAACTCAGCAGTGGCCAGGACTGGAAAAGGTCAGTTTTCATTCCAGTCCCAAAAAAGGGAAAGGCCAAAGAGTATTCAAGCTACCAAACAATTGCACTTATTTCACATGCTAGCAAAGTAATGTTGAAAATTCTCCAAGCAAGGCTTCAATAGTACATTAACCAAGAACTTCCAGATGTTCAAGCTGGATTTAGAAAAGGCAGAGGAACTAGAGATTAAATTGCCAACATCTATTGCACTGATGCTGGGAGGGACTGGGGGCAGGAGGAGATGAGATGAGATGAGATGAGATGGCTGGATGGCATCACGGACTCGGTGGACGTGAGTCTGAATGAACTCTGGGAGTTGGTGATGGACAGGGAGGCCTGGTGTGCTGGGATTCATGGGGTCGCAAAGAGTTGGACACGACTGAGCGACTGAACTGAACTGAATTGAATTGCACTGTGGAAAAAGCAAGAGAATTCCAGAAAAACTTCTGCTTTATTGACTATGCTAAAGCCTTTGACTGTGTGGATCACAACAAACTGTGGAAAATTCTTAAAGAGATGGGAGTACCAGAACCACCTTACCTGCCTCTTGAGAAATCTGTATGCAGGTCAAGAAGCAACAATTAGAACTGGACATGGAAAAACGGACTGGTTCAAAATTGGGAAAGGAGTATGTCAAGGCTGTATATTGTCACCCTGCTTATTTAACTTCTATGCAGAGTACATCATGAGAAATACCAAGTAGATAAAGCACAAGCTGGAATCAAGATTGCCAGGAGAAATACCAATAACCTCAGATTTGCAGATGATTTCACCATTATGGCAGAAAGCAAAGAGGAACTGAAAAGCCTCTTGATGAAGGTGAAAGAGGAGAGTGAAACATCTGGCTTAAAACTCAACCTTCAGAAAACTAAGATCATGACATCTGGTCCCATCACTTCATGGCAAATAGATGGGGAAACAATGAAAACAGTGACAGACTTCATTCTCTTGGACTCCAAAATCACTGCAGATGGTGACTGCAGCCACAAAATTAAAAGATGGTTGCTCCTTGGAAGAGAAGCTATGACCAACCTAGATCGCATATTAAAAAGCAGAGACATTACTTTGCCGACAAAGGTCTGTCTAGTCAAAGCTATGGTTTTTCCAGTAGTCATGTATTGATGGGAGAGTTGGACCATAAAGAAGGCTGAACACCAAAGAAATGATGGTTTTGAAATGTGGTTGGAGAAGACTCTTGAGAGTCCCTTGGACTGCAAGGTGATCAAACTAGTCAATCCTAAAGGAAATCAACCGTGAATATACATTGGAAGGATTGACGCCGAAGCTGAAACTCCAAAACTTTACCCAGCTGATATGAATAGCTGACTTATTAGTAAAGACCCTGATGCTGGGAAAGATTGAAGGAGAAGGGAAAGACAAAGGATGAGATGGTTGGATGGTATCACTGATTCAATGGACATGAGTTTGAGCAAGCTCCAGGAGATGGTAAAGGACAGAGAAGCCTGGCGTGTTGCAGCCCATGGGGTTGCAAAGATTTGGGCCCTATTGAGCAACTTTAAACTCCATTTAAAGTTATTACAAAATAATGGCTATATTTACCTGTGCTGTAGGATATATCCTTGTTGCTTATTTATTTTATACATAGTAGCTTGTATCTCTTCATCCCCTACCCTTGTCCTGCTCCTCCCCTCTCCCCTCTCCCAACTGGTAATCACTAGCTTATTCTCTATATCTGTGAATTTGTTTCTGTTTTGTTGTATTCACTTGTTAGTTTTATTTTTAAGATTCCATTATAAAATATCTTGCTTTAATTTGTTCTTTAATTGAAAGACTAAGCATTTAAATCACATATTGGTTATCTTTATATTTCTGTTCCAGTAATTTGCTTCTTTTTCTCTTTTTAAAAACAATTGAAGAATCCTATTGTTGATTTGTAATGTTTTTTAATATGAAGGAAGTTAAGCCATTGTCTCTCATCCTTAGCAAATATTTTTATAATTTTCTTGTACTTTAAGTTTGTTTATAGTCTATTTCTTTTCCCTGAAGGAGTTCTAAAATTTTATTTATTTATGTATTCTCAGTCTATTTCTTTAAAGCTTCTTCTGCACTCTAAGATTTTTTCTTAAAAAATTCAACAGTATTTTTTTCTAGTAGCTTTACTTTTATGGTAGGGTGTTTGATCTACTGAAATTGGGAGGACTGCCCTTGGGGATGGCGGTTGCTACCAAGCAGCCCTCCGCATGTCCGCACTCACCGGCCTCAGCACTTGGCACACTTCCTGGAGGATCTGTTCCTGGTTCTTCACCGAGCAGAGCACCAGGGTGCAGACCACCACATCCGTGGAGCCTGTGGCCACCTGGTGCATGTTCTCCCCGGCAGCCACTATGAAGCGCTCAAACTGCAGGTGTCGGTTCTGGGCAATGCTCTTGATCAAGAACTTCTCAAAGTTGGGGTTGGGATCAACACAGGTCACCTGGCACCCAGAGGGGTAGAACTTGAAGTTGGCCCCCGTGCCACAGCCCAGCTCCAACAGGGAGAGTTTCCCAGAGGGGCCAGTGAACTCCCTCAGGTTGCTGAAGAGCTCCTGCTTCTTGCTCTCCATCTGTTTGTTGTACATCACAGTGAACCTCGCCAGGAAGTAGGGGAACCACTGTTTGCATATCCAGTTCCACAAGCCCAGAAAGTCCAGCAGGTACATGGGAAATGCCAGGATGCAGATGGCCAGCCGGAGGATAACAATGGTGAGCGCCATCACTCAGAAAACAGGTCAACGGTTAGAGATCCGACTCCTTTAATTGCAGGAAGTAGGTTTCTGGCCACACTCCAGAGCCAATCAGCTGCAGAGGAAAGAACTGGAAATACACAGCTGAAGTCAGATCTTGGGCAAGAGACCTGTTTTATCCGATTAATAGATGTTTGGCAGAAATTGCCTCATGGCTTATTTTTCATGAAGTGAAATGAGAAGGTTCCCAGCTTTTCCTTAGAAGGAAGGCTGATTACAACCCCCTATTCCTGCTTGGGGAGAAGGCAATGGCAACCCACTCCAGTACTCTTGCCTGGAGAATCCCAGGGACAGAGGAGCCTAGTGGGCTGCCTTCTATGGGGTCGCACAGAGTCGGACACGACTGAAGCAACTTAGCAGCAGCAGCAGCAGCATTCCTGCTTGGAGACAACTGCTGCAATTTTAAATGCAGAGTGTACTCACAGCTTGCCTGTTTCCCAGTGACCTCTCCTAAGAAAACGATCTGTAGGTGAAGCCTGGCTAAAGCCCACAGCAGCAAGCCAATGCCAAAGCCTAGTCATTACTACATGCCCCCTCCTGCTTCCGTTCCATCTTGCCCCTCTATGCCTCGGTTTTTTAAAAAAGAAATGAAAGCACGTGCCCGTCTGGTCACACTTAGCAAGACTTTTCCCTTTTGCATTCTCGGCAGAGGCTGTCTGCCGAGATTATTATTATTATTATCCAAAAATGGGAGTATTTTTAAATCACTGTTTTGGGCCCCCCATCTTTTAAAGGGCAAATTTCACCTTCAAACTGTGCCAAACCACTTCATTACTGGGGCTTCCCAGGTTGCTAGGGGTAAAGAACCTGCCTGCCAGTGCAATAAGAGGTAAGAGATGCGGGTTCTTTCCCAGGGTCAGGAAGATCCCATTCCAGTATTCTTGCCTGGAGAATCGCATGGGCAGAGAAGCCTGGCAGGCTACCATCCATAGGGTCACAAACAGTAAGACACTATTGAAGCAACTTAGCACACGTATACATGCATGGAGTACATTACTGAGCTTATTTACATCAAAAAATGCTTCCAGACATGCGTATGTTTTAAATAAGAAAGCCTGGGTTTTAGGGTGGTTGGGGAACATAGAAATTTTCAAAAATAATATTTACTTTTTAAAACCAGGTGATGGATACAAAGAATGTCCTGTTGTTTCATTATTTGTTACCATAGTTTAGTTGCTAATTTGTGTCTGTTTCTTGCGACCCCAAGGATTATAGTCTACCAGGCTCCTCTGTCTATGGGATTTAGCAAGCAAGAATGCTGCAGTGGGTTGCCATTTCCTTCTCCAGAGGATCTTCCCTACCCTGGGATGGAACCAGGGTCTCCAGCTTTGCAGGCAGATTCTTCAAAGACCGAGCCACCAGGTAAGCCATTATTATTTGTTATACCCTATACATATTTTATATATTCCATCTTAACAGCTTTCTTGAGGTAGCCGTGACATAAAATAAACTACACACGTTTAAGCTATCTAGTTTGGTTAAGTTTTCATGCATGGACACACCCATGAAATCATTGCTTCGGTCAAAGTAATGAATATACCTATCACCTCCCCCAAATACCTCTTGCCTCTTGGTAATCCCTCTTTCCTGTCCTCCCTGCTCCTGGGCCACCACTGATCTCTTTTCTGTTGCTAGAGATCAGTTTGAATTTCCTATAATTTAATGTTAATGGAATCATACAATATCTACATTTTTTGGTCTGGCTTCTTTCATTTAGCATAATTGAGAGTCATCCATATTGTTGCATGCATCCGTTGATTTTCCTGCTGAATAGTATTCCTTTGTATGGATCTGTAACAATTGGTTTATCCACTCACCTGTTGATGGACATTTGGGTTGTTAACAATTTTGGGCTGTTGCAAATGATGCTACTATGGGGACTTTCCTGGTGGTCCAGTGGTTAAGAGTCCACCTTGCAATGCAGTGGAATCAGGTTTGATCTTTGGTCAGGCAACTAAGTTTCTGGGGAGCAACTAAGTCCCCACGCCACAACTACTGAGCCTGAAACCCACTAGTCAAAACTAAAGAGTCCGTGAACCTCAAGGAAAGATCCATTGTGTTGCAACAAAAGATCCCACATGACACAACAAAGACCCTGTGTGCCGCATTAAGACTCAGTGCAGTCAAATAGATAAATACACTTTAAAAAGAGCTACTGTGAACGTTAGTGTACAAGTCTTATATATGTACATATGCTTTCTCCTGGATAAATTCCTATGAGTAGAATGTGTAAGTCACATGGTAGGTAGATGTTTATCTGTTAAGGAAAATGCCAAACTGTTTTCCAAAGTGGTTGTACCACCAGCAGTGTATGAGAGATTGAGTTGCTCCACATCCTCACCTACAGTTGCTGTGGTCAGCCTTTTAATCTTAGCCATCCTAAAAATGTCTTGTGGTCCCTCACTGTAGTTTTCATCTGCATCTCCCAGGTGATTAATGATATCAAGCATCTTTTAATGGGCTTATGTGCCATCTATGTATCTTATTTGAAGTATCTGTTCAAATCTTTTGAACATTTTATTTATTATTATTATTATCATTGTTTTGGGCTATGCTGCATGGCACGTAGGATCTTAGTTCCCCAACCAAGGATTGAACCTGCACCCCCTGGGGTGAAAGTGCAGCACCCTAACCACTGGACCACCTGGGCATTCCCTGAACATTTAAAAATAGGGTTATTTTCTTATTGAGTGTTGAGAATTCTTTGCAAGTCATCAAATATGTGATTTGCAAATATGTTTTCCTACTCCATGGCTTGTCTTTTTAATGGTATGCTAAGAAATGCAGAAATTCTTGTGGTGTCTTTGTCTGGTTTTGGTATCAGAATAATGCTGTCCTTGTAAAATGAATTTGGAAGTGTTTCTTCCTCTTCTGTTCCTTGGAAGAGTATGAGAATGATTGGTACTAATACTTTATATATTTTATAGAATTCTCTAGTGAAATCTTCTAGTCCTAGATTTTTGTTTGCTGGAAGATTGCTCCTAACTGATTTAATCTCCTTACTAGTAATCTATCTCTTCAGATTTTCTATTCATGATTCAGTCTTGGTAGGTGGTATGTTTCTAGGAATTTTTATTCATTTCTTCTATGTTAACCAATTTGTTGGCTCATAGTAGTCACTTAACGATTCTTTCTTTTCTGTGGTATCAACTGTAAAGTCTCCTCTCTACATTTCTGATTTTATTCATTTGAGTCATCTCTTTTTTTCTTGATAAGCCTAGCTAAAGATTTGTCTATTAAATCTTTTTAAAAAGCCAATATTTAGTTTCATTTATCTTTTCTATTGTCTTTTTAGGCTCTGTTTTATTTATTGCCACTCTGATCTTTGTTATTTCCTTCATTCTACTAATCTCGTGCTTTATTTGTTCTTTTTTTTAGTTTCTTGAGGTATAAAATTAGGCTATTTGAAATTTTTCTTGTTCCTTGTGGCAGGCATCTATCGTTTTGAACTTGTCTCTTAGTATTGCTTTTGCTGCATCCCATAAGTTTTGGTATGTTCAGTTCAGTTCAGTCACTCAGTTGTTAACTCTGCGACCCCATGAACTGCAGCATGCCAGGCCTCCCTGTCCATCACCAGCTCCTGGAGTTTACCCAAACTCAGTCTCCAGTACTCTTGCCTGGAAAATCCCATGGACGGAGGAGCCTGGTGTGCTGCAGTCCAGGGGGTCGCTGACAGTTGGACACAACTCAGTGACTTCACTTTCACTTCTCATTTTCATGCATTGGAGAAGGAAATGGCAACCCACTCCAGTGTTCTTGCCTGGAGAATCCCAGGGACGACAGAGCCTGGTGGGCTGCCGTCTATGGGGTCGCACAGAGTCGGACATGACTGAAGTGACTTAGCAGCAGCAGCAGCAGCAGCAGGAGCATGTCCATTGAGTCAGTGATGCCATCCAACAATCACATCCTCTGTCATCCCCTTCTCCTCCCACCCTCAATCTTTCCCAGCATCAGGGTCTTTTCAAAAGAGTCAGCTCTTCGCATCAGGTGGCCAAAGTATGGGAGTTTCAGCTTCAACATCAGTCCTTCCAATGAACACCCAGGACTGACTTCCTTTAGGATGGACTGATTGGATCTCCTTGCAGTCCAAGGGATTCTCAGGAGTCTTCTCCAACACCACAGTTCAAAAGCATCAATTCTTTGGTGTTCAGCTTTCTTTATAGTCCAACTCTCACATCCATACATGACCACTGGAAAAACCATAGCCTTGACTAGACGGACCTTTGTTGGCAAAGTAATGTCTCTGCTTTTTAATATGCTGTCTAGGTTGGTCATAACTTTCCTTCCAAGGAGTAAGCATCTTTTAATTTCATGGCTGCAGTCACCATCTGCAGTGATTTTGGAGCCCCCGAAAATAAAGTCAGCCACTGTTTCCATTGTTTTCCCATCTATTTGCCATGAAATGATGGGACCGGATGCCATGATCTTATTTTTTGAATATTGAGCTTTAAGCCAACTTTTTCACTCTCTTCTTTCACTTTCATCAAGAGGCTCTTTAGTTCTTCATCACTTTCTGCCATAAGGGTGGTGTCATCTGCATATCTGAGGTTATTGATTTCTCCCAGCAATCTTGATTCCAGCTTGTGCTTCTTCCAGCCCAGAGTTTCTCATGATGCACCCTGCATATAAGTTAAATAAGCAGGGTGACAATATACAGCTTTGACATACTCCTTTTTCTATTTGGAATCAGTCTGTTGTTCCATGTCCAGTTCCAACTGTTGTTTCCTGACCTGCATACAGGTTTCTCAAGAGGCAGGTCAGATGGTCTGGTAATCCCATCTCTTTCAGAATTTTTCACAGTTTATTGTGATCCACACAGTCAAAGGCTTTGGCATAGTCAATAAAGCAGAAACAGATGTTTTTCTGGAACTCTCTTGCTTTTTCCATGATCCAGCGGATGTTGGCAATTTGATCTCTGGTTCCTCTGCCTTTTTTAAAACCAGCTTGCAATCTGCAAGTTCACGGTTCATGTACTGCTGAAGCCTGGCTTGGAGAATTTTGAGCATTACTTTACTAGCCTGTGAGATGAGTGCGATTGTGTGGTAGTTTGAGCATTCTTTGGCATTGCCTTTCTTTGGGATTGGAATGAAAACTGACCTTTTCCAGTCCTGTGACCACTGCTGAGTTTTCCAGATTTGCTGGCATATTGAGTGCAGCACTTTGACAGCATCATCTTTCAGGATTTGAAATAGCTCAACTGGAATTCCATCAGCTCCACTAGCTTTGTTCATACTTCCTTTTTTATTTTTCTCAAGGTATCTTTCAATTTCTCTTTTGATTTCTTAATTGACTCTTTGATTGTTCAACAGCATGTTTTTTTAACCTCCATATAGCTATAAATCTTCCAGTCTTCTTAAAATTAATATCTAGTTTCATACCACTGTGGTGAAGAAGATATTTGATATGCTTTCAGTTTTCTCCTTTTGCTTCTATTTTATGTTTTGGGTTTTGGCCATATGGCATGTGGGATCTTAGCTCCTCAACCAGGGATTGAACCCACACAGCCTACATTCGGAAGACAAAGTCTTAACCACTGGAATGCCAAGGAAGTCCCTGTATGTCTTAACCACTGCTATTTTCCAGTGTTGAGAATAGTATCTGGCACAGAGTAGATCCTCAATGCTGTATTATATGAATGAAATAAGTGAAACAAACATATGTGTTTGTGTGTCTTCATTCTAATGTTGTTTGGTGACATTAAATAGAAGAGACTGAGATGTCTTTCTAAACTAACCTATTCAGCTTTGGAAACTTGGTCATTCTGAACCTCTGACCCTACCTCTTGAGAAGACTCCTCCCCAACCTCTTTTTTACTCCGAGTGATTCACCCTCTAACTCCAATGGTCAGCTTGTGTCCTAGGCACCCTTGACCACTATTTTTGGTTTGAGACTTGACTCATAACCCAAGCCAGCTGTCAGACAGAGCCCTCCTGAGATTTTTGCTGGAAAAATAGGGAAAAGATAGTCTATTTGCTAGTGGTGAGGATTCCACCAGCCCGGAGCAGGTGGTGGCCACAGTCCCACCATGCAGGCAGAACCTGTCTGGGGATAAACCACACTGGGACTGAAGTAGAGCCCAGAGCAAGAGGGAGTTAGAAAGAAAGAGATAAGTGGACAGTGGCTTGGTTGATATTATCTGAGTTCCCAGATGAAGCCCTGTCCAAACTCATTATACCATTGTGTTATGTGTGATTCACTTCCCTTTGAGCATAGTCTGAATTGGGTTTCTAAACAGGTAATCTAAAACCAAAACAAGGGAATTTCCTAATGGTCCAGTGGTTAGCACTCAGTGCTATCACTGCTAGGGCCTTGGATGGAATCCTTGGTTAGGACATCTTTTTTGTGTGTTAGTTTTAGAAGGTCTTTATAGAATCTTTCACCTTCAGCTTCTTCAGATTAGTGGTTGGAACATAGATTACTATGATATTGAATGGTTTGCCTTGGAAGTAAACTGAGAGCATTCTGTTGTTTTTGAGATTGCACCCAAGTACTGCATTTCAGGCTCTTGTTGACTATGAGGGTTACTCCATTTATTCTAAGGGATTCCTGTCCACAATAGCAGATATAATTGCCATCTGAATTAAGTTCGCCCATTCCTGTCCGTTTTAGTTCACTGATTCCTAAAATGTTGATGTTCACTGTTGTCTTCTGCTTGCATGCCTGCTAAGTCGCATTAGTCTTGTCCAACACTTTGGGACCCTATAGACTGTAGCCTGCCAGGCTCCTCTGTCCATGGGATTTTCTACGCAAGAATACTGAATGGATCAAGAATAGTTGCTTGGATATGAAGTGTGTGATCATTCCTAGTTAGGGGATCTTTCCAACCCAGGCAACGAACCTGCATCTCATGTCTCCTGCATTGGCTGGCAGGCTCTTTACCATTAGTGCCTCCTGAGAAGCCTCTTAACATCTCTTGCTTGATCATGTCCAATTTACCTGGATTCATGGACCTAACATTCCAGGTTCCTATGCAATATTTTTTTTTTTTTTTTTTTAGCATCAGACTTTACTTTCACCACCAGGGCCACTGGTGACTTAACTTTCACCACTGGACCACCGGGGATGTCCTCCCTAGAGGAAGGAACATCTAAAGTGAGACATCAGGGACTTCCGTGGTGGTCCAGTGGATAAGAATCCGCCTGCCAATGCAGGGGACATGGGTTTGATCCCTGATCCAGATAGATCCCACATACCATGGAGTAACTAAGTCCATAAGCCACAACTATTGAGCCTGTGCTCTAGATCTGGGGAGCTGCAACTACAGAGCCCATGTGCTCTAGAGCCCATGCTCTGCAACAAGAGAAGCCACCGCAATAAGAAGCCTGCACACTGCAACTGGAAAGAAGTCCCTGAGCTCTGCAACTAGAGAAAAGCCTGTGCAGCAAAGAAGATCCAGCACAGCCAAAAATAAAATAAATAAACACAATTATTTTTTATAAAAGCAAAGTGAGACATCAGTGGTAAGTAGGAATTAGCTAGATGGAGGATGGGCAGAGCCAGAATGCTGCAGCAGAGGCACAGCATGTGAAAAGACAGGGAGGAAAAGGGAACATCGGTGCATTGGGGGAACAAAACATATAGGGAGCATCCTTGTGAGGCTGGTATCATACTCAGTTCAGATAAACGAAACAAAGATTTGATGGTTTACCCACAGTTTCTCAGTTGGCTTGACCTGGAATCCAGGTCTGTTTTACCCTTAAGAGGCTGTTTTTACTCTCACTGCCCCACGAATGTCTCTAATGCTGATTGGGTCCTCAGTATTATTACACTGAAATTGCAGACAGGTTGTTTAAAATTAGAAGAGGACGAAGGAGTGAACCTAAGCAATGCCTTCATGTGAGGTGTAGGAAGAAGAAAGTCCCAGTGAAGGTAGGAGAGAGAACAGTTCAAACAGAATGACTCAAACAGCACAGCGTAATGGAAGCCAAAGAAAGCATTGTAAGAGGAATGGTATCACATTTCAAAGATGGAGAGAGTTGAAGAGTTAGTGGGTTTTCTGACTCTACTTGGCGATGATCTCTTTTAGCTAATGAGAACGTAATTTCTAGGGGGAGAGGGAGTCACAAAAGGATGGAAAAAAGAGTGTTGGAGACATAGAGGAGTGCAGATCATTTTTTCAGATACATTAATTTCTGGATGCAGTAAGTAGTAAAAAGGGAAACCAACTTCAAAATGGAGGCAGTCAGTTATTTGGAGGTAATCTTGAGATAAAGGAAGGGAAGGAAGCAGTCAGCACAGGAGTTGAACTGTGATGTAGGATACAGGTTGAGCCGACCATAAGAGCTGTCCCTGGTTGGGAAAAGAGGGGCGAATCTTCATCTTCCCACCTAGATCAGTTATTTGATGTGGGCTGCCTAAGAGAGGCATAAGAGGTCATGCCTGAGGCCAACAGCATTCCCACTTGAAACAGGGGTAATAAATCCTTCATTCTCACAGGGGATACTTCTAGTGCATTCCAGCATTATCACAAGGAGGAATATTTTAGGATAGATAAAGATATCACAAGACTCAGTTTCAGTCTCTCGGTTGGGAAGATCCCCTGGAGGAAGAAATGGCAATCTATTCTAGTATTCTTTCCTGGGAAATTCATGGACAGAGGAGTCTGGTGGGCTACAGTCCATTGGGTTGCAGAGTCTGATATGACTTAACAACTGAACAAACATACAAAGACTCAATTTTGGAAATAGATACATAAATATAAACAGATATAACCTAGTTATTAGTCTTCACTGCTTGAGCCATAACATGTTAAAACAATGGGATTATACATAGTTATGGAACACCTCTTATATATCTGGACTTTGTTAACACCAGGTGTACAAAGATAATTTCCTCTTTTGAGAAGCTTATATTTTTGTGGGAGAAGAAAGCATAAAACATTAACCCACTAAGGGGCTGTGTTTATATTATTTGTATTGTGTCTGTTCCACCCATCTTCTGCCTGGTAGGTAATTGATTTTCAATAAATGCATTCAGAATGAGTTGGTGTTAGAGTAGAGTAAGAAGTGCTTGTGTACCAGACAGGATATAGGGCTAATGCTGCCTGGAGGAGGGAGTCAGCAAATGCTCCAATAGAGGAGGGGTTTTAATGGAACTAATAATAATGACAATTAAAAAAAAAACAACAATAATAATGAGGTTTTTTTCCAGGTAAGAAATGTGTATAACTATCAGCATAACTGATGCCATCATGCCCAAGTTCCTCTTGTCTTTACCCTGACCCAATCCAGGACTGTACTGTGCTCTTACTCACTTCTCTGTGGTCAAGTGCTTTGTAGTTAATAGTTGTAGTTTAATAATCATTAGGATCAGGTAGCCCCTATGCTCTGTTGATCCTCAAACAATGACAACCTTTGCTGATGTATTCCCATGAGACTAGTTACCCATTCATAATTCTTGACTTAGGAATACAGGTCCTGTTTTGAGTACCTACCCCCATACCTTTAGTTTAACAATAAAATTGTCCCAATGGACAGTGGTGGAATGTAGTTTCGAAGTCTTCTGGATCATTGTTCGCCCAATCCCACCCTGTGAGTAAGTTACCATATAATAAATAGAAACATGATTATATGGAACTGCCTGTCTTGCTTTCCTGTCTCAAGATGCCATCTCAGTTTGATGGGTATGTTTTGTTCCCTCTGTCCTCCAACAAGAAGGGAGGGGTGAGAGGACTTAGGAGGGGGCTTCTTGGGTGGCTCAATGGTAAAAAACCTGCCTGTCAATGCAAGGGACACAGGAGATGTGGTTCTTGTTCGATCTTGGGGGTCTTGGGATCTTGAGTTTGATCCCTAGGTCTTGAAGATCCTCTGGAGGAGGAAATGGCAATCCAGTCCAATATTCTTGCCTGGAAAATCCCATGGACTGAGGAGTCTGACCTGCTATAGTCCATGAGGTTGCAAAGAGTCAGACAGTACTGAACCTCTGAGTAGGCATGCATGGAGGAGTTAATTTCAAGGAGTTGTTCAAGCGGGGAAGAAAGCGTGAAAAAGAATACTGGGAGAGTGGATGGGAAGTGAGCATGGAAGAAAAAGTCTCATATTTAAATAAAACCACACATGATACTGATACATATTAACATCTATTTAGAAATCAGTTGTCTATCATGATAATGTGAAATGTTCAGTGAACTTACACAAATAGGATTTTATAAGAGAAATTATTTCTGAGCTAGAGATTTGAATGGAAGGAAACTGTTTTAGACGTGTAAGATGAGGCACTGTGATATGGTAGTTGGGGTGCTGGCTTTTGGATCTAACAAATTTTTATTCAAAGCCTGACTCTACCACTAACATGCTGTTAGATTAATTAACTTTAATTAATTTACCTTCTTAAGTAACTAATTACTTAACCTCCCTCAAACTCAGGTTCCTAATATGCAAAATAAAGATTACAGTCCTTGCCTCACAAATTTATTGTGACGAGCAATTCTTGTTTATAATGTCCTAACTATGGTACTTGACACAAAATAAAAATTCCATTAATGTTACTGTAAGTGCATTGGGGACCTAGCAGGCAAGACTGGAGTGTGTATGTTGGGAGCAGTTCCTGAGTAAAGACCACAGGAGTATTATGACAGAGTCTCCTTGCAAAGTGGATTCCTATTTTGGGAATCCTAAACCACAATAGAGACTTTTCCTGCAACAGGTTAGTTCTTAGGTGATTTCATATTTCTTCTTTTATTTTTCCATGAAGGGGGGCAAATTGAGCCCAACCCAATCTAAGGCTGTTTTGCCTTAGGGAACTTGTCTGCTGTAGAACAAGGACAAAGAGATAGGTCAGTTGTAATGAGATGGCTTCTAGTCCTGAAAGGAAGGGATCTTCTTCATCTTGTGGTGCTACGGCTGTTCTGGGCCTCTCGCACCTACAAAATGAGACAGAGATGAAATTTTAGAATAAAAGTTTTTAAATGTAATTAACTGTTTGCTAATATCCAGGAGTGGCAAATATACACGTGCATGCTCAGTTGCTCAGTCATGTCTAACTCTTTGCGGCCATATGGACAGTAGCCCACTAGGATCCACTGTCTATGCAATTCTCCAGGCAAGAATACTGGAGTGGTTTGCCATTTCCTCCTCCAGGGGATCTTCTAACCCAGGGACTGAACCATATCTCCTGTCTCCTGCATTGATCAGCAGATTCTTTACTATGAGCCTCCTTGGAAGCTCCTGAAGATATAGGATGCTTTCCTTTTCACAACAGGCAAATATGAAATTTGATTATGTTTTGAAGGGTGTGGTTTGCTTCTTGAAATTCCCTGTGGTGTCTTTAACAATGTGTTGCCCAGAGCAGGGTAAGTGGCCTTGTCTAACCAAGGGGAGGCGCACTTGTCTCCATATATAGAGGCAAGAGACAGGAGCAGAGCTGGGAAAAGTCAGACTGAGCCTGCACAATGAAGAAACAGCTTAAGGAGGAGGCAGCCCCACACTGTGAGCTAAGTACAGCAAGTAAGTACATAACAGCAAGTAAGTACATAACAGCCCAGGGAATCTGCCCACCTGAGAGCAGACCTGGAATGTGAAAAGAAGGGTCCAGCCATTTTATTTTCTAGTTGCAGCAGAAGTTCCCAAAGGAAAGGTTCTGGTCTGGAGGGACTTCATCAAGCCTTTCTGAAACACCTCATATGCATTGCAGAGAGATTCTCAGAACTAATTTGTGGTAAAGAACCTACCTGCAGATGTAGGAGACGCTGCAGACTCAGGTTCATCTTTGGATTGGAAGATCCCCTGGAGGAGGAAAGGCAACCCACTCCAATATTCTTGCCTGAACAGAGGAGCCTGGTGGGCTACAGTCCGTGGGGTCGCAAAGAATCAGACACAACTGAGCAACTTCAAGTACACACACACGCGTGGTATAAGCTTAGTTTTTTAGCTTTGGATAAAGACAGTTTAGGAGAAGGCAATGGCACCCCATTTCAGTACTCTTGCCTGGAAAATCCCATGGGTGGAGGAGCCTGGTAGGCTGCAGTCCATGGGGTCGCTAAGAGTCGGACATGACTGAGCGACTTCACTTTCACTTTTCACTTTCATGCATTGGAGAAGGGAATGGCAACCCACTCCAGTGTTCTTGCCTGGAGAATCCCAGGGATGGGGGAGCCTAGTAGGCTGCCGTCTATGGGGTCGCACAGAGTTGGACACGACTGAAGAGACTTAGCAGCAGCAAAGACTGTTTAGGACTTGCATAGTGTTGAAAGTTGGATACTGGCTTGGTTTGAGTGGAGGACATTGTCTTTATGAATCCTGTTTATATAAGGAAGACAGGGAGTGACATCTTGAAAGAGTGGAGTGTTTGAGGCTGAAAGGGAAGCCTTTTGCCTTATTATTGTCGTCATCTTTATCGTGGGAGTCTCTCTGGTTAGGGAGCATTTGAATGTGCAGAATATAAGTAGTCAGAAGAACTAGACCCTTGCTGTCTCAGCCATCCAATGCCATTTAGTCTTTTGATAATTTAACAGGCATGTATTGAACAATTAATGTTTATTGGCCCCTGGAGACACAGGAAGAGCCCTACAGGTACCATTGGGAATATCGTGGACATAGTAAAACAATAAATATAAATTATAAACTGTAATACCATCAGAATGGAATATAAAAGAGTTGGCCAATGATAAACATATATTTGTTGTCTAATTCCTCTTCCATTTTTAATTTAAGGACAGAGTAACTTACATTTCTTAGCATAAGGATCAGTTCCCAGTAAAGACTTACACTGGGAAATTAGGGTTCTCAGTCTTGTCTTTGTTCTTATTGCTAGCAAGTCATCTTGTGTGGGTTATTTTAGTTTTCTTTTGTTTCATCTGTCACTAATAATAGAGTATCTATAAAATTCCTAGGTAATAAAAGGAGGCTGAAAGTTAACTATTGAAATTTCAGCAGGTTCCAAATGGTAGAAGAAGGAATGTATGAGTCTTGATTCCCTGGTGGCTCAGGTGGTAAAGAATCCACCCGAAATGCAGGAGATACAGATTTGATCCCTGGGTTAGGAGGGTCTCCTAGGGAAGGGCATTGCAACGCCCTCCGGTACTCTTGCCTGGAGAATTCCATGGACAGAGGAGCCTGGCAGGCTGCAGTCCATGGGGTGGCAAAGAGTTGGACACAACCGAAGTGACTTAGCATGCTTGCACGCACACTAGAGAATCATATATATATATATATATATATATAGTCTGCCATTACAGATAATTTTTATTTGCTTTAAGCAAAGAAACTTTGAGGAACATATGTACTAAAAATTGTTAAGGTCAGTCTACATTGGGGGCAGCCAGTATCTGTCACTGGAATAAATAAGTTGAATGTAACCTAATGGTAATCATTCCTCACATTTGCAAGAGAAAAGCTACTTAAGTATAAGGGCAAAACATTTTTTTCTGAAGTAAGAAGTGTGTACAGACTGGCTTAATAGAATTTCTTACTTCAGGGTAAAGGAGTCTTTGAAATTTTTACAGAGCTTGGAGTTGTGTTCGGAGATAGGTGTGTCAGGACAGGAAGCCAGGTTGGGCTGTCAAGAGGAAATACACTGCTGTGAACTTTGGGTTGGGAGGAAATCAGGAGAAGCTTACAGTGAGAGCTGTGAGGAACAAAGACCAAGCTATAATTTCTGAAAGTAAGATACTAGTGGCCCTGACATATAAGCAGGCAAGGAGGTTTGGAAGCTGGCAAAGCCTCAGAGGGCTGAGCAGAGAAAGTGAAGAGCCCTATTTAATGGGCATTAATTGGGCCATTCTAGTTCTGAAGTCTCTGGTTGATGAGTGATTATTTTTGTCTAAAAACTCAGTACTTCTTGACAGCCTGGCCACATTTCTCCCCACTGTTATCACCTTTGACACCAAGGCAGCTGATGTTATTTTCAACTTTACCCTTCCTCCTTGTATCTTACCCCTTCTCTCCTCTTCTTGCTGCCTAAAATTTTCACTTTCTCTTTTCTCTTAATCATTAGATGTTCTGCATGTCAGATTTTCCTTTCCACCTTAAAACAGATTTTCAAAAGTCTAAGTCAAGTGGAAACAGGAAACTTGGTGCTGAGTTGAAATTATGGTTCTCCGATTGACTAATTGAGATGTCTCCAATTTTGAGATTATTACCATGACATAAAAAGTCAGTGACACGGTCCCTCTCCGTGGCCACTGTGTCAGAGAGAGAGAGAGAGAAAGAGAGAGGCTCTGAAGCAAGTTAAGCATGTGGTACAGTAGCAGGACTGTTTATGAACGGGGCGTGCTTGTGTGATGTTCAGCTTACCGAAATATTAACCACCAGGGTAGAGAGGGTTAGAGTTTCAAGGCTTTTCTCTTAAACTGACACCAGAGGGGCTTCTCACTCTGTTCTCTGTCAGGTGACAGACACTGAAAGTGTTCGTTGCTCAGTCGTTTCTGACCCTTTGAGATCCCATGGACTGTAGTCCACCAGGCTCCTCCGCCTGTATTCTCCAGGCAAGAACACTGGAGTGGGTAAACAGTCCCTTATCCAGGGGATCTTCCTGATCCAGGGATCAAACCCAGGTCTCCTGCATTGCAGACAGATTCTTTATCATCTGAGCCACCAGGGAAGCTTGTCAGAAGTAGATGTAATCTGTCTCCAAACTGTCTTTTTTTAAATTATGTCATTTTATATCAATATCATTTTCATAAGAGAAAAATGGGATTTGCCGGGGGCCAGCGTGAGGAACTCCACCTATGGCAAAGGTCATGAGGAAGGAAGCTTGGCATACGCAAAAGCATGATCAAGCCTCAGGAAACCCCCTGTTCCCGAGCATCTACCCCCAAACCAGAGTCTGTTTTATGCTCTCGCCTACACCTCTGACTTTATGGGGGCTCTCCCCCATAACCGTTTCTCTCGGAGAAGGAGTAAACGTGCAGCTCCAAGGCAATAAAAATTCCTGGGCGTGACAAGAGTGTTTCAGCTTAGACGCCTCTGAAGGTTATCTAGCCCGCCTGTGTAGGTTTGTCAGGCCACATGTGATTGTTTACAGCCTCCCAATCTGAGAGGCATGAGATGTTTTAGACTTACTAAAGGCAAATTCCTTTCGGAAGTTGGAAATTGTCAGTATAGTGGGTTGGTTAGGAATTATATTGGTGAAGGGTTTTTTCATTTGTTGTGCTGATAATTGCTGCTAATTACCTGCCCTGGGTGTGACAAGGGTGTCTCAGGTCAAACCTCTCTGCTGACAGACTAGCTTGTGTGACAGAATTATCCACACTCCTGCCACTATGCACATGATTGTTTACTTCCCTGGTGGCTCAGAGGTTAAAGCATCTGCCTCCAATGTGGGAGACCCGGGTTCAATCCCTGGGTCGGGAAGATCCCCTGGAGAAGGAAATGGCAACCCACTCCAGTATTCTTGCCTGGAGAATCCCATGGACAGAGGAGCTTGGTAGGCTACAGTCAACGGGGTCAAAAAGAGTCGGACACGACTGAGTGACTTCACTTTCACTTTGAATCATAAACAGCACAGAGAGTTTTGGAGTATTTTGAAAGTCTTAATTAGCATAGGGCTTTTCTCATTGTTGAGTCAATGATTGCCACCAGGCCTCCATATCCTTAGGCACCTGGGAATATATTAATCAATGTATTTGGAATATAGAAAAGGAAATATAGTAGTTTTTAAGGTTAGCAATACTAGACTTTCTGAGTTAATGAATTTTCTCTTTTGTAATAGATCACTGTACTTTGTTATAAATCACTGTGTCCTTGCTATGTAAAAATGTAACTTTATCACTATCTTAAGACTAAATAGATCTTAAGAGGAACATTGGTGAAAAGGATTTTCATTTGTTGGGCTGATGTTTGCTGCTAAATCTCCATGTTCCCTGCCCTTGTAATGAATATAACTAGCATATAGGAGAAATAAGTATTAACCTTTAAGCATATAGGAGAAATAAGTGTTAACCTTTAAGATTAATCATGTTAACCTTGGGTCAAATAAATTCCTTTCTTGATTGTAACTCACTACACCCTCACCCTATAGGAATGTAACTTTATTTGGAGGGTGGTGCCTGGTTTAAGAAAAAACACCCTTGGAAAAAATAAGTTTTTTGGTTATCAGAAAGAAAGGGTCGTAAAATGTCAGCAGGTCTCATGGCCAGAAGATGATGTAAAACCCCTAAGACCTTTTTTTTTATACATTTATGTGAAGCACCTGATTTTGATAAAGGTCAGGACTGCTGACCCTCGCGTGACTCTGTATTCATCCCTATGTGTAACAAAAGGTATATAAACAAATCTAAAAAATAAAGAAATGGGATCAGTTTCCGGAAAGACTGATTCCCCCATGTCACCTCTTTGTTGCTCTCCGTTTTTCTGGCCGAATTCCCATCTGGTGCATGGGTGTCCACCAAGCCTATTAATTTTGCCTGGGCTTCTAAGATCGGACTGGTGGGGGGGCCTCAGTGCCTCCTCTCCTTCGGGAGAACAGGAAGACGCCTGCGGCCTACGTAGGTGGTGATTGGTATTCCATGTGAACCAAGTTATTCAGCCTCTTTTTCTCTGCTAATTTTCTAATCCCTCTCTATCTGTAATTAAATAAGTTATTTCCAAGGACGCCGACTCTGTCCCCACCTTCAAATCACCCTGGATCCACCGGGGCTGGACCCCAGCGGGGATTATTGTGTATTCAAATTTTAAAAATAATTCTGAACTTCCCATCCTCAATTATAATTTAGAAATTCACATGGTTTCTCTCTCATCACCCCTAGTGGGGGCAGACTGAGTTTCAGAATCAATTAGATAAATATCCTGATGGAAAGACAGAAACTGAGGCTTCTTTATTGACCTGGAATGGAAAAACAGAGGAAGCTATCATTTCTCATTCTAAAACATGGCCAGTAATATTCCTTATTCAAATTCATAGGTTCAGACAGCAGTTAGCTCTGTTTGAAACACAGAATATTTCAGTTTGTTGACTCCTAATCATACAAGGGCAGGAGCTCACCTTCACGAATAGCATCTTATACAATATAAAAGCTATACTAAAAACAATGGTTTAGTAGGATTATCAAGTATTTTAGCCTTAAAGTAGACCTTTAGAGGAAAAGGAATTTTAGAAGGATCTGGAAATCTTTACATTTTCTTCAAAACCAATGGAATTCTGTGTTTGTTTGTTTGTTTGTTTTTAAGTCACAACTCCTTTTTATTCTCTAATAAACAACTTGGGTATGACTTTTAAGGCCTGTTTCAGCAGTTTCCATTTGTCATCAGCATGTTGAACACTGAACATTGGCTGAGGAAACATCAAAAGGAAGAAGAGGTGGCTTTGCCAGTTAGCTTTAAATATTCCTGTTCACATTTATCTAATCAGCTGATTCCATGCACACTTTTCTGGTTGCCCCCATGAAACTTCTTTTCCTACTTAATGCTGTCTCCAGTTTTATCTATATAAAGGAGTGAAAGAAGGAGAGAAGAATTAGAAGACTGTTCAAAAAACATTCCTCTCCAAAACTAAAGATTAATTTTAGGGAGACCTTTGCAACATTGAATACAGCTCTAAAATCAATGAAATGGTTTTGGGTGACTTTGCTCTTTATAAGAGAGTTTAATAAGATAAATATTAGTTTAAATTCAAATTTTTTTTAACCATGAGGGGAAAGTTGAAATTGTATGTATTTTAATACTCAGTATTTCACACTTTCTTACTGGCAATTTTTAAACCAGGTTTGGGCTATCCAAATTGTTCTTCAGAGTTCTTGTAAATGCTAAGAAAACACTTGGAAGTATTGTCAATTAAATATTCAGAATTTATGATAGCTAATAAGTGTTGGGGGATATAACTTTTTATGTGGATATAATTTAAAACTTGCAGAAAAGTTGCAAGAGTAGTATCAGGGAATGAATGCTTTCAGGGTAACATGGTATGATAATAGTAAGCTGCAGATACCTTGGGGGAACAAGAAAGAGGGACATTTAACCCAGGTTAGGTCAGATACGACTGAGCAACTTCACTTTCACTTTTCCCTTTCATGCGTTGGAGAAGGAAATGGCAACCCACTCCAGTGTTCTTGCCTGGAGAATCCCAGGGACGGGGGAGCCTGCTGGGCTGCCGTCTATGGGGTCACACAAAGTCGGACATGACTGAAGTGACTTAGCAGCAGCAGCAGCAGCAGGGGGTGAAGAAACACTCTCCTGAGGAAGATTTTTTAATTTCTTTGGATTCAGGAGAAACTTCCAAATCACAATTTCAGAGCATGGCTATTTGCACACTAAGTCAAAGTAGAAGTGAGTTAAGCTTAAGGCCACATATGCCTGTCCGACACCGACAGCTTCAGATCTCTGGTTATCCACTGCAGACGCTTATCAGAGAGAACTGATTTATCCCTGAGGTGTTCATTGAGAAACAGAAGGTACCTGAGGTGTTTGTTGGGAAACTGAGTAAATCTGCATGTTCTTTATGTTTTTAAAAAATAAACAATACATTTACTTGGCAAAATTTTTTAAAATTGCGAAACCTTATACAGTGTATATTCATGAGAGGTCCTTTCGCCTGACCCCGTTTGTGCTCCTCCACTCCTTCCTCTTGGAGAGGGCATTACCAGTTTTTGGCATATCCTTTGGATTTTGTTTGTACGTATATTGTATATTCTGTGTCTCTCTTTTGCTACATAAATGATAGCATACTGTTCTAAGATCTTTAACTTCACAGTGTATCTTGGAGGCTGCTTCCTGTCAATCCGTTTAGATCTGCCTTGTTTATGGTATTCCATTCTATGAGTGTCCTAGGGTGTTTTGGTCTTTTGACACGACACACAGTGCTGTGGGAAATATTCTTGCATATGCTGATACTTCCTATACAAGTGTTTCTTTAGTATGCGTTCTTAGAAATGGAATTGCTGGGTCAAAGGATATGTAGACTTTTGACATTTAGACAGAAAATGTAATTAGCATTCTTATCTTGTAAAACAGTCTGTCAACTTTTTTGATAAGGAATGGGATGAAATAGTTATATTACATTGACCCGTGAGTGCCCTTTTTCCCCCTGCTGTTGATGGCTGTTTGATAGGAGGAAACTTACTGGCTCTAAGAGAAGGTGACACTTAGTGGTTGGGGGTGAGCTAGAATGTCAAGGCACATTGTTAATCATAACTGTCCGAGTACTGCAGGGTTGAATCTTGTTGCTTGTATCTCCACTTGATCTTTTTCTTAGCATAACTTAATGACTGAAATGACCTGGTGGTATGGTCCTAGAGAGCAAAGTAGTCTTATATTAACTTACTGCTTCTATATGGGTGTTGGATTTTCGTGGAGACCTAAACACTGGGCGGCACCCAGAGTGTATTGACTCTCATTCCTTGCCCTAGTTATGTTCTCTAGACACTGCAAGCAATGAAACTTATAGTTGTTTACTCAATGTTTTGATGAGAAAGTTGGAATCTAGGGGATTCCCTGATGGTCCAGTGGTTGGAACTCAGGGTTTTTGCTTCCAGGCCCAGGTTCCATCCTAAGATCCTACAAGCTGCACAGAGCAGCAAAAAAAGAAAAAAGCAAGAAGCTGAAATCTAGAATCCTTTTTCTTTCTTGGAGAGAGATTTTAGAAAGAAGATCAGACTCTTGTGTTTAGAAGTTCTGTAAGTAATTATGGGAATAATCATTTAGAATACTAATTGCAATTATTCTTTTTTTGGTGAGACATTTCTTTTTAAAATTATTTAGCTATCACCCTTTCACACATGATACTTGGGGGAAAACACACTACTGTCTCAACTGTTTGCTTTTTAAATATAACCTTTAAAGGCCTGTTTTGAATAGGAATCTTCTTCAAATGTATTGAATACTTCTATGCCTTCTGAAACCAGATATCAATCATCAAGACAAAACTAATCTAATTGAATTGGTCCTTCATGAGTAGAGCAGCAATTAGAAACTTGAGTTATTCTTACTAATATAATATTAATAATACTACTCTTAAAAAAATCATTCAAGACATTTTGGCACTTCTTTCTATTTTATTTTATTTATTTAATTAGTTTATTTTTTGGCTATGCTGCGTGGCTTCAAGATCTCAGTTCCCCAGCTAGGGATTGAACCTGGGCCACAGCAGTGAAAGGCTAGAATCCTAACCACTATGCCACCAGGTGGCTCCCATAATACTATTCTTCGGGAGGTAGGTTGTCGGGGGCCTGTGCTGTGTGACTTGTCGGATCTTAATTGCCTGACCAGTGATCAAATTCACACCCTTGGCAGTGAGAGCATGGAGTCCTAACCTCTGGACCACCAGGGAATTCCCAGTAATCTTCATAACGATGTTTCAGAGTGATTGAAGTATATGGAAGTTGTCTCATATAAATAGCCCACGATTTTCCGTGTAAGAGCCATAGTCCAAGATCGGATTTGCGGTTTCTAGTTTCTTGTGTGTTATCCTGGCTTCTTAGAATTAATGTAAAATAAAAGTAAAAACGCTCTGAGTGGGGTCTAGGAGCTGTGCTGTGATTGGAATCCAAGTGGTATGCTGAGTGGTCAGATGTGTCAGTCCTATTTAGGTGAAGTGCTGGCTGAGAGGGGTGGGATTTAGTCAGCAATATTGAGGTCTGCTGGTGAAACTGTCTGGTAGCTCAAACTCTGATAGGAAGGACTTGGATACTGTTAATTATAACAAAGTTCTTGATATTGGTGACTATAGAGATGAAAGATTATGTTTTCTAACTTAGCAAGAGGTGGTATGTTTTACACTCCAGAATATAGATGAAATCTAACACCCCCTTCAGGTCTTAATTCTGAAAAATAGGTATAGAATATGTCAATTTATTGTTGTTGTTTTAGTCACCAAGTCATGTCCGACTCTTGAGACCCCATGGACTGTAGCCCACCAGGTTCCTCTGTCCATGGCATTTCCCAGTCAAGAATACTGGAGTGGGTTGCCATTTCCCTCTCCAGGGGATCTTCCCAACCAGGGCTCAAACCCAAGTCTCTTGCATTGGCAAAAGGATTCTTTTTGCCTAAGCCACCAGAGAAGCCCCAGAATATATCGCTAGAATATCTAAAAAGGAAAGTAGAGCACTGTTCACACAGGAGCAATAATGGTACAAGAGTGGAAAAAGACTAGTAAAGGATAGAGAAGGGGAGGCTTCCTCAGGTTTTTAGTAGGAGAGTTATTGGGGTTCAAGGGGAGGTGGTTAACAATTAATATTATTTACTTTTCCCCTTCGAAGTTTGAACTTACCTGAGAAGTAGATTCCTTAATCAGTAGATAAAAATTTTTAAAAAAAATTAGCCTTATTGGTGGAGTTCACTGGATATTATGCCATAGATCTGTGGCCCAATGGACTTACTGATATCCCCGCTCTAACCCCCAGTTAAACAACCCGGTGGTCCTCGCGCTCTCCTTCCCAGGCTGCTATTGCTGATGGAGAGAAGCGCAGGTGGCCTGTGGACTCCGCCTTGTCCTCCGGGTGCCTCTGCGGGGCGGGGAGGCGGGGCTGGTCATTCATCTTTCTCTCAGCGTTGAAGTGTTGGGAATGAGACCTGAAACCTTAGCGCTGAAGTCTCTGTTCGGGGAAGAGGGAGGCTGCGAAACAGTGGCCCTCTTCTACCAGTGTGCTCGTGAGCTGCTTCCCCCCAGCCCAGAATCTTGAAATATGAGCTTAAGTTGTTAGTTAGATCAAAGAAAGTCCTTAGAAACCCATCAAAATGGTGGGAAGTCAGGCTTTTGAATATCTGGGTTAATCAGGAGGCAAAGGCAGAGACTCGGAGATTGCCTGGAAGCCGCTGTGTGCCTGCTTTCGTTGGGTTGTTCAGTCGCTAATCCATGTCCGACTCTTTGCGACCCATGGACTGCAGCCCGCCAGGTGTCGCTGTCCCTCACTGTTTCCCATGGATGCTTATTACAAACTACTTGCCCACTTCCCTGAAATACCTTTCATTTCAGTTTTATTTTGAAGTCTTGCTAGCCAAAATATGATTAAGACTTTTATATTTTTTCTATTAAACATCTCTTAATCATAGTCTGAAAACTGTGATTATTTCCAAGGTTATCTAATTCAGTAGAATGATTATTCTTTTCACATAGTAAGGGTTCAGTCATACAGAGTCACCGAATGCTGGTCGTGAAACTTGTTTTAATTTGTTCTGGCTAAGTCCTCTCCCTCTCTTCTCTCCTTTCCAGAATCCTATTCTGTGAACTCAGGCACTCAGGTATCCACCACAGTGTTGGGTCCTGAACAGAAGATGCCAGATGGTAATTTACAGCTTTGTGTTATTGACTCATTTTTGTTTGGAATTAGGCTTAAACCAGTAACAGAAATTTACCATATTGTCCTTCTTGTCCTCTATTTCATAAAAAACTGTCACCATCTCCTGTCCCCCAGCCATCAATATCATGGAGACCTGCTCCATTCACACAAGGGAAACACTGAGGATTAGTCGGTGATGAGCCCTCCTGTCACGAGGGTGACACCTCCCCTTCCCCAAGCTCTTCCCTGCAGGTCTTCAGTTCAGTTCAGTTCAGTTCAGTTCAGTCGCTCAGTCGTGTCCGACTCTTTGCGACCCCGTGAATCACAGCACACCAGGCCTCCCTGTCCATCACCAACTCCCGGAGTTCACTCAGACTCACGTCCATCGAGTCAGTGATGCCATCCAGCCATCTCATCCTCTGTCGTCCCCTTCTCCTCCTGCCCCCAATCCCTCCCAGCATCAGAGTCTTTTCCAATGAGTCAACTCTTCACATGAGGTGGCCAAAGTACTGGAGTTTCAGCTTTAGCATCATTCCTTCCAAAGAAATCCCAGGACTGACCTTCAAAATGGACTGGTTGGATCTCCTTGCAGTCCAAGGGACTCTCAAGAGTCTTCTCCAACACCACAGTTCAAAAGCATCAATTCTTCAGCGCTCAGCCTTCTTCACAGTCCAACTCTCACATCCATACATGACCAGTGGAAAAACCATAGCCTTGACTAGATGGACCTTTGTTGGCAAAGTAATGTCTCTGCTTTTGAATATACTATCTAGGTTGGTCATAACTTTTCTTCTAAGGAGTAAGCGTCTTTTAATTTCATGGCTGCAGTCACCATCTGCAGTGATTTTGGAGCCCCCAAAAATAAAGTCTGACACTGTTTCCACTGTTTCCCCATCTATTTCCCATGAAGTGATGGGACCAGATGCCATGATCTTAGTTTTCTGAATGTTGAGTTTTAAGCCAACTTTTTCACTTTCCTCTTTCACTTTCATCAAGAGGCTTTTTAGTTCCTCTTCACTTTCTGCCATAAGGGTGGTGTCATCTGCATATCTGAGGTTATTGATATTTCTCCCAGCAATCTTGATTCCAGCTTGTGCTTCTTCCAGCCCAGCATCTTAGTCAGGTGGCAAAAGTTTCCTGTTTGGTGGTTTCCCTGAAACTTCAGATTTTAGCCTGAAATGTGGCAGGATTTTGCAAGTTACCCATTTTGGGGGCAGCCTGATGGAGATCTCATGTCCAAGGATGATCTTTTAAGTAAATCCTACTAAAAAATGGGTAGGGGGTGGAGATTGGAGTGTCCCATTAGCCTGACAATTTCCTCCTAAAAGTTAAGATTTTGACTTCACTGGTGGCTCAGATGGTAAAGCGTCTGCCTACAATACGGGAGACCTGGGTTCGATCCCTGGGTTGGGAAGATTCCCTGGAGAAGGAAATGGCAACCAACTCCAGTACCCTTGCCTAGAAAATCCCATGGACAGAGGAGCCTGGGGTCCATGGGGTCGCCAAGAGTCGGACACGACTGAGCGACTTCACTTTCACTTTCACTTTATCAGTGTGGCTAGTCTAGGGATGTTCTATGTTAAGCGCTAGACATCAGTGATTTTAGAAGAAAATGATTCTAAAAATTGGCAAGTGGCAGTAGAAGCGTGAGGGCTTCCCCAGTGGCTCATCTGGTAAAGAATGTGCCTGTAATGCAGGAGACCTGGGTTTGATCCCTGGGTGGGGAAGATCCCCTGGAGAAGGGAACAGCTACCCACTCCAGTATTCTGGCCTGAAAAATTCCATGGACTGTATAGTCCATGGGATTGCAAAGAGTCAGACATGACTGAGTGTCTTTCACAATGCAGTGCAATAGAAGCGTGAAAGTAGGGGGAGACCATTTGTAAAATTAGTGTTGAAAACTCATGTAGAGCTTAGTGACTGGGAAGAGGGTAGAGAGGGAGATTTATCACCATAAGCAATTTTGTATTTCTCAAGTTTTCAGCCATGTGAATGTGTTGCCTATTTAAAAATTAATTTATTAGAAATATAAATAAAAATAAAGTAACAGAGACATTATTTGCCAACAAAGGTCCATCTAGTCAAGGCTATGGTTTTTCCAGTAGTCATGTATGGATGTGAGAGTTGGACTATAAAGAAAGCTGAGCACCGAAGAATTGATGCTTTTGAACTGTGGTGTTGGAGAAGACTCTTGAGAGCCCCTTGGACTGCAAGGAGAGCCAACCAGTACATCCTAAAGGAGATCAGTCCTGGGTGTTCATTGGAGGGACTGATGTTGAAGCTGAATCTCCAGTACTTTGGCCACCTGATGCAAAGAGCTGACGCATTTGAAAAGACCCTGATGCTGGGAAGGATTGAGGGCAGGAGAAGGGGACAGCAGAGGATGAGATGGTTGGATGGCATCACCGACACGATGGACATGGGTTTGGGTGGACTCTGGGAGCTGGTGATGGACAGGGAGGCCTGGCGTGCTGCGGTTCATGGGGTCGCAAAGAGTCGGACACGACTGAGCGACTGAACTGAACTGAACCAAAAATTGATATAGAGTCAGGTTAATCTTGTGCATGTAGGTGTTACAAAGGTTTAATTTCAGTATTTCGATGATGATTACTAATATCAGTGTATTCTGTTAATTTTAACTCATTTCTTCTCAAATCTGTTAATTCAGAAAATGCTTCTGGAGACCATGGGGTCTCTGTCAGTCTTGGTGCCATCAAGCCTGCCTGCAGTAACTCCTCAATTCCACAGTCCTTCGGGGTGCACACAGAGGAGCCCTTTACCACCTACTTTGATGAGAAGATTGCTGTTCCTGAGGAGAAGGTTAGTGACAGGTCCTTAGAGAAAAATATTATTATCTAGGGAAAACCTATGTACAATGTCTGCTGGATAACTCAGGATCAGCAACCCCAGAGTCAGTTCTGGAAAGCAATCTCTGAAGACTGAATTTTTGTAGAGAATAAACAGAAACTTTTAAGGAAACTAAGGCCCTTGAAAAATTGCCAAGTTGTACTAGTGAGCATTTTTTGACCCAGAAAGGGAAAATTTCATGTTCCCTTTTGTACAGTGCCTTTTGTCTCATTTGGGTAGTGTTTGAGCACAGAGGTACTGCTATTATTGCTGGGGTTTTAGATAAACTAAATGTGATAAAATAATAGATAAATTAGATCAGCAGTTTGGAGGCGATAATCTTTTTTTTTTCTCCAAGAGACACTTTTATTATCATTATTTTTAAAAACTTTTTCTTCTATATTGGAGTATAGTCAATTAACAATATTGTGCTAGTTTCAGATGGACAGCAAAGGGAGTCAGCCATACATAGGCATGTATCTATTTTCCCCCTGGAGGTGATAATCATTTTGCTCTGTTTTCCTCTCTTGTACAGCACTCTTGTTTTAGCTTTCGCAAACTCTGGGCTTTCACGGGACCAGGATTTCTTATGAGCATTGTGGATCCAGGAAACATTGAATGTGATTTGCAGTCTGGAGCACTGGCTGGATTTAAGGTGAACATAAAGTCTTCCCTCATCCCTTTTTTTGGTTTACCTGGTGGCTCAGGTAGTAAAGAATCTTCCTGCAATGTTGAAGACACGGGTTTGATCCCTGGGTCAGGAAGATCCCCTGGAGAAAGGAGTGGCAACCCACTCCATTATATTTGCCTAGGAAATCCCAGGACAGAGGAGCCAGGGCAGTCCATGGGGTCACAAAGAGTCGGACAAGACTTAGTGACTAACACTTTGACTTCTATCCTTTTTAAACACACACAGCACACCACATCCTTTTCCTCTGCTCTGCCTGTTGGATATGAACCTTGGTGGCTACACGCTGATTCTTCATTGGCTCTGACACTTCGATGAAAAGTACTTTTCTATCTGTTTTTAAATTTTATTTTATTCACGTAGTTGATTTTTAGTTTTATTTACCCAGGTAGCTTCCTTGAACAAAAGTGAAACAGCAGATGGGAAAAACTAGAACTCAGAAAGGTGCAAGGTGACCTAGCAAGTTCTGTGCAGAATGTAATAGAGGACTCAGGTCATTGGATCCCTGAACGGGGCGCTTTTCTGAGTGTACTGTTTCCCATTCCCATTGCCAAACAACCAAACCAAAACTTCCAGTTGTCTCAAGAGTGTAATGGTGGGATTTTGCTCTTCTCTAGTTGCTCTGGGTTGTTCTGTTTTCCACCATCGTGGGCCTCCTGCTGCAGAGCCTTGCAGCTCGACTGGGAGTGGTCACTGGGCTGCATCTGGCTGAAGTGTGTCACCGCCAGTATCCCAAGGTAAGCAATGTTTGTCTCATATCATAGGTAACTATGTGTCTGGCAATCTGTGCTAGCCCCCGTATACTAAAATAGTGGAGGATGTGGGAATCGTGGCCCTGAGGGCTGGGAATCCCAAGGGAAATTCTATAGCTCCTCTTGCTGCTAAACCATGTTTCCCTGATGCTGGGAAAGATTGAAGGCAGGAGGAGAAGGGGACGACAGAGGATGAGATGGTTGGATGGCATCACCGACTCGATGGACGTGAGTTTGAGCAAACTCCAGGAAATGGTGAAGGACAGGGAAGCCTGGCGTGCTGCAGTCCATGGGGCCGCAAAGAGTCGGACACCACTGAGCGACTGAACAACAGCAACAATGTCTGGAAGACAGGTTTAAACTGACTTGATCTTTAGATAAGTACTAATCTGCCTCCAGTTTGTCTTAAATGTTCAATCTCCTTTCCTGGCTGTGAGAGTATCCTTACCTGCTTTTTATCTTATATGCCTCTTAAAAGAAAAAAAAAAAAAAACTTGGGACTTTATAGTTTGTTTTGTCTTCTCTTTCTTCATGTATCTTAGTGGTTGTTTTTTTTGTGACATGTATTTTAGGTAGTAGATACCTGGAGGTTGTTTTTTTCCCTGGCCTCAGTGAGCTAGCAACGACTAAATTTCTTTCTGTTCTATTATTTGACCAGATTAGATCCCAGATTTTATTATAGGACACCCAATTCCAACACTTTGCCCCGAGTCCCTTTGCCTATCTGTGTTTTTTTACTTGCTTGTGTATTATTACACTAAGGATGACTCCAACCTTTTCATGCTTGTTTTGTCTCTTCAGCTGTGATCAGGAGAGATATTTTCTTCTGCAGTATTTTTCTTCGCTCCTGAACAATATTTTGACCATCCTAGCATTCTCATTTTCCACTAAAACTTTCAGGATTGTTTTTAGATCAAAAATTAAGTGGAAATAATGAATGGAAATTCCATTCTTCTGTCAAGTAAAACAGAAGGAGAAGAAATTGGCATTAGCTGCTGCCCTGACCCTGACTCACAGGCTCTGCCACAAAGAGCAGCCTGGCCCTCTCCATCAGGGGGCCAAGTGCAGCTGAGTTCTGGTCCTTCATCTCTAGACCTAAAGGCTTAATAAAGGACTGTTATTGGATCAGTGCCAAAATGTGTATTCCAAACTATGGGGGAAGTTCTTAGAAATGATTAATTAGAACCATATCTTTCTGCTGTTTGATGTTTAGGTTCCACGAATCCTTCTGTGGCTGATGGTGGAGTTGGCTATCATTGGTGTAGATATGCAAGAAGTTATTGGCTCAGCTATTGCCATCAATCTCCTCTCTGTAGGAAGGTGAGGGGTTTTTCTCTAGAAAGTAATCAATGTTTTGTGGGATTTCAAAGCAAGTATAAAAACAAAAGTCCTTCCCAGGTGGCTTACTGGTAAAGAATCTGCCTGCCAAGCAGGTGATGCACGTGTGATCCCTGGGTCAGGACAATCCACTGGAGAAGGAAATGGCAGCCCACTCCAGTATTCTTGCCTGGGAAATCCAATGGACAGAGGAGCCTGGGGGGCTACAGTCCACGGGGTCACCAAAGAGTTGGACACGACTTAGCAATGAAACAACAACATACAAACAAAAACCCAAGTCATTTTCAATTTTGAAAATTCAACTCAAGTATTATTTTTTCTATGTAACCACTCTGGAACCACCTTCTTCCTAGCTCTTTATCTCCCATGTTCTCGTGTTTGGTCATGCATATCTGTGTTTTCCAGTGTGGGGCAACGTATTTTATAATTCATTTGTATGTCAGTTTATCCCACTTGTCAAGTGAACTCCTTGAGAGATAAGACACATACTTTTCAGCTTTGTGTCCTGAATGTCTGTAATAGTAGATAAAGTTTGAATGAATGTATTACTTTACTTGGTACTGTGATCCTAAAACACCCAAGGCCTGGCCTCCTTACCACTGTTCCCTTTTCCCCAGGTCCTTGCTCCTCCAAGCATCATATATCTAGAGAGTTGTTGGGAAGAGAGTCTTTCTTAATGTTTCTTTTCTTTTCTTTAATCTCCCTTTTAAATCTCTGATCTAGGATTCCTCTGTGGGGTGGAGTTCTCATCACCATTGCAGATACCCTTATATTTCTCTTTTTGGACAAATATGGTAAGGACAGTGGGAACAGAGGGGTTGGTGAAACTTCCATCATGTGGCTTACAGGGAAATCTGCCTTCTGTGAACTCACTGCTACATTTTCCCCTTCAGGTTTGCGGAAGCTAGAAGCGTTTTTTGGTTTCCTCATCACTATTATGGCCCTCACATTTGGCTATGAGGCAAGTATTACAGGCTGATCATTAGCTGTTGTTTGTCTTTTTTTCCTTAGCTTTTTAAACAAAATTTTTGTCCTTTTGTTATAAAAGACAGTGTGTATTAATAAAACCCAAATTAAGCACTAGGCCAATTTAAAAGGAATAAGGATGTAGGAGAGACTAGCGTCCAGGAAGTTCTGCAGGGACTCGTAGGTCAAAAATGACTAGAATTTCTAGGACTTTCCAGACTAGACTCCCTGGTCCCAAATTGGCCATCTCAACAACAGAACAGCCTTGGCAAGGATTAGGAGAGGATTTGTAGAGTTATTCTTGGTTGTTACCTTGACGGGTTCTGTTTTTGCTCATCCTGGTTGACAGTGAGTCCAGCTTGGACTTTCTCTGTATTGTAACAGTTAATGAACTAAAGGGGATACGGTGTGTGTTTCCTGTTTTGTGCCCCAGCCCCAACACTACATTGGGTTAAGCCTAACCTTATCATTATATGCAGTGAAGTGAAACCCAGCACCTTTCTGTGTCCAGTTATTATAAACTGATTTCTGCTTATTGGACTAGCTAAGCTTTTGAAAATATGTCTACTCTATGAGTAGATGATACAGCTTGGTCTAAGGCTTCCAAGAGAAATGCTGAACCAGGAAAAAGAGTGTATGAAAAGTGTTTCTGAGTGAGTCTCAGCAGATGCTAGTGGCAAGCATAAGTGATTTTTATATACATATGTGAGCACAGATGTTGGATCATTGAAAAAACAAGAGAGTTCCAGAAAGACACCTGCTGCTGCTGCTAAGTCGCTTTAGTTGTGTCCGACTCTGTGCAACCCCATAGACGGCAGGCCACCAGGCTCCCCCATCCCTGGGATTCTCTAGGCAAGAATACTGGAGTGGGTTGCCATTTCCTTCTCCAATGCATGAAAGTGAAAAGTCAAAGTGAAGTCAGTCAGTCATGTCCGACTCTTAGTGACCTCATGAACTGCAGCCTACCAGGCTCCTCTGTCCATGGGATTTTCCAGGCAAGAGTACTGGAGTCTGCTTTATTGACTACACCAAGGCTTTTAATTTTGGATCACAGCAAACTGTGGAAAATTCTTAAAGAAATGGGGATACCAGACCACCTTACCTGCCTCCTGAGAAATCTGTATGCAGGTCAAGAAGCAACAGTTAGAACTGGACATGAAACAACAGACCAAATTGGGAAAGGAATATGGCAAGGCTATATATCGTCACCCTGCTTATTTAACTTACATGCAGAGTACATCATGCGAAATGCAAGGCTGGATGAGGCATAAGCTGGAATCAAGATTGCTGAGAGAAATTTCAATAATCTCAGATACAGATGACACCACCCTTATGGCAGAAAGTGAACAGGAATTAAAGAGCCTCTTGATAAAAGTGAAAGAGGGGAGTGAAAAAGTAGGCTTAAAACTCAACATTCAAAAACTAAGATCATGGCATCTGGTCCCATCACTTCTTGGCAAATAGATGGGGAAACAATGGATAACAGTGAGACTTTATTTTTGGGGGCTCCAAAATCACTGCAGATGGTGACTGCAGCCATGAAACTAAAAGACACTTGCTCCTTGGAAGAAAATCTATGACCAACCTAGACAGCACATTAAAAAGCAGAGGCATTAGTTTGCTGACAAAGGTCCATCTAGTCAAAGCTGTGGTTTTCCCAGGAGTCACATATGGATGTGAGAGTTGGACTATAAAGAAAGCTGAGCACTAAAGAATTGATGCTTTTGAACTGTGATGTTGGAGAAGACCCTTGAGAGTCCCTTGGCCTGCAAGGAGATCAACCAATCAATCCTAAAGGAAATCAGTCTTGAATATTGGAAGGACTGATGATGAATTGAAACTCCAATACTTTGGCTACCTGGTGTGACGAACTGACTCGTTGAAAAAGACCCTGATGCTAGTAAAGATTGAAAGCACGAAGAGAAGGGGACACTGAGGATGAGATGGTTGAATGGCATCATCAACTGAATGGACATGGGTTTGAGCAAGTTCCCGGAGTTGGTGATGGACAGGGAAGCCCGGTGTGCTGCAGTCCATGGGTTCACAAAGAGTCAGACATGACTGAGCCACTGAACTGAACTGAGCACAGAAGCATGATTAGTTGGGTGATCAAGAATTGACTGTATTCTAAGGTGTGTCTCACAGGAGTTATTGTGGCACTAATATCAATAAGCCCTTAGCAGCCATGTTATTTCTTTAGAATATTAATTATATTATTTACACATCTATTTAGTATATATAAAATACAATATGAAATGTTTGGATACCCCAGTCATAAATTCTCTAACCTTGTGCTGCTTGGTTTTTTCTTTTTTGGATGGTTCTATGTTCCTTATTTCCTAAATAGTGTTGATGACGGGGTTTAAGGAGTAAAGGATGCAATGTTATCTAGTACCGTGTTACTCCCCTAGTGTTAAGTTCCAGAAAAGGCTAATAGCTGTTCTCTTTGTATGTAGTATGTTACAGTGAAACCCAGTCAGACCCAGGTCCTCCAAGGCATGTTCCTGCCATCCTGTTCAGACTGTCGTACCCCACAGATCATTCAGGCTGTGGCCATCGTGGGTGCCGTCATCACACCGCACAACATTTACCTGCATTCTGCCTTAGTCAAGGTGAGCAAGACCTATCTTATCCCAATGACTTATGTAGTTCATGGCATCTTTTCCTTTCGTTGCAAGGGACACATACTTAGTTTACAATTGTTGGAGCCCTGAAGGAGCGCGGCGTTTTTCCACAGTTGGACACCACACTCTTGTATCCCAAGGTGACCAGAGGTGACTGACCCCATAGAGAAGGGACTAAAGTCCTTAAAAGATCTGAAGGGGCACCATGTCTCTTGTCTTTAAATCTCAGAAACCTCAATGGCCTCATGGAGGTCAGGAGGAAGGAGCCCAACCTAGCTTTTACCAAACACAATTGTTTGCTGGAAGATTTCAGAGACCTTTGTAATTAAGGCTAACTCCCGCTTAGGTCTAAAATCAGGTTGTTTTTGTAGGTCAGCGATTCTTCAAGCCACAATAACTGAGGGTTCATCAGCCACTCAGTCACTTTCCCCTGTTTGGGTGTGTGTGATGTCATCAAAGGGTCATGATTGAACTCAGTGAACCAGGATGTATGCGGGGTCTCTCACATTTCATGTGGTCAGTTGTTTGACCTCTAGGACTTTCAGCTGACTCCAACTCATGAAATATTACAAGGAAACTTGTTCCAACTTGTCAAAAAATGACTGTTGCTGTTACCTCTCTAGTCTAGACAGGTAGACCGGGCCAGCAAGCAGGATGTTCGAGAAGCCAATAAGTACTTCTTCATTGATTCCTGCATTGCTCTCTTTGTTTCCTTTATCATCAACATCTTTGTCATCTCGGTGTTTGCCGAAGCATTTTTTGAGAAAACCAACCAGCAGGTGGTAAGTAAGCCAGGGACCTGGGTAGTAGTGAATGTGAGGGTAAGGAGGAGGCTAACTGGGCAGGAAAGCGTGACAGTGACTTGGAGCTCAGGGGACGTAGATCTCAGTGCTGCACCTAAGTCACTGCGCTAGTCAGGCTTATAGTCTAGGGCTGTGGCCAGGTCCAGAGCCATCATTCTCAGCTTTGGACTGGGAAGGGAGCATGCCTCAGACAAAGACTGCCTCATGCTGTGGTCAGTGGCTTCATGTTTATTTGCTCTTTCTCATCCCCTTTTGCTTCCAACTACTGACTGCTTTCCAGCCCTGCCATTTGGTGATGACAGGTTAGGAGGAGTCAACACACAGGAAATAGAATCTGTGGCTAGACAGACTGTTTTATCACACTTAAGTCTCTGTCCTCTTGACTCCTGATTGCAAATCTAGTTTTGATCACTCCTTTGTTTCCCATCATAGGACCTCTGATTCCTGGCTCTGCTTTGAATAAGGACTCTCTATTCTGGGTGTCCTTTCATATTTGAAGCCTTCTAAGGACCCTCTTTGGGATTGAAATGAAAACTGACCTTTTCCAGTCCTATGGCCACTGCTGAGTTTTCCAAATGTGCTGGCATATTGAGTGCAGCACTTTCCCAGCATCATCTTTCAGGATCTGAAATAGCTCAACTGGAATTCCATCACCTCCACTAGCTTTGTTCATAATGATGCTTTCTAAGGCCCACCTGACTTCACATTCCAGGATGTCTGGCTCTAGATGAGTGATCACACCATCATGATTATCCAGGTCGTGAAGATCTTTTTTGTACAGTTCTTCTGTGTATTCTTGCCACCTCTTCTTAATATCTTCTGCTTCTGTTAGGTCCATACCATTTCTGTCCTTTATCAAGCCCATCTTTGCATGAAATGTTCCCTTGGTATCTCTAATTTTCTTGAAGAGATCTCTAGTCTTTCCCATTCTGTTGTTTTCCTCTATTTCTTTGCATTGATCGCTGAAGAAGGCTTTCTTATCTCTTCTTGCTGTTCTTTGGAATTCTGCATCCAGATGCTTATATCTTTCCTTTTCTTCTTTGCTTTTCACTTCTCTTCTTTTCACACCTATTTGTAAGGCCTCCCCAGACAGCCATTTTGCTTTTTTGCATTTCTTTTCCATGGGGATGGTCTTGATCCCTGTCTCCTGTACAATATGACGAACCTCATTCCATAGTTCATCAGGCACTCTTTCTATCAGATCTAGGCCCTTAAATCTATTTCTCACTTCCACTGTATAATCATAAGGGATTTTATTTAGGTCATACCTGAATGGTCTAGCGGTTTTCCCTACTTTCTTCAATTTCAGTCTGAATTTGGCAATAAGGAATTCATGATCTGAGCCACAGTCAGCTCCTGGTCTTGTTTTTGTTGACTGTATAGAGCTTCTCCATCTTTGGCTGCAAAGAATATAATCAATCTGATTTCGGTGTTGACCATCTGGTGATGTCCATGTGTAGAGTCTTCTCTTGTGTTGTTGGAAGAGGGTGTTTGCTATGACCAGTGCATTTTCTTGGCAAAACTCTATTAGTCTTTGCCCTGCTTCATTCCACATTCCAAGGCCAAATTTGCCTGTTACTCCAGGTGTTTCCTTGACTTCCTATTTTTGCATTCCAGTCCCCTGTAATGAAAAGGACATCTTTTTTGGGTGTTAGTTCTAAAAGGTCTTGTAGGTCTTCATAGAACTGTTCAACTTCAGCTTCTTCAGCATTACTGGTTGGGGCATAGACTTGGATTACCGTGATATTGAATGGTTTGCCTTGGAGACAAACAGAGATCATTCTGTCGTTTTTGAGACTGCATCCAAGTACTGCATTTCGGACCCTTTTGTTGACCATGATGGCTACTCCATTTCTTCTAGGGGATTCCTGCCCGCAGTAGCAGATATAATAATCATCTGAGCTAAATTCACCCATTCCAGTCCATTTTAGTTTGCTGATTCCTAGAATGTCGACGTTCACTCTTGCCATCTCTTGTTTGACCACTTCCAATTTGCCTTGATTCATGGACCTGACATTCCAGGTTCCTATGCAATATTGCTCTTTACAGCATTGGACCTTGCTTCTATCACCAGTCACATCCACAGCTGGATATTGTTTTTGCTTTGGCTCCATCCCTTTATTTTTTCTGGAGTTATTTCTCCACTGATCTCCAATAGCATATTGGGCACCTACTGACCTGGAGAGTTCCTCATCCAGTATCCTATCATTTTGCCTTTTCATACTGTTCATTTGGTTCTCAAGGCAAGAATACTGAAGTGGTTTGCCATTCTCTTCTCCAGTGGACCACATTCTGTCAGACCTCTCCACTATGACCCACCTGTCTTGGGTTGCCCCGCGGGCATGGCTTAGTTTTATTGAGTTAGACAAGGCTGTGGTCCTAGTGTGATTAGATTGACTAGTTTTCTGTGAGTATGGTTTCAGTGTGTCTGCCCTCTGATGCCCTCTTGCAACACCTACCATCTTACTTGGGTTTCTCTTACCTTGGACGTGGGGTATGTCTTCACAGCTGCTCCAGCAAAGCACAGCCGCTGCTCCTTACCTTGGATGAGGGGTTTCTCCTCACCGCTGCCCTTCCCTTCCAGCAAATTTGGAAAACTCAGCAGTGGCCACAGGACTGGAAAAAGTCAGTTTTCATTCCAATCCCAAAGAAAGGCAATGCCAAAGAATGCTCAAACTACCACACAATTGCACTCACCTCACATCCTAGTAAAGTAATGCTCAAAATTCTCCAAGCCAGGCTTCAGCAATACATGAACCGTGAACTTCCTGATGTTCAAGCAGGTTTTAGAAAAGGCAGAGGAACCAGAGATCAAATTGCCAATATCCGCTGAATCATGGAAAAAGCAAGAGAGTTCCAGAAAAACATCTACTTCTGCTTTATTGACTATGCCAAAGCCTTTGACTGTGTGGATCACAATAAAGTGTGGAAAATTCTGAAAGAGATGGGAATACCAGACCACCTGACCTGCCTCTTGGGAAATCTGTATGCAGGTCAAGAAGCAACAGTTAGAACTGGACATGGAACAACAGACTGGTTCCAAATAGGAAAAGGAGTATGTCAAGGCTGTATATTGTCACCCTGCTTATTTAACTTATATGCAGAGTACATCATGAGAAATGTTGGACTGGAAGAAACTCAAGCTGGAATCAAGATTGCCAGGAGAAATATCAATAACCTCAGATATGCAGATGACACCACCCTTATGGCAGAAAGTGAAGAGGAACTAAAAAGCCTCTTGATGAAAGTGAAAGTGGAGAGTGAAAAAGTTGGCTTAAAGCTCAACATTCAGAAAACGAAGATCATGGCATCCGGTCCCATCACTTCATGGGAAATAGATAGGGAAACAGTGGAAACAGTGTCAGACTTAATTTTTGGGGCTCCAAAATCACTGTAGATGGTGATTGCAGCCATGAGATTAAAAGACGCTTACTCCTTAGAAGAAAAGTTATGACCAACCTAGATAGCATATTGAAAAGCAGAGACATTACTTTGCTGACTAAGGTCCATCTAGTCAAGGCTATGGTTTTTCCTGTGGTCATGTATGGATGTGAGAGTTGGACTGTGAAGAAGGCTGAGCGCCGAAGAATTGATGCTTTTGTACTGTGGTGTTGGAGAAGACTCTTGAGAGTCCCTTGGACTGCAAGGAGATCCAACCAGTCCATTCTCAAGAAGATCAGTCCTGGGATTTCTTTGGAAGGAATGATGCTAAAGCTGAAACTCCAGTACCTTGGCCACCTCATGTGAAGAGTTGACTCATTGGAAAAGAATTTGATGCTGGGAGGGATTGGGGGCAGGAGGAGAAGGGGACGACCGAGGATGAGATGGCTGGATGGCATCACTGACTCGATGGACGTGAATCTGAGTGAACTCTGGGAGATGGTGATGGACAGGGAGGTCTGGCGTGCTGTGATTTATGGGGTCACAAAGAGTCAGACATGACTGAGCGACTGAACTGAACTGAAGAACCCTCGCTTCATGTCACCATTTAAATTGGCTTAACATTCATGTATTACCATGCATATTGTAACTCAGGAAAAGTTTTTGATGATGTGGGTGTGTAGAAAAATTATCAAGGAAGACCTCAAGGCCATTGCTGCCGGTCTCTGCTGTCATCAACCCAGGTCCAGTGTCTCGCCTTCAGCACTCATCTCTTAGATGACCTGTGTGTGATCTATAGGAGAGGTCTTCTTATCTGAATCCTGGACTCAAAATTAAAGATTGTTCCTAAACTGCTTTGGTTCCAGGTTGCGGTCTGTAAAAACAGCAGCAGCGCCCATGCTCACCTTTTCCCAGACGATAACTCAACACTGAACGTGGACATCTACAAAGGGGTAAACGTGTTCGGATTTCTGATCTCTGCTCCTGGATCAGTATTCTCAGCATAATATCTGGTCTTTGCCGTGGGTTCACTTCAGAGCTCAGCATATCTTCTCTGAAGTGTTGTTTTTTTTCAGAGGTCCAGATACCAGATAAAACTTTTGGATTATGTAGGAGGGAATAGAAGATCTGCTGAAAAGATGAATTAATTGAATCAGCAATTCTCAAACTTGTGCTGCTATAGGCATTAATTGGGATGACTAGAGAAAGTGTTCTTAGTAAAGTGATTTATTTTTTATACTTGTTCCCCACCTAGCTGGACACTTTATTTATTTAGGCCGTGCTGTGTGGCACGCAGGACCTAGTTCTCTGACCAGCAATTGAACCCATACCCCCTGCATTGGGAGTACAGGGTCTTAAACCAGTAGAAAGCCAGGGAAGTCCCTGGAAAGTCATCTTTACTGGGGCCTCTCTGTCCCTTTATGCTGGTTACATTATGAACTTCCAAGAGCAGAATATGCAGCATCTCCAAAATTCATTTGTGCTTTCTCTTCATTCCTATTACCCTCTTCCACAATACTGTGTTAAGGAATATAATTTGGGAAATCTGGTGTAGACGTTTTTGAATAGTTAACATGTAAGCTGAGGATAAAGGCTTTAGGAGCCTAGAGAAGAGAAGGGACTAGGCTGAGGAGGAATGGGGGCCCATCCAGCAGAATTTAGGTTGAAAGCCTCCAGAATGAAGTCAGGACCCAAGTCTAGCTCCTAGGACAGTGCCAGCACAGCTTTTGGTAGAGGTGGGTGTGTAGCCAGGAACAAGAAGTGACATCAAGGAGTATGTTTGGGGTGTTGTCTCAGGTGATCTCTCTCCCTTGCCTCTCCAGGGTGTTGTGCTGGGCTGTTACTTCGGGCCTGCTGCTCTCTACATCTGGGCGGTGGGAATCCTGGCTGCGGGGCATAGCTCCACCATGACAGGAACCTATTCTGGCCAGTTTGTCATGGAGGTACGTGCTGCTGTGACTGGGATAGACGAGAGGAAGAGGACGATGCCCTTTTGTCCTTTCTTAATCCCATGCCTCTAAGGTCTTCCCAAACCTCCCAGCCCTTTTCGGAGAAGGCAATGGCACCCCACTCCAGCGCTCTTGCCTGGAAAATCCCATGGATGAAGGAGCCTGGTACGCTGCACTCCATGGGGTCGCTAAGAGTCGGACACGACTGAGCGACTTCACTTTCAGTTTTCACTTTCATGCATTGGAGAAGGAAATGGCAACCCCCTCCAGTGTTCTTGCCTGGAGAATCCCAGGGACAGGGGAGCCTGGTGGGCTGCCGTCTATGGGGTCGCACAGAGTCGGACACGACTGAAGCGACTTAGCAGCCAGCCCTTTTGCTATTTCCTTCCAGATATTCATCCTGTTTCTGTGTTTTCTTCCAGGGATTCCTGAACCTAAAGTGGTCACGCTTTGCCCGAGTGAGTCTGACCCGCTCTATTGCCGTCATCCCCGCTCTGCTTATTGCCGTCTTCCAAGACGTGGAGCATCTAACAGGGATGAATGACTTCCTGAATGTTCTTCAGAGCTTACAAGTGAGGAGGGAGCTGGGGAAACTCACATCTCACTAAGTCAGGAGGGATTCTGTACCTTTATTCTGTATTGCCTTTAGATAACAAGCCTAGTGTGGTTGTGGGGAAAATTCAGAGGAAGAAAGAGGCACAGTCTTGGTCTACGGTGAACGCATATGAAATCTCTGGCATCTAGAAGGCTTTTAGAAATGGCTTTATTTTTAAGCCTGTTGAATGGGAATTATAAGCTGTAATTACACATAGAATACAATTATTGTTTGTTAATCCAAACAAACATTAACTAATGTATAGGACACTGTTTGGCTTTATAGAGATTAAGAAGACAAGGCAGATACAGATTTTGTAAAGACTCTGTGACCATAACTGATGCTGGGTTCATGCTACAGATTTCCACATAACCCTGCAGCCTGCTGCGATGACAGGAACAATTTCTCACAGAGTAGGTGAGGCAGGGCCTGTGCTTCCCTTTTGCTAACAGTGCTGCTCTCTGGGGTGTTACAGGACCCTCTGTAGCCCCGTCTGATCTTAGTTTTTTCTTTTGCAGCTTCCCTTTGCTCTCATACCCATCCTCACGTTTACGAGCTTGCGGCCCGTGATGAGTGAATTTGCCAATGGACTGTGAGTGTACTTCTTTTTGTTTCCTAAGATGTATGGGGGAAGGATATCTTCATCAAACAGGGCAGTTATGAAATAAGTCATAAGGGGACTATGTGCTTTAAGAGGTGGTTGCTAGAGCTGCCCCCTCAATCTCTGACTAAGAAAAGAGAGACTTCTGGGGACTTCCCTGATGGTCCAGTGGTTGAGACTCTGCCTTCCTGTGCAGGGGGTGAGGGTTTGATCCCAGGTCAAGGAACTAAGGTCCTACATGCCACAGAGTGTGGCCAAAAATTAAAAATAAATGAACACAACATTGTAAATCAACTATACTTCAATTTTTAAAAATTAAAGAAAAGAAAATAGAGATGGTAAATGTAACAAAGGGGGGCAAGCACATTTTTTATTTCTGGGGGAAGTTTTTCAGCTTTTAGTGCTTTAACTCTTCAACTTCAGCCACTGAGGGTTAAAGCATCTTAAATCCATGTTAAATGATCTTGATGAGAGAGGCATAAACTAATACCTTTTATATACATGTCTAAAGGACATGGGGTATTTGAAATGACTTCTTGTATTTCTAGGGATTCATGACCTTTTCCGTTGTAGGGCTTGTTGCATTTTTTAGGGACTTATATGCTAAGGATTCATGCAAAGATGGGCTCGATAAAGGACAGAAATGGTATGGACCTAATAGAAGCAGAAGATATTAAGAAGAGGTGGCAAGAATACACAGAAGAACAGTACAAAACAGAGCTTCACAACCCAGATAATCACAATGGTGTGATCACTCACCTAGAGCCAGACATCCTGGAATGTTAAGTCAAGTGGGGCTTAGAAAGCATCACTATGAATAAAGCTAGTGGAGGTGATGGAATTCCAGTGGAGCTGTTTCAAATCCTGAAAGATGATGCTGTCAAAGTGCTGCACTCAATATGCCAGCAAATTTGGAAAACTCAGCAGTGGCCACAGGACTGGAAAAGATCAGTTTTCATTCCAATCCCAAAGAAAGGCAATGCCAAAGAATGCTCAAACTACCACACAATTGTACTCATCGAACATCCTAGTAAAGTAATGCTCAAAATTCTCCAAGCCAGGCTTCAGCAATACGTGAACCATGAACTTCCTGATGTTCAAGCAGGTTTTAGAAAAGGCAGAGGAACCAGAGATCAAAATGCCAACATCTGCTGGATCATGGAAAAAGCAAGAGAGTTCCAGAAAAACATCTACTTCTGCTTTATTGACTATGCCAAAGCCTTTGACTGTGTGGATCACAATAAACTGGAAAATTCTGAAAGAGATGGGAATACCAGACCACCTGACCTGCCTCTTGAGAAACCTGTATGCAGGTCAGGAAGCAACAGTTGGAACTGGACATGGAACAACAGACGACTGGTTCCAAATAGGAAAAGGAGTATGTCAAGGCTGTATATTGTCACCCTGCTTATTTAACTTATATGCAGAGTACATCATGAGAAATGCTGGGCTGGAAGAAGCACAAGCTGGGATCAAGATTGCCAGGAGAAATATCAATAACCTCAGATATGCAGATGACACCACCCTTATGGCAGAAAGTGAAAAAGAACTAAAAAGCCTCTTGATGAAAGTGAAAGAGGAGAGTGAAAAAGTTGACTGAAAGCTCAACATTCAGAAAACTAAGATCATGGCATCTGATCATGGCATAATGGCAACTGAACTGATAATATGGATTATTTGATAGTGTTTTTTTTCCTCTTTCTCCCTATCATTGTGTAATTTTTGCTCATTTAATCTAATCTGGGACAAAAGAAGCACTTTCAGTTTATTTTGAAATGCCCCTTACCCCTGTCTTGTGACCTCAAAAGGCACAGTGTCCTTTTCTGTTTGTGGACAGGGTGGACTATTCCACCAGTAACTGCTGATTCTTTTGACAGAGGCTGGAGGATCATAGGCGGTATTGTGGTCCTTGTCGTCTGTTCCATCAACATGTACTTTGTCGTGGTTTATGTCCAGGGTCTAGGGCATGTGGCATTGTACGTGGTGGCTGCAGTGGTCAGCATCACTTATCTGAGCTTTGTGTTTTACTTGGTAAGTCCAGCTGGGAGGAGGCGGGGGTGGTTGAGGTGGGGCTAATGCTCAGAAGAGAAAGGATCCCACAGAGCACTTACCAATCTATCTTCAGGTTATTGACACAATTTACATGAAATTGTTAAATCAGCTGTGACTAAAGAATATTTTTAGCCATAAATTTCCCCTGGTTCCTAAGAGCTGTCATTTTTCTATTTCTCTCATTCTGTCTGATTTCCATTCTAATAATTCCTAACCAGAGAGTGTAGTATGTTTGAAGAACTCGAAGAAGATCAGCCATGTAAAAGTAGAGAGTGGTACAAGATGGGGTTGGAGAAGGGAGCTGTGTTGTGTGATTTCAAATCTTTGGAGGGCAGCACATATGGGTTCACAGCCCTGCCCAGCTCTACTACATAATAGCTGTCCAATGATGACACAGGTAAATAGTGATAAACTCTCACTGAATTATTAAAAATGGTGGTTGTAAAACATTGCGCTCCATAGGAAAAGAATGGAGAATTATGTGTACCTAGATAATAAAAAAATTATCAAAATTCTAGAGTAAATTATATAAAAATAGTAATAGTAGTTGCCTTTGATTATGGGATTATGGAAATATTCTTTTCTCTATTTTCCAATTCTTCTGTAATATTATTTCTATCAATGAAAAGTAGCTATAGCAACAACACATCCACCTCCCTATTCTATGCAGGTTTCTCTAAAACAACACAGGGTTGAGGATTAGGGACTACTACAAAGAATGGCAAGGCAGTAGGGTGGAAATGCCCTGCTCGTCTTTATAACACTTACCTAGTCCCCATGTCACTGTCTGCCACAGACAATGTCTTGATTGCGAAAACATTTTAGTGAATACTGAGAAATTATGTCTTGGATAGATATATCTCTTCTTTTTTCTTGCCCACCACGGTAAACCATGGGTACACTTAGATTAAGCTGACTCTATAATATAGGGATGGTTGTTATTGTTCGGTTGCTAAGTTGTGTCCTACTCTTTGGAACCCCATGGACTACAGCATGCCAGGCTTCCCTGTCCTTTGCTATCTCCTGGAGTTTGCTCTAACTCATGTCCATTGAGTTGATGATACCATCCAACCATCTCATCCTCTGTCACCCCCTTCTCCTCCTGCCCTCAATCTATGAAACCTAAATAACTGAGTATGGCCTTGACAGAAATTGTTTTAACAATTTGCTGTAGGACATCTCCTGGTTGCTTAGTGGTTAGGATTTTGGACTTTTGCTTCAAAGTCCTAGGTTCAGTTCCTAGTCAGGGAACTGAGATCCTATCCTACAAGCTAGGCAGCATGGCCAAAAAGAAGTTTCTGTAGAAGTTAAGGGGATCCTTCTTGTACGTGGATTGGTTATGAAGGTGCTCAGGTGTTCTCAGTCAGCCAGAGGCTATAGAAATTGTTGAAGACCCAGTTTTAAGGCTGAGGACTGATTCTAGAATGAATTACTATACTACTCTTTTGTTCAGAAGACTATCACAGTTGTTCTTAGGCAGTCAGTCATTACCCATATTGTGAAGAATGGTGTGGGACTGAAAAAAAGTGGTCTTCAGGGACCTCTCCCAGTCAGATAAAAGAAACAAATGCAAAGCAGTAGGAACAGAGGGAGCTGAGTATTGAAATTAGTACAACAAAGAGTTTTGCATCTAAGCAGTGCAGTCTGGGCAATGAGGGGCATAAGAGGGCTCTCCAGAGGGGTCAGTGAATGATGACCAACTATATTTTCTCTTCCAGGGTTGGCAATGTTTCATTGCACTGGGCATGTCCTTCCTGGACTATGGGCACATGGTAAGCGTCTCTAAAGTCCTGCTAACCAAAGAAACCACCAGTGGCCGTACTCAGTAAACGCTGTTCACAGGTAGCCATCAGAGCCAGTGTTTCTGTGGTTCACTGTGTGAACATAGCCAAAGGTATGTGCTGTTGCACAGGCTACATTTAGGACTCGGCTGTTTGTTGGGAAAGGCTTTGTTTCATATATTTTTTGAAAGATAGCATTATTTTTCTTCCCAAGCTTCTAACATGGGAATTGGATTAGGTAGGATCTCTGACAACTTGACATCTGCTGCTCTCAAACGATGCTGAACATTTTCACTGTCGCAGGGTCAACTTGTTTTATCTTTATGAGAGATAATCCACTATGCCTGATTCTTAACCAGACTGACTACATGTTAAAAAAACATGTTTGGAAAATACAATACATTTTTCATAATACAATTTACAAAATAGGTATGCATGTTTTGCTTATCTAAAGATAATGGATTTAAAAGGCTGAGAAGCCGTTAAAAAGAATGAAATAATGCCATCTGCAGCAACATGGATCAACCTGGAGAGTGTCTTACTGAGTGAAGTAAGTCAGACAGAGAAGGAGAAATATTGTATGACATTCCTTATGTATGGAATCTAAAAAGAAAAAATACAAATGAATTCTTACAAAACGGAAAGAGACTCACAGGTTTAGAAACCGAATTTGTGGTTGCTGGGGGGACGGGATAGTTAGGGAGTTTAAGACGGTCATGTACGCACTGCTATATTCAAAATGGATACCCAACAAAGGATCTATTGTATAGCACATGGAACTCTACTCAATGTTATGTGCCAGCCTGCAGGGGAGAGGGATTTGGGGAAGAAGGGACACATGTATATGTATGGCTGAGTCCCTTCACTGCTCACCGCCCCCCTCCACAACATTGTTAATCAGCTATATCCCAATACAAAACAAAAAGTTTAAAGTTTGAAAAAAATAAAAAGTATACAGCAAAAAAATAAAGGGCTGAGAAATACTTTCCTTATACAAATCCTTTGAATTATTTTTATTATAAAAAATAAAATCTCAATTAGAGTAGTTTGATTCATATTATGTTTAATTATGAGATAATCTTCATCTATCAGATTCAGGATTTTTTTAACTTATTTTCACTTTAAATTTCTCAGTGGAAGTTGGAAGTTAAGAGGGGTGAGAAAGCATTAAGATGATAAATATACAGATGGTAAAACTCACTTGTGGTCGTGGTGACTAACACTAATCTTTTCTGAAAATCACTCTGATGATTTCCCTCAGAGATTGAGAACTTACTGAAATGTTCTTGGGAGTCCCGATTTTAATGACTCTCATGTACAGAGCTCTCTTGATGGTATTTCTTCTTGAGCAATTAGAGTTGGGAAACCTTCCCCTTCCTCCTCCAGGAGGGTAGTAATAGAAAAAGATGGTAGCATTTATGAACTGATGTTCTCAAGAGACTTTGGAGTGAGGAGAAAAAACCTGAAAGAAGAACCATCTGTTTTATTCCTAAAATACAACTTCTTCTAGAATCGTCATGTTTTTCTGAAGCATGCCCAAGACGACTTGCCAGGCAATCTCAGGAGCTCTGGATGTAAGCGTTGGAAAGCCCGCTCCCTCTCAGCTAGTCCTTTGGTGTCACTGGTTGCCAAGTTCTCTCTGCAGGGTTGCACTGGGCTACCTCTCTTCAGCCATTCCCTCAGAGGGAAAAACGTTGAGACCAGATGGTGGAGCTCTGGAGTCAGAGGAAATGGGTCCCTTCAGCATGGAGCTGCTGCTCTTCAGCCACTTCTGACATTTTTACTTGTGGAGCCTGGGACCATGTGATTATCTCAAACCAAGTCACATTGTCCGGTGGAGATAAATAATCAGGTCTTTTGTAGCCACTGACTTGGTGGGAACAGTCATGGGAATGCAATTGAGGGACTGCATTTCTGGTGTCTTCCTTCTGGAGTGCCTGTTGATTGATGTTCTCTGTCCACCTGAGCCCCTAAAGGCATTGTTTCCCGTGCTTTGTACACAGTCTAGAGCACAGACTGAATGGACTGTCGTTTACATGGCTTTAAGGGTAAACTTCTGTGTTCCACTGACCACACCTTTACCTCAGCCCCTCCAGTGACGTAGCACAGAATCACGAGAGACAAACTCCCCAACCGTTCCTCCTCACATCCCTTCCTCTCCCCTACCATCGTTCCCTAACTGGTCACAAGGGCACTCTGGAGATATCGGGGACTGACCTCTTAAGCTCTCGTCTGGCCTCGGTAGGTGAGGGCCATGTTGACAAAATTCTTTGTAAAGGTGGTACACTAACATTTACCTTTGCCGGGAGTTTGAGTGGGTCCAGTCAGTCTCAGATTCACAAATATTTAGAAGCCCAGGTAAAAGCTGCTAGTTTTCTTTTCAAAGTTATGTATGTGTCTTGCAGTGATGAAAATTTTTTCCCAGTTAAATGTCAGTTTATGTCACTCTGTGTGTAGTATTTTACAGTGTTAAAAGCACTCCCATACTGTGTTCCACCTAATGCTTTCAGATGGAAAGTGCACTTTCTATCCAGCCACTACTCTGGGTGCAGTAAACAGTGCTTAGAGCTGACAGCTCCCAGTGCCAGCATGTGCACGCTGCTTGTGTGAAATGCTTAAGGATACACAATTGTACTTTATGTAAGTTGGTCCTTGTTCTCCATAAAACTGTGCTGCTACAGTGTACTGGGAATTAACAGGGATGGGGAAGAGCTGTGTTTTGGTTCCTGTGAGGTCCTGCTAGTGGTTTTAGGAGTGGTTACAACGAACTTTTACTGACATTTAACAATATGTAAACTCAGTTTGTGGGGATTCCCTGATGGCTCAGGTGGTAAAGAATCTGCCTGCAATGAGGGAGACCCGGCTTCAATCTCTGGGTCAGGAAGATCCCCTGGAGAAGGAAATGGCAACCCACTCCAGTATTCCACGAACAGAGGAGCCTGGCAGGCTGCAGTCCACAGTGTCACAAAGAATCAGACACTGCTGAGCTACTTTCCCCTGGTGGCCCAGCGGTAAAGAATCCTCCTGCAACACAGGAGACGCAGAAGGCTCAGGTTTAATTCCTGATCGAGACGATCTCCTGGAGGAGGGCAAGGCAACCTACTTCAGTATTCTTGCTGGGAAAATCCCATGGACAGAGGAGCCTGCCAGGCTACAGTCCAAAGGGTCACAAAGAGTCGGACACAACTGAGTAAGCACACACACGCACCAACTTTGAAATACTGAAACATCAATTACCACCTGTATTGACCTGTTAGACTCATACTGGTTAGTGATGTTCTCTTTAGAAGGTGTAGAGGTATACAGTTGATCTCCGGACATGGAGGGGTTAGGGATGTCGACCTTCCATGGAATAAAAAATCTGCATGTAATTTATAGTCAGCTCTTCATGTTTATACTTGGCCTTCCATGACCAGTGTTCATCCAGATCTGTGGTTCCGCATGCTCAGATTCACCCTGTCTGGGATCATGTATTTCTGTCATATTTACCATTGAAAAAAAAATCCCTGTATGAGGAGACTCACAGGGTTCAAATTCATGCTGTTCAAGGCTCAACATAGGTTTAGTTCCCAGAAGACTTGATGAATTGTTGACACCAAACACTAATCTCTATCACCAATTTAGTTTTGCCATTGCTAAAGATAACATCATTATCATTCTGCCTTTCTCCACTCTAAGCTGAACATTTTTCTGTCTGTAGTCTTGTCTTACCATTGACATAGGCTTTTATATTCTGTATATGCTGCCAATAAAAAGTATGTGTATTTGAAAAGAGAAACCAAAATTGTTTAGCTTAGACATGAAAACATTTTTGGAGACCAGATGTGAATACAAGGGCAAAGCTCAGAAACAGTGAACTACTAGGATTGTCACCAAACACAGGGCAGGAGAAGCTAAGTCAGCACTGAATTTGTTCCAGAGGTGTCACTAGAATTTTCCCTTTCTGTGTTGCAAGCTTCCCCTGTCTGTCTCAATAGGAACTGAGTACTATAAACACCACCATGGAAGTTATGAGAACTTCGCTCTCCATGTTGTCCTTTCTCATTTAGCTCTTTTTTTCTTTTAATCTTTTTTTTGGCTGTGTTATGTGGCTTATGTGATCTTAGCTCCCTGCCCAGGGATTGAACCCAGACTAATGGCAGTGACCGTCTGGAATCGTAACCATTAAGCCAAGGGGAACTCCTTATTTGGGTTTAATTTTTCAGAACTAAAATAGGATGCATAACCATTTGAAGATCCTGCTTTAGCTTTAGCTCTGCCCTCTGCAGCGCTTTCTGTTCCTTCCTTGGACAGGACCAGTGAGTCCAGATGTGTGTCACCTCCTTTTGACATCTTAGCTTTGGAATATTAAAAATGACCAACACATTACTCTGCTGGTTGGAGTCTAAGCATTCGTGTGTGTGTATGTATGCTCAGTCACTCAGTCATGTCTGACTCCTTGTGACTCCATGGACTGTAGCCCGCCAGGCTCCCCTGTCCATGCAATTTTCCAGGCAAGAATACTAGTGTGTGTTGCCATTTCCTACTCCAGGGTATCTTCCTGACCCAGGGATCAAACCTGTGTCCTTGGGCCTCCTGCATTGGCAGGAGGATTCTTTACCACTGTCCCACTGGGGAAGCCCTTAACACTGATAAGATCTCTTGTAATTCTTACAACAAAAGGACAAACATAAGGCAACTGAAGGGCCAAAAGTAGAATAACATCGCTAATAACTGTAGTTGTCATTTGAATCTGACTAGCTAAATTCCAGCCGAGAAGGTAATGGCACCCCACTCCAGTACTCTTGCCTGGAAAATCCCGTAGACGGAGGAGCCTGGTGGGCTGCTGTCTATGGGGTCGCACAGAGTCAGACACGACTGAGTGACTTCACTTGCACTTTTCACTTTCATGCATTGGAGAAGGAAATGGCAACCCACTCCAGTGTTCTTGCCGGGAGAATCCCAGGGACGGGGGAGCCTGGTGGGCTGCTGTCTGTGGGGTCGCACAGAGTCGGACACGACTGAAGCAACTTAGCAGCAGCAGCAGCAGCTAAATTCCAGAGCCCATGTTACCATTACCAATCATTCTATACAATATATAGTACATATTTCATAGTATATACTTTAAGACACCAACTTGGGTGTTTAGCAGCACCAAGAACAGCACCATATCAAAGATACTTTGCTTAATACTCTGATTAGGGTTAGAATATGTTTTAGGTCAAAAACTGCCAATTGATAGGCTAATTTTGTTTGGCCTGTCCTACATTTCCCAAACTACCTGAATGCTTTTGCAGGTATATGTGGAAAATGGCAGGGTCCTGTATGATCCTATCCCAGCAATAAGTAAGAACTGATAGCTTATTCATTTTCTGGTGGCTCAGACAGTAAAGAATCCTCCTGCAATGCAGGAGACCTGGGTTCTATCCCTGGGTTGGGAAGATCCCCCGGAGGAGGTCATGGTCACCCAGTATTCTTGCCTGGAGAATCCGCATGGACAGAAGAGCCTGGTGGGTTATAGTGCATGGGGTTGCAAAGACTCAGACACAGCTGAGCAGCTAAGCACAGCACAGCAAAGTTTAGCCAATTCCTCTACCATTCAGCCCCATTTCTCAGCGAGAAATGCAACAAACTTCTCCAATGAATGAGTTCTCTCTACTAAGTCACCAAATGATACAACCTGGAGATCATGGAACTAAAAAAAGCAGCCCTTGTTTACTACACGCCCACCCCACCACCTTAGCTCACTTGAGAAAAGGCTGCAGTGAATTGTCAATGTATCTGACAATTGCTCTTGGTTGCTAAAATCAGATGGTCAACACTAAAACCAGATTGAGACAGAGCTGTTTGGAGGCTAGTAGGGGTGGTGAGGCCCGAAGCAGGTAAGAAGCCTGCTCTCTACTTTGGTTTGTTGGTCTGTGGGTCCGGGCAGGGGACCACTTTGCGGTCCACGGAAATCTAGCGTATCTGGGCCCCATTTTCAATTATGGCAAGAATTCTCAGTGACACTCCTGTTCGCCCCCTTTCCTGGTTTCCACACACCCCCTGTATTTCCCCGCCCCCGACCTCCGTTTCCTAGTTCTACTTTTCATTCATCCCTCAGACTTTTCACTGAATGGTTTCTGTGCGTTGGACTCCAGAAAGTCAGAAGCAAATGAAATAGTTTCAGCTTTCTGAAGCGCTCTGTCAGAGACGAGGAGATAATTCGCAGTGGTAGTAAAGTAAAATTAAAGTAGGGAGAAAAAACCTACAGGACACTCTTGAGCAAGATTGTGTAGAAAGACTTGAGGAACCCCTTCGAAGGTGACCTTTGAGTCACTCTTAATTTTTGTTAAAAGGCTAGTGAGCAGTAGGTGGTCAAAAAAAAATAGGAGAAGAGATAGAAGCAGAAAGTACAAAAGCATGTGCTAGTACTGGCCGAAAGAGTAAAAAGTTAATCAAACAATATAGCTGGTGAAAACCATGCAAGTGTAGGCTACCCTTTAAAAAACATCGTTGTAAAGTGGTTAGGGGCAAGCGTGTGGGCCACAAGACTCTTCAAGATGGGAGACTTTGGGGCATAAAAGTACCATGGAACCGAGAAGACAATTTATTGGTGCGAGTAGTTAACTTACAAAACCAAGAATACTCGTGGCTTTCAATCTTGTATGCACATTAGAGTCACCTGGGAAGCTTTTAAATTATAAAACCAATGCAGTTGCTCCACCTGAGGCCAATTAAACCCAGGTATTGGTATTTTTTTTTTAACTTCTGAGATGAGTAAGGCTGTGGGTTAAAAACCACTCAACTAGAACAAAGGAAAGCAATGAGAAGTAGGGGAGGGCAGAAGGTTGATAAAAGTGGCCCTGTAACATTAAGATGGGAGTCATCTGATGAGAAAGAGTTGGAGATGGAATGCGAGCTTGGTCAGAGTGATGACGTTTTGAATAATGGCTCTGGAAAATGGGGGAAAGAGTCACTCCTGCCTTTCCCTCTGGCACAGTTCCATCCTTCCGTCTTAATCAGGTCCACCTCAGTTACTGCTCTTTCCTTTTCCTTTCCATCCAGGGTTGATCAGCTGGGCATCCAGGCTTCCAGCTCCAGGCCATCCTCATTTCTTTACCCCAAAAGATCAAAGCTAGGCTAATTTATGAGAGTCAAGAGCAAACTTCAGACCCCTAGAGATGAGTACGGTACACAGTGCCTTGCCAGTTTAGAAACTGTCTTTTATAATTCATCAATCATTTAAGGAATGAGAAAGACTTAAGAATCAGCCCTATTAGGACCTCATAGTATTAGGAAAAACAAACCTTTAAAAGAATTCTTTTGGCAGCCAGAGAAAGTCTGTGTAAGGCCAAGCTCAAGCCATTGAATGGTTTAACTAGGGTTAATTCGAAAACTTATCAGCCCCACCAGATAAGAGTGAGTCACAATTGTCTGGTGTGACTAGAGTTTAGTATGAAAAGTAGGGGTGGGACAGAGATGAAGATGAAAAAGTGAGTGTGAACAGATAATGAAGAGCCTTGAATTCCATGCTAAAGTGTTTAGGTTATATTCTACAAGCAATTAATATGTATAATATAGATGTATAAAATAAAATACATAGAAACAAACAAACAAACAAAAATAAAACCAGATTGATTATATTCTTTGCAGCTGTAGATGGAGAAGCTCCATACAGTCAGCAAAAACAAGGCCTGGAGCTGACTGTGGCTCAGATCATGAGCTCCTTATTTATTGCAAAATTCAGGCTTAAATGAAGAAAGTAGAGAAATCCACTGGGGCTTCCCTGGTGACTCAGATGGTAAAGAATTGCCTGCAATGCAGGAGACCTGGCTTCAATCTCTGGGTCAGGAAGATCCCCTAGAGAAGGGTATGGCTACCCACTCCAGTATTCTTCCCTAGAGAATTCCATGGACAGAGGAACTTGGCAGGCTACAGTTCATGGGGACGCATGCAAAGAATTAGACACGTTTGAGCGACTAACACTTTCACTTTCAGAGAAAAACACTAGGCCATTCATGTATGACCTAAATCAAATCCCTTATGATTAGACAGTGGAGGTGATAAATAGATTCACAGGACTAGATCTGGTAGGCAGAATGCCTGAAGGACTATGGACAGAGCTTTGTAACATTGTACAGGAGGTGGTGACCAAAACTATCCCAAAGAAAAAGAAATGCAAGAAGGCAAAGTGGTTGTCTTAGGAGGCCTTACAAATAGCTGAGGAAAGAAGAGAATTGAAAGCAAGGGAGAAAAGGAAAGGTACACCCAACTAAATGCAGAGTTCCAGAGATGAGTTATGAGAGACAAGAAGATTTTCTTCAGTGAACGATACAAAGAAATAGAGGAAAACCACAGAAAGGGTAAGACTAGAGATCTGTTCAAGAATCTATCAATTATTGATATCTGATATAAATATCAATCTATTGATATTTCTTTGGAAATATCAAAGGAATTTCATCCAAATATGGGCACAGTAAAGGACAGAAACGGTAAATATCTAATAGAAGCAGAAGATATTAAAAAGTGGCAAGAATACACAGAAGAATTATACAGAAAAGGTCTTAATGATCCAAAGAAACATGAAGGTGTGCTCGCTCACCTAGAGCTGGACATCCTGCAGTGTGAAGTTAAGGGGGCCTTAGGAAGCATCACTACCAACAAAGCTAGTGGAGGGGACAGAATTCCAGCTGAGCTATTTGACTTCACACTCCAGGATGTATGGCTCTAGGTGAGTGCCCACATCATTGTGGTTTTCTGGGTCATTAAGAACTCTTTTCTATAGTTCTTCTGTGTATTCTTGCAGTTTTCTGCTGATGGATGGGCCTGTGCTCCCTCCCTGTTAGTTTGGCCTGAGGAGGCCTAGTCTTGGAGTCTACAGACTCTGTTGTAGGGCTAAACTCTAAAAGAACTTATGCCAATAGGTGCTTCCCAGGACTGCTGCCGTCAGTGCCCCTGTCCCTGTGGCAGGCTACTGCTGATCAACGCCTCACAGGAGACTCTCAGTCACAAGCAGGTCTAGCTTAGTCTCTTGTGGGGTCACTGCTCCTTTCCCTGGGTCCTGGTCCACACAAGGTTTTGTTTGTACCCTCCAAGAGTTTCTGCTTCCCCAAGTTCTGTGGAAGTTCTGTAACCAAATCCCACTGCCCTTCAAAGTCAGATTCCCTGGGGATTCCCAGTTCCTTTGCTGGACCCCCAGGTTGAAAAGTCTGACATGGGGCCTAGAACCTTTGCCGTAGTGAGAGATCTTTGGGATTACTGCTCTGCAGTTTGTGGGTTGCCCACCTGGCCAGTATGGGATTTGACTTAAACGTGATTGCACCCCTCCCACCATCTTGCTGTGGCTACTCCTTGGTCCTTAGACATGGGGAATCTTTCTTCATGGGTTCCAGCATCCTCCTGTCGAAGGTTGCTCAGCAGCTAGTTGCGTTTTTGGTGTTCTTGCAGGAGACAATGGGCACACATCCTTCTACTCTGCCACCTTGATATCTCATTTCCCACTATACTGTACTAGAAATGTTTTCTTTCTATGATTTTACAGTGTGCATTTGGTGTCCTGAGCACTCATATGATCTCATTTTAATTCTTCCAACTAAATAATTAGCCTCTATACAGATGAAGTAACTGAAAGGCCAAAAAAAGGATGTTGGTACCTAGCAGCAACAATATTCCTAAAACCCCAGGTAATACCCGTGGGCTAAAAGGAGACTCAGTGATTGTCCCATGTTGAATGGAACTGGGTCTTGGTTGCATCTCGTAGGATCTTTCATCGCCGTGCGCAGGCTTCTCTCTAGTTGCTGCTTGTGGGCTCCAGAGCCAGAGCTTGCTTAGTTGCCTCCAGACATATGGAATCATAATTCCCAGACCAGGGCTCAAACCTATGTCTCCTGCCTGGCAAGGTGGATTTTAAACCATTAGACCACAAGGAAGTTCCTGGCAATGTGTTTTAAAAGCAGCTAAAGTAATTCTTATTCAACCTGATAAACACTCGGGACCGTTGGTCTTCTCCTTTTCTCTTAGCACATGCCATTTTATTCCTTTTTTTTTTTTTTCACATGCCATTTTATTACTATTTTTAATGAAAGGCTTTTCTCTGCTCAGGTGCCAAAGGATATTAAGGCCCAGATAGTAGGGCTCAGGATTTAGACCATTTGAAATTTGATTTCTTTTCTCTTTTTTGGCCACACTGTGCAGCTTATGGGATCTTAGTTCTCTAACCAGGGATTGAATGCTAACCCTCAGCAGGGAAAGTTCAGAATCCTAACCACTGGACTGCCAGAGAATTCCCTGAAATTTTATTTCTAACACACTCGGTATTAAAGTATAAAAGCTCGCAGTGCATTTGCTCTTAAGATCCTGATCAGAAACACCCATCCTGAGGTAGAGTGTCATAAGAATAGTTAAAGTGAAAATTTTGCATTTGGTATTACCTCAATCTTGATTTTAGCTCAATAGATTATTTTATATACAATAAACCATTCATGTGTCTGTAAGCCATTTATTTTCTGAAAGAAAATCAATATGGCAGAACTGAAACAAGAGCTACTTTCATATGCTGATTATAGGTACTTAAATTCCAATTTTAAATACTAGCAAATCAGTCTAACCCTTTTCCATCTTTTTGCCCTCAGTACCATCTGGGATTGACAGTTCAACTTGAATGAACTCTACCTTCTGAACACCGTGGATGCTGACTCACTTGTGTCTAGATGACTGATAGCCTGACAGACTATATATGACCCACTTTCTCTTAGTCCTTTGTGCCAAATATCATGTTAATAAATCTCTGTTCAGTGGTGAGTTTTGTTCAAACATTTTGAACAAATGGTAAAGATTTCCTCATAGGAAGGGTGTGGAAGGCTGATAGCTACTAAGTGTAGGTCAGAGACCCACCCACCTCACAACAGTCCTACAACTGCCAGAGTTAAATGATTAGCCTATGATGGCCACACACCTTTATGGGTTTGTGCCTGGACTTCTGGAATTTTACAAATATATATGTGTGTATGTTTATGTAAACCTGAACATATCAGTTTGGGTAGAGTTTTATATAAAAGTAACAGATATGTTGTATTTTTTAAAACAAATATTGCTCAGATAAATCAGATATTTATTTTGTCTGAATCACAAATGACAAAGGAAAAAGAACACTGTTCTTTTTCAGAATGAACTGGCCAAATTGACTTCTTTTTAAAGTGATAATTGACTATGGCCCGTTAAACTTGACTTGGATTTAATTAAACAGCCCTTGGTAAGTACCAGTATTAGCACATCATTTCCAAAGAAGACTTTTCTTTACTTGACAGTTATATTTCATCCTGGTTGTCAGCATGCTCCGTGATTTTTTTCTCTATTGTTTTTTTTGAATTTTTTTTTTCAGAGATATGATGGTATTTTCCAAAGAGCTTAATACCTAGGAACAGGATCCAGAAATTATACTTTAACCAATGATCAGTTTTCCATTCTGGATTGTAACTCAGCCCATTCTGGCATTTTAGGTATAAAAAGAATTCTAACACTGAGCTTTGTAAGGCCCAACAGACGATAATGATAATTTTCTTCCTAATGTATGTATAGTCCCACCATGTCTTGTCTTCCCCCTTTTCCCATTAATACTCCAGACATGATTTCTAGGTCAAAGTCTATTTCTGGAGTGGCTGATGTTTCTAATGCTGACTCTCCTAAGGAATGTTAAGCATTTTAAGTTATTTATAGCAAGTGGTATGATATTAGAACTAGCCTGGGGCTTGGAAGATTAGTCCACAGGTCACAAACTGCCTGCCTGCATGTGGTTTATAGGTTTTTTTTCTGACCCTCCTTTCTAACTAGGATTTTTTTTATTTCATAACTTTTTTTTTTTTTTTAAGGGAGTCAAAACTGTTTACTTGACAACACAATTAAACAGCTGGTAGTTTAAAAGTCAGTCTAGGTTCAAGATGGCAGATTAGAAGGATGTGTGCACCCATCTCCTCCTGTGAGAGCAAAATATTGCAACTATCTGTTGAACAACCATCAACAGGAGGTTGCTGGAGCCCACCAAAAAAAATACCCCATCTGCTAGTGTTGGAGACTCTCCCACCGTGGCATGGGTTGGCAGTGGCTCACTGCAGGAACCTGGGCACCCATAGCAGCCTCCATAAAATCTGTATAATAAAACATTTAATACTTATACTTGAAAGTTTCTGCATATTGATCTGATTGAAAAGTCAGAAGATTTTCAACACCAGGCTCACACCCCTTCATGGAAGTGTAGTTGGCTTACACTGAATGGCAGCTATCCATTTTTAATAAAATACACTCCATGCCTTCTCTCATTTCCTTTCGGCACCAAAGGCATTGAGTTTACAAACCCTGCAGCCTTTGTATGTTTGAGCATCATTTTCCTCCTTCAGCATAAATCTTACTGCCTTATTTTAAAACTTAGCACCTTCCAGACATTCCCTTTGTTCATTTATAATTCGATCCTCTAAGTGGCAGGGATTTTTTTTACCAAGGTGATTCTTTAAAATGCCCTTGTTTCTTCTCTGTGGCCCTTGAAACTTCTCATAAGAGCCTTGCCAGAGAGATTATAGACCTTCTGATCTTAAAAGAAAAACTGAGTTAACACCATTTATCAGCTTTTACTTGAAAAAGAAACAAAAAATGAGTTTCAGTGTTTTGGTTTCTTTATACAGCGACAGCAACTCTAGATGAATCAGTTTGTTAGAAGAGCCCGTTTCTGAGTAAATACTTCAGTTCATCTATTTTTAATGCTGAGCCTGTTTTGGGAGAGGGGTATCTTTCTGGTAGCCTTATTAGAAGTATCTTTTCATTGTGTAATCAACATGAAGGATGACATTTCTATGCCAGAGGTCTTAAATTTTCCTGATTTCATGGAACATATTGGAGCCAACTGCTGGAATGTTTATTCTAGTGAATAGAGTAGTTGGATTCTTTCCTTGCCTGTTTTCTAAAGTGCTGACTGAAACATGTCTGTTTGTTGGTGGCACTTGAAGAGTCTCCTAGTAGGTACAGATGGCAACTTTAAAAATAATTACCTGGAGCCAGTAGAGAAAAGTATATATAATACATAGAACAGTGAGTTAGTGTCTAGACTGCAGATAGACTTTCAAACATTCCTGCATTTTTCACTTCCCCAAACGCTGGACTTCACCTTCCAGCCAGAATATTTCTCTACTACAGAAAATATCAAGGAGGAGGAAATCATCGCCACAGATCATATTACATGCCTTTTAGTGCACTTTTTGATTTTTCACCGTGCATTCTTGTTTTTATCTCAGTGGGGACTTTTTTCCCCCATCTTTGGTTTTCTTTCCCATGCCTGGAGTCAGAATCAATCTGAGGCATAGCACTTAGGACTTCAACAAGATGGAACTAGTTTTTAGAAACCTAGGGCTTATAGAGGAGCTTGAGGCCTCAGGTACACTTCACATTTATTTTCGTCTTTGTTTCTTGTGTTTTCTGCAGTGTCATGCCAGATTAGCAGTAGCACAAAGGGACTAAATCTTTCCACTCCCACAGTACTGCCATTTGAAGGGAAAAGGGATTGTTTTAGCAATTTACCTTTGTATTCTTAGAAATACTTTCAAGAAGTATAAAGATGAACACACAAATATTTAATGTTAGACATTCATGTTTGTGGTAAATAAGTCAAGTTTCTATATGAGAGTGAGGTGTAGAGTGGTAAACCAAAAAAATTTTTTTTTTTTTAATTTCACTGCGCACCCTCCTGGCAGTGCACAGCCCTGCTGCTCCACAGGGGCCCTCAGGGCAGAACCAAATTTAAATAACAACATGGCCATTCATTTGCCTCTGACGTAATTTTTGCCCATTCTAAAAAGGACTTTGTGAAAGCCTTAATTACCTTGCCCTGTTTGGAGAGAATTAAGCGATGAATACAGCATCACATTTAATATGGAGAAAATTTTTCTATAGCCATTATATAACTCCTAATTTTCAGATTGATTTGGTATAATATAGATTATTTTCTGCCACTAACTAGAAAATAAAAATTTTTTAAGTCAGAAAATCATGTCCTAGGTTCTAAAAGACATCAACAAATACATTTTTTAGTTGACTATTTATGATTGTTGATTTGGACGTCAACATCTTAAACAACTGAAGGCTATGAGAATTCTGGCTGAAACTTCTGCAGTATAATTTGCTACATATTGAAAATTCATTCTTTGTAAGTACTTTTCAGAAGGCTTCTTATTTTTCTTGTGTGTAACTTCATTTTTTGTACCTATTGAAGAATCGAGGTCTAATGTAATCCTTGTACATAGAGTAGAGAACACCTAGAAAAAAAAAACGTATATCAATAGAGTATTCATGGGAAACAAACACTGCATTTCTTCACTTGTATTTTTTCTAAAACTAACCTACAATTAAAAACAAGCACCCTCTATCTTATTAATTTTTGTTCATACAAGTGGCTCCAGGAAAAAACAAAACAAAACTCAACTTCGATCCCTGAGTTGGGAAGATCCCCAGAGTAGGAAACAGCAACACACTTGAACCAACCCAGTATTCTCACCCAGAAAATCCCATGGACAGAGAAGCGTGCTGGGCTATACAGTCCGTGGGGTCACAAAGAGTTGGACGCTAATGAGCACACATGCACAGTACCTCTTAAATGTAGGTGTTTCCTGGAGTTCTGATCCCAATGCTTCTCTCACCTCAGTCACACCTGCTGTTTCACTTGGAAGCAAGTAGATCTCTCTTCTGAGAGTGAGACCCACATATAGACTATATTAAATGTGACATTTCTACATCCATATGTAGATGGTCTCCAAAACTTGTATATAAGCAAATATGTTGAGCATGCCCCTCAAAATGTGCACTTATAAACAAAATAACTGTACTAGAGCCAGTCAATATACTGATAAATCTTTTTCGTTTTGTTTTTGGCTTTGGTTGCACAGTGTGGCATGTGTGCTTATGACCTTATGGACTGTAGCTTGCTGGGCTCCTCTGTCCATGGGATTCTCCAGGCAAGAACACTGGCGTGGGTTGCCAGGCCCTCCTCCAGGGGATCTTCCCCGACCCAGGGATCGAACTCGTGTCTCCTGCGCTGCAGGCAGATTCTTTACCAACTGAGCTGCCAGGGGAGCCTCCTTCTCTGCCTAGTTCTGAGTTAGCTTGTCCATGAGAGACATTTTACTTGAGATCTGAAGGTGAAAAGTGAAGCAGCACCTGCCGATACTTTTTGCACTGGTTAGGCTTGGTATAGAGGACCAGCTGCTATTATAGTTTGTGTGTGTTGTTGTTTATCTGCTGGCTCTCTTTGCTACTGTTGGGCAGCAGTCAGGCCCACAGGTCTTTCAGCTCCTAGTGAATCTCCTCTATTAGCTTTTCTGGCTCCTGGGCCAGATGTGGATAATAGAAGGTGCCAGCTTTTCTTAAGGGTCACGCCATCTAGGTCGGAGTCGACAAGATTCTGACTCAAGTTTCCACTTGTCTTTGTGGGTTCCAGTTCATCCGTGCAGATTCTAGTTTCTTTTTCCTTCCCAACCGCTGCCTTGCTCAGGTGTCAGGATTAGAAATATAACCAACAGCCTAACATGGACTGTTTAACCAGCTACCCAAATTGCTTAAAGTCATATCTCTATAATAAACCCCTTTTTCTGTATCACTACTAGTAGTTTTAGAAGGAAATGGCAGCCCACTCCAGTATTCTTGCCCGGGAAATTCTGTGGAGAGAGGAGCCTGGCTATAGTCCATGAGGTTATGAAAGAGTTGGACATGACTTAGTGACTAAACAACAAAAACAGCTAGCAGTTCTGCTTATCTGATTGAACAGAATGATACAGAATTTGGTATTAGAAGCTCCCAGAGGAACATAACCCTAACATAACATAACACAACCCAGAGGATGGGTTCTGTGAATTAGTTCTGGGTTATTTGGAGTTGGTTCTCTAATCTGATTAGATTTAAAGGTATTAATGGCCTTTCTCCCCGCTTCCAGTGGCTAAGAGTATGCTGGTAGTCCATGGCATACATTAGTAAAACATTTAAAAAATTATCACCTTGCAGATACCCTTAACCAGGTGCCTATAGAAAGCAAGGTTTTAGGTGATCAAATATATACTGCCATAGAACATTTGTTGGAAATAAGAAGTATAATATAGTTGGTTACTTCTACGTGTACTGGAAAACTTGGGAAAACTATACAATGGGCTTATGGCTTTTTTTTTTTTTTTAAGATGCAATTTATTTATTTATTTTTATTTAGATACACAAGGTCTCAGTTGCAGCATGTGGGATCTAGTTCCCTGATCAGGGATCAAACCCAAGTCCCTGCATTGGGAGCTTGGAGCCTTAGCCACTGGACCTCCAGGGAAGTCCCTGGGCTCACAGCTTTTAATTCCTAGCTCAGGTATGCATGAGGGAACTGAAAGCTTTATGACTTTCCAAAAAGAAACTCAATTCCTGTGGCCATGACATTGCTACTTTTGAAAAATATCCACAGAGTCTAATCTTGTGAGTGATTAATCACAACACAAAATGAATTCCCAACCTCACAACACCTCTTATATTAAAGTTTAGGGCATTGCTTTGGGAGGAATGGGACTCTGAAAATTGAAATGGGGACATATGGTCAGATTTCAGTGAAAGTGGGTCCTTGAGCCCTGATATCTTACTGACACTCCTTTGCCAGGAAAAACACTCCTCTGCCAGGAGAAACACTCCTCTATATCTGTCTGAGAAAGACTGAAACTTGAACCAAAAAAGTAGTCTCCACTAAATGAAGCTGAAATAGCAGAACTTCCTTAGCATACTTCATGGTGGAGCAGTGATTCTTCTGACCCGTGGAGCAGGGGCTCTTATGGTAGGGAAAGCTAATGTAAATCATTCTATATGCATCTATTATCAATGTAATACTGCATTCCCAGGGTGATGGTACAGCTTGGTGTCATCAGCAACGACTTTAAAGATGTCAGGGTGGTGATTTCTACCACATCTCTATTCATTTTGCCTCTTTTGCCAGAAGGCAGAGAGATCTTAGAGAATGATAATGGATTTATAAAAACTTAATCAGGTGATCAGTCTAATTGCAGCCACCGTACAGGTATGGTTTCAGTGCTACAGCAAATCAACATAATTTTTGCTATCTGATTTTCAGCTTTTAATCTGATGGATTGCTTTTTTCTGTACACCTTTTAGTATAAAAAGATTGTCGGAAGCAGTTTGCTTTCATTTGGCAGGGCTAGTGGTATACTTTCAGAGTTGAGTCTCAGGACTGTGTGAACTTTTTAGCCCTATGCCACCATCTAGTCTGTAGGACCTGGATCATCTCTATTCCACAGGATAGTACATCAGTCCATTACACTGATCTGATCTATCAAGGGGAAATTGCTACTATATTGTTAGGCTAGGGAGAAGGGTGTCTGGAATGTATACCTTCTGGGGCATTTCTTAGTATTCCCATGTCATGTGATTAAAGAAGGTGGAAAATTACACCCAATACAGGAAGGATGATTAATGACCCACATCATTTAAGACTGAAGGTTTGGGTTAACACCCCAGTCAAATAACTATGAATAGCCAAGGTGCTTTTGGAGGGCAAAGGATGGAAAAATGCCTAGCGGAAAAATGTGGTTATAATATGAGCCATGCTTACCTACCAGTTGTAGAAACAAAGACTGGATGGTTATGAATATTTATTCCTTATTTTTATATGAATACACTTGTGTATATTCACCAGTTTCTTTCCTTCCTTTTTTTTTTTTTTTTACTGTTTGCCACTTTCATTTACCTACAATCTAATATAAAAAGTGTTAATAGTAGTTAACCTTCTATCTCAGTATTTAAGTCACAGGATATCAAAAGGGAACATGACTCAGCTCAAAAATGAATCAACATCACCCAAAGGCACTTTGAATCCTCTTGGGGAGAGAGCATGTTTTCGGTTATACAAGGCATGTTTGATTTTGCCATTTGTCTTTATTTGAAAGTAAGTGTATTAAGAGATGTATATATGGATGCCAGGTGGACTAGGAGTAGAAGGTGATGGATTTGTATTGTGTCAACTTAGCTAAAATGTAACTAGGTTTTCCAGAATTCCTTTCCCTTTGTCAACTACAAATTGGCACTTGCCATCTACCTCGATTTTCAACACCCCCCAAAAGGAGTTTAAGGTAGAAAGCAGAAATGAGGCACTCTGTGCTCAGGGAAAAACTGGGAAGGCAAGTCTTCAGATAGATATTTTCAGTAGCTGACTTTATGAGCCCAATTCTTATATCTCCTATCTAGAAAAGCACTAAAATCCTTCATAGTGATGACTATTCTTTGTGACTACCAGAAAGCTTCACAAGACTAGCAGAAACCTTCTGGAAAAATATGTGCTTGACTCCATGTATTCCCCCTTCACCAAAATCACATACAGAATGATGTTACCCCCACTCCACCCCACCCCAGCCTCTTCGGAGTAGTTTCTCAGAACTATCTGAGGTGCTGCCTCTCAGGCTGAAATCTTCATTTTGCCCCCAATAAACCTCAACTCGCAACAGTCACATTGTGCATTTTTTTAAGTCGACACTTTCATTACCTGAAAAACTCACAGGAGATATTTAGCATGAGCCTAGAAGGCAGAAGCAAAGCAACAGCCAAGTTCTTTTAACCCGACAAGGCACTGCTGCAGCACGTTTCTGCTTATCTGCTGGACCACTTCGTGGGCATGGGGCAGCAATCAGGAGTGCAGCTACCATGGCTCCTGATGACTGTCCTCTTTCACTTTCTCTGACTCCTCGGCCAGGTCTGTGTTTAGTTCCAGGATGAGGGGCATCAACTTTTTCTATGTCACTCCCAGCATCTACTTTGAAGGTTTAGAAATAGTGAGAAATCCACAAGGATTCCAGAATATCCTGTGTGTTCTAGGTCATCCTTGTAGGTTCTAGATTTTCCTTGCTTTTCTCATTTTTCATCTACCATTTCTTTATAACAGCTTGCTCTGACCACTTCAGGTCCCAGTTCCTGATACATAAGCAAGAGCCTTACAATTACATAAATCCAAACACCTACAACAAATCTCTTTATGTTACTACTAGTAGTTCTACAGTCTCAACAAACACAGATTTATCTCCTACCGTACCAAGCTATGTAGAGTTCCACTAACATGCCATGCTTTTGTGACTTTTCCCTCTGCCTAGAGCCCCAGCTTCCTGCTCTGCTTAGTTATTTCCTCTACATTCTTGGCTCACCACATGGTTAGCACCCTTAGAGAAGCCTCCCCTGGATTCTCAGCTCTAAATGCCCCTCCTCTGTGCTTGTGCTTCCATAGCAACATGGGTTATTTTGTTGTAGTACATTTGACTTTATATTGTCTTCTCCTGCTCCTGGTCTCTCTCCCTCAGGAGACTAAACTGTTGGAGAGTAGGGAGTTACTTTTTATATCTCTAGACCACCAAGTGCCTTGCACATAGCACATGCTCAGTGTTTGCTGAATGATGAAAACGAGAACACATTACTATGTAGTAATGTTTCCTGTTGTATTTTGTTCAAGTATCACATATCACAGCTCATAGTAAGAAGATAATTACCATATAACTCCCTCTATGCAAGTCCCACACTCATCATCTCATAATCCTAGACCTACTCAGGCTGAATCTACTTTGCACAGTATGAAGGGGAGCTAAGAACATTGTGACTTGTTCTTATTAATGTAGACAAAAAAACCTTAGATAATTTAGGTCCCAAAGTAAATTCTTTGCCTATCTGAACTATCTGATTTAGCTGTTGATATAGCCTGAATAAACCAGATAATTTTACACCATTCTTTGGATTTAACTGTGTAAATGTCAATTTACAGACTAATAAAAAAAATTGCCTATTGCTCAAGCTGAATAGCTGAGTTACATAGGGTATAAACTAATCACTGCTCCTTTTATTACAGAGGATAATACAAACTATAACCTAGTTCTCTACTGGGTTTTTCCTTTTAAAAATTGAAGTATATTTCACATACAACATTATGGTGTACAACATAATGATTCTGTATTTGTATGTATTGTGAAATGATCATCACAATAAGCCTCGTTAACGTTTATCACCAGATATAGTTACAGACATGACTGAAGCAACTTAGCAGCAGCAGCAGCAGCATAGTTACAGAATTTTTTCTTTTGATGAGAACTTTCAAGATCTACTCTCTTAGCCACCTTCAAATATGCAATACAGCATTATTAACTATAGTCAGCATGCTATACATTATATCTCCATGACTTATGTATTTTATAACTGGAATTTTGTACCTTTGCCTACTGAGGTTTTTTTTTCAGTGCTTAAAATACCAAGACATTAAGCCTATAACTGGGCAGCAACCTCAACCAAGTGAAGATCCCTGCCTTTCTTTCCAATCCTCCTCCATTAATCATCTTGATTCAATATTCATGAATGAATATGAATGAATGAATAAACAAAAATACACTCTAATCTGAATGAATGAATAATGAAAATACTCTCAAAGATGGTTGAATCATATACAAAATTAAGTCGGTTACCTAGAGTCACAGCTCCTACAACAAATCCTTGGGCAGCAACTCTCATGTGAATAAGATGAATGGACATTTTCTGATCTCTTCTGTATTTCAACTTGTAAAGACCATAGGACACCACAGTCACAAAGCCTGCTATCCCTGTAAATTAAAAAAGTAGAGATTATATAAATAGCAGGCTAAAATTTCTCAAGAACTTAGAGATTTGAATAAAGGGCTGCCCAAGGGATCAGTATGTGGAAGATAAGCAAGCAAAACACCAAAAAATACTTCATTAATGGATTCAGTATTTGCAGTTTTGACTCTTTCAGAAAAAATCGAATTATATAGTATAGAAACTTGTCTAGTAGTTTTCCTAGGCATGGTTTCAAATTTGTAAGCAGTAAGACTTTTATTTGGTGCAGGCTGTTTAACCAGTGAGTGAACCAACCAAAATATCAGCATTCATAGCTTTTGGGTGTTTGGCTTTATTCCTCTCTACTTTTTATTAATATTAAATAAGGAGTAAATCTAGTGAAGAGATCTCTAGTCTTTCCCATTCTGTTGTTTTCCTCTATTTCTTTGCTTTGATTGCTGAGGAAGGCTTTCTTATCTCTTCTTGCTGTTCTTTGGAACTCTGCATTCAGATGCTTGTATCTTTCCTTTTCTCCTTTGCTTTTCGCTTCTCTTCTTTTCACAGCTATTTGTAAGGCCTCCCCAGATGGCCATTTTGCTTTTTTGCATTTCTTTTCCATGGGGATGGTCTTGATCCCTCTCTCCTGTACAGTGTCCTCTTTCAGTATCCTATCATTTTGCCTTTTCATACTGTTCATGGGGTTCTCAAGGCAAGAATACTGAAGTGGTTTGCCATTCCTTTCTCCAGTGGACCACATTGTGTCAGACCTCTCCACCATGCTCGCCCTTCTTGGGTGGCCCCACAGGGCATGGCTTAGTTTCATTGAGTTAGACAAGGCAATGGTCCTAGTGTCATTAGATTGACTAGTTTTCTTGAAAGACGAGAGATCTCTTCAAGAAAATTAGAGACACCAATGGAACATTTCATGCAAAGATGGGCTTGATAAAGGACAGAAATGGTATGGACCTAACAGAAGCAAAAGATATTAAGAAGAGGTGGCAAGAATACACAGAAGAACTATACAAAAAAGATCTTCACGACCAAGATAATCACGATGGTGTGATCACTCACCTAGAGCCAAACATCCTGGAATGTTAAGTCAAGTGGGCCTTAGAAAGCATTACTACAAACAAAGCTAGTGGAGGTGATGGAATTCCAGTTGAGCTATTTCAGATCCTGAAAGATGATGCTGGGAAAGTGCTGCACTCAATATGCCAGCACATTTGGAAAACTCAGCAGTGGCCACAGGACTGGAAAAGGTCAGTTTTCATTCCAATCCCAAAGAAAGACAATGCCAAAGAATGTTCAAAGTACCGCACAATTGCACTCATCTCACATGCTAGTAAAGTAATGCTCAAAATTTTCCAAGCCAGGCTTCAGCAATACGTGAACCGTGAACTTCCTGATGTTCAAGGTGATTTTAGAAAAGGCAGAGGAACCAGAGATCAAATTGCCAACATCGCTGGATCATTGAAAAAGCAAGAGAGTTCCAGAAAAACATCTATTTCTGATTTATTGACTATGCCAAAGCCTTTGACTGTGTGGATCACAATAAACTGGAAAATTCTGAAAGAAATGGGAATACCAGACCACCTGACCTGCCTGCCTCTTGAGAAACCTATATGCAGGTCAGGAAGCAACAGTTAGAACTGGACACGGAACAACAGACTGGTTCCAAATAGGAAAAGGAGTACGTCAAGGCTGTATATTGTTACCCTGCTTATTTAACTTATATGCAGAGTACATCATGAGAAACGCTGGGCTGGAAGAAGCACAAGCTGGGATCAAGATTGCCAGGAGAAATGTCAATAACCTCAGATATGCAGATGACACCACCCTTATGGCAGAAAGTGAAGAGGAACTAAAAAGCCTCTTGATGAAAGTAAAAGTGGAGAGTGAAAAAGTTGGCTTGAAGCTCAACATTCAGAAAACAAAGATCATGGCATCCAGTCCCATCACTTCATGGGAAATAGATAGGGAAACAGTGGAAACAGTGTCAGACTTTATTTTTTTGGACTCCAAAATCACTGCAGATGGTGATTGCAGCCATGAAATTAAAAGATGCTTACTCCTTGGAAGAAAAGTTATGAGCAACCTAGATAGTATATTCAAAAGCAGAGACATTACTTTGCCAACAAAGGTCTGTCTAGTCAAGGCTATGGTTTTTCCAGTGGTCATGTATGGATGTGAGGGTTGGACTGTGAAGAAAGCTGAGTGCCGAAGAATTGATGCTTTTGAACTGTGGTGTTAGAGAAGACTCTTGAGAGTCCCTTGGACTGCAAGGAGATCCAACCAGTCCATTCTGAAGGAGATCAGCCCTGGGATTTCTTTGGAGGAAATGATGCTGAAGCTGAAACTCCAGTACTTTGGCCACCTCATGCGAAGAGTTGACTCATTGGAAAAGACTCTGATGCTGGGAGGGATTGGGGGCAGGAGGAGAAGGGGAACACAGAGGATGGGATGGCTGGATGGCATCACTGACTCGATGGACGTGGATCTGAGTGAACTCCGGGAGTTGGTGATGGACAGGGAGGCCTGGTGTGCTGCGATTCATAGGGTCACAAAGAGTTGGACACGACTGAGCAACTGAACTGAACTGAAATCTAGTGAAGTGAAAGAAACTTTAATATCTTAAGTGAAAATGACATGTTGAGTTTTAATAAGAGGTAAAAAGGTGTGAATATTTGCATGAGAAGCCTGTGACTCTGGGAAGAACTGTGATTCTAAAAAATTCCAGAAGCCCATACAAATATTTTTGTATTCCTTACATATGTCAAGAAATGAATATACTGCTGTGACAACCAAGATTCTATGCAGTTAACTCTAAAACAGAAAACTGAATAGCAATCTATTGAATAGGGAAAATTCTAGTAAGTGATTTGAAACAGTGTGAGAAGTTAATCTATGACAAATCAAAATAACCATATAACAAATAAGGGGACAATTATCTGAACTAGCTTGAATTTACATCTCACACCAGACCCTACAAAAAAACTCTGGATGGGTTAGAGTTAAGTATGAAAACAAAACAAATTTATTAAGAAAATCTAGAAGAAAATAGAACAGAATATTTATGACATCTAAGAAAGGGGTAAGGTAGACTTAAAGTGCAGAGAAGGCAATGGCACCCCACTGCAGTACTCTTGCCTGGAAAATCCCATGGACGGAGGAGCCTGGAAGGCTGCAGTCCATGGGTCGCTGAGGGTCAGACACGACTGAGCGACTTCACTTTCACTTTTCACTTTCATGCACTGGAGAAGAAAATGGCAGCCCACTCCAGGGTTCTTGCCTGGAGAATCCCAGGGACGGGGGAGCCCGGTGGGCTGCTGTCTCTGGGGTCACACAGAGTTGGACACGACTGAAGTGACTTAGCAGCAGCAGCAGCAGACTTAAAGTAAGGACAAAAATGCTGTATTTTGATGACAGAATAAAGGAAACTTCTGCATGGTAAAAGTGTGGCTCTATTTTGGGGGATATCTCTTCTACTGATTTATGCATCTACCTTGATCAATACCACATTGTCTTGACTACTCTATCTGTATGGTAACCCTTAATATCAGGTAAGGATGATTCCTCCCAATTAATACTTTTTCTCAAAAAAGGCTGCTTTATGTCAAATCTCAACATGAATCAGCTGTACGTATACATGTATCCCCTCTTGAAGCTCCCTCCCATCTCTCTCCCCATCCCACCTCCTAGGTTAATACAGAGCCCCTGTTTGAATTTCCTGAGCCATATAGCAAAGCAATTATCCTTCAATAAAAAATAAATAAATTTTAAAAAAGGTTGTTTTAACCATTCTAGAACTTTTGCCTTTATATGAATTTTAGAATAAGCTTGTTTGTATCTACAAAAAAAAAAAAAAAACAAACCATTGCTGGTATTTTGATAGGAATTACACTAAACCCATAGATGAGTTTGGGGAAAACTGACATCTTTATTGAGTCATACAATCCACGAACACAGCAGTCTCTATATTCATTTAGGTCTTCTTTGATTTCTTTTATTAGCATTTTGTATTTTTCACCATACAGATTCTATAAATGTTTTCTGAAGCTTGAAAGTGGAAGTGTTAGTCACTCAGTCATGTTTGACTCTTTGCAACACCATGGACTGTGGCCTGCCAGGCTCCCCTGTCCCCTGTCCATGGAATTCTCCAGGCAAGAGTACTGAAGTGGGTAGCTATTCCCTTTTCTAGGGAATCTTCCTGACTCAGGGATTGAACCCATGTCTCCTGCACTACAGACAGATTCTTTACTGTCTGAGCCACCAGGAAAACCCTAATCATTTCATTTTCTTTAGAGTGACTATAAATGGTCTCATATCTTTAATTTTGGCTTCTATGTGTTTGTTGTTAGTATATGAAAATACAATTGATGCTTAAGTAGAATAGCAAGTTTTGACTGACTATGTTGGCATGTGTTTGTCTCTATGGGTGGGTAAGGATATATTTATTCTAAGAATCAGAGTAAATAATCACATTTATATGAAAATTTTGTATGCTAATTAGCAATAAGTGAAATTGAAATAAAAATGACAAAAATAGCAAAAACCAAATTACAATAAAACAATGATGGCAGGTACACTGAGAAACAGGTACAATGCTGAAAGCTCTGTAAAGATTTAGCCAAATCATCCTGGAAAGAAATCTGAAAAGATATAATAATTGATATTAAACTGAACATATGAGAAGTTTAAGAGGGAAGGGACATATGTATACCCACGACTGATTCATATTGATATATGACAGGAACCATCACAATATTGTAAAGTAATTACCCTCCAATTAAAAATAAAATAAAATAAAAAAACTGAACATGCTTCATGCCCTGAAAATTCTACTTTGGGGAAAATACTCCAAGGAAGTAAGCAAAAGAAAAGTCAAGAAGTTGACACAAAGATGTTTATGGCGACACTATGAGGAAAAACAAAACAACCCAAATGGCCCAAACAGAGGAAAAACTATCAGAGCTGTAAAAAAAATTGTAAATATAATTATACTTACATTATAGTATAATATACTACTATGAAATGTTAAGTAAAAGAAGCAAAAACAAATAATCTATTGACACACAGTTTAAATACATGTAATGTAACGTATTTAAAGTGTCATTATTTAGACCTTAGCAGTGACCATAATATTTTAAACAATATAAATCAATTATAACGACAGAAGTCAAGATAAGAAATTAAAATGTTCTATAAATTATCTGCATAGAATACTCCATCCTGCGGCAGAAAATACTTAGTAGATATTCTTAATAAAACGAGTAAAACAAACTAATAATATATATACAAATTTTATCATTTAGTTTTCTAGCAAAAACTTGGCTCTCTTCCCTTATCAAGACTCTGTTCTTACTTGTTTGTTTTGCTTCTTTTAAAGATTAAAGTCAGAACCTTTATTGTTTTCCATACAGAATCTCTGTAGTTTGTATATAATTGAGTTTAGCTGGAAACACTTTTATCTTTCTACTTTAATCACCCTAAATGTCTCTGGAAAAACAATTTAATTTACAACAGACACAGTGATTAATCTGTTCATTATAGTGATCTGTTCAAGTGACACTGAGTTCTTGAATTTTTTTTTTCTAGTTAAAAATGCTCAAGTGACACTGAGTTCTTGAATTTTCTTTTCTAGTTAAAAATAAATCACTATAAAATTATTTGCCTCCATTTCTTGTGCTATTACAAGCCTTAATTAAATGAAGTGAAACTTTTAAACACAGAATACTACTTTAAAGTAAAATTTTGATTCTTTTTGATACATGAATAATGACACATAAAGTTGTTAGATTTGTAGTGACATTTAATGGAAACATTTGACTTTATACCTATTTAGAAGCTTTTGTGGAATTAATCACAAACTTATGTTTGTCTGATTTATATACATATATATTTAAATTTTATTGAAGTATAATTGATTTACAGCCTTGTGTTAATTTCTGCTGTACAACAAAGTGATTCTGTTTTACATATATATTTTCTTATTCATATCCTTTTCCATTTATAGTTAATTACACTATATTGAGTATAGTTACCTGTATATATATATGATTTAAATACTTAAAAAAAAATAGTTTCCAGACTAAACACAAGGAAAGAGGGATGGCTGAAGTATACACTAATAATGCTTAGGGCACCTAAAGTATCCAAAAGAGAAGGAAGAGAAAGCTTAGCTTTTGAAACAAAATATTGGTGCTTAGATTTTTTTTTTTAACTCCACATATATATAGTATTTGATAAAAATGTAAACACATTAAATATGTGTTGAGAAAGGATAAAGAAGCCAAGACTCCAGATACAATTATAATAATATTGATACTTCTTGCATCAAGAGTTTATTTAACCATCAATCTTAGCATCTGGAACACATCAGGAAGCCAACAACAAGCCTCAGAGAATGAACACCAAAGTTCATGCTCTCAAGTATATAGGTAGGCCCAGACTTTCATTCAGAGCTTCTTAACGCTGAATTGACTCACAGTTCTTTTGAGCTTGGGTATCTAGCTTCTGGCAACACAGAATATTAGAAGCAGAAGTTTCTGACGGTACCCAAAAGTAATGGAAGAAAGAGAAAAATCTATAAACATTAGACACAAGAACTTAAAGAGATATGTAGATCTTCCTTAACTCATGATGGGATTACATCTTGATAAACCCATCATAAGTTGAAAGTACTGTAAGTCAAAAATTCATTTAATACAACCTCACCTATTGAACATCATAACTTAGCCTAGCCTACTTTGAATGTGTTCAGAGTACCTACATTAGCCTGTAGTTAGGCAAAATCATTGAATGCAGAGCCTATTTTATAACACAGTGTTGAATTTCTCATGTAATTTATTGACTATTGTACTGAGAGTGAAAAACAGGATGTTGGGTACAGAGTGGTTGTAAGGGTATTGGTTGTTTACCTTCATGATGGTGAGGCTGACTGGGAGCTGCTGCTGTCCAGCACCATCATAAGAGTATTGTATCACATATCATTAGCCCAGGAAAAGACCAACATTCAAAGTATGATTTCTACTTGAACGCACATTGCTTTCTCATCATCTCAAAGTCAAAAAGTCGTAACTATGTATACAGAGTCTCTGTATACATCTCAATAGTTCCTAACAGACTCAGTCTAATAAACTGAATTGGCTGCTACTGATTCTGAATCATTATAGAAAAGTTACAGTCTATTCAATCAATTGTATTTAGACTGGTTGGGAAGTTTTTAAAAAAAATTTTAATATAAAACTGTAATTTTATTTTTTATATTTATTTATTGGCTGTGCCAAGAGGCATGTGGGATCTTAGTTCCCCAATTAGGGATTGAACCCATCCCCCCTGCACTGGACATGCAGAATCTTAACCACTGGACCACCAGGGAAGTACTTGGCAATGAGTACTTTTAAACAGACTGTGAATGAAAATGAATTAAATGGAATAAAAATTTGATGCTTCATAATAATAATAGCTAACATTTACTGAGTATTTGTCATACACTAGGAACTGTGCTGAAAGTTTAACTCATACATGCATAGAAGGGGTTAGCTTCAATTATCTGAAAGTATTCAATTATATAAAATATTTCAATACTCAAAGATACTGGTCAAGGTATTATTGTGTTATTACAGTTTTACAGTATCCAGTCAAGGCTTGTACTTACCTACAGGGACAAACGGGGAGTCTCTAGATTTTCTGATCAGTCGGGATAACTGGCCTTCATCTTCATCTGCTGACCACTGGTTATCTGAAGACATTTTTCTCTCTAATAACTAGGGGATAAATGTGGTTGCTATGAATGATCAGAAAGAATCTGTTCCCTCTTCCAATATACTCTTAATTATGTGTTCTTCATTTGCTTGACATGACTGCTCAACTGAAATAAAGTTATCTTTCCTTCACCCTCTGCATTGTGGAATCCTTTCATTTTGTTTAGGGGTGGAGGAAAAAGAAATATACCGAGTGGTAAATAATAATCAGATTCCATGAATACAGAGTAAAAACATAGATCATAGGAGTGTTATTCAGTCCCCTTTCACTCCTCGGCATTTGTAATCACTGGGAACCTCAGAACTTCCACAAAGAGTAAGAGCAGAGTTTCTATTACAAAATACAGTTTTAAAGAATGATGGCAAAGCCAACAGAGGCAAAAATAACTCCAGATTTACAGTTGCTGGGAGAATGACCACTCCAGTTCTGCAGAATGTGTAGGGTACTATAACGTCATTGAGATTTTTACCAAGCACCTACCATGTACCAGGTACTACCCTAGTCAATGGAAATAATCTTCTTTGACTGCATAGGATGAATGAGGAAGCTAGCAAGAGCAACTATAATCACAATCAACATGATCTGGAAGTATCTGTTTGTTATCCGTGCAACCCTCTATTTTTAACCCTCATTTCTGAAATATGATGGCTTCATTCTTTGATATCAATCAGCTTTCATCAGAAAATGTAATCTGGTAAATGGCAGAAGCACAATACCTTTAGCGTACTCCACCACCTGCAGCCTGCCTTCTGGTGTTCGCTTAGCAGGACGCCGTGGATCAGAACAGGCTTTGCAAGGACGGGACACATTCAGGTGCAATTTCTAACTAACTGATAATGGGAAAGCCAGTACCCTCTTCCCAGCAAGGGGGAGTGGCCAGCTGGTATTGGCCAAGGTTTCATAAGCCCCAGGTCCTTATGAAACTTACTAGTAGCAGGACCTGGACCACAAACATTAGGTTTTCGAAGATAACATTCAAGGAAACATTAAGCTTTTCAAGAAAGGGCCTTTCCTTCTGTCTTCAAAAGGGCGCTCCCAATTCCCTCTGTGGTTGAGTCCCGGTTACCCAACTCCTAGTCCAGAAATTGAACGGAAAGTGGGGGCAGGGTTACAACAGTGGGTTTGTAGGTGAGAGTGGGGTTAGCCTTATGAGGCCAAGATTCTTGTTGTCTTTTAGTGCACTTGCCAGATGGCCGCCCACGGTGGCCGATCTGAGGCTGAGGAGCCGCGAGCCTGTCCCAGCTCACCTGACTGCCAAGCCCTCACACCTGAGTTCCACGTGGAGCTGAAAGCTGCGCGCTCGCCCTGCCAGGAGGACGTGACATCACTGCTCCCTCGGCCAATCCGAAGGCCCGGGGGCGGGAGACAGCCGGTGTGCGTGAGCTGCGGCTGCGCAGCGCGAAGCTACTCTGTCTTTCCCTGCGGGTGGTGGTGGAAGCTGTCTTCGCTGCTTCTGTGAGGGTGCACCCTTGAGGCCTCAGAGGAATTCTGACTCAGGTCTCCCAGCTGCAGCCACGAACGCCTCAGGTTGAGGACAGAGGAGCATGTAGAGTTCGCGCTTTTACCTTAGAAGTTTGAAGTTTTTAATTATTTTAGATTTACAGAAAAGTTCTGGAGAAGGAAATGGCAATCCACTCCGGTACTACTGCCTGGAAAATCCCATGGTCAGAGGAGCCTGGTAGGCTACAGTCCATGGGGTCGCAAAGAGTCGGACACGACTGAGCGACTTCACTTTCACTTTCCCAGAATAGTACAAAAAACTGTGTATCTGATAACTTAGATCCCCCTTAGTTAACATTTAGTCGCATTTGCTTTTTTTTCCTCTAGATATGGTTTCTTCCTTCCTATGAGCCGCTTCCTATGAGCTTGCACACGGATAGACCTGTACCCCTATATACTTCGTGTGCACTTGAGGCATTTTCTTACATAATCATCGTACAAAGAGTAAAATCAGGAAATTAGCAGTGCTATAATATGATAATCTCAAGAGTTTATTCACATTTCACTAATGGTCCCAATAATCCTTAACAGCAAAAAAAAAAAAAAAAAAATTTTTTTTTTTCTTGTGAAGGATCCAGTCCACTCCAATACATATTACATTTGGTTGTCAAGTGTCTTTTAGACTCCTTTAATCTGGAACATCTCCTTAGTTGGTGTATTACTCAAGATTCTTCAGAGAAACAGAACTGATAGGGTTGTTTTTTTTTTTTTTTTTTTTAATATCATTTGTTTCTTTGGCTGTGTTGGGTCTTAGCTGCAGCACACAGGATCTTCATTGTAACCCATGGACTCTGTAGTTTTGTCTCACGAACTCTAGAGCTCAGTGGGCTTTAGTATTTGCAGATTTTAAATTTCTGATACTACTCAGTGACTTTTTTTTCCCCTTCTGTGAAATGAACAGTGAAGCTGTCTGCTGAAAGGAACATTGTGGAAATGAGTGTGGTGAAGGTTTGTCCTTTGTGGCAACTGAGGGCAAATTATGAGATTTCTTAGCAACAATGAAAGTCTAACTCAGATTTTGTACTTTCTCCTGAGAGCAGCAGTGGAAGAAAATGGCTGGGATCAACTGTTTGTTTAACAAAGGTTAATTGAGTGCTGCAGACAGAAAGGTGTCTTAAGACAAATGCCCTGTCCTCAAGAAGCTTAAAATCAAGTTGGGGAGATGGATGAGTAAACCATTATCACGTGAGAACCTGTTGAGATGATGGGAGGAAGAGGTATGGACTTACAGGAGCTAAAGGATCTTAAAATTCAAACTGGAGAGTTAAAGAATTCTTTTAGAGAAAGTGACTTATGGGATTTTTTTTAAAAGAAAACTTATAGATTTTAGGTGAAGAGATGGTAGGGATGTTGCAGGCAGAGGGTACAACTTGTGGAAAGGCACAGAGGCAAACAGCAAAAGTGGTTCAAGGTGTAGAACTGGGTGGGAGTGGCTTGTAGAGGATGGAGCTATATGACCAGTGGGGCCAGATCATGAGACCCTTGCATTTTATTCATTAAAATTTTTTTATTGGACTATAGTTGATTTACAATATTGTGTTAGTTTCAGGTGTATAGCAAAGTGAATCAGTTCTCTCTCTCCATTAATATATATCCATTCTTTTTTTAGGTTCTTTTCCCATGAAAGTTGTTAACAAAATATTGAGTAGAGTTCCCTGTGCCATATAGGTCGTTATTAGTTACCTATTTTATTTACAGTAGTGTGTATATGTTAATCCCAATCTCCTAATTTATCACTTACTCCCACGTTTTCCCTTTGGTAACTGTAAGTTTGATTTCAAGATTTGTGAGTCTGTTACTATTTGTAAATAAGTTCTTTGTGTTGTTTTTAGAATTAGATTCCACATATAAGTGATATCATGTGATGTTTGTCTTTCTCTGACTCACTTCACTTAGTACAATAATCTCTGGGTCCATCCAGAGATTGCTGAAAATGGCATTATTCCATTCTTTTTTATGGCTGAGTAATATTCCACTGTATACCCGTACCATATTTTCTTTATCTGTTCATCTGCTGATGGACATTTTGGTTGCTTCTATGTCTTGGCTATTGTAAATTGTGCTGCTGTGAACATTGGGATGCATGTACTTTTTTGAATTATGTTTTTTTGTGAACATATACCAAGGACTAAGACTGCTGGATCATATGGTAGTTTGATATTTAGTTTTTTAAGGAACCTCCATATTGTTCTCCATAATGATTGTACCACTTTAAATTCCCACCAGTCGTGTAGAAGGGTTCCCCTTTCTCCACACCCTCTTCAGCAGTTTTTGTTTTTAGACTATTTGATGATGGTAGTTCTGACTGGTGTGAGGTGATTCACTGTTGCATTTTGCTAATGATTAGTGATGTTGAGTATCTTTACATGTACTTTTGGGCCATCTGTCCTTTTTGGAGAAGTATCTCTGGATCTTCTGTTCATTTTTTGAGTGGGTTGTTCTTTTGGTATCAAGCTCCATGAACTGTTTGTATATTTTGGTGATTTATGCCTTGTTGGTCACTTTGTTTGCAAATATTTTCTCCCATTCTGTTGGTCGTCTTTTCGTTTTGTTTATGTTCTGTTTTGCTGTGCAAAAGCTTTTAAGTTTAATTAGGTCCCGTTTGTTTATTTTTGGTTTTATTTTCATTACTCTAGAAGGTGGATCAAAAAAGATATTGCTATAATTTATGTCAGAGTGCTGCCTATGTTTTCCTCGAAGAGTTTTAGGTCTTTAGTCCATTTTTAGTATATTTTTGTGTCTAGTGCTAGAGAGTGTTCTAATGTCATTCTTTTACATGTAGCTGTCCAGTTTTCTTGGCATCACTTATTGAGGAAACTGTCTTTTCCCCATATATATTCTTGCTTCTTTTGTCAATGATTGACCACAGGTATGTAGATTTATTGCTGGATTTTCAGCTCAGTTCCTTTGATCTATATTTCTTCTTTTGTGCCGGTGCCACACCTGTACTCAGAAAACTGTAAGGTGCTGATGAAAGAAATCAAAGATGACACAAACAGTTGGAAAGAAATACCATGTTCTTGGATTGGAAGAATCAGTTTTGTCGACATTGAGGCAGGAGGTAGCCGGGCCCCAGGCTAGGCAATTTCAGCTATTCTCTTGTTTACATTTCTTGGTACAAGATAAAGGTGAGCTGTAGGTTAGATACTTACAACCAGCTTCCTGTTTGCTCTTCCACATGGAAGTAACAACTGAAACAGGGTAAATAGCCAGGCTTTGTCTCCTGAGGACACCTTAAAATAACAGTCATGGGAGGAATAGAGAGGGGCTAAACCTTGTCTGAGTAAAAGGATCAGGAGGTCGTATATTTCCCATCCTTGGGCCAAGGCTTCTTAGGGGTCAAAAAGGAGGGGACCCCACTCTCCCATGATATGTGATGCTAATATGTGATCTCATTGGCCTCTGGGATGGAATCCATCTTGGAAAAAATGTTGCACACGTGTGTTGGGGAGAGGCTTATGGTAGGTCAAGTGTGGAAAAAGAAACCAGATAATTGGCTAAAGGTGTTGGAGAAGACTCTTGAGAGTCCCTTCGACTGCAAGGAGATCCAACCAGTCCATTCTGAAGGAGATCAGCCCTGGGTGTTCTTTAGAAGGAACGATGCTAAAGCTGAAACTCCAGTACTTTGGCCACCTCATGCGAAGAGTTGACTCATTGGGAAAGACTGATGCTGGGAGGGATTGGGGGCAGGAGGAGAAGGGGACGACAGAGGATGAGATGGCTGGATGGCATCACCGACTCGATGGACGTGAATCTGAATGAACTCTGGGAGTTGGTGATGGACAGGGAGGTCTGGTGTGCTGCGATTCATGGGGTCGTAAAGAGTCGGACATTGCGGGGGACTGCCCGTAATGGGTTAAGTCCTGGGAGCTGCTTGGCGTGTTTGCCGAGCCCTAAGGACTTGTTCCTTAAGGCCCTGTCCCGCCCCTCCTGAGAATGTCATCATGACCTTATAGCTCCAGGGGAGTCTAAGCAATTGCCATTCTTCAGAAACAAGTATTGTTTGCCTGTATACAATAAAGGGAGTCTGGTGATCTTGTTGATTGATTATTGATTGTTGTAAATACTGCTTGAGAAATGTCATATGTCACGTAGGCTGCACTATAAATATTGTTACTGAAATAAAGGAGACTATCAGCCATTTTGGTCTGATCCTCTCAACCCCATCTTTCTGTCTCAGTCTCTTTCTTTTCTCAGCGATCGAGCTCCGTTTCCCGTGTCTCCCGGGTAGGGAAAAAACCTTGCAGTGCTGGCCGCGGCAGGTGGCGCCCAACGTGGGGCTCGAAAACGACAGCTCTTCGCCACTACTCATTATATGAACGAGTGAGTAATTGCACGGTGTCGGTGCTAATTAGTAAGAAGTGGAGTAGTAAGGATTATTGTTGAGAGTATAAATCATGGGGCAGACGCACAGCCGTCAATTGTTTGTACATATGTTATTTGTTATGTTGAAACATAGAGGTATTACTGTTTCTAGACCAAAATTGACTAATTTTCTTTCTTTTATTGAAGAAGTTTGTTCTTGGTTTCCTAGGGAAGGGACCGTTAATCTAGAGACATGGAAAAAGGTAGGAGAACAAATTAAAACGCACTATACTTTGCATGGTCCAGATAAAGTGCCTATAGAAACCTTGTCCCTCTGGACTTTAATACGAGATTGCTTAGATTTTGACAATGAAGAGTTAAAACGGTTAGGTAAATTGCTCAAAGAGGAAGATAAAGCAGCGAATGAGCCAGAATATGCTGTTCCAGAGGGGCTAGAGGGTAAGCCACAACCACTTAAATCTCCCCAGTCTCTTGATGTAAATGACGTTCTTTCCTCTGAAGACGCGGATGAATTAGAGGAGGAAGCCGCTAAATACCACCATGAGGATTGGGAGTTTTTAGCTCAAGAGGAAAAACACAAGGCTTCTGACGATGACCTGATGGAATGTATCAAAAAACTTGCTAAATTGTTATGCAGTTCAAACCATAAGGTTAATCTTTCTGCTTCTGCTCCTCCTCTCCCTCCCGCTTATGCTCCTTCTGTTGTTGCTGGATTGGATCCCCCACCTGGACCAGTGGTTCCTTCATCATCTCAGGACACCATTTCTCCTTTACAGAAAGCTCTGCGACAGGCTCAGCGATTGGGTGAGACAGTATCTGATTTTGCTTTAGCTTTTCCTGTGTTTGAACAAAACAACCAACGATTTTATGAGGCCTTGCCTTTTAAACAGTTAAAAGAATTAAAAGTTGCTTGTTCTCAATATGGTCCCACCGCTCCTTTTACTATGGCAATGATTGAAAATCTAAGAACTCAAAATTTGCCTCCTAATGATTGGAAACAAATAGCCAGAGCCTGTCTTTCGGGTGGAGATTATTTATTATGGAAATCAGAATATGTTAAACAGTGCGGCCATATTGCAGATGTAAATCGGCAACAAGGTATTCAAACTTCTTATGAAATGTTGATAGGGGATGGCGCTTATCAAGCTACTAATGCACAATTAAATTTTTTACCAGGTGCTTATGCACAAATATCTAATGCCGCACGACAAGCATGGAAAAAACTTCCTAGTTCTAGTACCCGGACTGAGGATTTGTCTAAAATTAGACAGGGGCCTGATGAGCCCTACCAAGATTTTGTGGCCAGACTGTTGGATGCCATTGGTAAAATTATGTCTGATGAACATGCTGGTATTATTCTTGCCAAACAGCTGGCCTTTGAAAATGCCAGTTCAGCATGTCAAGCTGCCCTGCGACGTTATCGCAAGAAGGGGGATTTATCTGATTTTATTCGAATTTGTGCAGATATCGGTCCTTCATATATGCAGGGCATAGCTATGGCTGCCGCCCTGCAGGGAAAAAGCATAAAACAGGTTTTATTTCAACAACAAGCTAGAAACAAAAGAGGTACTCAGAGAGTTAACAACAATTCCGGCTGTTTTGTTTGTGGCCAACCCGGACACCGAGCTGTCGTATGCCCACAAAAATATCAAGCAACTACTAATACCCCCAACCTTTGCCCTCGTTGTAAAAAGGGTAAACATTGGGCTAAAGATTGTCGTTCTAAAACAGATGTACAAGGCAATCCTTTACCCCCACTTTCGGGAAACTGGGTGAGGGGCCAGCCCCAGGCCCCGAAACAATGTTATGGGGCAACAGTGCAAGTCCCAAGCGAACAATCGCCGATTTGCACCGAGCCACAAAAGGTAGTGCCGGACTGGACCTCAGTTCCACCTCCTACACAGTATTAACTCCTAAAATGGGGGTTCAGACTTTAGGCACTGGAGTATTTGGACCCTTGCCCTCAGGCACAGCGGGTCTTGTTCTGGGACGCAGTAGTATGTCTTTAAAAGGATTAATTGTTTTCCCTGGAGTTATTGATTCAGATTACACAGGAGAGATAAAAATCTTAGCATCAGCTCCTAATAAAATTATAGTTGTCACTGCTGGACAACGTATAGCACAGTTGTTGCTCATACCCATTATACAGAGGGGAAAAGCAATCAACAAAGACAGGACTGACAAAGGTTTTGGTTCCTCTGACGCTTACTGGATTCAAAATGTCACGGAACAACGACCTGAACTATGTCCAAAAATTAATGGGAAGAAATTTCGGGGTGTTCTTGACACAGGAGCTGATATTAGTGTTATTTCTGGATACCATTGGCCTTCTTCATGGCCCAAACATATTGCTATTTCAACTCTTCAAGGAATAGGACAGACTACTAACCCTGAGCAAAGCTCAGCCTTGTTAAGTTGGGAAGATGAAGACGGACATTCCGGAGAATTCCGGCCTTATGTTTTGCCCCATCTCCCTGTTAATTTGTGGGGAAGAGATGTTCTGAGCAAAATGGGAGTATATTTATATAGTCCGTCCTCAGCAGTAACTTCCCAGTTATTAGATCAAGGTCTTCTGCCGCATCAGGGACTTGGGAAACAAAATCAGGGTGACAGTCAACCCCTTGATTTATATCCAAAAATGGATCGAAGGGGACTTGGGTGTTTTCCTTAGGGACCTCTGGTTTTCCTGCGACTCATGCCGATCCTATTGTCTGGAAATCTGAGGATCCGGTCTGGGTCGATCAGTGGCCCCTCTCTCAAGAAAAACTCTTAGCTGCCCAGCAACTGGTGCAGGAACAGTTGCGGCTTAGACATATAGAGCCTTCTACTTCTGCCTGAAATTCCCCTATATTTGTTATTAAGAAAAAGTCTGAAAAGTGGCGACTGTTACAAGATCTTCGTAAAGTTAATGAAACCATGATGCTTATGGGAGCATTGCAACCTAGATTGCCTACTCCTTCTGCTATACCTGCTAATTCTTATATGATTATTATTGATTTAAAAGATTGTTTTTACACTATTCCTTTAGCAATTCAGGATTGCAAGGATTTGCTTTTAGTGTGCCATCCACTAATTTCCAGGAGCCCATGCAGCGGTACCAATGGAAGGTCCTTCCCCAAGGAATGGCAAATAGCCCGACATTGTGTCAGAAATTTGTTGCTACTGCCCTTGCCCCTATAAGAAAAGCGTTCCCGAATTTATATCTGGTACATTATATGGATGATATCTTGTTGGCACATGTGGATAAACAACTATTGGGTGAGGCATTTGCCTCCTTGCAAAAACATTTAACAATTAATGGTTTAATAATAGCAGAAGACAAAGTACAAACTTATTTTCCTTATACTTATTTAGGCTTTACATTATATCCAAAAACTTATTGCACTCAGTTGATTAAATTAAAAATTGACAACCTGCACACTTTAAATGATTTCCAAAAATTACTAGGAGATATAAATTGGATTCGACCCTATTTAAAAATACCTACCTATGTCTTACAACCCTTATTTGATATTTTAAAAGGAAATACGGACCCTACTTCTCGTAGAGAATTGGGTCCTGCTGCCAAAACAGCCTTAGAGACGGTAGAGTCTGCTATTAGAGAACAACAAATTACTTATTGTGATTATACAAAACCGTGGGGATTATATATTCTTGCAACTCCTCACTCTCCTACAGGGGTCCTATACCAGACTAAGCCAATGCGCTGGATTTATTTAGCATCCACTCCTGATAAAAATTTGCTACCTTATTATGAGCTTGTTGCTAAAGTAGTGGCTAAAGGCCGGGTTGAGTCTATTCAATATTTTGGAAAAGAACCTCCATTGATTTGTATACCGTATACAACAGAGCAACAAAATTGGTGGTTTCAATTCTCTGATAAATGGGCCCTTGCTTTTGCCAATTTCCCTGGACAAGTTATACATCATTATCCTGCAGATAAATTATTACGTTTTGCTATGCATCATCCTTTTATTTTTCCAAAAATAGTTAAAAATCAACCTATCAATAATGCCACTCTTTTGTTCACAGATGGTTCTTCCAATGGCATTGCAGCTTTAATTATTAATGACCAATCTTATTATACTCAAACTGCTTTTTCTTCTGCCCAGGTTGTCGAATTATTTGCAGTGCATCAAGCTCTACTGACGGTTTCAACTCCCTTTAATTTATTCACTGATAGTCAATACATCGTTCGGGCTTTAAATGTGTTAGAAACTGTTCCTATTATAGGTACTTCATCAGAAGAAGTGTTTACTTTATTTTCATCTATCCAGGCTACTATACAAGCTCGGCAACATCCTTGTTATTTTGGACATGTCCGAGCTCATTCTTCATTGCCAGGACCGATATTTCATGGTAATCATGTTGCTGATTCACTAACTAAACAACTTTTTTATCAATCTGCTGTTAGTGCTGCTCAAACCTCTCATGCTTTACATCATCAAAATAGTCATTCCTTGCGTTTGCAGTTCAAGATTTCCCGTGAAGCAGCTCGACAAATTGTTAAAAATTGCCCTACACATTCTCAATTTTTTGTCCTACCCCAATATGGCATTAACCCACGCGGCCTTCGCCCTAATCATATTTGGCAAACGGATGTCACCCATGTCCCTCATTTCGGCCGTCTTAAATATGTTCATGTCTCTATTGACACTTTTTCTCATTTTCTCATGGCTTCCCTTCATACTGGAAAAGCTACTCGTCATTGTATACAACACATGTTTCTGTGTTTCTCTATCCTAGGTGTCCCTCAAATTATTAAAACTGACAATGGCCCTGGCTATGTCAGTCGATCTTTCCAACGCTTCTGTGCTTCCTTTCATATTCAGCATAAAACTGGAATACCCTACAACCCGCAAGGACAAGACATTGTGGAGCGAGCCCATCAACGTTTAAAACATCAACTTTTAAAACAAAAACGGGGGAATAATGAGCTATATGCCCCTTCACCGCAAAATGCTTTACATCATGCTTTATTTGTTTTAAATTTTTTAACTTTAGATTCACAGGGGCTTTCTGCCGCGCAACGACTATGGGGAGACCATCACCTGAAGAAGAAACCCCTTGTGAAATGGAAGGATCCCCTCACTGGACGATGGTCTGGACCAGATCCGGTACTGATTTGGGGGCAGGGTCATGTCTGTGTTTTCCCACAGGATGCCGAAGCGCCGCGCTGGATCCCGGAAAGGCTGGTACGCGCGACGGAGGAGGTCCCTTGTGTACCAAATGCGACGGATGTCCCTCAATGATGATGTGGACAATTTGCCTACTTCACAGCAGATCCATGCATTGATGCAGCGAGCCTGGAATGAAGCCCATACCCTGCCGCCGGTGACCCTTACAAACACGTTAATCATGCTGCTCATGATATTACAACAAATACAACAAGGGACGGCCTTAACATACTGGGCTTATGTCCCAGATCCACCATTAATTCAACCTCTGGGATGGAATGAGGAAGTGCTTCCTGTGTATGTTAATGATACGTTCCTCCTGGGTGGAACATCCAACACTCATATTCAATCCCAACAAGCTAACATCTCCTTTTTTGGACTCACCGCACAATATCCCATGTGTTTTTCCTACAAGATAAATCAACCTTTCTGCATAACTGTATCTGCTTTTACCTCTTACCCACAGGTGACAATTCCAGGTATCGCGCATGAAGCAGGCCGTATAACACAGCATGCAGGAACTGGACCTTTACATATACCATTCTGTGACCGTGACATCAGCATAAGCATAGGCATTGATGTTCCTTGGACACTCTGCCGAGGAAGAAACGCAACTGTCTACGACATCAATAATGCTGGCACAACATTCTTGTGGGACTGGGCACCAGGGGGAACCCCTGAATTCCCAGAATATAGGGGACAACATCCTCCCATCCTGACGATAAAACCCCATAAGATCTATCAGACAGAACTGTGGAAATTACTGGCTGCCTTTGACTATGGTTATGGATTGTATCGTCAACCAAATATTAGTGGGACTAAATATGGGAGTATAGGTATCGCTCATCGATACCCCCAGGCTTGTGTACCTTTTCCTTTTATGCTATTAATGGGATCTATATATATTAATCAGACTCATAATGTCTAACACATAAATTGTTCAGATTGCGTTTTAACAAATTGTATAAGAGGAGTCTCCAAGGGAAAACAGGTCTTAGTAGTAAAACAACCTGCCTTTATTATGACACCTGTAAAAATTACTGAAACTTGGTATGAGGAATCTGCTTTAGAATTGCTACAACGCATTAATTCAGCACTGAGCCGTCCCAAAAGGGAGATTGGTCTTATAATCCTTGGGATAGTTTCTCTCATTACCCTTATTGCCACAGCTGTAACTGCTTCGGTTGCATTAGCTCAATCAGTACAAGATGCTACTGTTGTAGATTCTCTAGCTTATAATGTTACCAAGGTGATGGGAACTCAAGAGGACATAGATAAAAAAATAGAAGATAGACTTGCTGCTTTATATGATACTGTAAGAATTTTGGGAGAAGAAATTCAAAGCCTTAATTTTAGAATGAAAATTCAATGTCACGCTAATTATAAGTGGATTTGCGTTACCAAAAAGCTTTATAACAACTCTGACTTTCCTTGGGATAGGATTAAAAAACACCTCCAAGGTATTTGGTTCAATTCCAATATCTCCCTTGATTTGTTACAATTACATCATGAGATTTTAGAAATCGAAAATGCGCCCAAGGCTTCTTTGAACATAGCTAAGACCACGGAAGATTTTCTTAGCAATCTATTTTCTAACTTTCCCAGCCTTCATTCTTTACGGCAGAGCATGATTGTGGTTGGAGTTATTTTGACCACTATACTTATTCTAATGTGTATGGCCCCTTGTTTGATCAGGGGCATAAGAAGAGAAGTTTTAAATATGAAAAGTATGATACACCGCAACATGCTGCATCATAGACATCTCATGGAGCTTTTAAAAAATAAAGAAGGGGGAGCTGCGGGGGACTGCCCGTAATGGGTTAAGTCCTGGGAGCTGCTTGGCGTGTTTGCCGAGCCCTAAGGACTTGTTCCTTAAGCGCCCTGTCCCGCCCCTCCTGAGAATGTCATCATGACCTTATAGCTCCAGGGGAGTCTAAGCAATTGCCATTCTTCAGAAACAAGTATTGTTTGCCTGTATACAATAAAGGGAGTCTGGTGATCTTGTTGATTGATTATTGATTGTTGTAAATACTGCTTGAGAAATGTCATATGTCACGTAGGCTGCACTATAAATATTGTTACTGAAATAAAGGAGACTATCAGCCATTTTGGTCTGATCCTCTCAACCCCATCTTTCTGTCTCAGTCTCTTTCTTTTCTCAGCGATCGAGCTCCGTTTCCCGTGTCTCCCGGGTAGGGGAAAAACCTTGCAGTGCTGGCCGCGGCAGGACATGACTGAGCAACTGAACTGAACTGAAACTAAGACTCAAAAGAACTGTCCTATGTAAACGACTCAACCACCTTTTACTCCTTCTTGTGCTCCTCCTCCCTAGGGGGGATGCCCACACCCTTTCCCTCTGGGTGTGCATCTCTGCCTTGCTTCTATCTTAAACTGTCTCTGTGTCTTCTCCCACTTATTGTTGTGCTATGTCCCTAATAATAAATCTTGTACCTGCATTTACAGTTTTTGCCACCATAAGAAATGCATTTTTCCCTGGGGGCAAAGATCCAGGGAAAAATAGCTTCTAGCCTCTACCACTTGTTGATCTGATGGCTAGGATTCCTGGTTTTCATCCAGGCTGTGAAAGTGAAAGTATTAGTCGCTCAGTCATGTCCGAGGCTTTGCAACCCCATGGACTGTAACCTGCCAGGCTTCTTTGTCCCTGGAATTCTCCAGGCAGGAATACTAAAGTAGGTTGCCATTCCCTTCTCCAGGGGATCTTTCCAACCCGGAGACTGAACCCAAGTCTCCCACATTGAAGGCAGAATCTTTACCGTCTGAGCCACTAGGGAAGCCCAGGCTACTCAGGTTCACTTCCTGGGCAGGGAATTAGGGTCTTGCTTCACACCACCACTCACTGCTGCCTCTCCAAGATCAAAATGACTATACTATCATACGTTTGTCAAAAATTCATCAAACTGTACAATTAAAATGGGTTGATTTTGTTATACATACATTATACATCAATAAACTGATTTAAATTTTTTTAAATGCGTAGACTACCCTAGGCAGTCTACAGATTCAGTGCTGCCGCTGCTGCCAAGTCACTTCAGTCGTGTCCGACTCTGTGCGACCCCACAGACGGCAGCCCACCAGGCTCCCCCGTCCCTGGGATTCTCCAGGCAAGAACACTGGAGTGGGTTGCCATTTCCTTCTCCAGTGCACGAAAGTGAAAAGTGACAGTGAAGTCGCTCAGTCATGTCCCACTCTTCGCGACGCTATGGACCACAACCCACCAGGCTCCTCCATCCATGGGATTTTCCAGGCAAGAGTACTGGAGTGGGGTGCCACTGCCTTCTCCACAGATTCAGGGCAATCCCTCTCAAATTACCAATGCCATTTGTCATAGAAATAGAACAAAAATGTTTTAAATTTGTACGGAAACACAAAAGACCCCGAATAGCCGAACAGTCTTTAAATAGAAAAACGGAGCTGGGGGAATCAGGCTTTCTGATTTCAGACTATACTACAGAATCTTGCATTTTAAGCTAAGGATTTTGAACTTTGATCTGAAAGCCACGAGAAGCCACCAAAGGATTTCAGGCAGGAAATGATTTTTTATTTAGCTTCCAGAAGCATCATAGAGAACAGTTTGGGAGGGGTAGGGCTGTGGTGAGGCTTGCTTAATTGAAGTAAGGAGTGATGTATACAGAAGCGAGGGAAGAAGGAGGGAAGGGTTGGTATCTGGTTGTAGGAAGAAAGAAAAAGCTAGGATGATGTCTTGGGTTCCCAGCTTGAGTAACAGTGACAAATAGTAATTTTTCTATTTGCTGAGATTAAACAAGTAATAAGCAGGTTAGAGGTAAAGGAGACCCATAGTCAGATATTGGCAGATTTTATGGCAATAGGAAAATAAGGCATGAGTGGGAGGGTTGTGACAAATTGATTTACACCGCAGTCCAGCCTGGTTAGAGAAGGGAATCAATCTTGGTTGGTAGCCAAGACAGATTAGACTTATCCAAGGTTTCTAATTTGAAAAATGGGTGGGAGAGGTAAAAGGCTGGAAGGCTGGGTTTCAAGAATGAAACTTTAGAGTAAAATTTTATATGTGGCACTTTGGAGGTTATAATGATGTGCTTCGATAGATGTTCAGTATGTCTGTTTTCCTCTAGAAATGGTAAGTTTATTTGTAGGAGCATTTTTCCCCCCAAGGAGAGGATCTGTATCTTTCATCAGACTCTCAAGGAAATCTCTTATGACCCTATAAAAATTAAGAATTGGTATTAGCCCCATTATAACCTATTTCTCATATTTTCAGACATACCTGGCATGCAGTTGCTATATGAGCAGAAGGCAAATGTTTCTCTATAAAATTTAACTCAGAAGGGCCCTACAGAATATGAAGGGAAGCAAATAAAAGCACAATAGCAAAAAGGTAGCTGACAGGTTAGCAACGTATTAATAGTGTCTGCTCTCTCCAGTGTTTCCTCCCACTTTTAATATTGGGGCAGATGAGGGGTATGCACTGGCATGCAGTTTGGTATATGGCATCATTTATGTTTATAAATAAATGTATATCTTACTGTTTAAGCCTTTGGTTTTTTAGAAAGAAAGTTTTTAGATTTCTTTGTTCCTAAGCTTTGGTGGACAATAAAGTGGAACAAAAAGCTCTTCCTCTGGGATCAGAGTTAATAATTTGTTCCCATAACCTGAGAGGTGAGATAGAATTTGAAAGGAGTGCTGTTTCTTTTATAAGCTTAATACTAGCTGCTTAGCTTGACAGGTAAAATGGAAGCCAATATTGGAGGGACTAAGAAAATCCTGTAAGTATCCACAGTACTCCCTGGAGAAGTTACGTTCAGCAGCTGAAGCAAATGCATTTCATGCAGCTGCCAATTTTTTATGGTCAGGTACAAAAATGAGAGCTTTTCCAAGTTTTTACAAAAGATTTTAAAAATACGGACTCTTCAGAAAACATTATACTGTGTAATAATTAAGTCAGTTGGAATTCCAGGATGACATTTATAGAAATGAAGGATCTTTTCTAATAGGAAAGTAGTCTTTATTCCCCTCACAAATACTTAGGGAGGCAGGGTCTTGACCACAGTGAGGGGCCATGTGGAGCAGTTCCAGTGCTCTTACTAACCATCTTATATATTGTTTCATCTTCACAAAAATCCTAGGAGATGTGGGTACTGCTACCCTCTTATGTTAAGTGAGTAAAATATTAGTGAAATGTGGTGATGAGATTTGTTCAAGTATCCTGACTTCAGGGACTTCCTTGGTGGTCCAGTGGCTAAGACGCTGCACTTCTAAAGCAGGGGGCCCGAGTTTGATCCCTGGTCGGGGGACAAGGGAGCTTCCCTGATGGCGATAGTATTAAAGAGTCTGCCTGCCAGTGCAGGAAATGCAAGAGATGTGGGTTCGGTCACTGGATCGGGAAGATCCCCTGGAGTAGGAAATGGCAGCCTGCCCCGGTATTCTTGCTTGGGAAATCCCCATGGACAGAGGAGTCTGGCAGGAGTCCATGGAGCCACAGAGAATTGGACAAAACTGAGCAGCAAGTGACTAGATCCCGCATACTGCAACTAAAGATCCTGCACCTGGTACAGCCAAAATAAATACTTAAAAACAAACAAACATTCTGGAAGCTTTTTTCACTGGACCACAATGCTGGGGAAAGCATTGAGGTGTCAGTTGATAGAGGCCTTCAATACAGAGCTGAGCAGCTTAAATTCAGTTTAATGATGAATAGATATCTTTGTAATTTTGAGTTGTGGGAATGGTCAAACTAAATTGTTCTGGAAATTATGAGCTCATGCTCAGAAAGGGGTGATGAAGAAGTGGAGGCGTGGAGACCTGTTTGAAGCATTTTCTGGTATGAGAGATCAGGACTTGGGTGAGATGTCTGTTTCTGCCTTAGGAAGCCACTTTGTACCCCAGGAAAGTTGTTTGCTGAACTTCTGCTTTATTGTGGGTTGAATTGGGTGAAAGAGGGAAAGGAAGGTTAAGTCAGTTGTAAAAGGAATGTCTTTGTACTACTCTATCCAGATGTATTATCCCCTCCTTGCCTTAAGAGCTACTTCTCTGTCATACCCTTGAATCAGGTGACACCTGGCAAGTTCCAGCATAAATGGTTTATCACTCTAGCCATCCCCATTCAGTCTATACGTGTGGTCATCCAGGCATTAATTCTGAGGCTAAGAAGGTGGCTGTGGAAATGCAGTAGAAGGGACCAGTTGAGAGATATGTGGAAGAGGCAGGACTTGATGATGAATCCATTGGCTTCACAGTGAGCACCTGCTCTATAGTACACAGTGTATTGGGCATGTAGAAGAAAGGAGGAACAGACTGGTGGCTATTAATGAGTGCTAAGAGATTTCTCAAAGAACCAACTTCTTGAAACAGCCAGCAAATGCTTTCTAGGGCATCACTTTACCTGTTCCTTAGGAAATCATTACAGATATTGAGGAAGCTGGAAAATGTTGGGTTTATTTAGGGAAGAAGAGAGTGAATTCTCTGTTGATGTGGTAAATCCGAAATATCAAAGTCATGGCAATTGTGAGGTTTAGGAATCTTCTTCACATAGATGGTGGTTCACAACCTAAGTTTATAAGAAACTCTCAAGGGACTGAACACAGACCAAATGAGTCTTAGGGGATGATTCAAGAGAATTGGTGGAGGAAGGGGCAAACGGTTATAGAGACTAGGATTCGGAAGAGCTGGAGAGGCAGGGCAGCACTGTAGGGAAGTCTGGGCTTTGGAGTCAGCTGAACTCTGTGGGAATACCAGGATGGCCATTCACTCTGTGGCCCTGGCAAGTGACAGAACATCCACTGGTCTGCTTTCTTCTTCGTCGGGTGCAGATAATTGCACCTGCCTGGTAAAGTTGTGAGCACTGTACGAAATAATGCTGTAAAACTCCCTAGTATAAAGAAGGTGGGTAATAAATGAACATTTTTATTATTAGCTGCAGGAGACGGTTGATATCAGTTTCAGATACATTTTAAAGACCGTGAAGGATGCAGGCCTGGGTTGCACTATGGGATGTGAGAGATTTTTATCTTTAAAAGTGGTGAGTTCTGGGAACCTCCCTTGAGGCCCAGTGGTTAAGACTATACTTCCAATGCAGGGGGTGTGAGTTCAATCTCTGGTCAAGGAGCTCAGATCCCCTATGCCATTTGGCCAAAACAAAAAGGTAGGTTCTGAATGGTAATTTTCCTTGTTCCCATGTAATTCTCTGTAGGTTCCCAAATAGTTTCCTTTAGAAACAAAATAATGTCAACATCATCTGCGTATTATTATTTTTTTTAAAAAAACTGAACTAGAAATTGGGAACACTGGCCACTTTATATTCATTTCCTGGGCCTTCAGTTAATATGACATTTGCCTCAGTTCTGTGGTGATTCCATGGTTCAGGGAATCCTGGTTATTCTTTATGTAGCCTGAATGCTTTTGGTTTTAAATATTGAGGTATTTAAAGTGACACTTATTTAATTGCTTTATTTTTTGCTTTTGTTGACATTAGTCTGCTATGATTCATTACACCATGAACTCCTTAACAGATAAATAAGAACTGAATTTCAGTTATGTTAAGTTCTGTGTTTTCTAAAGCAATACCAAAGAGAAAGGCTTGTATTAGGGTCAGAAGTACAAAAGGAACTCTTATGTAATGCTTGCCTCACTTTCTATTCAAGTGTGAAATATGTAGGAATTCAGGGGAAGCAGCTGGATTATTGGAACAGTTAGGAACAGGATACAATAAATATATAAATATAAAATTTAGTAAGTTTTTGTTGTTAGCCATTAAAATAAGTGTTGAGCTTGTGGACCCAGGGTCTTAACAAAATTAGGAACAAGCTGATGGAAATAGTAGCCATCCCAAAATCTGCCCTTCGGGTTCCCAGCCCTGCCTACTGTCTTTCAGTTCCTTGAAGATATTGTTTTTCTTTTTGTTTTTTGTTTGTTTGTGACACAAGCTGTTCCATTAGGCTGAAAGACTCTATTCATCCTCTGAAATTCAGCTCAGATGTCACTTCCTCAAGGAAGCCTCTGATCCTCTCCCTGGGAGGGTCAGATTTCATTCTCCTGAACTTCTTCCTCAGAGCGAGCGAGCGCTGATCACAGCAGTATATGCTCCCTGAGGGCAGAGGACAAGTCTAGCTTATTCACGGCTCTAAGCCAAGCTCCAAGAGCAGAGCACACAGCAGGCACGCAGTAAGTGTTGAATGAAGTTCACAGTAGGCACTCAGTAAATGTTGAATGAAGTTCAGTATTTATTAAGCACTAAGTACCTCACCTCACTAACTCCTCACAGTAACCCTTTAGGTAGATATTATCCCCATTAACAGATGACCAGAGTGACACTAGAGAAGTAACTTGCCTCAGGCCATATAGTCAATGAATGACACAGCCAGAACTTGATTCATGTCATTTTGATGGCAAAGCCAGTGTCCTTTTTATCTTCTATTTCTCTCATTGCATGCTATTATCCCACAGAAAAGCCAGTGTTATGAACATGGCACTATGCTTAGAAAGACAAATAGAGGGTCTGATCAGAATGCAGTGATGTACTTATAATGGACATTTGTAGTGTGCCTTCCTACCATCCATTCCTGCTTTCCCTAATCACAGGGCCTGCTTTCATTTGGAGGATACACAACTCTTCTTGTCTCAGTCTCCATGGTTTGGGTGTCCTCAGCCCTTGGGATGAAGTGCTGTGCCCATCAGCATGACCCATCCCATTGAAATAGGATGAATGATTCAGGGATGGACTTCTGACCTAGTATTGTCCATTGAAGAATCAACTGAGACTCAAATGTAGAACTCTGGAGTGTTTCAAAAAGTTGTCTTGATCTTTTCAACTGGCCATGGGTCCTGGAAGCATGAAGACTGGCGTTATTTCCAAAGACTTGACCACCTGAAAGAGAGAGAAGGGCAGATGTGGCACTAGACACTGTCTGGCCACTGATAACATTATCTGAGCCTTGCCCAGGCTGTGCCTCAGGCTCCCTGTTCCTAAAGTGAAAGTGAAGTTGCTCAGTCGTGTCTGACTCTTTGCGACCCCATGAAGCCTACCAGGCTTCTCTGTCCATGGGATTTTCCAGGTAAGAGTACTGGAGTGGATTGCCATTTCCTTCTCCAGGGGCTCTTCCTGAACCAGGGATTGAACCCCGGTTACCCGCATTGCAGGCAGACGCTTTACTCGCTGAGCCACCGGGGAAGCCCCTCTGTTCCCAAACCTTTCACTAATTCAAGTCAGAGTTCTTTTCTACGTAAGTCTTTTTGGGTTGGGAGTTCTGTCACCAGCAATCAAGGGAATCTAACCAACACAGGACCTAAAAAGCATTGACACGTTTTGCCTCTTCTCTAGAGGTTTCCATTTTGCATAGGCTTAAGTCATGTCCTTCGGTTCTTGGAATGATCATAAATGTGTGTTTTCTGGGCCTGAGAAGGTGGTATGGCAGGGATGCTTGTCAAAACAGGTGTTGTGGTTTTAGGAATCAGGGCTCTAAGACTAGCTCAGTACCTTATGGAATGTGAGAAACTTCACTATGTATTTTTCCCCACCTGTAGAGAGTAAGGATAATATTTGCTACACCATTTAAACAAAAGGGAGTTGAGAAGAATGTACCCGGTACTTTGTACTTTGGTATTACACACCTTCCAGAGACTGACCTAACCAGTAGTAAGTTGGGCAAATAAGAATGCCCCTACTTTTGGGAGACCCTGGAGGGAGGATATTCACATTCCATAGTTCAGGAGACTGTAGACTCATGTCCTAACCTCACCATAATGGTAACTGTTTTCATGCACAAGAGAGAATAGTAAACTTCCTTCCTTCCTTTCTTTGCTCTATGGATTTCACAAAGGGAGTTTTTGGACTTGAACTTTTCAAAACCCATTCAGACCCTTCCAAAATTGCCTTTTATTTTTATTTTTTGGCCATGCTATTGGCATATGTGATCTTAGTTTCCTGACCAAGGACTGAACCAGCATCCTCTGTCATTTGAAGTGCAAGTCTTAACCACTGGACAACCAGGAAAGTCCCCCAAATTGCTTTTTCTGAAATCTGCTAGCTGTATTTAGTTATCTGGCTGTAGAAGGAAAAATATGTACAGTCAAGTAGCTTAATTTTCCACCATGAAGGAAAGCCCTCTCAGAGATGCTAAGAAAAATTAAAGTAAGCCAGCAAATATATAAATCTTTCATTTTATTTCCATTCCTAAAATATATGTGAATTTATTGATTTGATATTTAAAACAGCCCTTTTGCAAAATCATCTCAGAAAACATACTAAACTTTATTAAAATGCATACAAACTTGTGCTGAAAATTCTAAATCCTCTAACTGACCAACTTGTTTTCAATACACTTGTGATGATTTTTCAAGGTTTCTGTGGTTACAAGGAACAAAGAAATCATCTTGGGACCAGAGTAGAAATTTGATCAGAATAATCCAAACAATATTTGTCTACCTCTTTACAGACTCACAGGTTGCCTATTTTGAGGGGGCTCTTACAAAGTATACCCAAACATTCAGTGTTTCCCTCACTACAGTGGGCATTTCCTTGGCTTGCAGTTTAAAACATTCAGCCAAGTACATGCTAGATAATGGGAAAAATGAACCCAAGAACTCTGCTTCATGTAGTTTTATGGATATACTAAAGTGTACTAAAGTACAATCTTCCTTGTAAGAATTAAAGACTGGAATGCAGGAGAACAAACTTTGGTGGAATACCAGAATAAAAAACATAACAGAGCTGGGCAGAACCAGGTGTGGCATCCTGCTACATTAATTTTGAAAGCTAGCACATTGATACTAAGAACAGCAAGTAGATTCAGATTCCTTAAAAAAAAAAAACAAAAAAAAACCCCTGTGCTTTTAGGTTTGGATTTTTCAAATAGTTAGTATTTCTTTATTCAGTTTGTGAATTCTTAAGATGTTTTCCCCTCTTCCTTTTCAAAATCTTCCTTTGTGTGATTTAATTCTTATTAGCATCAGCCTCTCATAGAAATGGTGAAATTAAAATCTGTTGGGTCATAATTTAAATAAGACAAACTGTGAAGTTATGGAATAAAGTACGATCTGAGGATAATGGTAGAATTTAATTATGGAAGCCCACTGTTTCTTTCAAGAGAGAGTTCAAAGTTGTTTTGTTTTTGATTCTTGGGAGATGATAAAAAATGGTTAACTAGGTTATAACATAAACTTTTAGGGACGAAATGCAAATTTACCCAAAAAAGGGAGTTCCCATCTTTCAATTACTGTTTTAAGTGTGAAGCCAAAACCTTAAATTATTTGAGCCCTTTGGGTCTCAGCTCCCTGCTTCCACTATTTCACAGCATATCCGTAGATGTGAGGGCGCACTAGCTCCCAGGACAGAGGGGCCTGTAAGTGCTGCAGCTTCAGCTTGGAGAAGCGGGCCTGCTCCAGGGCCTTCCAGCTCTCTCTGGTCAGGTTGCATCCATCAAACAGAAGGTGCCATACAGGATCCAGGACCTGTTGCCAGAAGTAATTCCAGGTGGAAGGCTTATCTGCTACATGCTCCATGAAATAAAAAGCTCCTCCCTGAGAAAGAAAAGGGGGAAAGAAAACCACACCAAGAATTTTAGTTTGGGACAAACAATTTGATAAGATGTTTAAATGTCAGATTTCAGTGGCCTCAGAGGTCCACTTCACAAGAAGACATGGAGAAATCCAAACTTACTACGATACCATTGTGGTTAATAGTGTCATCTTCTGTCAGATTGTAGACAGAGCTGCCAGTCTATATTGTCAGTTCATAAAAGTAATACATAATGATAGCTAAAATTTAAAGCAATTTAAAGCATTCAAGGGCCTATTCTTAATGGCCTGTCACTTGCGTGCTTGTGTGCTCAGTCACTTCCAACTCTGCGACCCCATGGACTGTAGCCCACCAGGCTCCTCTGTCCATGGGATTCTTCAGACATGAATACTGGAGTGGGTTGCCATGCCCTCCTCCAGGGCATCTGCCCAACCCAGGGATGGAACCCATGTCTCTTGCATCTCCTGCACTGGCAGGTGGGTTCTTTACCACTGAGCCATCTCAGAAGCCTGCTTGTCAAACTGCCCTTTGGAAGAGTTGCCCCAGTTTATATTCATCCCGGCAATAGATGTGAGTGCCCATTTTCAATAAATGCTCATCTATGTTTTTAAAAATCTATTTAATGTGTAATGTGGTATTTTTTATAACATGCATATCTTTAGTATTTTTAATTGTAACATCTTTTTCTAAACGTTATGTGTTGGAAAAATCCCCTGTAGAAAGAATGGCAACCCACTCTAGTATTCTTGCCTACAGAATTCCATGGACAGAGGAGCCTGGTGGGTTATACAGTCCATGGGGTTGTAAAGAATCTGACACGACTGAGTGACTAACACTTTGACTACTAATACTGGCTGTTTGGATTTCTGTTTTTCTGATTTGTCTGTTAATGTCCATGATCAGTTTTCTAATAGGCTATTGGGTTTTTTTTTTACCTATTAGTAAGGGCTTTTCAGAGAAGGCAATGGCACCCCACTCCAGTACTATTGCCTGGAAAATCCCATGGACGGAGGAGCCTGGAAGGCTGAAGTGCATGGGGTCGCTGAGGGTCGGACACGACTGAGCGACTTCACTTTCACTTTTCACTTTCATGCATTGGAGAAGGAGATGGCAACCCTCTCCAGTGTTCTTGCCTGGAGAATCCCAGGGACAGGGGAGCCTGGTGGGCTGCCGTCTATGGGGTCACACAGAGTTGGATACGACTGAAGTGACTTAGCAGCAGTAAGGGCTTTTATTATAATTAAACTACATACACTACAAATGTTTCCCCCATTTGTTGTTTGCTTTTTAATTACAATTTTTTAACTTCTCTTTTTATTAAAAAAAAAAACCCTTTAAATTCTTCTGAAAATTGTTCTTAGGCTCTGCTTTGCAAGCCTGTGGGAGTCTGAATCCATACCAACCACTGTCTGAGGCTAAATAACCATGTCTTGTACTTTTGTACCATTATCACAGAATGAAAGAGATGGGATTAATTTTAAAAAATGAATCATCTAACAAATGAGACCATACGGTACAGCACAGGGAACTCTACTTAATGTACCGTGGTGACCTGAATGGGAAGGAAGCCCAGAAGGGATTCACTTTGCTGTGCAGTAGAAACTAATGCGACATTGTAGAGCAACTATCCTGTAATAAAAATTAGTTTTAAAAAATAGGAAAAAAATTAAAGCACAAGTTTTTGGTTTGTTGAAGATAAAAAAAAAAAATCACTAGGTCTCTTTTGGCAGTGATATAAGTGGGAGCACTGGGACAAGAGACTTGAAGAGGAACTTCTCGGATTGTTTTAAGAAAATGGCAGACAAGCCCAACATGGGGAAATCAACAGCTTCCATGAGGCCAAGCTGAAGAAGACCGAGATGCAGGAGAAAAACATCCCTTTGACCCAAGAGATCATTGAGCAGGAGAAGCAAGCAAAGTGAAATTTCTTGTGAACCTGGAGGATTATCCACTGCGTCATCTTGGAGACCCTATCCGTGAGGTGGAGGAAAGTCCACCTGCAAAATGTACACAAGTGACAAGCTGCACTGTGAGATTAAACAGTATGTTTCTAAATTATGAACAGGTTACTGAAGAAATCAAAAGAGAAATTGAAAATTTCCTAGAAACAAATCACAGTGAAAACACAACAACTCAAAACCTATGGGATGCAGCAAAAGCAGTTCCAAGAGGGGAATTTATGGCAATACAGTCCTACCTCAAGAAACAAAAACACTGAATAGACAACCTAACTTTATACCTAAGACAACTGGAAAAAGAAGAACAAAACCCCCCAAATTAGCAGAAGGAAACAAATCATAAAGATCAGAGCAGAAATAAATGAAAAAGAAATGAAAGAAACAATAGTAAAGATTAATAAAAATAAAAGCTGGTTCTCTAAGAAGATAAACGAAATTGACAAACCTTTCGCCAGACTCATCAAGAAAAAAGAAGAATCAAATCAACAAAATTAGAAATGAAAAAGGAGAGGTTACAACAGACAATGCAGAAATACAAAGGATTATAAGAAACTTCTGAGCAACTATATGGCATAACCTAAAATGGATAACCTGGAAGAAATGGACAAATTCTTAGAAAAGTTCAATCTTCCAAGACTGAACCAGGAAGAAATAGAAATTATGAACAACCCAATTACAAGCACAGAAATCGAAACTGTGATCAAAAATTTCCCAAAAAACAAACCTGGGAGCAGATGGCTTCACAGGTGAATTCTGTCAAACGTTTATAGAAGAGCTAATACCCATCCCTCTAAAACTCTTTCAAAAAATTGCAGAGGAAGGAACACTTCCAAACTCATTCTACGAGGCCACCATCACCGTGATTCCAAAATCAGACAAAGACAACACAAGAAAAGAAAACTACAGGCCAATATCACTGATGAACATAGATGCAAAAATCCTCAACAAAATTTTAGCAAACAGAATTCACCACTACATTAAAAAACTCATATACCATGATCAAGTTAGGTTTACTCCAGGGATGCAAGGATTCTTCAGTATATGCAAATCAATGTGATACACCATATTAACAAATTGAAAGATAAAAACCATATGATAATCTCAATAAAAGCCTCAATAGAAAAAGCCTTCGACAAAATTCAGCATCCATTTATGATTTAAACTTCAAAAAATGGGCGTGGAAAGAACCTACCTCAACATGGTAAAGGCTATATATGATAAGCCCACAACAAACATTATTCTCAATGGTGAAAAACTGAAAGCATTCCCCAAAGATCAGAAACAAGACAAGGGTATCCACTCTCACCACCATTATTCAACATAGTTTTGGAAGTCCTAGTTACAGCAATCAGAGAAGAAGAAGAAATAAAAGGAATCCAGATCAGAAAAGGAGAGTGCTCCCTGTTTGCAGATGACATGATACTATACAGAAAACCCTAAAGATATTATCATAAAATTACTAGAGCTAATCAGTGAATTTAGCAAAGTTGCATGAGACAAAATCAATACACAGAAGTCACTTGCATTCCTGTATACTAACAATGAAAAATCAGAAAGAGAAATTAAGGAATCAGTCCCATTCACCATTGCAACAAAAAGAATAAAATATCTAGGAATAAACCTACCTAAGGAGACAAAATAACTATAAGCAGAAAATTATAAGACACTGATGAAAGAAATCAAAGACAACATAAACAGATGGAGAGATATTCCATGTTCCTGGGTAGGAAGAATCCATATTGTGAAAATGACTATAGTACCAAATGCAATCTACAAGTTCAGTGTAATCCCTATCAAATTACCAATGGCATTTTTCACAGAACTAGAACAAAAAATTTCACAATTCATATGGAAACACAAAAGACCCTGAATAGCCAAAGCAATCTTGAGAAAGGAGAATGGGGCTGGAGGAATCAACCTTCCTGACTTCAGATTATACTACAAAGCTACAGTCATCAAGACAGTATGGTACTGGCACAAAAACAGAAATACAAACCAATGGAACAATATAGAAAACCCAGAAATAAACCCATGCACCAATGGATACCTTATTTTTGACAAAAGAGGCAAGAATATACAATGGAGAAAAGACAGCCTCTTCAGTAAGTGGTGCTAGGAAAACTGGACAGTTACCTGTAAAAGAATGAAATTAGGACACTTCCTAACACCATAAACAAAGATAAACTCAAAATGGATTAAAGACCTAAATGTAAGACCAGAAACTGTAAAACTCTTAGAGGAAAGCATAGGCAGAACACTTGATGACATAAAGCAAGATCCTCTATGACCCACCTCCTAGAGTAACGGAAATAAAACCAAAAGTAAACAAGAGGGACCTAGTTAAACTTAAAACCTTTTGCACACCAAAGAAACTAGAAGCAAGGTGAACAGACAGCTCTCAGAATTGGAGAAAATAATAGCAAACGAACCAAGGGTTAATTTCCAAAATATACAAGTGCTCATACAACTCAGTACCAGAAAAACAAACAACCCAATCAAAAAGTGGCAAAAAGACCTAAACAGACATTTCTGCAAAGAGGTCATACAGATGGCTAACAAACACATGAAAAGATGCTCAACATCACTCATTGTTAGAAAAATGCAAATCAAAACTACAGTGAGATACCACCTCACATGAGTCAGAATGACCATCATCAAAAAGTCTACAAACAATAAATGCTGGAGAGGGTGTGGAGAAAAGGGAACCCTCTTGCACTGTTGGTGGGAATGTAATAAGTTGATACAGTCACTAAGGAAGACAGTATAGAGAGTCGTTAAGAAACTAGGAATAAAACCACCATATGACCCAGCAATTCCACTCCTAGGCATGTACCCTGAGGAAACCAAAACTGAAAAAGACACATGTACCCCTCTGTTCATTGCAGCACTATTTACAATAGCTAGAATGTGGAAGCAACCTAGATGTCCATCGACACATGAATGGATAAAGAAGTAGTGGTACATATACACAATGGAATATTACTCAGCCATAAAAAGGAACACATTTGAGTGAGTTCTAATGAGGTAGATGAACCCAGAGCCTATTATACAGAGTGAAGTAAGTCAGAAAGAGAAATACCATATATTAACACACATATACAGAATCTAGAAAGATGGTACTGAAGAATTTATTTGCAGGGCAGCAATGGAGAAACAGATATAGAGAGCAAATTTATGGACATGAGGAGAGGGGAGGAGAGGGTGAGATGTATGGAGAGAGTAATATGGAAACTTACATTACCATATATAAAACAGCCAATGGGAATTTGCTGTATGTCTCAGGAAACTCAAATAGGGGCTCTGTATCAATGTGGAGGGGTGGGATGAGGAGGGAGATGGGAGGGAGGTTCAAGAGGAAGTGGACATATGTATACCTATGGCTGATTCATGTTGAGATTTGACAGAAAACAAAATTCTATAAAAAATAATTTTTTTAAAAAAGGACAAAGATATTGAGCCATCTAAAAGTGTTACTGAATTCATGATAATATTTTGTAATTTGATTTTTTTTCAAGTGTCCACTGTATGTAAATAACTGTCAAATAGCAGTAACTGCTGGTTTCATCTAGGACAGTCCTGTAACTATAGATCAAGTCTGGACACAGTAGAGGGTACACATTTTTAACGAGTCTTCAGAAGTTTTCTCCTTAACCTATCTGTGGGGGAGAAGGAGGAAAGGGACCCATGAGTACCTCCAAAACCCATGATGACTGTCCCCTTCTCCTTAGCCTCTTCTAGCTTCACTAGTCTTGGCTGTCCAGGCAGAGTTTAGACAGGGAGTTCCCTCTACTTGCCCCTCTATGGGCAAGTATGAGACATGTGTTCAGGAATGGAAAACTTGAAATTTCCTGCTGAAAAAATTTTTTTCCATGGAAGAGGACAGGAGAGAAGAGGAGACCCAGGTCTGAGGAGGTTGCTGATGCCCTCTGGATTGCACAGGTTAGGCTAGAGAGCCTGTTACCCGTTCGGGTGACTTGTGTAGCCAACTGGGCATGAAGATTTGGGATTAGAAGAGAGATCTGAGCTTGATACTTAGATTTGGAAACCATCTGTGTGCATGGTAATTGAAAACTTTGGCGGTACATGAGATTACACAGGGGGTGTATATAAGCAAAATTGAGCCAAAATAGAAACACCAGTGTTTAGGGATGGGCAGAGGAAGAATAGCTAGCAAAAATGGTAGAAATGTTGAAGTTGAAGCAATACAAAGCCCCAGTGTTAAGCACTGTGGTGCAGTGATAAGAATATGTACATTAAAGTCAGATCTGCTGGCTGTGTCGGAGAAGGCAATGGCACCCAACTCCACTACTCTTGCCTGGAAAATCCCATGGACGGAGGAGCCTGGTAGGCTGCAGTCCATGGGGTCGCTAAGAGTCGGACACGACTGAGCAACTTCACTTTCACTTTTCACTTTCATGCATTGGAGGAGGAAATGGCAACCCACTCCAGTATACTTGCTTGGAGAATCCTAGGGACCAGGGAGCCTGGTGGGCTGCCATCTACGGGGTCGCACAGAGTCGGACACGACTGAAGCGACTTAGCAGCAGCAGCTGGCTGTGTAATGTGGGAAGTTTCTTAACTTCTCTAGGTCTGTTTCCTCAGCCCAATATGAAGACAGTCCCTGCGTTAAGGACTGCGTGATGGAGTGAATGAGAATGCAGGAAAGCGTCTGGTTCTATTCAGCAATGTGTGGATGCTTTGCAGGAGCTAAAGGAAGAATATGATCCCCTAAGAGCATTCTCGGTGCTTAAACCCGAGGTGATCATTATTTGCTTTGCAGAGGCGTTGTGAGATTAGTAACACATAAGCAAAATGTCTCTTAAATGTGCCCAGTTAATGCCCAGTCTTGGGACAGAAGAACCCAGGATTTGAATGTCAGAATCAGACCTTTTTCAGTTACAGTTTTGATGTCGGCCTATTCTTGAGCCAAACACAGAATTACAGTCGGCCCTCAGTATCCACAGGTCCTGCATCCTTGGAGTCAACCAACAGATGAAAAATACTGGGGAAAAAATCCAGAAAGTTCAAAAAAGACCAAACTTGAATTTCCCACATGCTGGCAACTATTTATATAGCATTTACCTTGTATTAGGTATTAAAAAGTAATCTAGAGATGATTTAAGGTCTGGGAGGACATGCATAGGTTATATGCAGATTCTATACCATTTTATGTAAGGGACTTGAGCTTGTATGGATTTTGGTATCTGTGGTGGGGGGCAGGGAGTGACTCTGAGGACAACTGTATATTATTGCCTCTAAACACTATCTTCAATTCCATTTCTTCCTGAGGAACTTCCTCTGTTAGAAAATAAAACTGAGGTCTCCGGTGGTATCACCCTAAACATGGCCATCTCTTCTAATCTCAGAAGCTAAGCAGGGTTGGGCCTGGTTAGTACTTGGATGGGAGAAAATAAAACTGGGGATTACAGACCATCTTTTTCCTCTAGAAGAGGAAATTCAAATGTTAAAATATTCATATTTTATGTATGTTCAAGTCTGTTTAGAATTGTTGTTCAGTTTCTCAGTCATGTCTGACTCTTTGCAACCCTGTGGACTGGAGCACACCAAGCTTCTATTTAAAACAAGTTTTTAAGTAAACAATAAAGGTAATATGTGAAAATTACATACAGGTATAAAGAATTTCAAACTATATGGAGAGGTATAAAATGAAAAATTCTTTCTCTTCATCCAGTTCCCTTCCCAATAGGTAACCACTGTTAATATTTATATGTTTATAATTCCCATTAACATACTTATATAAGTATATTCTCCTCACACACACACAAATGGATTAGCACTCTACATAATATTCTGTTTTCATTGCTTTTAAAATTAACACTATCTCTTAAGAATGTTTTTCATTGACATAGGTAAAAATTTCTTGTTTTAACAGCTGCAAAGAAATCCTTTATACTATGTGACAATATACTTAACAACTTCCCATTGATGGATGTTATTTCCAATTTATTATATTAAAAATGCTGTAATGAATATTTTTACCTTTCAATGAGTTTTTGTGTATTTTTGCAAGATAGCTATAGGATAAATTCCTGTTGGATGAAGATGTAAATTACTTAAAAATTTGACATTATTAAATTGCTTTCTGAAGAGGACACTTTCTCCAGTTGGGTGTCCAGACCCCTAGACCCACCCCAATACCATACTGAACTTAAAAGTCTCTGACAGAATAGTAGATAAAAAGGGTCTTGCTTTAATTTCTTTTTAATTGAAGTATGGTTGATTATGGAGAAGGAAATGGCAACCCACTCGAGTGTTCTTGCCTGGAGAATCCCAGGGACAGAAGAGCCTGGTGGGCTGCTGTGTGTGGGGTTGCACAAGAGTCGGACACGACTGAAGCAACTTAGCAGCAGCAGCAGCAGCAGCATGGTTGATTATATTAGTCTCAGATGTACAACAAAGTGATTCAAACTTTTTTTCCCTTTTAAAAATGTATTATTATTATTTTTACTTTACAATATTGTATTGGTTTTGCCACACATCAACATGAATCCGCCACGGGTGTACACGTGTTCCCAATCCCAAATCCCCCCCCCCACCTCCCCCTACTAACGCATATATATGTAATTTAGAAAGATGATTCAAATTTTTTATAGTTTATACTCCATTTAAATTTATTACAAAATAATGACTATATTTCCCTGTGCTGTAGAATATATCCTTGTTGCTTATTTATTTTACACATACTAGTTTGTATCTCTTAATCCCATACCACCCCTACTCCTCCCTTTTTCCCTCTCCCAGCTGGTAACCACTAGTTTGTTCTGTATATCTATGAATTTGTTTCTGTTTTATTATATTCATTTGTTTTATTTTAAAGATTCCACTATAAAATATACTGTAATTTGTTCTTTAATTACAAGACTAGATATTTAAATCATATATTGGCTATTTTTATTTATATTTCTGTTCCTGTGCTTTGCTTTTTTCCCCTCTTTTTAAAAACAATTTATTTAGGAGTCATGTTGATCTTGTTGATTTGTAACACCGTTATGAAGGAAGTTAACTCATTATCATCCTTGGCAAATATTTTTTACAAAATATTTTTGTACTTCAAATTTGTTGATAGTCCTTTCCCTGCAGGAGTTCTAACTTTTTTTTATTCATGTATTATCAACCTTTTCCTTCATAGCTTCTTCTGCACTCGAAGATTTTTTAAAAATTCAATAGTGTCTTTTCTTGGAGCTTTACTTTTATGGTAGGGTGTTTGATCTACTGAAATTGGGAGGACTGCCCTTGGGGATGGCGGTTGCTACCAAGCAGCCCTCCGCATGCCCGCACTCACCGGCCTCAGCACTCGGCACACTTCCTGGAGGATCTGCTCCTGGTTCTTCACCGAGCAGAGCACCAGGGTGCAGACCACCACATCCGTGGAGCCTGTGGCCACCTGGTGCATGTTCTCCCCGGCAGCCACTATGAAGCGCTCAAACTGCAGGTGTCGGTTCTGGGCAATGCTCTTGATCAAGAACTTCTCAAAGTTGGGGTTGGGATCAACACAGGTCACCTGGCACCCAGAGGGGTAGAACTTGAAGTTGGCCCCCGTGCCACAGCCCAGCTCCAACAGGGAGAGTTTCCCAGAGGGGCCAGTGAACTCCCTCAGGTTGCTGAAGAGCTCCTGCTTCTTGCTCTCCATCTGTTTGTTGTACATCACAGTGAACCTCGCCAGGAAGTAGGGGAACCACTGTTTGCATATCCAGTTCCACAAGCCCAGAAAGTCCAGCAGGTACATGGGAAATGCCAGGATGCAGATGGCCAGCCGGAGGATAAAAATGGTGAGCGCCATCACTCAGAAGAGAGAAAAACAGATCAGCGGACAAAGGTCTGACTCCTTTAATTGCAGGAAGTAGGTTTCTGGCCACACTCCAGAGCCAATCAGCTGCAGAGAAAAGAAGAACTGGCTGTGCTGGAAATACACAGCTGAAGTCAGATCTCGGGCAAGAGACCTGTTTTATCCAGTTAATAGATGTTTGGCAGAAATCGCCTCATGGCTTATTTTTCATGAAGTGAAATGAGAAGGTTCCCAGCTTTTCCTTAGAAGGAAGGCTGATTACAGCCCCTCTTCCGGCTTGGAGACTACTGCTGCAGTTTTAAATGCAGAGTGTACTCACAGCTTCTGTTCTCCGGTCTCTCCTAAGAAACCAGAATTTGTGGGTGGAGCTTGGTTAAAACACACCAGAAGGCTGCTGCTAAACCCCATTTATTACTCCGTGCCCCGACCTACTTCTGTTCCATCCCGCCCACTTTTTCCTCATTTTTTTAAAAAAAGAAGTGAAAGCACATGCCTGTCTGGTCACAGCAAGAGTTTTCCCTTTTGCATTCTAAGCAGAGGTTCTAAGATGTTCATAGCTGCACAGTGGGATTATTTTTAAGTCACTGTTTTGGGCTGCCCATCTTTAAAGGGCAAGTTTCACCTTCAACCTGTGCCAAATTACTACATTACTGAATTAACTTACTGGAGAAGGCAATGGCACCCCACTCCAGTACTCTTGCCTGGAAAATCCCATGGACGGAGGAGCTTGGTAGGCTGCAGTCCATGGGGTTGCTAAGGGTCAGACATGACTGAGCGACTTCCCTTTCACTTTTCACTTTCATGCATTAGAGAGGGAAATGGCAACCCACTCCAGTATTCTTGCCTGGAGAATCCCAGGGACGGGGGTAGCCTGGTGGGCTGCCATCTATGGGGTCGCATAGAGTCGGACACGACTGAATTAACTTACGTAAAAATAGTCCCCAGAATATTCACTTTTGTGAACCTAAAGTATTAAGAAAATATTTTCAGACATCCATCTGTTTTTAACAAGAAAGCCTGGGCCTTAGGGTGTTCAGGAAACACAGAAATGCTCAAAAATAATGGGAATGTTTACTTTTTAAAACCATGTGATGGACACAGGGAGTGTTTTGTTTCCTTATATGTTATACCCAATACATATTTTATAAATATGTGCTCCATCTTAACAGCTTGCTTGAAGTAGAATTAACATACAATAAACTACACATATTTACGCTGTATCATTTGGTTAAATTCTGGCACAAGTACACATACATGAAGTCTTTGCTTCAATCAAGGTAATGAACATATCAATCACACTCCCCGCCTCCCAAATACCTCTTGCCCCTTTGTGATCCCTCTTTCCTGCCCTCCACATTCCCAGGCCACCACTGATCTGTTTTCTGTCACTGGAAGTTAATTTGCCTTTCCTATAGTTGGGCTTACAAGAATCCGCCTGCAATGCAGAAGACCCCAGTTCAATTCCTGGTTGATTCCTGGGTCAGGATGATCCTCTGGAGAAAGGATAGAGTACCCACTCCAGTATTCTTGGGTTCCCCTAGTGGCTCAGATGGTGAAGAATCTGCCTGCAATGTGGGAGACCTGGGTTTGATCCCTGGGTGTGATCCCTGGGTTGGGAAGATCCCCTGGAGGAGGATGGCAACCCACTCCAGGATTCCTGCCTGGAGAATCTCCATGGACAGAGGTCCTGGCAGACTACAGTCCATGGGGTCGCAAAGAGTTGGACATGACAGAGTGACTAAGCTCATATACACACACGTACATCCTACGATTTTATGTTAATTGGAATCATACAATATCTACTTTTATTGTCTGGTTTCTTTCATCCAGCATACTTAAGAGTCATTCATACTGTTGTATGTATCCATTGATTTTCCACTGAGTAGTATTCTATTGTATGGATCTATAACAGTTTGTTTATCTACTCACCTGAATTTGATGGATATTTGAGTTGTTAACAGTTTTCATAGCTTATTACAGTAGCTTATTACAAATGAAGCTACTATGGGGACTTCTCCAGTGGTCCAGTGGTTAAGAACCCTCCTTGCAATGCAGGGGACTCAGGTTCGATCCCTGGTTGGGAAACTAAGCTCCCACATGCTGCATAGCATCTAAGCCCCTGAAAGGTTGTTGTTGAGCCGTGAAAGATGATGGGATTCTTGGCCTCTCTAGGAGAGGAATTCAATCTGGGGCCAGTGATGAGGCTTGATCACTCAGAGCTTTTGTGTAATAAAGTTTTATTAAAGTATAGAAGAGATAGAGTAAGCTTCTGACATAGACATCAGAAGGGGGCAGAGACAGTGCCCCCCTGCTAGTCTTTAGCTAGATGTTATATAGCTACTGCTGCTGCTGCTAAGTCACTTCAGTCGTGCCCAACTCTGTGCGACCCCATAGACGGCAGCCCACCAGGCTCCCCCGTCCCTGGAATTCTCCAGGCAAGAACACTGGAGTGGGTTGCCATTACCTCCTCCAATGCATGAAAGTGAAAAGTGAACGTGAAGTCGCTCAGTCGTGTCTGACCCTTAGCGACCCCATGGACTGCAGCCTACCAAGCTCCTCCGTCCATGGGATTTTCCAGGCAAGAGTAATGGAGTGGGTTGCCATTGTATAGCTACTATCAGTCTGCTAATTAGAGAAAGGAAATGTCTCAAAACTCAGAGACTGGTACTAGGCCCCTCACCCACAACATGCATTTTGAGATAACAATGGCACAAGGTGAGATGTCCCAGGCCATTAAATGATTGACATGAATTTTGAAGCGAGGTAGGTTTCCAAGCAAATACAGTCTCATAACGTAGCTTAAGAGAACATTTACATGAGTAAAACATACTGGTTTGTCAAAGTCTGTTCTTAATCTTAGGTGGAACTAACTTGGAGACAAGAGTCTAGGGTAAATATATAGTTCATTAACATAGCTTAAGACAGACATTTCCATAAGAAAAATGCATTGGTTAGCTCAAGGTTTGAGAAAAGTTAAGTTCAGGTGGAATCAGGTGGAATCAGGTGTCATCGTGGCAACACAGATCTTAAAAGAAACCTCTTTTTAAATTTATATAGAGAAGGGGAGGGCTTCCTCATAGCTCAGTTGGTAAATCATCTGCCTGCAATACAGGAGACCTGAGTTCAATTCCTGGGTCGGGAAGATCCCCTGGAGAAGGAAATGGCAACCTGCTCCAGTATTCCTGCCTGGAGAATCCCATGGACAGAGGAGCCTGGCAGGCTACAGTCCATGGGGTTGCAAGAGTCAGACACTGTTGTAGCCATGCATTCTGGGAAACAAGCTCACTCAGAAGGACAATGCAGATAGTGGAGTGCAGTCTATTACACCACTGGGCCCAAGGCAGTCTCCTCTTAGCCAAGGACCCCGACCAGTTTTTGTGAAAACCTTATATATCCTAAGTGTACTTGCTCAAATCCACCTCCCCAAATTCCTTGAAACTAGTCTGGACAAGGTAAAAGAGTGATACGATCAAAGGTAACCCATGATTCATGTGTCACAAGACTAAATGAACAGTGGATATTTATCAATAGGACTATGGTCATATCCCGATAAACATAACGCAGTTTACCACTTTGTTCTGTTACAAAGATAATTAGCATATTCTTTTAGGCAACGGAGAGTCCAGGTACAAGTCCTGAGGCTCTTTTATGCAGCGGGGGGGGGGGGGGGGCGGAGAGGGGTGTCTGGTTTTCCACTGGTATCAGCCTGGCCTAAGATGGAGCCCAGCTCTGTCTGTTTCCTCCTTCAACATGACTTAGTGACTAAACCACCACCACCACCAGAGAAGGGGATAAAAACACTAACACATAGTTTGTTTCCTCCTTCTGCTTAAGAGAGAGATAAAAAATGTCTGACACTTGCAGCCTGTTTCTTCTGTTTGGAGACCCCTAGCCTTCCTGCCTGTTACCCTCTCACCCCCACACCATAGCTACTGAACCTGAGTGCTCTAGAACCCACAGGTCACAACTAGAGAGTCCATGCGCCTCAATGAAAGATCCCAAATGATGTAACAAAAGATCCTGCATACCACGACTAAGACCCAATATGTTCAAACGTATATATTTTTAAGTTAAGCTACTGTGAACATTAGTGTACCAGCCTTTGTATGGACATATGCTTCCATTTCTCGTGGATAAATTTCTTTAATAGAATGTAAGTGTCACATGGTAGGTATGTTTACCTCTTAAAGAAAAATGCCAAACTGGTTTCCAAACTGATTGTACCACCAACAGCGTATGAGATTTAGTTGCTCCACATCCTCACCAACACTTGGTGTGGTCGTCCTTTTAATTTTAGGCATCCCGAAAAGTGTCTAGTGGTCCCTCACTGTTGTTTTAATTTGCATCTCCCAAATGATCAATGGTGTCAAGCATCCTTTGATGAGCTTATTTGCCATCCAGGTATCTTGTTCGGAGTGTCTGTTCAAATCTTTTGAACATTTTATTTTTTCTTATTGCTTTTTTGGCCATGCTGAATGGAATGCAGGATCTTAGTTTCCCAGCTAGGGGCTGAGGCTGCATCCCCTGCAGCGGAAACGCAGCATCTTAACCACTGGACTGCCAAGGGATCCCCTGAACATGTTAAAATTGGGTTATTTTCTTATTATGTGTTGAGAATTCTTGTATCAAATCATGTATGTATGTACATGTCATGTATCAAATATCTGATTTGCAAATGTTTTCCTACTCTGCGGCTTGTGTTTTTAATGGTATTTTTAGAAGTGCAGAAATTTCTTTCTTGTGGCATCCTCGTCTGGTTTTGGTATCAGAATAATGCTGTCCTTGTGAAATGAGTTTGGAAGCATTTCTTCCCCTTCTGTTTCTCAGAAGAGTTTGAGAATTCTTGGTATTAATACTTTACATATTTGATAGAGTTCAGTATTGAAGTCCTCTAGTCCTACACTTTTATTTGTTGGATAATTTTTGATTACTGATTTAATCTCCTTACTAGTAATCTGTCCGGAGAAGGCAATGGCAACCCACTCCAGTACTCTTGCCTGGAAGATCCCATGGATGGAGAAGCCTGGTGGGCTGCAGTTCATGGTGTCATGAAGAATCGGACACTGAGTGATTTCACTTTCACTTTTCACTTTCATGCATTGGAGAAAGAAATGGCAACCCACTCCAGTGTTCTTGCCTGGAGAATCCCAGGGATGGGGGAGCCTGGTGGGCTGCCGTCTTTGGGGTCACACAGTCAGACACGACTGAAGCGACTTAGCAGCAGCAGCAGCAGTAATCTGTCTCATAACCTTCTAGTAATACACACCAAGGCTGTATATTGTCACCCTGCTTAATAACTTATATGCAGAGTACATCTTGAGAATGCCAGGTTGGATCAATCACAAACTGGAATCAAGTTAGTCAGGAGAAATATCAATAACCTCAGATATTCAAATGATACCATTCTAATGACAGAAAGTGAAGAGGAACTAAAGAGATGAAAGTGAAAAAGGAGAGTAAAAAAGCTGGCTTAAAACTCATCATTCAAAAAACTAAGGTCATGGCCTATGGTTCCTTCACCTCATTGCAAATAGAAGGGGAAAAAGTGGAAGTAGTGACAGATTTTATTTTCTTGAGCCCCTAAATCACTGCAGATGGTGACTGCAGCCATGATGAAGAAGGAATTCATACGGCCTGACTCCATCTTAGGCCTGTTCATGCTGATCATGCTCGGCCACCTTTCCAATGGACTCTGAACTCTGTGTTTAGTGCCTTTGAAAACAACCACAGAAGGATAAGACCCCCTCCAGACAGGGGAACCTTGAAGATCGTATCTAGGTTACTCATCGCCTAAGAGAAAACATACACTAATCACCCCTTCCTCCAGATAGGCCATAAATTTTTCTGTATCAATTGGAGTGTAACCTCGGGTTTATTGATTATTGGCTAATTGTTTGACTGTTTGAGCACATGAGCACATAGCACGTGAATGATGGGGTTATTGGGATTGTATTTTCCTTGGTTTATGTAAGTCTCAAGGAATTTGGAGTGGTGGGTTCAGACACGTACCCATGGGGTATAAAAGATTTTCACAAATGCTGGTCCGGGTCCTTGGCCAAGAGGAGACTCTGCCTTGGGCCCACCAGTGTAATAAACTGCACGCCACTATCTGCATTGTCCTTCTGAGTGAGTTTGTTTCCCGGAATGTGTGGCTACAACATTTGGTGCATTGGCTGGGAAACTCCTCACTTTGAGGAGACAGGTCTCATTTGAGGCCACCCCGAGGCTTTGTGGCTTGAATCTCCTGAGGGGGGAAGGCGCCTCGCCCCTCTGGAAGAATTCAGCCTTTCAACGCCTGGTTTCTTCACTTTGGCAGGTAGTGAACAGCAGCAAGGGAACTGAGCGCTCAGGTGAGGAGGAACTCACCCGGCAGGGTGGAAGAGGGGGCCTGATCACCCCCCTGGGAGGGATTAGAAGGGGCACGGACCCACAGGGGCCTGGAATAGGCAGGCAGCAGCGATTGCTTGGTACACAGGTCGACAGTTACAACAGGTCGAGCATGCTACGGTTTAGGAAGGAAATTTGTGAAGGTCATTTAGGAGGTGTGTCCACGCCATCTCAGGGAAAATTATTATCAGCAATCGCCAGGGGATTTTTAGGATAGAAAACTGGTCTTTGTATGATCGTATTCTGCCCTCCCCCAGGAGGTGTCCCGTCTGCTGTGAAATTCTTGACCCCCTCAGAATTGTTAGGCTAGAAGGAAGGGGATACATAAGTGAGTATGAATTGGCTTTCCCGGAGATGGTCTGGGACATGGTATATTTAACCCATCTGTGTTTTCATCCGCACCTGATCAAGCCCACCAAGGCAGAACAGACTTTAAGGGAGAAACAGTCTTGGACCACGTGGTTTCTGGTTCGGCTGTGCTGACCAGCAGGTGAAGGAACGCCGATCCCCCTTCTCCCTCTGGGATCTGGCAGGTAAGGCTCTTCTCAACCCAGTTAGGAAGGAGGCAGAATGGCAATTCAAGTGTCATTGAGTGGAAATATCAGAAGTACATAGGGTACTGAGAACTTCGTAAACAGAACAAAAAGGAAAAGTAGAAGAAGGTCCGAGAAGGTAAGCAAGATGGGAGGAAGTGAATCTAAGGCAACTGTATTGGAGTGCATGATCAAAAATTTTAAGAAGGGATTCAGTTCAGTTCAGTTCAGTTCAGTCACTCAGTTGTGTCCGACTCTTTGTGACCCAATGAATTGCAGCACGCCAGGCCTCCCTGTCCATCATCAACTCCCGGATTTCACTCAGACTCACATCCATCGAGTCAGTGATGTCATCCAGCCTTCTCATCCTCTGTCGTCCCCTTCTCCTCCTGCCCCTAGTCCCTCCCAGCATCAGAGTCTTTTCCAATGAGTCAACTTTTCGCATGAAATGGCCAGAGTACTGGAGTTTCAGCTTTAGCATCATTCCTTCCAAAGAAATCCCAGGGCTGACCTCCTTCAAAATGGACTGGTTGGAACTCCTTGCAGTCCAAGGGGCTCTCAAGAGTCTTCTCCAACACCACAGTTCAAAAGCATCAATTCTTCGGTGCTCAGCCTTCTTCACAGTCCAACTCTCACATCCATACATGACCACTGGAAAAACCATAGCCTTGACTAGATGGACCTTAGTCGGCAAAGCAATGTCTCTGCTTTTCAATATGCTATCTAGGTTGGTCATAACTTTCCTTCCAAGGAGTAAGCGTCTTTTAATTTCATGGCTGCAATCACCATCTGCAGTGATTTTGAGCCCCCCAAAATAAAGTCTGACATTGTTTCCACTGTTTCCCCATCTATTTCCATGAAGTGATGGGACCGGATGCCATGATCTTCGTTTTCTGAATGGTGAGCTTTAAGCCAACTTTTTCACTCTCCTCTTTCACTTTCATCAAGAGGCTTTTTAGTTCCTCTTCACTTTCTGCCATAAGGGTGGTGTCATCTGCATATCTGAGGTTATTGATATTTCTCCCAGCAATCTTGATTCCAGCTTGTGCTTCTTCCAGCCCAGCGTTTCTCATGATGTACTCTGCATATAAGTTAAATAAACAGGGTGACAATATACAGCCTTGATGCACTCCTTTTCCCATTTGGAACCAGTCTGTTGTTCCCTGTCCAGTTCAAACTGTTGCTTCCTGACCTGCATACAGATTTCTCAAGAGGCAGGTCAGGTGGTCTGGTATTCCCATCTCTCAGAATTTTCCACAGTTTATTGTGATCCACACAATCAAAGGCTTTGGCATAGTCAATAAAGCAGAAATAGATGCTTTTCTGGAAGTCTCTTGCTTTTTCCATGATCCAGCAGATGTTGGCAATTTGATCTCTGGTTCCTCTGCCTTTTCTAAAACCAGCTTGAACATCAGGAAGTTCATGGTTCACATATTGTTGAAGCCTGGCTTGGAGAATTTGACCATTACTTTTCTAGCGTGTGAGATGAGTGCAATTGTGCAGTAGTTTGAGCATTCTTTGGCATTGCCTTTCTTTGGGATTGGAATGAAAACTGGCCTTTTCCAGTCCTGTGGCCACTGCTGAGTTTTCCAAATTTGCTGGCATATTGAGTGCAGCACTTTCACAGCATCATCTTTCAGGATTTGAAATAGCTCCACTGGAATTCTATCACCTCCACTAGCTTTGTTCGCAGTGATGCTCTCTAAGGCCCACTTGACTTCACATTCCTGGATGTCTGGCTCGAGATGAGTGATCACACCATCGTGATTATCCGAGTCGTGAAGATCTTTTTTCTATGTTCTTCTGTGTATTCTTGCCACCTCTTCTTAGACTATGGGGTGAAGATGAAGCCTAACCACCTCCACATACTCTGTGAGGTCCAATGGCCCCTTGCGGGAGTAGGATGGCCACCAGAGAACACCATGAACTTAAAAATAGAGGAAGCAGTCTTTACAGTAGGAGAGCTGGGACACCTGGATCAATATCCCTATATTGACTCATGGCTAGGGTTAGCTCAAGACCCTCCTACTTGGACAAGGTTCTGTATCCAGAAGGGAAAGGGAAAAATATTAATGGCACAAAAATTGACTGATGATAAAAAAGGAAATTCTACAGGATTTGAACGGGTCGACCTGACCCCTCCTCCATACTGGATAGTGACGCTCCTGCCTCAGTGCTCCACCAGGATTGGAGGCCGCCTTAATGCCCGATCCAGGGCCAGGTGAAGTCCTGCAGCAGCCGCTGCTCCTCCGCCAGCTCTTCCCAAGGTCGTAGAGCCGCCACCTCGGCAGGCTCCGATCCCGGTGACAGAGGCCTCTCCAGGATCCGACTCCAGCCGAACCGCCCAAGCTATACACATCTCTCCCAGTGAGTACTGCCAAGAAGGGGAGGGAGAGGTTTTAATTAAGCAGAGACTGCGCTCTGCCAGAGAGCCGGAGGGAATGAAAGAGAACAGATGAGATTTGCAATGCTAGCTGTTGCTCTGGGAAAGTCTATCTTGGGCCCTCTGGAAAACCTCCTCTGCCCCAGGGACAGGACAGTCCTTCAACCGGTCCCAACGGAGGCCCCGGGCCCCGATACAGCCAAACCAGTGTGCCCGGTGCTGAGCTTTTGGCCACTGGAAGAAGGAATGCCCTAAGGCAAGGAAGGAAGAGGAAGCTCCCGCAGTTGTGGGGCTTGCTGACTTGGAAATTAAATAGGGCTGCCGGGGCTCAGAGGCATCAGGTCCCAGAGAGCCCATGGTAACCTTAACAGTGGGGGACCAAAACACTGACTTCATGGTGGATACAGGAGCAGAAATGTTGGTAGTAACAAAATCTGTGGCACCACTGTCCAAAAAGACTACTGCATTGTAACGGGTATCGTTTTGCCAGCCCAGAAAGTGTCAGATGGGGGGGCACCAAGTGATTCATGAATTCCTCTACATTCCTGAGTGCCCAGTACCCCTGCTGGGAAGAGACTTGCTCTCCAAACTAGGAGCACAAGTGACTTTCTCCCCTGAGGAGAGGCCCACCTTCCGGATGGACACTATGACTTATTAGCTCTGTCTCTCAATACCACCCCAAGATGAGTGGAGGTTGCATGAGCCTCTGAAGGAAGAACCAGGTGGGCCGGAAGAGCATGAGAGAGAGCTAACTCAATTATTCCCTAAGGTCTGGGCGAAAGACAAACCTCCCTCCCCCCTAGGCTGGCTAGACATCAAGCCCCAGTGATAATAGAACTCAAACCAGGCACCATCCCGGTTAGAAAGCTCCAGTACCCGCTACTGATAGAGGCCTGGGCCGGCATACTGTCCCACAGCAATAGATTGAAACAAGCGGGCATTCTAGTAGAGTGCCAGTCAGCTTGGAATATGCCGATCCTGCCAGTCAAAAAGGAAGGAGGACGGGGCTATAGGCCTGTACAGGGTCTCAGGCTAGTCAACCAGGCTACTGTGACTTTACACCCCACTGTTCCAAACCCCTATACCTTACTTGGCCTCCTCCCGCCGAGGACTAAAGTTTATTCTCGCCTAGATCTCAAGGATGCCTTCTTCTGCTTATGCCTCACCCCAGCATCACAGCCCATCTTTGCCTTTGAATGGGAAGATCCAGTCGGGGCCACCAAGCAACAGCTCATCTGGACGCCCGCACAAGGGTTTAAGAACTCCCCAGCCATCTTTGGGGAAGCCCTGGCTTCTGACCTGAACTCATTCCATCCGGAAGAGTATGGATGTTGGCTCCTACAGTAGGGGGATGACCTGCTGCTGGCCCCCGAGACCAAGGGAAAATGCTGGGAAGGGACAAAAGCACTGCTCCAGCTGCTGATGGAAGCAGGTTACCGGGTGTTGAAGAAGGAGGCACAGATCTGAAAGGGGGTGGTAAGGTATCTGGGGTTTGTTTTAAAGGACACAAGGGTCCAGACCCTAGTTGGGTCCTATATACTGATGGCACTAGCCTGATAAAACAAGGACAACGGCTGTCAGGTTAGCCAAAGCGGAAGGGCCATTAAGACTGAAAAGGGATGGTGGGAATTGCCAAGTGGCAAATTATTGGTACCAAAGGAGCTGGCACACAATCTGGTAAGCCAAACACACCAAGCGACCCACCTAGGCCATGCTGCCTGCTCACAGGTTAATGCTGCCTCTCGGGTATTCAGATAAAAACCTCTGGGTATTCAGCTGAAAGGCACGCTGCCCTTTGAACACCTGGGAGTGGACTTCACTGAAATGAAACCTCACCGACACTACTGTTACTACTGGTATCATGGTATGTACGTTCTCGGGATGGGTAGAAGCTTTTCCTACCTGGACTGAAAGAGCATCAGAAGTAGCCCGGTGCCTGCTTAGGGAAATAGTTCCCAGATTTGGACTTCTACCAGCATTGGTTCAGACAATGACCCGGCTTTTGTAGCTAATTTAGTACAGGTAAGCAAAACTTTAAATGTCAAATGGAAACTGCACACTGCATATAGGCCCAGAGTTCTAAGATGGTGGAATGAACCAACCGGACATTAAAGAGACTCTCCAAGTGGGTCATAGAGACTGACTGCTCCTGGGTGGACTTGCTTCCGACAGCTCTGCTCAGACTCAGGATGACCCCACAGTCCCAAGGCTATTCTCCATATGAAATTGTGAATGGGAGGCCCCCTCCCATAATAAAACAGGTGTCAGCAAATTTGCCTCAGGTAAGGGGGAATAGGATTTCACAGCAGATGGAACTGGGTAAGGTAATAAATCGGGTAACTAAGTTTGTACAAGAAAAGGGTGCCGTTCCCCCTTGGGGAACAGATTCATGAGTTCACGCTTGGTGACCAAGTATGGGTCAAAGATTGGAAACATGATTTGCTAGCCCCTTGGTGAAAGGGCCCTTATGTTATTCTAACTACCCCTACTGCAGTTAAAGTTGCAGGTATTGTCCCTTGGATCCATCATGAGGGTGAAGAGAACATACCATGCAGACCCAAAAAACGCTGAGTGGACTGCACAGAGGGACCCCGCTGACTCTTGAGAGACTAAGACCATCCTTAAGAAGAAGGAAAAGAAGATCCTGGACGAGCCCCTTCAGGATGAAGCCGCACAATCAACTCCTGCTGCTTGGCCTCATCAGCGTGATTTTGAATTTAACTTCCGTTTAAACTCAGGACAATGTTTTCATCTCATGGGCACATTCCTATGCAGACTTCCACAACACTTCCAACTGCTGGGTATGTAGGGCTATGCCTCTGTCAGTGATGGATGGACTTCCTTGGTGGGTGTCACCACTCTGCCAAGGAGATTTTAAACCACTCTACTCTTTTCTCGATGACAAAAAGAGACCTTCCTCTCTCTTGTCAATCATAACCTCTCCTTGCTGTCTTGGTGTAAGACCTACAGTCAATAGACTCGGGTCATGGGGTTACATTTGATATAAATGCCAGTGTAACAAAAGCCTAACCTACTTGTTGTAAATCTACCCCAGTATCCCTGGTAAATCTACATTATTTACATGCTAGGTGGACAAGATCCGTGTTTCAATGATATGAGTCTATTGCTGCCTTATTCGTATCCTCTATAGGGACAACAGATATCATGATTAAAGCAGAGGCCTTGACTAATTTCACAAAACAGGCCCTCCTAGATAGAACAAAAGCCATGCAAGCCTTAAATGAAGAGCAAATCCAAATGAGAAAAGTGGTAATTCGTAATAGAATGGCTTTGGACATACTCACAGCTGCTCAAGGAGGGACCTGTGCTATAATTAAGGTTGAATGTTGTGCATACATTCCTGACTTATCTGGCAATGTATCGACTGCTTTAGATGACATGAAAAAACAGGTTAAAAAATGTCAAATGAAAACATTCCTTTCTGGACTTCGGTCCTATCTTGGGTGAAGGGCGGTTGGCGGAAAACTATATTTACCACTGTTATAGTTGCCTTGATAGTCCTGCTTTGTGGACCCTGAATTTTACAATGTATTATGAACTTTGTAACCCAAAGGTTGATGTCATTCTCCCAAATTGGTGGTTGGAGAGCCAGGGTGCAATATATCCCAATGAATGATGCTCATAATATGAGTTAAGAGCCTCAAGATGGGGGAATGAAGAAGGAATTCATACGGCCTGGACTCCATCTTAGGCCTGTTCATGCTGATCATGCTCGGCCACCTTTCCAATGGACTCTGAACTCTGTGTTCAGTGACTTTGAAAACAACAACAGAAGGATAAGACCCCCTCCAGACAGGGGAACCTTGAAGATCATATCTAGGTTACTCATCGCCTAAGAGAAAACATACACTAATCACCCCTTCCTCCAGACAGGCCATAAATTTTTCTGTATCAATCGGAGTGTAACCTCGGGTTTATTGATTATTGGCTAATTGTTTGACTGTTTGAGCACATGAGCACATAGCACGTGAATGATGGGGTTATTGGGATTGTATTTTCCTTGGTTTATGTAAGTCTCAAGGAATTTGGAGTGGTGGGTTCAGACACGTACCCATGGGGTATAAAAGATTTTCACAAATGCTGGTCCGGGTCGTTGGCTAAGAGGAGACTCTGCCTTGGGCCCACCGGTGTAATAAACTGCACGCCACTATCTGCATTGTCCTTCTGAGTGCGTTTGTTTCCCGGAACACGTGGCTACAACAATGAAATTAAAAGACGCTTGCTCCTTGAAAGAAAAGCTATCACAAACCTAAAATGAAGTCGCTCAGTCGTGTCCGACTCTTTGCGACCCCATGGACTGTAGCCTACCAGGCTCCTCCATCCATGGGATTTTCCAGGCAAGAGTACTGGAGTGGGTTGCCATTTCCTTTTCCAGGAGATTTTCCCAACTCAGGGATCGAACCCCGGTCTCCCGCATTGCAGGCAGACGCTTTAACCTCTGAACTACCGGGGAAGCCCATCACAAACCTATACAGCATATTAAAAAGCAGAGACTTTTTTGTTGTTGTTGTCACCAAACATCCATCTAGTCAAAGCTGTGGTTTTCCAGTAGTCATGTATGGATGTGAGAGTTGGACTATAAAATAGGCTGAGCACCAAAGAATTGATGCTCATGAATTGTGGAGGTGGAGAAGACTGTTGAAAGTTCCTTGGACTGCAATGGGATCAAACTAGTCAGTCCTATAAGAAATCAACCCTGGGTATTCAGTGGACAGACTCATGATAAAGCTCCAATCCTTTGGCCACCTGATGTGAAGAACTGACTCACTGAAAAAGACCTTGATGCTGGGAAAGATTGAAGGCAAAAGGAGAAGGCTGTGGCAGAGGATGAGATGGTTAGCTAGCAACACTGACTCAAAGGACGTGAATTTGAGCAAACTCTGGGTTATAGTAAAGGACAGGGGAGCCTGACGTGCTGCAGGCCATGGGGTCCCAAAGAATCATACACAACTTAGCAACTGAAACGACAGTATCTGTTCAGATTTTCTATTTCTTCATGATTCAGTCTTGGTAGGTGGTATGTTTCTAGGAATTCATTCATTTCTAGGTTATTAACCAGTTTGTTGGATCAAAGTAGTGTCTTATAGTTCTTTGTATTTCCATGGTGCCAATTGTTAAGTCTTCTCTTGCATTTCTGATTTTGTTTATTGGGGTCCTCTCTTTTTTCTTAATGAGTGTAGCTAAAGTTTTGTCTATTAAATCTTTAAAAAAAAACAGTACTTAGTTTCAGTGATCTTTTCTATTGTCTTTTTAGTCTCTGTTTTATTTATTTCCACTCTGATCTTTATTATTTACAAAGACCTTCTGTTAGGTAATTAAAATAGGAAACAGGAGTCCAGAATGGTAGTGGCTAAAAGACAAGGGAAAAGCTCAGGAAAATAGAACAAAGGAAGGTCCGAGGACTAGAGTGATGACCTCAGAGTAGAACAAACAGCACTCCTGGCTAGCCCAGTTTACACAGGGCAGGCCCAGGGGGAAGAAAAAAAACATAGAGGAACCAAAGCGCTGGGGCCCTCTTTTCTCTTCGTCTCTCTCAGTAGGCATGCCCTCATGCCTCGAGGATGTATTTTCTAAATAAAACTGAGCTGTAACACAGAGCTGTAACACTGATCTGTCTAAGAGCTGTAACACGGTCAGTCCGAGACCCGAGGGCTATAACACAATCTGTCTGAGAGCTGTGACATGCAGAGGGCTTTAAGTCCATCGCTTCAAATTTTTGTTGAGATGAGACAGAACCAAGGAGATTACACTCCTCTAACACATCCTTATGCTAACTTTGATCTTTATCTGTGCTGCTTTTTTTAGTTTCTTGAGGTATAAAATTAAGTTACATGAAATTTTTCTTGTTTCTTAAGGTAGGCATCTATCATTTAAAACTTGCCTCTTAGAATTGCTTTTGCTACATCCTATAAGTTTTCAGTCAGTTCAGTTCAGTCGCTTGGTCGTGTCTGACTATTTGCGACCCCATGAATCGCAGCACGCCAGGGCGCCCTGTCCATCACCAACTCCCGGAGTTCACTCAGACTCACGTCCAACGAGTCGGTGATGCCATTGGATGATGCTCACCCTCTGTTGTCCCCTTCTCCTCCTGCCCCCAATCCCTCCCAGCATCAGGGTTTTTTCCAATGAGTCAACTCTTCGCATGAAGTGATCAAAGTATTGGAGTTTCAGCTTTAGCATCAGTCCTTCCAATGAACACCCAGGACTGATGTCCTTTAGAATGGATTGGTTGGATCTCCTTGCAGTCCAAGGGACTCTCAAGAGTCTTCTCCAACACCACAGGTCAAAAGCATCAGTTCTTCGGCGCTCAGCCTTCTTCACAGTCCACCTCTCACATCCAACATGACCACTGGAAAAACCATAGCCTTGACTAGACGGACCTTTGTTGGCAAAGTAATATCTCTGCTTTTCAATATACTATCTAGGTTGGTCATAACTTTCCTTCCAAGGAGTAAGCATCTTTTAATTTCATGGCTGCAATCACCATCTGCAGAGATTTTGGAGCCCCCAAAAATAAAGTCTGACACTGTTTCCACTGTTTCCCCATCTAATTCCCATGAAGTGATGGGACCAGATGCCATGATCTTCGTTTTCTGAATGTTGAACTTTAAGCCAACTTTTTCATTCTCCTCTTTCACTTTCATCAAGAGGCTTTTTAGTTCCTCTTCACTTTCTGCCATAAGGGTGGTGTCATCTGCATATCTGAGGTTATTGATATTTCTCCAAGCAATCTTGATTCCAGCTTGTGCTTCTTCCAGCCCAGGGTTTCTCATGATGTACTCTGCATATAAGTTAAATAAGCAGGGTGACAATATACAGCCTTGACGTACTCCTTTTCCTATTTGGAACCAATCTGTTATTACAGGTCCAGTTCAAACTGTTGCTTCCTGACCTGCATATAGGTTTCTCAAGAGGCAGGTCAGGTGGTCTGGTATGCCAATCTCTTGAAGAATTTTCCACAGTTTATTGTGATCCACACAGTCAAAGGCTTTGGCATAGTCAATAAAGCAGAAGTAGATGTTTTTCTGGAACTCTCTTGCTTTTTCCACGATCCAGCAGATGTTGGCAATTTGATCTCTGGTTCCTCTGCTTTTTCTAAAACCAGATTGAAGATCAGAAAGTTCATCGTTCATGTATTGCTGAAGCCTGGCTTGGAGAATTTTGAGCATTACTTTACTAGTGTGTGAGATGAGTGCAATTGTGCAGTAGTTTGAGCATTCTTTGGCATTGCCTTTCTTTGGGATTGGAATGAAAACTGACTTTTTCCAGTCCTGTGGCCACTGCTGAGTTTTCCAAATTTGCTGACATATTGAGTGCAGCACTTTGACAGCATCATCTTTCAGGATTTGAAATAGCTCCACTGGAATTCCATCACCTCCACTAGCTTTGTTCGTAGTGATGCTTTGTACAGCCCACTTGACTTCACATTCCAGGATGTCTGGCTCTAGGTGAGTTATCACACCATCATGATTATCTGGGTCATGAAGCTCTTTTTTGTACAGTTCTTCCATGTATTCTTGCCACCTCTTCTTAATATCTGCTGCTTCTGTTAGGTCATACCATTTCTGTCCTTTATCGAGCCCATCTTTGCATGAAATGTTTCCTTGGTATCTCTCATTTTCTGGAAGAGGTCTCTAGTCTTTCCCATTCTGTTGTTTTCCTCTATTTCTTTACCTTGATTGCTGAGGAAGGCTTTCTTATCTCTTCTTGCTATGCTTTGGAACTCTGCATTCAGATGCTTATATCTTTCCTTTCTTCCTTTGCTTTTCACTTATCTTCTTTTCACACCTATTTGTAAGGCCTCCCCAGACAGCCATTTTGCTTTTTTGCATTTCTTTTCCATGGGGGTGGTCTTGATCCCTGTCTCCTGTAGAATGTCACGAACCTCCGTCCATAGTTCTCAAGCACTCTATCAGATCTAGTCTCTTAAATCTATTTCTCACTTCTACTGTATAATCATAAGGGATTTGATTTAGGTCATACTGAATGGTCTAGTGGTTTTCCCTACTTTCTTCAAGTCTGAATTTGGCAATAAGGAGTTCATGATCTGAGCCACAGTCAGCTCCTGGTCTTGTTTTTGCTGACTGTATAGAGCTTCTCCATCTTTGGCTGCAAAGAATATAATCAATCTGATTTTGGTGTTGACCATCTGGTGATGTCCATGTGTAGAGTCTTCTCTTGTGCTGTTGGAAGAGGGTGTTTGCTATGACCAGTGCGTTCTCTTGGCAAAACTCTATTAGCCTTTGCCCTGCTTCATTCCATATTCTAAGGCCAAATTTGCCTGTTACCCCAGGTGCTTCTTGACTTCCTACTTTTGCATTCCAGTCCCCTATAATGAAAAGGACATCTTTTTTGGGTGTTAGTTCTAAAAAGTCTTGTAGGTCTTCCTAGAACCGTTCAACTTCAGCTTCTTCACTGTTACTTGTTGGGGCATAGACTTGGATAACTGTGATATTAAATGGTTTGCCTTGGAAATGAACAGAGATCATTCTGTCGTTTTTGAGATTGCATCCAAGTGCTGCATTTCAGACTCTTTTGTTGACCATGATGGCTACTCCATTTCTTCTAAGGATTCCTGCCTGCAGTAGTAGATATAATGATCATCTGAGTTAAATTCACCCATTCCAGTCCATTTTAGTTCGCTGATTCCTAGTTCTTGCCATCTCCTGTTTGACCACTTCCAGTTTGCCTTGATTCATGGACCTAACATTCCAGGTTCCTATGCAATATTGTTCTTTACAGCATCGGGCCTTGCTTCTATCACCAGTCATATCCACAACTGGGTATTGTTTTTGCTTTGGCTCCATCCCTTCATTCTTTCTGGAGTTATTTCTCCACTGATCTCCAGTAGCATATTGGGCACCTACTGACCTGGGGAGTTCCTCTTTCAGTATCCTATCATTTTACCTTTTTATACTGTTCATGGGGTTCTCAAGGCAAGAATACTGAAGTGGTTTGCCATTCCCTTCTCCAGTGGACCACCTTCTGTCAGACCTTTCCACCATGACCTGCCTGTCTTGGGTGGCCCCACAGGGCATGGTTTAGTTTCATTGAGTTAGACAAGGCTGTGGTCCATGTGATTAGATTGACTAGTTTTCTGTGAGTATGGTTTCAGTGTGTCTGCCCTCTGATGCCCTCTCGCAACACCCACCGTCTTACTTTGGTTTCTCTTACCTTGGACTTGGGAGTATCTCTACACAGCTTCTCCAGCAAAATGCAGCCGCTGCTCCTTACCTTGGACGAGGGCTATCTCCTCACGGCGGCCCCTCTTGACCTTGAACGTGGAGTAGCTCCTCTCAGCCCTCCTGCACCTGCACAGCCACTGCTCCTTGGATGTGGGGTTGCTCCTCCCGGACGCTGCCCCTGACCTCCGTCGTGGGGTAGCTCCTCTTGGCTGCACTGAGTTGTTGTGTAGTCATCAGTTTGAGGATTAAAGATAAAAACACTTTATGTGACTAAGACTAAGGAATGTGGAGGAAAAAAAAAATTGTCCTTTCCTCCTCCTTGAGAATTCCAGACCTCTATCTCCTTCTCGAGAACCGCAGACCCCTCTCTCCTTGGGGACCCCAGACTTTTTGTCAAACTGCCTAGGAATTGACTCTCTCAGTAGTAGAATGAAACAGTCTGTCTTATGGCTCCTGGGTTATGAAAGGCCTTCCCTACTCTGAAGTTCTGTAGAAATTCCCTCAGGGCTTTTTCTAGAAAATGTGCAGTTTTGTTTTTTACATTTAAATCCTCGACAGCAATTTGGAAGCTATGCTTGTGTGATCTTTATGGCTCCATCTTTATTCTCAGTCGGCTACTCAGTCGAGCCAACAGCACTTACTTTTACTGTGTCATTTCTCCATTGATTTGAACCTGGTGGCAGTTGTGGGAGGCAAGTTAGTGGGTCAGGTTTACCACCTCTTACCCCACAGCTTTTCCCTTCCCTTCTCCCTTCCCCCTGGCCCCCCACCCCTGGCAAACAATTCCACAGTTTCAGACCTGGCAGAAGTTCAACTGTGCATTGAGAAGGCTTAACCTTGCCATCTCTTTGAAGGTGCATATGGTTCTCAGTGTAGACATTCTGATGGGAGTGTGTGTCTTAAAGTAACAGATGATGAGGGACTTCCCTGGTGGTCTAGTATTTAAGATTCCCTGCTCCCAATCCTGGGGGCCCACGTTCGTATCCTGGTCAGGAAACTAGATCCCACATGCCACAACTAAGAGTTAATATGCTGCAACTAAAGATCCATATACTGCTGTTTAAAAAAAAACAAGATTGAGAAATTTCACAGTCAACTAGTATGACTTGTGGTAGCCAAGGAATTTTGTGGTTTTGCCAGAACACAAGCTAAATGGTTTGAAATGAAGGCTCTTATCAACATGCTCTTAGGAAATAATTATGTTGAATTTGAGAAAGTGTTGGGCAGAAAATGTGTAACTAAGTGGACTATCCAGAGAGGAGAGATCTTTTTTTAAATTTTGTTTTTTTAACGTTCACTTAGCTTAGGAATGAATGTAAATGCTTTTGTGTGGGTGTGTGCTAAGTCGCTTCAGTTGTGGCCAACTCTGTGAAACCCTATGATCCACCAGGCTCCTCTGTTCATCAGATTCTCCAGGCAAGAATACTGGAGTGGGTTGCCATGCCCTTCTTCAGGGGATCTTCCAAATTTGGGAATCTAACCCACGTCTCTTATGCCTCCTGTATTGGCAAGCAGATTCTTTACCACTAGCACCACCTGGGAAGCCCATGAGAGGCTTTATTTATTTTTTAGAAATTGAAGAAATAGCCAAAGCAATCTTGAGAAAGAAGAATGGAATTGGAGGAATCAACCTGCCTGACTTCAAGCTCTACTACAAAGCCACAGTCATCAAGACAGTATGGTACTGGCACAAAGACAGAAATATAGATCAATGGGACAAAATAGAAAGCCCAGAGACAAATCCATGCACCTTCGGACACCTTATCTTTGACAAAGGAGGCAAGAATATACAATGGAGAAAAGACAATCTCTTTAACAAGTAGTGCTGGGAAAACTGGTCAACCGCTTGTAAAAGAATGAAAGTAGAACACTTTCTAACACCATACACAAAAATAAACTCAAAATTGATTAAAGATCTAAACGTAAGACCAGAAACTATAAAACTCCTAGAGGAGAATACAGGCAAAACACTCTCCGACATACATCACAGCAGGATCCTCTATGACCCACCTCCCAGAATATTGGAAATAAAAGCAAAAATAAACAAATGGGACCTAATTAAAATTAAAAGCTTCTGCACAACAAAGGAAACTATAAGCAAGGTGAAAAGACAGCCTTCAGAATGGGGGAAAATAATAGCAAATGAAGCAACTGACAAAGAACTAATCTCAAAAATATACAAGCAGCTCCTGCAGCTCAATTCCAGAAAAATAAACGACCCAATCAAAAAATGGGCCAAAGGACTAAATAGACATTTCTCCAAAGAAGACATACAGATGGCTAACAAACACATGAAAACATGCTCAACATCACTCATTATCAGAAAAATGCAAATCAAAACCACAGTGAGGTACCATTTCACGCCAATCAGAATGGCTGCTATCCAAAAGTCTACAAGCAATAAATGCTGCAGAGGGTGTGGAGAAAAGGGAACCCTTAAAAAAAAAAAAAGAAGAAAAGGGAACCCTCTTACACTGTTGGTGGGAATGCAAACTAGTATAGCCACTATGGAGAATAGTGTGGAGATTCCTTAAAAAACTGGAAATAGAACTGCCTTATGACCCAGCAATCCCACTGCTGGGTATACACACCAAGGAAACCAGAATTGAAAGAGATACGTGTACCTCAATGTTCATCACGGCACTGTTTATAATAGCCAGGACATGGAAGCAACCTAGATGTCCATCAGCAGATGAATGGATAAGAAAGCTGTGGTACATATACACAATGGAATATTACTCAGCCATTAAAAAGAATACATTTGAATCAGTTCTAATGAGGTGGATGAAACTGGACCCTATTATACAGAGTGAAGTAAGCCAGAAAGAAAAACACCAATACAGTATACTAATGCATATATATGGAATTTAGAAAGATGGTAACGATAACCCTGTATGTGAGACAACAAAAGAGACACAGATGTATAGAACAGTTTTTTGGACTCTGTGGGAGAGGGCGAGGGTGGGATGATTTGGGAGAATGGCATTGAAACATGTATAATAGCATATCAGAAATGAATCACCAATCCAGGTTTGATGCAGGATACAGGATGCTTGGGGCTGGTGTACTGGGATGACCCAGAGGGATGGTACAGGAAGGCAGGTGGGAGAGGGGTTAAGGATGGGGAACATGTGTATACCCAAGGTGGATTCATGTTGATGTATCGTAAAACCAATACAATATTGTAAAGTAATTAGCCTCCAATTAAAAGAAATAAATTTATATTAAAAAAAAAGAAATTGAAGAAATGTATCTTGGAAATTTTTTTATAGACTATTTAATGTTTGACAAGATATGTACTTATTTCTCTGGTAAAGTATTAGTAATTTGAAAATGAGATAACAAGAGAGGCTGTTTGTTCCTCAAAGCTTATCTATCTTTAAAGAAAATTAAATGCAACTTTTTTGCTGGACTGTCATTTCTTTTGGAGCATAAACAATGTTTGCTATAATAACCAATAAATATAAAATATATTAACTTGAATTAATTATGCACAAGTTTACCTAATTATGTATAGTAGTGTAGTAAAGTTTCCATATGATCTAGCAATTCCACTCCTAGGCATACACCCATACCAAAATATAATTTAAAAAGATCATGTGCCCCTGTGTTCACAGCAGCACTATTTACAATAGCCAAGACATGGAAACAACCTAAATGTCCATTGACAGATCAATAAAGATGTGGTATATATACACAGTGGAATATTACTCAGACACAAAAAGGATGAAATAATGCCATTTGCAGCAATATGGATTGACCTAGAGATTATCATACTATGCAAAGTCAGCCAGAAAGAGAAAGACAAATATATGATATCACTTTTATATGGAATCTAAAATATGGCACAAATGAATATACAAATGTTTCTGTGAAACAGAAACAGATTCAGACATAAAGAATAGACTTGCAGTTGCCAAAGGGAGGGGGAGAAGGATGGACGGGGAGTTTGGGGTTGTAAAACTATTACGTATAGGATGGATAAACAACAAAGTACTATGGAATAGCACAGGGAACTATATTCAATATCTTGGGATAAATCATAATGGAAATGAATATAAAAGAGAATGTGTATATATATGTATGATTGAATCGCTTTGCTTTACAGCAGAAATTAACATTGTAAATCAACTATACTACAATTAAAAAAGAGAAAGACAAGTTATCATATGATATCACTTATCTGAAATATGACACAAATGAGCATATCTATGAAATAGAAATAAACTCACAGACATAGAGAACAGACTTGTGGTTGCCAAGGGGAGGTAGGGGAGGGAAGGATTAGGAGTTTGGGATTCAGTTCAGTTCAGTTCAGTCGCTCAGTCGTGTCCCACTCTTTGCGACCCCATGAATCACAGCACGCCAGGCCTCCCTGTCCATCACCAACTCCCGGATTTCACTCAGACTCACGTCCATCGAGTCAGTGATGCCATCCAGCCATCTCATCCTCTGTCGTCCCCTTCTCCTCCTGCCCCCAATCCCTCCCAGCATCAGAGTCTTTTCCAATGAGTCAACTCTTCACATGAGGTGGCCAAAGTACTGGAGTTTCAGCTTCAGCATCATTCCTTCCAAAGAAATCCCAGGGCTGATCTCCTTCAGAATGGACTGGTTGGATCTCCTTGCAGTCCAAGGGACTCTCAAGAGTCTTCTCCAACACCACAGTTCAAAAGCATCAATTCTTCGGCACTCAGCCTTCTTCACAGTCCAACTCTCACATCCATACATGACCAATGGAAAAACCATAGCCTTGACTAGATGGACCTTAGTCGGCAAAGTAATGTCTCTGCTTTTCAATATGCTATCTAGGTTGGTCATAACTTTTCTTCCAAGGAGTAAGCATCTTTTAATTTCATGGCTGCAATCACCATCTGCAGTGATTTTGGAGCCCCCCAAAATAAAGTCTGACACTGTTTCCACTGTTTCCCTGTCTATTTCCCATGAAGTGATGGGACCAGATGCCATGATCTTAGTTTTCTGAATGTTGAGCTTTAAGCCAACTTTTTCATTCTCCTCTTTCACTTTCATCAAGAGGCTTTTTAGTTCCTCTTTCTGCCATAAGGGTGGTAGTGGATACAAACTATTATATATAAGATGGATAAACAACAAGGTCTATTGTATAGCACAGGGAACTTTATTCACTATCCTGTGATAAACCATAATGAAAAAGAATATAAAAAAGAATATATGCATAAACAAATCACCTTGCTGTATAGCAGAAATTAGCACAACATTGTAAATGAGCTATATTTCAATAAAATTAAAAAGAAAAACTATGTGAATATAAAGAATTTGAGATATCAGCTTGTTAGCCATAACTTACTTTGAATCCAGTTTTTGGTGCACAAAAACAGCTGCTGTTTCTTTGTCATCTAACAGGGGACTTACATACAGAATATACTAAAGAACACATATAAAAAGAATATAAATATGCATGAGATATTTGCTTCTGATCCATGCCTTTTCATTTTCTTAGCTGTGTCTTTTATTTTGGTAACTTCAATTTATTATTATTTTTTTTTTTTGTGAAAGTCACTTAGTCGTGTCTGACTCAGTGACCCCCTGGACCATACAGTCCGTGGAATTCTCCAGGCCAGAATACTGTAGCTGGGTAATGGTTCCCTTCTCCAGGGGCTCTTCCCAACCCAGGGATCAAAACCAGGTCTCCCACATTGCAACCGGATTCTTTACCAGATATGCCACCAGGGAAGCCCAAGAATACTGGAGTGGGTGGCCTAGGTAGCTACCTAGGCTTCTCCAGCGGATTTTCCCCACCCAGGAATCAAACCGCGGTCTCTTGCATTGCAGGTGTATTCATCACCAGCTGAGCTACCAGGGAAGCCTATGGTTTACTTTGTAGCTCATGGTTGCTTGATTGCCTAGGTAATCCTTGCCTACTCCATGGTTGCAAAGAGTTTCTTTTATATTTTCTTTCTACATGTTTTATAGTTTTAGCTTTTATGTTTAGGTCTGTGATTCAAGTTATTTTTTATATAACATGTGAGGTAAAGAAAAGGGCAAGTTGATAGTTTTTCCACAGATACCTAGTTATTCCAGCACAATTTATCAAAAAGGCTTTATTTTCCTCATAGAATTATGTTGGCACCTCTGTTGAAAGTCAATTGGTTATATATATGTAAATCTATTTCTAGGATTCTGCTCTGTTGATCTATATTGTCCACACATATGCCAGTACACATGGTGATGATGATGGTAGCTTATAGCAAATCTTGAAATTAGATAATTTAAGTCCTCCAACTCTTTTTCAAAAGTGCCTTGAGTATTCTAGAAGCTTGCATTTTAATGTAAATTTTAGAAAATTTTCTGATCTCTACAGAAAACCAACTGGAATGTTGCTTAGGATTGCACTGAATCTGTAAATCAATATGGAGAGAACTTACATCTTAATAACATTGAGTCTTTCAGTCCATAAACATGGTATATATTTCCATTTGTTTAGGTCTTTAGTTTCTCCCATCAGGTTCTACAGGTTCCTTTTATAGCTTTAAGTTCATAGATTTTGCATGTATTTTGTGAAATTTATCCCTGAGTAGTTAATATCTTTAGATGCTATAGTTAAGTGGAATTTTAAAAGTTTTTTTCTAGTTTATTGTTAGTACATAAAAATACATAGTTTTTTTCTATTGACCCTGTATCTTTTGATTTTGCTACATTCATTTATTAACTCTAGTAGGTTTTTTTAAAATAGGTTCCTCAGAGTTTTCTATACATATGATCATATTGACTATTTTAATAAAGACAGTTTTACTATGGCCTTTTATTTAGTTTCATGCCTTAATGCAGAAGTTAGAACCTCCAGTTCACTGTTGAATATAAGTGGTGAGGGCAGATATCCTTGCCTTATAATAACAGGATTATTTTATTAATATCCTTTGTTGTTGTTGTTCAGTTGCTCAGTCATGTCTGATTCCTTGTAACTCATGGCCTGCAGCACACCAGGCTTCCCTGTCCTTCACCATCTCCTGGAGTTTGCTCAAACTCATGTCCACTGAGTTGGTGATGCCATCCAACCATCTCATCCTCTGTTGCCCCCTTCTCCTCCTGCCCTCAATCTTTCCCAGCATCAAAGTGTTTTCCAATGAGTCGGCTCTTTGCATCAGGTGGCCAAAGTATTGGAGTTTCAGCTTCAGCATCAGTCCTTCCAGTGAATATTCAGGGTTGATTTCTTTTAGGATGGACTGGTTGGATTTTCTTGCAGTCCAACAGACTCTCAAGAGTCTTCTTCAACACCACAGTTTGAAAGCATCAGTTCTTTAGTACTCAGCCTTCTTTATGGTCCATGATTCGTGTACATGATTACTGGAAAAACCATAGCTTTGACTAGATGGACATTCGGCAACAAAGAGACAACTCTGCTTTTTAACATGCTGTCTAGGTTTGTCATTGATTTTCTTCCAAGGAGCAAGTGTCTTTTAATTTCAGTCACCATCTGCAGTAATTTTGGAGTCCAAGAAAATAAAGTCTGTTACGGTTTCCATTTTTTCCCCATCTATTTGCCATGAAGTGATGAGGCCAGATGCCACGAACTTAGTTTTTTGAACGTTGAGTTTTAAGCTAGCTTTTTCACTCTCCTCTTTCACCTTCATCAAGAGTCTCTTTAGTTCCTCTTTGCTTTCTGCCATTAGGGTGATGTCATCTACATATATAAGGTTATTGATATTTCTCCAGGCAATCTTGATTGATGTTTTTTATTATACTAATTTTCCTTGTATTCTCATTTTCTCAGAGTGTGTATAGTGAATGGGTGTTTGGATTTTATCTAAAGTTTTTCTGCATCCAACCTACTGCAGTATTCTTGCCTGAAAAATCCCATGGACAGGGGAGCCTGGTAGGTTACAGTCTGTGAGGTCGCCAAGTCAGACATGACTGACACACACACACATATGTTATTAGGATGATCATGTAATTTTCCCCTATAGTCTGTTAACGTAATAATTGTTTTTAAAATCAAGACAAAATTCACATACTATAAAATTCAGTGTACAATACAGTGGTATATATTCACAAAGTTGATTAATCTTTACTATTAAATAATGCTATATTTCCTTTGATAGAACTACTTGCAAACGATGTGTTATACTTTTTATATATTGTTAGTTTTTTTTTCTTGGCTGCACTGGGTCTTCATCGCTTTGTGTGGGCTTTCTCTGGTTGCAGCGAGTGGGGACGGTCCTTTGTTGCAGTGCGTGGGCTTCTCATTGTGGTGGTCTCTCTAGCTGTGGAGCGCAGGCTCGCGGTGTATGGGCTTCGGTAGTCGCAGCACGCAGGCTCTATCTAGGGTATATGGACTTCAGTAGCTGTGGCTCAGCAGTTGTAGCTCATAGGCTCTATGTCACGGGCTCAGTAGTTTGGCACATGGGCTTAGTTGCTCCATGGCATGTGGAATCTTCCGGACCAGGGATTGAACCTGTGTTCCCTGCATTGGCAGGTGGATTCTTACCCACTTTGCCACCAGGGAAGTCCTGTATATTGTTAGATTTGATTGCTGGTATTCTGTTAAGGACTTTTACATCTATGTTAATGAAAGATACTGGTCTGTTCAGTTCAGGTCAGTCGCTCAGTCATGTCTGACTCTTTGCGACCCCATGAATTGCAGCACGCCAGGCCTTAGTTTTCCTCTAAAGGTTTGGTTTTGGTATCTGGGTAATGCTGGCCTCAAAAAAAAAAAATGTGCTGAGAAGTGTTCCCTTCTCTAATTTCTGAAAGAATTTGTGCAATTGCTATAAGTTTTTCCTTAAATAAATGTTCAATAACTAGTATAGCCATCTAGGCCCACAGTTTTTTTTCTGGGAAAATTTTTAATTATAAACTAAATTTGCTTAGTAAATATAGGAATATTCAAATTTTCTATTTTTTCTTGTGTCTGTTAATTTGTGCTTCAAAAATTTGCCACCTATTAAGTCAAAGTTGAACTTATTGGCATAGAGTTGTTCATATTATTCTCTTATTATCTTTTTACCCTGTAGGAACTATAGAAGTGTCCTCTCTTCAGTGCTGATACTGATAGTTGTTAGTTTGCAAACTGGTGCCTGTACACATAGGGCAAGGAGAGATCAAATACAGAGGCAGACCACTCCAGAATGGTAGGTGTTGCTTTTATTTATTCATTTTTATTATTTTTTGCCTTCCAGTTTTACTGAGATATAATTACATATGGTACTGTATAAGTTTAAGGTGTACAGCAATAATGAATTGACTGACATCCACCATGAAATGATTATTATAATACATTCAGTGAACATCCATCATTTCATATAGATACAAAATTAAAGAAAAAGGAGAAAAAACTTCCTTGTGATAAGAACTCTTGGGATTTACCCTCTTAACAACCTTCATGTAATATTTACTGCAGTGTTAATTTTATGAAGCATGAAGCATGTTGTGCAGTACATCCCTAGTAGGTATTTATTGCAAAACTGGAAGTTTGTGCCTTTTGAGTACCTTCATTCATTTCACCTTCCCTCTACACTCTGTCTCCGGTAACCTCAAATTTGATTTCTTTGTCTAGGAGTTTGTTTTGTTTTTGAAGTATCATTGATCTGTAATAGTATGTTTGGTTCCTGGTGTGAAACATCATGATCTGATTTATCTATACATAACAAAATGTTAAGTCTAGATGTTAGACCATGGTAAGTCTAGTTACCATACAAAAGTATTATACTATTATTGACTTTGTTTCTCACGCTGTACATTTAATCCCTGTCATTCATTTATTTTGTAACTGGACGTTTGTACCTCTTTGTTTCCCTCACCTATTTCCGTCATCTCCCTACCCCTCTCTTCTCTGGCGTCTGCCTGTTGTTCCCAGTATCTACGGCTGTTACTGATGTGTTCTCCGTATCTATGACTCTGTTTCTGTTTTGTTATATTCTTTGATTTGGTTTTTATATTCCACATACAAGTGAAATCATGTGATATTTGCCTTTCACTGTCTGTATTTGTGTTTCACTTAGCATAGTTCCCTCTGGTCCAATCAGCTTGTCATTCTTTCTTCATGACTGAGAAATATTCCGTTGTGTATATCTACCACAGCTTCTTTATCCTTCATCTATCAATGGTCACTTAGGTTGCTTCTACACCTTGACTGTTGTGAAGACTGTTACCATGAATGTAGAGGTGCAGATATCTTTTCTAAAGTAATGTTTTTGTTTTCTTTGACTAAATGCCCAGAAGTGGACTTGCTAGATCATATGGTCAGTCAGTTGGAGAAGGAAGTGGCAACCCTCTCCAGTGTTCTTGCCTGGAGAATCCCAGGGACGGGGGAGCCTGGCGGGCTGCCGTCTATGGGGTCACACAGAGTCGGACACGACTGAAGCGACTTAGCAGCAGCAGCAGCAGCATGGTTAGTCAGTCGCTCAGTTGCTCAGTCCTGTCTGACTCTGTGATCCTATGGACTGTAGGCTACCAGGCTTCTCTGTCCATGGAAGTCTCCAGGCAAGAATACTGGATTGAGTTGTTATTTCCTACTCCAGGGGACCTTCCCAACCCAGGGATTGAACCTGCATCTCTTGAATCTCCTGCATTGGCAGGCAGATTCTTTAACCACTGTGCCACCTGGGAAACCCAGATCATATGGTAGTTCTATTTTAAATTTTTCTGTGGAAGCTCTGTACTGATTTCCATACTGGCTGCACCAAGTTACGTTCCCTGGTAGGTGATGGTTTTAATAAGCAAGGGAATTTACTTACAAAGCTTGTCTTGGGCAGCCTCAAGACAAGTTCATCTCCATACCTGCCCATCAGAATTGTAAAAATTTATCTAGTGGCTTTAACTGGATTCATCTGTGTACTCATGGCCTTAGCAGCACCTTCTCACTCAAGGATGAGTCCTGGGAACAGCTCCCAGTGGTAGGCAAACTGTACATTCCATGGACAGAGGAGGAGGTAAGGAGCTTGATTGCCTGGGTCCAGCTCACAGGTCAGCTGGCTGTGATGTCCTCTGAATTACCTCCTCCAGCGCTTCACCCCTTGTGACTGACTTTTATGATCTTACACATTCCCGCTTCCACAGTATGCCTGAAGCAGTCAGCAGGGGTTTTATTGGCATGGAGGTGGCTTATTTGATGGCCGTCTAGCTGTGTTGGAAGCAGATGGTACAGCAACAGTATAGACACATGCCAGAGAAAACACAGATTAAGACAATGATTCCCAAAATAAGTAACTTTTCCCACTAAGCTCCATGACCACACCACTGATTTATTCAGTCCCCTAGGCTGGGGGTCAGGTCACTGAGGTCATTCATTTGTGTCTTCATTTGATTTAATAGAGATGACACTTTAACAGACTCATCAGGTATGAACACACAACATTCTGTTAGGATGATGGCACAAGTGCCTCCTTTTGAGGCAGGAATAATGTCTAAGGAACAGCTTTTCTTGTTAGAGACATTTCAGTGTTTGATAAGGACAGGCTTTTCTGACCATCATTTAAGGCTTGCTGGGTAAATTTAGTGAGGACTTTTTGTGAACTATATTGTCTTCCAGGCCAGCGGAGGGAACAAAGACAGCAACCAAATGATAAACCCAGAGGAAGATAGAATATGCTCACCTGGCCTTGAGTAGAAGGAGGTTGGCAACTTTAGGAACCTGACCTAGTTGTACGCACCATACCTGGGGCCGAGGGAGGCAGCACTGTCAGATGTTAGGAGATGGCTGGGTGGTGGGATCTGCCAGATCAGGACCCACAGCTGCTTCTCTTTCTCCACGTGGCTTGTTCAGTGTCAGGCATAGTGTTTCAGCAGGTCCAACTTGCAGCAAGAAAATAGGATCCCAGTGGAGATGGACTGCCACTCACCCAGGGGCATGAAGTAACGCACCCATCCTGGTGCAATGTCTTGCTACAAATTCCAGGAGATAACTTGTTTCCCAGGTGTGATGGGACTTGGTGTTTTCAGCAGAACAGCACATTGATTCATGGTGAAAGTCAGGGCAGTGGCTCTTTCCTGTGACTTTACGGTGTTGGATGTCTTTGCAGGGGTCCCCCTTTTTGCATGTGGGGTGACTGGCCCTACTGATTGATCATTCAGATGTATTAAAACTTGGGACAGTACTTTAGTCTACCTGGCCAAGGTGGTTTTTCCTGTTAGTACTTTAGTCTACTGCGTCCAATATTCCATTTTTCCTTTTTACCAATCCTACTGCTCACAGGTTATAGGTGAAATAGAGCTTCCATTCAATGTCATGTTCTTTTGCCCGGACTTGCACATCATGACCTTTGAAACTTGACTTCCAATTGCTGTCTATTTGACAAGGCACTGTTCCAGGTGAGGGTAAAGAGTGCTCCAAAACCACAAATCCCTACAAAGGCTCACACCTCTTTTATATCTGTAGGAGTTGACTAGGCTTGCACCTTATCACTCACAGCTTCTGGGACAACTCATGGCTTTCTTGACCAGATAACTCCTGAAAACAGTGCCTGGGCCTTGAATTTTCTGTGGGTTCACCACCCTTCCTTTTCCTCACCCTGCAGCAGAGGCAGGTCTTCACATGTTATATCATCAACATAATGGGTCCATTTTGCTGATGTGGAAACAGGTACAATTCTTGCACTACAGCTCTATGACATATTGTAGGGCTGTGCACGTAGCCTTGGGGAATTACTTGAAAGGTACATTATTATCCCTCCACATGAAGGCAGATTGATCTTAGTTATCAGAAACCTGCACTTGTTACAGTCTTCCTCATGAATCTTCTTAAAGATGAAGCACTTTTGCGGGGACACTTTTTTGAAAGCATCAGGGTAAAACGGTAATAGTCTATAAATGACAAATAGTGCAATTGACAAGGAAATTTAGTTATTTCTGTGACATACATTTAAAATTTATGATTGATAATATTATACCAGAACATATTAGATTTATAGAAATTTCATACAAATATACCCTTAGAGTGTTTACCATCACTAGTTATTCGACAATGCCTCCCCTGTCTTAGGTGGCCATGAGATAAGTAGATCTCCACACCCACCACGAGAATCATAAAAATTTAAATAGAGTCCTTCACTGGGATCTGTCACCTCCACAGTCCAGATGGTCTCAGCAGCACCTTTCTCTCTCGAGGCTGTGTCTTTGGAACAGCTTCCACTGGGAACAGGACATTCCCGGGACAGTTGACGGGGTGAGGAGCCTCTGATTGCTCAAGCCCAGCTCATCAGTCACTGATCATGTCCTCTTGAAGACCTTATCTAACATAGTCTGTGTCCTTTTTTGGTCAGTTTATCCAAGTTTATGTCTTTTATTGATCTTTTCATAAAATTGCCTTTTAGTTTTGTTAATTTTTCCGTAGTCTTTGTTTTCTGTTTCATTATTTTCTGAACTTTAGTATTTTTTTCTTCTATTTACATCGAGTTTAATCTGATCATCTTTCAATTCTGAAGTTGAAAGCCTTGATAATTGATATTAACCCCTTTTCCTCTTCTATAAGTATTTGAAGCTATAAATTTTTATTATAGCACTATTTTAGGTGAATGCACAAAATTTGATGTATTGTCTTTTCATTTTCATTCAATTTAAAATATTTTCTATTTTTCCTTGTGTGTTCTTTGACCCTGTGGATTTTTAGAAGTTGCTTAAATATTTGGGCTTTCATAGGTATCTACATATATTGATTTCTAATTTATCAATAATTATATTGTCACAGAACATACTATGTGGGCTTCAGTCTTTTGAAGTCTATTGAAATTTGCTTTATCACCCAGAATATATTCTTTCTTGGAAAATGGTCCAGGTTCATTGAAAAGAATGCTGAAGTCATCAGGTATAATGTTCTATAAATGTCAGTTAACTTAAGGTAGTTGAAAGTGTCATTCAGATCCTCTGTATTATTAATTATTTAGTTGCTCCATCAGTTATAGTGAAAGATGTATTGCGTGCTCAGTCGTGTCTGACTCTTTGTGACCCCATGGACTGTAGTACCCCAGGCTCCTCTGTTCCTGGGATTTTCCAGGCAAGAATACTGGAATGCATCAGCTGTCATTTCCTCCTCCAGGGGATCTTCCTGACCCAGGGATTAAACCTGTGTCTCTTGTGTCTCCTTGCATTGGCAGGCGTATCCTTTACCACTGAGCCACCTGGGAAGCCTTAACAATTATGATTGTAAATTTGTTTCTCCCTTTAGTTACTTTAATTTTTGCTTCATGTATTTTGAGATTCCATTATTAGGCACAAATGGATATATAATAGTCATAGCTGCCTGATATATTTCCTTTTTATGAATATGAAGTGTCCCTCTTTATTTTTAGTGTTTTTTTTTCTAAAGTCTATTTTTTCTGATATGTACGTAGCCACTCCTTATGCTTTCTTATGTTTCCTCTTTCCACCTTTAAATTTTTTATCCTATATGTATCTTTATATTTTAAATGCATCTTATGGACATCTTTGGGCTTCCCTGGTGGCTCAGATGATAAAGAATCTGCCTGTAATGCAGGAGACCCGGGTTTGATCCATTGGTTGGGAAGATCCCCTGGATAAGGGATTGGTTACCCACTCCAGTATTCTTGCCTGGAGATCACTTGGTTCTCATTTTTACCTAGTATGGTAATCATTGCCTTAAATTTTTTTAATATATTAAATTGTGGTAAAATAGACATAATATGAAAGGTACCATCTTAACCATTTTTAAGTATTCAGTTCAGCGACATTAAGTACATGCATATTGTTGTGCTACTGTAACTACCTTCCATCCACAGACTCTTTCCATCATGCAGAACTCTACCAATTAAGGAATAACTCTCCATGTCTCCCCTTTCCCCAGCATCTGATAACCACCATTCTTTTTGTCTCTGAATTTGACTACTCTCGATGCCTCATATAATTGGAATCATACAATATTTGTCCTTTTGTGACTGGCTTATATCTGTTAATATAGTGTCCTCAGGGTGCATCCATGTTGTAGTAAGTGACACAATCTCTTTCCTTTTTAAGGCTGAATAATGCTCCATTGTACATTTTGGCTACTATCAACAATGCTGCCATGTACATGATTATGCAAATATGTCTTTGAGAGCCTGCTTCCAGTTCTTTTGTTATATGCCCACGAGTGGAAGTGCTGAATCACATGGTGATTCATTTTTAATTTTTCATTATATTTTTTCCATAGCAGTTGCACCATTTTACATTTTTTACCAACAGTACACAAGGGTTGTCTACAACCTAATAAATACTTGCTGGTTTTTTTTAAATAGTTGTATTTGCTTCTGAGATTGGGATAAGGCAAAGCTCTCTACCCTCACCACTTCTAGTCAGCATTGTACTGGAAGTCCTAGACAGTACAAAAGGCAAGAAAAAGAAATAAAAGTCATATGGAAAGAAAAATGTAAAGCAGTTGTTATTCACAGACACAATTGTGTATGTGGAAAATTCTAAGGAATTTACAGAAAAGCTACTAAAGTTATTCAGAGAGTTTATTAGCAAGGTGATGAGATACACAGTAAACAGGTAAGACTAATAATGTCAATTGGAACAACTGGAAATTGAAATTTAAGTAAATTAAATTTAAATTGTCATGTAAATAGTGTCGAATACATTAAATAATTGGAGATAAACTTGGCAAAAATGTGTATACAATAACAACCACAAAAGACTGCTGAGAGAAATTAAAGACTATAAATGGAAAGATACACCAGGTTTATGAATCAGAAGATTCAATATGATTAAAATGTCAATTCTTCCCAAATTAATCTGTAACTTTAATTCAATTCCAGTAAATATCCCAGCAAGCTTTATGTAAAAATTAGGAGTTGTTTCTAAAATTTCTATAAAATACAAAGGATCTAGAGTAGCCAAAAATAATTTTGAAAGAGAAAAATAAAGCTAGAGGACTTAAACTATGTACAAAGAGTTACAGTTATGAAAACAATGTGTTTTTTGTGTAAATATATCAATCAATGAATAGAATAGAGTCCAGAATTACACCCATCATATATGGTCAATTGATTTTTGACAAAACTGCCAAGGTAATTTGATGAAGAAAAGAGTAATCTTTTAAACAATGACAGGAATAACTGAATATCCTTATATAGAAAACTAAACTGCAAACTTTACCTCATTTATACAAAAACTCAGAGTTGATCATAGACCTAAATATAAAAGCAAAAACTTAAAACTTCTAAAAAAAAAAAAGAAAATCCATGATGTTCTTTTAGGCAAAAATTTTTAGGATAGGTATAAAAAGCACAAATCATACATATAAGCTGTGTATTATATATAAACATGATGTATATATATGTATGTTACGTAAATGACATTAAGCATATCACATATATAATGAGTTGTAGTTCATTAAAATTGAAAATCTTTGCTCTTTGAAAAGACACTAAAACTAAAAGGCAAACCACTGAATGGAAGAAAATACCTTTTATATATGACAAAGGACTTACATTCAATATCTAAAAAGAACTCTTAATTCAGTAACAAGACAGCCTAATATAAATGAGTTCGGTTCGGTCAGTTCAGTCGCTCAGTCATGTCCGACTCTTTGCGACCCCATGAATTGCAGCACGCAAGGCCTCCCTGTCCATCACCAACTCCTGGAGTTCACTCAAACTCATGTCCATTGAGTCTGTGATGCCATCCAGCCATCTCATCCTCTGTCGTCCCCTTCTCCTCCTGCCCCCAATCTCTCCCAGCATCAGGGTCTTTTCCAATGAGTCAACTCTTTGCATGAGGTGGCCTAAGTACTGGAGTTTCAGCTTTAGCATCATTCCTTCCAAAGAACACACAGGACTGATCTCCTTTCGAATGGACTGGTTGGATCTCCTTGTAGTCGAAAGGACTCTCAAGAGTCTTCTTCAACACCACAGTTCAAAAGCATCAATTCTTCAGCACTTAGCTTTCTTCACAGTCCAACTTTCACATCCATACATGACCACTGGAAAAACCATACATAGCCTTGACTAGACAGACTTTTGTTGGCAAAATAAAGTCTCTCTTTTGAATATGCTGTCTAGGTTGGTCATAACTTTCCTTACAAGGAGTAAGCGGTCTTTTAATTTCATGGCTGCAATCACCATCTGCAGTGATTTTGGAGCCCCAAAAAATAAAGTCTGACACTGTTTCCCCATCTATTTCCCATGAAGTGATGGGAGCAGACGCCATGATCTTTATTTTCTGAATGTTGAGCTTTAAGCCAACTTTTTCACTCTCTTCTTTCACTTTCATCAAGAGGCTTTTTAGTTCCTCTTCACTTTCTGCCATAAGGGTGGTGTCATCTGCATATCTGAGGTTATTGATATTTCTCCCGGCAATCTTGATTCCAGCTTGTGCTTCTTCCAGCCCAGCGTTTCTCATGATGTACTCTGCATATAAGTTAAATAAGCAGGGTGACAATACACAGCCTTGATGTACTCCTTTTCCTATTTGGAACCAGTCTGTTGTTCCCTGTCCAGTTCTAACTGTTGCTTCCTGACCTGCATATAGGTTTCTCAATAGGCAGGTCAGGTGGTCTGGTATGCCCATCTCTTTCACAATTTTCCACAGTTTATTGTGATCCACACAATCAAAGGCTTTGGCATAGTCAATAAAGCAGAAATAGATGTTTTTCTTGAACTTTCTTCATTTTTTGATGATCCAGCAGATGTTGGCAATTTGATCTTGAATAGAAGATTTAAATAACAAACTTCTTTTGGCTAATAATAATCTTCAACATCATTAATCATCAGGGAAATGCAAATTCAACCCACAAATAGATAACACCACACACCTAATTGAATGGCTAAAATTTTGAAGACTAACAATATCAAACACAGTCAAAGGCTTTGGCATAGTCAATAAAGCAGAAATAGATATTTTTCTGGAACTCTCTTGCTTTTTACACGATCCAGTGGATGTTGCCAATTTGATCTCTGGTTCCTCTGCCTTTTCTAAAACCAGCTTGAACATCTGGAAGTTCATTGTTCACGTATTGCTGAAGCCTGGCTTGGAGAACTTTGAGCATTACTTTACTAGGATGTGAGATGAGTGCAATTGTGCAGTAGTTTGAGCATTCTTTGGCATTGCCTTTCTTTGGGATTGGAATGAAAACTGACCTTTTCCAGTCCTATGGCCACTGCTGAGTTTTCTGTATTTGCTGGCATATTGAGTGCAGCACTTTCACAGCATCATCTTTCAGGATTTGAAACAGCTCAACTGAAATTCCATCACTTCCACTAGCTTTGTTCATAGTGATGCTTCCTAAGGCCCACTTAACTTCACATTCCAGGATGTCTGGCTCTAGATGAGTGATCACACCATCGTGATTATCTGGGTCGTGAAGATCTTTTTTGTACAGTTCGTCTGTGTGTTCTTCCACCACTTCTTAATATCTTCTGCTTTATTTTTGGGGGGCTCCAAAATCACTGCAGATGGTGACTGCAGCCATGAAATTAAAAGATGCTTACTCCTTGTAAGGAAAGTTATGACCAACCTAGATAGCATATTCAAAAGCAGAGACATTACTTTGCTGACTAAGGTCCGTCTAGTCAAGGCTATGGTTTTTCCTGTAGTCATGTATGGATATGAGAGTTGGACTGTGAAGAAGGCTGAGCACCGAAGAACTGATGCTTTTGAACTGTGATGTTGGAGAAGACTCTTGAGAGTCCCTTGGACTGCAAGGAGATCCAATCAGTCCATTCTGAAGGAGATCAAGCCCTGGGATTTCTTTGGAAGGAATGATGCTGAAGCTGAAACTCCAGTACTTTGGCCACCTCATGTGAAGAGTTGACTCATTGGAAAAGACTCTGATGCTGGGAGGGACTGGGGGCAGGAGGAGAAGGGGATGACCGAGGATGAGATGGCTGGATGGCATCACTGACTCAATGGACGTGAGTCTGAGTGAACTCCGGGAGTTGCTGATGGAGAGGGAGGCCTGGCCTGCTGTGATTCATGGGGCCGCAAAGAGTCGGACATGACTGAGCAACTGAACTGAACTGAACTGAACTATATCAAATGTTAGCATGAATGTATTGGGTTAGTCAAGAATTTATTTACTTTTCCCATGTTACAGAAAAACTCAAGCAAACTTCTTGGCCAACCCAATGCAAGTGGAATGCTCATACATTAACTGGTGGGAATGTAAATGGTATAATAACTTTGGAAAATTGCCTGTTACTAATAAAGCTAAACGTACACTTAACTGTATTAGCCCTTAGCAATTTCACTCCTATTTGCACAAAAGAAAGGACAATTATGTGCACATGATGTATATAAATGTTCATAGCAGGTTTGTATATAAAAGTCCCAAACTAGGAATACCTCTAATGTCCATCAGTACATAAATGGAAAAGCAAATTGTGTCATATTCACGTTCGCCTCTATTCAGCAGTGAAAGGAAAGAACTACTGGAATGTGAAAGAACATGGAAGAGTCTTAGAAACATATTAAGTGAAAGAAACCAGCCTATAAAGAGTGTGTATTAATTACTTCACTAATATGAAACTTTAGAAAGGACAAATATATCACGATAGAAAACTGATCAAGGTGGGATTTCATGGCAAGGGGTACAAGGGAACTTTCTGAGCTGAGGAAAATATTCTATGTCTTGATTATGAGGATGGTTACGTAGGTGTATACATTTTTCAAAAGTCATATTATACACTTAAAATGTGTGCATTTTGTTTATAAATGATATCTCAATTGAGTTGATAAATATTATATCTTTATAAAAGGAAAGAATAAACCCTAAAATCAGATGCAGATGGAAATAAATATTATTAATGGATAAAATTACTACACAGAAAATTACTTAATTCGTGTAACTTTCAATATAGTACTCTGTCCTCACAGAAAAAAGAGATACAGTGATGTCTTGAATTTTACCAAGTAGGTGTCTACTGGTATAGATTTCAGTGTAGTGATTGTGAAACTATTTTGTGTGTGTTACAGAGCAAATTAGTAAATTATGTTGTGGGTAATTATTGCAAAAGAAGGGGGGTGCAAATATGAACTGGGGAAAGGTAATGAATAACACTTTGGTGTTGGATTTAAATTGGAAATATCAATATGAAGTGTTAGACACTCAGCGGTGTCCAAGTCTTTGCAACCCCATGGATTATAGCCCACCAGGCTCCTCTGTCCGTGGGATTCTCCAGGCAAGAATACCGGAGTGGGTAGCCTTTCCCTCCATGAGGGAATCCTCCTGACCCAGGGATGGAATCCAGGTCTTCTGCATTGCAGACAGATTCTTTACTGTCTGAGCCACCAGGGAAGTCTAACCAGGATGAAGTCATGCCTTAAAAAATGTATTTCTTATTTCTCTCCACTTAGCCTAGAATGAATGACAACTCAGTAGCAATGACTATTCCTTATTCTTGGTTTTTAAAGCCATTTCCCATTAAAAGAAACTAGGGTTCCTTGGAGAATTGAGTGGTTTACTCTTGCCTAGAAAATCCCATGGACAGAGGAGCCTGGTGGGCTGCAGTCCATGGGGTTGCTGAGAGTTGGACACGACTGAGCGACTAAACTGAACTCAACTGAAGCAGTAAGTAGGACATACCTTTGAATTGAAAAGCAAGGATTTTCCCTCCAGTGCTGTCAATACATTCTGAAGAGTTTCTTAACATTAATATCCAGGGCTTATCAAGTGAATCTGAATGATAGTCAGGTAGAATAAACAGAAAATGACTAATCTATTATACTGATTGTTATAGAAGCATCACCCATTAATTCCTTATAAGACCTTGTCAATGGATAAACTAGGGTCTCCTTCAAAAAAGAAGAGTCAGTATCCCCTGAATGTTGCTCACATCTCTATGAAAAAGTCAGTTTTCTACCTCTTGAACATTAAACTGCTGATGATCCCCAAGGGAATTAATTGATGGAAAACTCATGCTTACTTTCAGTTAAATCCTAAAATTAGGTTTAAGCTAAGCAAAGCAAAACAACAAAAATACATGGTTTTAACTGGTTGAATGTTAAAAGGAAGGATGAGAAAATAATTACTTTTCCTTTATGCATGAGTTCTCCAGAGTTTAAGGGAGATTCTAATCCTGTCTTTTTTGTTTTAATAATTCATATTATAGATTAGTCATCATAAAGTTAATCCCAAATTGGTATTCTTCCTTTCTAAGCATGCTTCTCAGTCACCTCACATTTAATTCAAGGGCCCAAGGAATAAAGACTTTAGCATAGGCTTCGAGAAAATAACATTCAGAAAGTTGGTTATAATGTTGCAAGAAAAAAAGTCTTAGTATACATTTCTAGATAAAAAGTAAATTATTTGGAGGTGTTTGCACCACAATTCTCTCTTGGCATCGGAAAGGAAGTATTAATATTAAATAGTTCTAATTAGAATTTGATTAATAGGCAGATACTTACTTCTTCAAATATCCTTTGAGAGTCAGAAATGAGATGATAATTCGAAAAATATATATCATACAACCAAATGTTTTTGAATAAAATAAAACCTAACTTAAAAGTTTTGATTAATTTAACAAAAACCAACTTTTCTTTTAATTATTTAGCTCTTTATTATTTGACATTTATATACATAAAGTATATATTTAGCTGTTTATACAAACTCTAGGAAGATATTCCAAATGCAAAATTATGATTATAAAGTATAACAAGATACATCAAGGAAGAATGTGATTGAGTGCCAAATCTGTAATCACTTATCTAATATGTCACAATCCTTTTATTCCAAAAAATGTTCACATGAGAACTCTAAAATGGGCAATTATTTGTCAAAAGAATAAATGATTTTCATTATGTAGAACATGGAAAGGGACACGATGCAAAATAAAGATTCTTCAGAATTTTTTTATGGAGTTGCAAGTAAGACAACAGAACCTAAGGCTATAAAGACCTGACCAAGTAGAATATTTATATTAAATGTGCCTTTATTGCTTGACTGGTACAGTTGCTCTTTCAGCCACTTTTGGTTGAAGGATGGTGCACTATAGACACCAGGAAAATTTTTTCGACCACAGCCATATCCGTAACTGGTAATTCCCATTACAAAATATCGTTTATGTTCTGGTAGGTAGCACATTAATGGTCCACCACTATCACCCTATTAAAAAAGTCCCAAAATAGTATTAGTTACTTCCAGTAGTCTTTAAACAACAATAAATCTGGAATAAATTAATCACATTAATTATATATTTATATAAATATACATTTTTAACTTCTAACTTATAAAGATGCATAGATTTTCAGTTTTATATTCCAACTGAAACAGGTATTCAGTCTGGCCTGTTATTTTTGAGGACCCATATAGCTGGTGGATAAATTTTCCACCTGCATAGTTTTGAACCAAAATACTATAAATCAAATTGTTTGGATTTTTTAATGTAGTTACTCGAAGGAATATAATTTAGGAGTTGTGCAAAATACTATAAATATTGTCTATTAGAATACTTGTATTAATGCTAGGTAGGAATGGTAGAACTAAGATATATAATGGATTCATTTAGGTGTGTGTGTGGTTTGCTAACTAGAGGACAGGAGTGAACGGGTATCTTGCAAGACACGGCATCTTTCTAAGTGTTGACATTGACTGGTGCAGGATCATAGGAATAAATAGCTAAGCATGCAATGCAGGAGACCAGGGTTCAGTCCCTGAGTCAGAAAGATACCCTGGAGAAGGGCATGGCAACCCACTCCAGTACTCTTGCCTGGAGAATTCCATGGACAGAGGAGCCTGGTGGGTTAGAGTTCATGGGATCACAGAGTCAACATGACTGAGCAGCTAACATTTAATAGTATTAAAATGACAAATCTTTGTCATAGTTTATACTAGACTGTTAATACACGAAAACACCATTACTGAAGAGTATTAATCATTCAAAACAATAAGGACAGTGAGATAACTGTTTAATGCTTAAAGTTTAAGGACCGTGTTTCTAAGGTGTTTTCAAATTCTCTATATAAGGAAAACATTAAAAAATTATTTTTTGACGATGAGAATGTTTCATTTATGAATGCAATTAAATTAGATTGAATTCTTCTATTCAGTAAGATTTTTAAGGAAAAGGATACTGGAAAGATAAACCCTGAAGAGCAGAAATCAAAATGAGTAGGAAAAGATGAGAGCATGGGACACTGTTTGGGAGTGATGTGCTGGTAGACTTAGAAGCAGTGAAGAAAAAAGAGGAATAAAGAAAGATTTAAAAGCCACAAGGGACAAAACAAAAAACAGATAAATTTGATTTTGTAAAAAATATCAAAGATGGGAATTCGCTGGTGGTCCAGTGGTTGAGAATCCACTGCTGATACAGGGGACATGGGTTTGAGCCCTGGTTCTGGAAAATTTCACAAGGTGCAGGGAAACTAAACCTGTGTGCCACAACTACTGAGTCCCTGCTCTAGAGCCTGCATGCTGCAACTACTGAAGCCTGCACAGCCAGTGCCCTGCAACAAGAGAAGCCACTCCAATAAGAAGCCTGTGCACTGCAGCTAGAGAGTATCCCACTCTCGCTGCAACCAGAGGAAGCCCTTGTGCAGAAAGAAGACCCAGTGCAGCCAAAGGCAAAAAGTGAGAAAAATTAAAAAACACGATGGGACTTCCCTGGTGGTCTAGTGGCTAAGAATCTGTGCTCCCGTCCAGGGGGCCTGAGTTCAATCCCTAGTCAGGGAACTAGATCCCACTTCCCAGATCTGAGAGTTCAATTGCCACAACTAAAGAACCCACAATGAAGGTTGAAGATCCCGAGTGCCATAATTAAGACCTAGCGCAGCCAAGTAAATATTAAAAAAAAAAAAAAAAATCAAAGACAGCCCTTTCCTGGTGGCCCAGTGGTGAAGAATCTGCTTGCCAGTGCAGGAGACATGGGTTGATCCTTAGTCAAGGAAAACCCCACATGCTGTGGAGCAACTAAGCCCATGTACCAGAACTACTGAGCCTGTGCTCTAGATCCTGGGAGCTGCATGTGCTGAGCCCACGTGCCACAGCTACTGAAGTCTGCATGCCTAGAGCTCTTGCTGTGCAACAAGAGAAGCCACCACAATGGGAAGCCTGCACACTGCAGCAAAGAGTAGCTCCTGCTCAACAACTAGAGTAAAGCCTGCATAGCAATGAAGACCCAGCACAGCCAAAAATAAAATTGTTTTTAAAAATCATTAAATGAAACAGAAACAAACCACAGACATGGAAAATAAACTTATGATTACCAGAGGGGAAAGGGATATAGAGAGGAATAAATTATTTAGAAGTATGGGATTCACAGATACAAACTGCTATACATAAAATAGATAAGCAACAAGGATTTCAGTATCTTGTCATAACAATAATGGAAAATAATCTGGAAAAGTATACACATATTACTGAATCAATTTGCTGTACACCTGAAACTAATACAATATTGAAAATCAATTGTATTTCTATTTTCAAAAAGATAGACAATAACAAGTGCTGACAAGGATGTGGAGAAATTAGAAACCCAGATAATCATGATGGTGTGGTCACTCACCTAGAGCCAGACATCCTGAAATGTGAAGTCAAGTGGGCCTTAGGAAGTAGCACTAGGAACAAAGCTAGTGGAGATGATGGAATTCCAGTTGAGCTATTTCAAATCCTGAAAGATGATGCTGTGAAAGTGCTGCACTCAATATGCCAGCAAATTTGGAAAACTCAGCAGTGGCCACAGGACTGGAAAAGATCAGTTTTCATTCCAATCCCAAAGAAAGGCAATGCCAGAGAATGCTCAAACTACTGCACAATTGCACTCATCTCACTTCCCTGGTGGCTTAGAGGTTAAAGCATATGCCTGCAATGTGGGAGACCTGGGTTCGATCCCTGGGTTGGGAAGATCCTCTGGAGAAGGAAATGGTAACCCACTCCAGTATTCTTGCCTGGAGAATCTCATGGATGGAGGAGCCTGGTGGGCTACAGTCCATGGGGTCGCAAAGAGTAGGACACGACTGAGCAACTTCATGTTCACTTTCACTTTCACATACTACACAAAGTAATGCTCAAAATTCTCCAAGCCAGGCTTCAGCTATACGGGAATCGTGAACTTCCTGACGTTCAAGCTGGTTTTAGAAAAGGCAGAGGAACCAGAGATCAAATTGCCAACATCTGCTGGATCATCAAAAAAGCACGAGAGTTCCAGAAAAATATCTATTTCTGATTTATTGACTATGCTAAAGCCTTTGACTGTGTGGATCACAATAAACTGTGGAAAATTCTGAAAGAGATGGGAATACCAGACCACCTAACTTGCCTCTTGAGAAACCTGTATGCAGGTCAGGAAGCAACAGCTAGAACTGGACATGGAACAACAGACTGGTTCCAAATAGGAAAAGGAGTACGTCAAGGCTGTATATTGTCACCCTGCTTGTTTAACTTATATGCAGAGTACATCATGAGAAATGCTGGGCTGGAAGAAGCACAAGCTGGAATCAAGATTGCCATGAGAAATATCAATAACCTCAGATATGCAGATGACACCACCCTTATGGCAGAAAGTGAAGAAGAACTAAAAAGCCTCTTGATGAAAGTGAAAGAGGAGAGTGAAAAGGTTGGCTGAAAGCTCAACATTCAGAAAACTAAGATCATGGCATCTGATCCCATCACTTCATGGCAGATAGATGGGGACCCAGTGGAAACAGTGGCAGACTTTATTTTGGGGGGCTCCAAAATCACTGCAGATGGTGACTGCAGCCATGAAATTAAAAGACGCTTACTCCTTGGAAGGAAAGTTATGACCAACCTAGACAGCATATTAAAAAGCAGAGATATTACTTTGCCAACAAAGGTCCGTCTAGTCAAAGCTATGGTTTTTCCAGTAATCATGTATGGACGTGAGAGTTGGACTATAAAAAAAGCTGAGCACTGAAGAATTGATGCTTTTGAACTGTGGTGTTGGAGAAGACTGTTGAGAGTCCCTTGGACTGCAAGGAGCTCCAATCAGTCCATCCTAAAGGAAATCAGTCCTGAATATTCATTGGAAGGACTGATGTGAAGCTGAAACTCCAATACTTTGGGCACCTGATGCAAAGAGCTGACTCATTTGAAAAGACTCTGATTCTGGGAAAGACTGAAGGCGAGAGGAGAAGAGGACGACAGAGGATGAGATGGTTGGATGGCATCACCAACTTCAATGAACATGAGTTTGAGTAAACTCCGGGAGTTGGTAATGGACAGGGAGGCTGGCGTGCTGCAGTCCATGGGGTCTCAAAGAGTCAGACTCGACTGAGCGACTGAACTGAATTATCAGTATTAGAGAAATGCAAATTAAAGTACAATGAAGTATCATCTCACACCAGTCACAATGGCCATCATCAGAAAATCCACAAACAGTAAATACTGGAGAAGGTGTGGAGAAAAGGAAACTCTTCTACACTGTTAGTGGGAATGTTAGTTGGTATAGCTACTGTGGAGAACAGTATAGTGGTTCCTTTAAAAATTAAAACTAGAACTACCATATGACTCAGCAATCCCACTCCTGGGCATATACCTAGAGAAAAATATATTTCAAAAAGATTACATGTACTGCAATGTTCATTGCATCACTGTTTATAATAGCCTAGACACAGAAACAACCTACGTGTTCATCAACAGAGGAATGGATAAAGAATATGTGATACATATATACAATGGAATATTACTCAGCCATTAAAAAAGTAATGCTATTTGCAGCAACATGGATGAACCTAGAGACTCATACTGAGTGAAGTAAGTCAGACACAGACAAATATATGATATTGCTTATATGTGAAATCTAAAAAAAAGGAGTACAAATGAACTTGGTTACAAAACAGAATTAGAGTCACAGATGTAGAAAACAAACTTATGGTTAACAGGGGGTCAGAGGGGAGGGGTAAATTGGGAGATTGAGATTAACATATACACATGACTAAATTTAAAGCAGATAACTAAAGAACCTGCTGTATAGCATAGGGGACTCTACTCAATGTTCTGTAATGACCTATATGAGGAAAGAACCTTTAAAAAGTGAATATACATGTGTGTGTATATATATAACTGATTCACTTTGCCCTATACCTGAAACTAACACAACATTGCAAATCAACTATATTCCAATAAAAAGCAGAAGAAGTCTCATATTGTTGCATAAGAATGTAAAATGGTGTAGGCACTTTGGAATACAGTTTGATAGTTCTTTAAAATGTTAAGAATTGACTCGGCAGTTCCACTCCTTGGTAGAATTTCCAAGAGAAATAAAAACATACTTACACATAAAAACATGTATACAAATGTTTATAGCCATGTTATTTGTAATAGCCAAAAAAGCAGAAATAGCTTAAATGTCCATCTACAAATGGATGGATGAATAAAATGTGACATATCCAAACTGTGGTATATTATTTGGCAATAAAATGAATAAGGTATTAATACATGCTATAATGGAGACGAACCTTGAAAACATTATGCTAAGTAAAAGAACCCAGTCACAAAAGACCACAAATTGAATGATCCTGTTCATAGGAAATCTCCAGAATAGGCAAATCTCTACAGACTAATGGCTGCCTTAATGGGAAGAGTTTTTTTTTTTTTTTTTTTTGAGGGGGGTTGACAAAAGTGTTCTAAAAGTTAGATTATGGTAATGGTTCACTACTCTAAATATAAAATCCCCCAATGAGTTTTATACTTTAAATGGGTGAATTGTACATTGTATCTCAATAAAGGTGGTAATGAAGAAAAAAAGATTCAAGGCAAATATTTCTTAGGTTGATCATGATTGTAGAAACCAAGGAATCAGGCAAGCATGGAATAGTTAAAAAGGAGAAAAATAATTTAGACTTGAGAATTAAGACTTCACCAGAAAGTGATCGAAGACTTGTTCAAGTTCCTTTCTGTCTTTAGAAAATATTGCTAAGGAAAAGTATTTGGTCTTACCCTGCAAGAATCAAAAATTCCATCTTCATCACCTGCACAAAATGAAGTGTTAGGAACTATACCCCCATAGCTCCTCTCAGAATTACAGAAACTTCGAGAAATATAATGCACTTCTGCTTCATGTAACTCTTTGGTAACATTACCTATTAACAACAACAACAAAAAAATACCAGTTAAATTATTTTGGAGAGCAGACATTTTGACAGCAATATAAAATGTTCATGTTCAACAGGTTTTCTTTCCATAGTGACTGATTGAACAATTATGTAAAATTGTATCCAGATATGTATGCATGTATGAATGCCTGGAGATACGGTGAAAGTAAGTCGACCAAGTCTTAATGATAGTTATCTCTAGATAGTAGGAATTTCAGGTTACTTTTTAAAAAATCTTTGCTCTCTTATGTTTCTTGGAGGTCTCACAGAAGGATCTGTAGTGTTACAAAATAAAACTATAAAAATTATCAAGGGCTAAAGAGGTAAATGGGGTTGCAAAGAGTCAGACATGACTGAGCAACTGAACTGAAATGAGAGAGGTAAATGCTGAGGTCAGTCTTATGTTGTAAGTTGTGAATAATTTTAATTAAAATTTCTAATGACGCTGTCTTGCAAAATGTTGAATGTGAAAATAAAGCAGATTTCTAATTCATGTACTCCCCTAACTTCTCTGCTTATTCTTGAACATAAAGTGGTTCTTTGCTACAGAAAAGATAGGAAGATATAAAATAACACTTCAGATTATTCTAAGATTTATCCACAGAAAAGCTACTGTAACGGCAGCATCTGATACCATCAGGCTGTCTCAGAATTGCAGTTGTCATATGTGGAAGCTGACTATTTTATGTGTGCCACATTCTTCCTTAGCTTTTCAAGTAATAGACATTTTCCCCTTTACTGCAAGTGGGAAAATGACCAAACTGTTCCATTCACAGAATTCCATTCTCCTGGAATTAGTCTAGAGGTGATTATATTTGGTATAAGCCTAGTCAAATGGAATACTTATCCAGCTTTTTAAACTGGAGGTGCCAGAGAAGAATCTGTTTCACCCTAGTCACATGATTAGGTATTAATATAAGTTCAAATCAGCCTGCAGCCATACTTCCACATTTATGAGGACAGGCAGCCTGAGAAAGTAAAGTCAACATGGATAGAGAATAAGAAAAGGAAATAAAAATAAAGTATATCTAATGACATCCAAATTCCTGGATCAAGGGTTCCTAGAGGAAAGATGCATTTCGACCCTTTGTTTTCAAATAATTAAAGTAATACTGGCTATATATAAAAGAGTATATGTAACGTAGACGTTAACCAGATATAATAATGAAATCAACATCTGTAAACCTACCACCTGATTTATGAATAATAATAATCCAATGTGATATTGGTGTAGGGTTATTCAAAATAACTAGAGATTTTCAAAGTGAATAGGAGAAAGAGAGTCCAGGAATAGATGCCTGTGTTTTCTGTTCTGTTCCACTGGTTACTTAGAATATCCTTGCACAAATGCAATACTGATCAGTTACAAACACCCTCTTCCAAAAACACAAGAGAAGACTCCACACATGGACACCACCGGATGGTAAATACCAAAATCAGATTGATTATATTCTTTGCACAAAGATGGAGAAACTCTATATATATAGTCAGCAAAAACAAGACCGGGAGCAGACTGCGGCTCAGATCATGAACTCCTTATTGCCAAATTCAGACTTATATTGAAGAAAGTAGGGAAAACAACTAGACTATTCAGGTATGACCTAAATCAGATCCCTTATGATTATACACTAGAAGTGACAAACAGATTCAAGGGATTAGATCTGATAGACAGTGCCTGAAGAACTATGAACGGAGGTTCTTGACATTGTACAAGAGGCAGTGATCAAGACCATCCCTAAGAAAAAGAAATGCAAGAAGGCAAAATGGTTGTCTGAGGAGGTCTTACAAATAGCTGAGAAAAGAAAAGAAACAAAAAACAAAGGAGAAAAGGAAAGATATACCCATTTGAATGCAGAGTTCCAAAGAGGAGAGATAAGAGAGACTTCCTCAGTGATCAGTGCAAAGAAATAGAGGAAAACAATAGAATGGGAAAGACTAGAGATCTCTTCAAGAAAATTAGAGATACCAAGGGAACATTTCATGCAAAGATGGACACAATAAAGGACAGAAATGGTATGGACCTAACAGAAGCAGATAAGAGGTGGCAAGATTACACAGAAGAACTATACAAAAGAGATCTTCATGACCTAGATAACCATGATGTTGTGATCACTCACCTAGAGCCAGACATCTTGGAATGCAAAGTCAAGTGGGCCTTAGGAAGCATCACTATGAACAAAGCTAATGGAGGTGATGGAATTCCCACTAAGCTATTTCAAACCCTAAAAGATGATGCTGTGAAAGTGCTACACTCAATATGCCAGCAAATTTGGAAAACTCACCAGTGGCCACAGGACTGGAAAAGGTCAGTTTTCAAAATGCCAAAAAATGCCCAAACTACTGCAGAATTGCACTCATCTCACACACTAGCAAAGTAATGCTCAAAATTCTCAAGGCAGGCTTCAGCAGTACATGAACCATGAACTTCCAGATGTTCAACCTGGTTTTAGAAAAGGCAGAGGAACCAGAGATCAAATTGCCAACATCTACTGGATCATCAAAAAAGCAAGAGAGCTCCAGAAAAACATCTCCTTCTGCTTTACTGACTATGCCAAAGCCTTTGACTGTGTGGATCACAACAAACTGTGGAAAATTCTGAAAGAGATGGGAATATCAGACCACCTGACCTGCCTCTTGAGAAATCTGTATATAGGTCACGAAGCAACAGTTGGAACTGGACATGGAACAACAGACTAGTTCCAAATCAGGAAAGGCTGTATATTGTTGCCCTGCTTATTTGACTTATATGCAGAGTACATCACGAGAAACACTGGGCTGGAGGAAGCACAAGTTGGAATCAAGATTGCTGGGAGAAATACCAATAACCTCAGATATGCAGATGATACCACCCTTATGGCAGAAAGTGAAGAGGAGCTAAAGAGCCTCTTGATGAAAGTGAAAGAGGAGAGTGAAAAAGTTGACTGAAAGCTCAACATTCAGAAAACAAAGATCATGGCATCCAGTCCCATCACTTCATGGGAAATAGATAGGGAAACAGTGGAAGCAGTGAGAGACTTTATTTTGGGGGCTCCAAAATCATTGCAGATGGTGACTGCAGCCATGATATTAAAAGACGCTTGCTCCGTGGAAGAAAAGTTATGACCAGCCTAGACAGCATATTAAAAAGCAGAGACATTACTTTGCCAACAAAGGTCTGTCTAGTCAAAGCTATGGTTTTTCTAGAAGTCATGTATGGATGTGACAGTTGTACTATAAAGAAAGCTGAGCACCAAAGAATTGGTGCTTTTGAACTGTGGTGTTGGAGAAGACTGTTGAGAGTCCCTTGGACTACAAGGAGATCCAACCAGTCCATCCTAAAGGAAATAAGTCCTGAATATTCATTGGAAGGACTGATGCTAAAGCTGAAACTCCAATATTTTGGCCACTGATGCGAAGAGCTGACTATTGGAAAAGACCCTGATACTGGGAAAGATTGAAGGTGGGAAGAGAAGGGGACAACAGAGGATGAGATGGTTGGATGCCATCACTGAGTCAATGGACATGAGTTTGAGTAAACTTCCCTGGTTATAGACAGGGAAGCCTGGCATGCTGCAGTCCACGGGGTCGCAAAGAGTCGGACACAACTGAGTGACTGAACTGATATAGATTATTATATAGTTATAAGGGTTTAAGATTATTATTTCTTCTTTGACATAGTTATTTAGTAGCATATTTTAAACTTTTCAAATGTGTGATTTAAATTTTTTTGGTCATTTTTAAAGAAGCTTTATTTATGTTTAATTTACATAACAATTCTCACACTGTAAGAAAGCAGCTCAATGATTTTTTGTAAATTTATACCAGGCCCACATCTAGTTTTAGGATACTTCCACTCCAACGAGTCCTCTCCATGCCCAATTGCAGTCAGTTCTCACCTCCAGCCTCACACTCAGAAAATGACTGATAGGATTTCTGTCTCTGTAGGTTTGCCTTTTCTAGGAATTTTGTATAAATAAATCAGTTGATCATAAACATAAGTTGGGTTGTTTGGGGTTTTTTTTGGACTCTGTATTGTGTTCCATTGATCTCTGCTATGTTTAACCAACCAGCACTGCAGAAATACAAAGGGTCATAAGAGACTACTACAAGCAAATATACACCAATAAAATGGATACCTTAGAAGACATGGGCAAATTCTTAGAAAGGTACAATCTCTCAAGACTGAACCAAAAAGAAACCAAATTTGAATTAACAGTACTGAAAGTGAATCAGTAATTTAAAAACTCCCAGCAAACAAATAAATATCCAGGACCAGATGGCTTCACAGTTGAATTCTACAGATATCACAAAGAAAAAATTATAGGGCAGTATCACGGATGAACATGAATGCAAAAATCCTTAACAAAATACTAGCAAACAAAATCTAACAATGCATTAGGAGGATCATATATCATGACCAAGTGGGATTCAGCCCAGGGATGCAAGGATTTTCCAAGGTCCGTGAATTGATCAGTTTGATATATTGTATTAACAAATTGAAAAATAAAAACAATATGACCATCTCAATAGACATAGAAGAATTTTTATAAAATTCAACATCAGTTTACAATAAGAGCTCTCCAGAAAGTGAGCATAGAGGGAACATACTTCAACATAATAAACGCTATAACTAACATCATACTCAATGGTGAAAAGCTAAAAGCATTTCTTCTAAGATGAAGAACAAGACAAGGATGCTCACTCTTGCCACTTTTATTCAACATAGGTTTGGAAGTCCTAGTCACAGCAGTTGAAGAGGAAAAAGAAAGAAAAGGAATCCAGATTGGAAAGGAAGAAGTAAAACTGTCATTATCTACAGATGACATGATACTATACATAGAAAATTCTAAACATGCTACCAGAAAATAAATCAATACCATAGTGTCTTAATGGCTGTAGTTTTTAGTATTAGGTAAATTTAAATTAGGTAGAGTAACTTAGTTTTGTTGTTCTTCAAAAAACTTTTTGACTATTCTAGGTTCTTTGCCTTTCCATATACATTTTAGGATCAACTTGTCAAGTGAAGTGAAGTCGCTCAGTCGTGTCCGACTCTTTGCGACCCCATGGACTGTAGTCTACCAGGCTCCTCTGTCCATGGGATTTTCCAGGCAATAGTCCTGGAGTGGATTGCCATTTGTATGAAAAACCTTGCTGGGATTTTGATAGGGATTGCATTGAATATATGGGTCAATCTGAGGATAATAGCCATATTAACAATATTGAGTCTTTGAATCCATGAATGTGGCATGTCTTTCCATTTATTAGGTCTTCTTTAATTTCCCTGTGTAACATTTTGTAGTTTTAAGTATACATGTTTTGCGCATTTTTAGTTTTTTTTAAATCTTAATTGGGATTCGTTGAGCTTCTTTATTATAAATTAAAGTTTTGTGTTGTTTTTCTTTTTCCATGAAATTCAGGTTGTTTGGGGCTATTATTTTCTTCAGCTATTTTTTTGTCCCCATTTTTTCTCTCTTTCCTTTCCAGAAATCCCACTATATGCGTGCTGGTATACTTGATGTTGTGCCACAGGCCTCTCTGAGTGTGTTTATTTTTCTTCAAGAATTTTTTCTCTGTTTCCTCCAGATTACATTATTTCTGTTTCTGTAGTTTAAATTCACAGATGCTTTCTTGTGCCATATCAAACCCCTAGAATTTCCATTCGGTTCTTTTTAAAATTGTTTATTTCTCCACAGGCATTCCCTATTTGTTAAGTCATTGTCATCACGTTTTTAATTCTTTGGACAATAATTTCTGTTTAATTTGTCAAACATATTTAAAGAGCTTCTTTGAAGTCTTTGCTGTATTCAACATCTAAACCTGACCAGAGTCAGTGTCTATTGACTACTTTTTCCCCCTGAATATAGAGGGAAAATAGAGGTCACATTTCTGTGGGTTTTTTTTTCCCTTAGTTTTTTGGATGTCTTACAGTATTTCTGTTGAAAATTGTGCATTTTCAGATTAATGTACTGTAACAACTCTGGGTTTTGATTCTCTTCTCAACAATGTTGTTGTGTTTTCTTAAAAATAACTTGCCTGGACTTAAATTGTAGAATCTGTGTGTCCCACATTGTGTGACTGTTGATGTCTCTGCTCAGTTTTTTAATTCTGATTTTTACCTTTTAACCTGCCTTCACAGGGCTTACCCATATGTCTGCATAGTTTACTTATCAGTTAATGATTTGGGCTTTCATCCTCTGCTGATGAATCTATGTATGGTTTGGGGAGTGTGTTCAGAGTTCAGTCAGATTTCACCTCTGCCTTGGTTTTCACTTTATGCTAAGCTCCCTCAGGTTTTTTCCCCCCACACATGTATACATGTATGTTTCCCAGTAAACCAAGGATGTTTGGAGAGCTTATCTAGCCATTCTGTAGCTGTCTCATTTTGAGGTTCTTCTTGTCAAATTTCTGATCTTTTCCACTTCTGGCTGCATCTAGGATCACAATCCCAGACCAGCAGAGCTGTTTGTTTCCCCACGTCATCTCTTGCTGAGTCCAATACTTGTTTAAAATTTATTTTTTAAATTTTTTTAGTTTTTTGAATCAATTACTTTTATTGACAGTGCTACTGGCCTGGATTATCAACTACTACTCCAAATCAAGTCCATATCCTTTGGTAGCAAGATCCTTTTTCCACATGATCCTCATGATCTTGGTAAAGCTATTACACTGACTGATCAGAAAGGGAGTTAGGAGCAGCCCACGGCAAGAAAACTACAAGTTCCTCTTTTTACCCAAATTTCTAGATGCTTATAATAAACAAATACTCCTCAATTTATTGTGCGTTTTTATTTCTAGGGCTCTGAAATGGTTGCTTTTGACAGTTTTTGAGTTTTTTTCCAATTTGTGCTTATGTTGGTGGATGAGGATTTGCCAACCTCCTTATTCCATCATATTCCCACCTCTCTTATTTCTAAATTAATTGTAATCAGAGTATATAGTCTGTACATTACCTGTCCTTTGAATTTGGAGATTTTCTTTATGGCCTAGTAAGTAGTCAGTTTTTATAAAGGTTCTACCTGTACTTGAAAAGATGAAAGCGTCTGATTTTGGGGTGCAGAATTTTCTGATTTGGCTATTAAATCAATTTTGCTAATTCAAACATTATAATTTTATTATTATTATTTTTTTTACAACCAACACTTTTATTTGCATTTATTTTTTGAGGCATTTATTCCTAGGCCATAAGTTTTTCTTTCTTCAGTTTCTTCTGGGATATCTTTTTCCTTCTGTGCAGCCTCCTTATCTGGTTTAGGAACAATCTGTTCTTTTTCAGTAAGGATCATCTCAATATGACAGAGTTCATGTAGGGGTTGATCCAACCGTGAACTCTCTAAGTCCTGTGCCATGTCTTGGGGGCTTTGTTCACCTGGATGTGCTCAGTGACCAGAGAATCTACATCTAAGCCCTTAAGTTCAGCATGACTCTGCATTGTTGAGCATGTGCAGTAAAATTTCAGCACTCTTTTTGGGCCGCTGACCCTGTGTCCAGCCCCACTGTTTGGCCTGTGCACACCTCCAGCTCCATCGTTGTAATGACGGAATGGCACACATTGCTTCTTTAAAGTGACCTTCTTCAGACACTTGGTGGCTTTTTGGATATGCATACCCATTATGGCCTGGGCAGTTCTACAAGTGTTCTTAAAGTGAACACGAACATTGAACCTCCTGATTTGCATGATTTTGTGGGGTTTTCTGGGTCGAGTGAATAGAGCACCATTTTTAGAGGTCACTTCAGGCCGCTTACTGGAAAGGCAAACATTATAAATCTTTACTAGTTTTCCATCTGCTTAATATGCCAATAATAAAAGAGTTGTGTGAAAATTCCCTACTATCATAGAGAAGTTATAATGTTTGTCATACAATTCTATTTTTCTTTAATACTGTCTGCAGAGACTGTTTTCTATGTTTTTTTATTCCTTCCATTAGTTCAGATAGTCAATTTTTTGTGTACCTTTGTGCACTATAGAAAATACATAGCAATCAACCTGTTTGATACTAAACAGTACACTAAATAAAAAGGATACTAAATTTGATTCCTGATAGCCAGATCGTTTAAGATAAGCAAATCTGCCACAGAACTTGCTTTATCACCTAGGAGTCTCAGAAACTATAGAAACACTTGGAACCTTCATTCTCTCTGAGAAAGTCTAGAAGTTTAAGTGTCTTGGCATGTAGGCATGTATAACAAAAGAATTCTCTATTTCTGCTTTGGAAGATAAATTTCTCTCTCCCACAAGGAAGAAAAAAACATAGAAAATTAAAACACATTTTCTTTTCACTGGTTGATAAACCTACTGTTGAAACTCATGATATAAAGAGATATAAAACATACATAAAAGAATTCACCCTCTGCTTATTATCAGGAAAATTTGTATCAGCAAAATTCAGATTATAATTACCTTCTTCTTTTGTTCTTCCCCAGCCACTTATAAAACATGTTGTGTTTCTGTTTAGTCTTTGGAAAACATCAAAAGGTAGACAAATAGGCTGAATGTAATTATTATAATGCACTGCTTTTTTTAAGTGAAAAAGTGCAATATCGTTATCATAAGACTGCACGTTGAAGTCTGGGTGGATAATGATTGCATTAACTTTGATCTTCTTGCTGTGTGGCTCACTCCCTCTTATATTATTAGTTCCAATCACAGCTCTCCACATTACAGGATTTCTGAAAGAAAGTAAATGCTTTTGTTATAAACATGTTTGTTTAAGTAAATATTCTTTTTCTCCCACTAGTTTTTGTTTTTCTCAGGTTAGATTAATAACAAAAAAAATTAATCCTACTTTCATCTGACAAAGTCATATCAAGGAAAAACCTAACTACTGTGATGTAGAAAAGGAGAAAAAGATCAGTGGGACAGAAAGTCTCAAACGGATTCAAGTACCTGAGAATTTAATATATGGTAGCAGTTCTTATCAATGGACAAATGGATGAATTATTCAATAAATGGTATTGGAACTAACAAGTTAGAAAAGTGAAATAAAATTAAATCTCTGAAAAATATTAAACAGTAAAATAAACTCCAAATGGATTAAATATTTAAATACACAGATCTTTTAAATAAAGACTTATCTTTCAGAGATACATAAAGTGGTATGTCTGAGATTTCTTTCAAAATAATTGGAGGGGGAGTTGGCAAGAATAAAGATGAAATAAGATCAGGCATGAGCTGATGAACTGAAGCTGCATAATATGTATTGTGAATTCACTGAACTATTTACTTTTTAACATTTTTGAAATCCTTGAATAAAACATTTGGATATTAAATTAGGATGAGAGTTTTAAAACTTACACCAGACAGAAAATATAGATGAAAATACAACTTTGATGTTGGGAAGGACTTTATATATTCCACTGGACTGTATCTTTGTGAGAAAGGACTTTATAAAGCAAGACACTAAATGTAAAAGAAGCCACTAATGGATCTCAAACTACCGCACAACTGCACTCATCTCACACGCTAGTAAAGTAATGCTCAAAATTCTCCAAGCCAGGCTTCAGCAATACGTGAACCGTGAACTTCCTGATGTTCAAGCTGGTTTTAGAAAAGGCAGAGGAACCAGAGATCAAATTGCCAACGTTCGCTGGAACATCGAAAAAGCAAGAGAGTTCCAGAAGAGCATCTATTTCTGCTTTATTGACTATGCCAAACCCTTTGATGTGTGGATCACAATAAACTGTGGAAAATTCTGAGAGAGATGGGAATACCAGACCACCTAACCTGCCTCCTGAGAAATCTCTTTGCAGGTCAGGAAGCAATAGTTAGAACTGGACATGGAACAACAGACTGGTTCCAAATAGGAAAAGGAGTACATCAAGGTTGTATACTGTCACCCTGCTTATTTAACTTATATGCAGAGTACATCATGAGAAATGCTGGGCTGGAAGAAGCACAAGCTGGAATCAAGATTGCCGGGAGAAATATCAATAACCTCAGATATGCAGATGACACCACCCTTATGGCAGAAAGTGAAGAGGAACTAGAAAGCCTCTTGATGAAAGTGAAAGAGGAGAGTGAAAAGGTTGGCTTAAAGCTCAACATTCAGAAAACTAAGATCATGGCATCTGATCCCATCACTTCATGAGAAATAGATGGGGAAACAATGTCAGACTTTATTTTGGGGGGCTCCAAAATCACTGCAGCCATGAAATTAAAAGATGCTTACTCCTTGGAAGAAAAGTTATGACCAATCTAGATAGCATATTCAAAAGCAGAGACATTACTTTGCCAACAAAGGTCTGTCTAGTCAATGCTATGGTTTTTCCAGTGGTCATGTATGAATGTGAGAGTTGGACTGTGAAGAAAGTTGAGTGCCAAAGAATTGATGCTTTTGAACTGTGGTGTTGGAGAAGACTCTTGAGAGTCCCTTGGACTGCAAGGAGATCCAACCAATCCATTCTAAAGGAGATCAGTCCTGGGTATTCTTTGGAAGGAATGATGCTGAAGCTGAAACTCCAGTACTTTGGCCACCTCATGTGAAGAGTTGACTCACTGGAAAAGACTCTGATGCTGGGAGGGATTGTGGGCAGGAGGAGAAGGGGACAACAGAGGATGAGATGGCTGGATGGCATCACCGACTCGATGGATGTGAGTTTGAGTGAACTCCGGGAGTTGGTGATGGACAGGGAGGCCTGGTGTGCTGCAATTCATGGGGTCGCAAAGAGTCAGACATGACTGAGCGACTGTACTGAACTGAACTGAATGGATCTTGGCAGTCTTTAAAAGAAAAGCAAACAGAAATCAAACTAAACCAAAAAATCTTTTGTAGGTCAAAAATTAACAATTAAAGCCCCAAGTGGTTAATAGTTACTGCATTTGAATTTGGTTTGGAGGAGCTATTTACTTTATACCCTGTTGTTTACAAATGCTGAAGCTCTTCTCACCCTTCAAATTGGCAAACCGTGTGTATGCATATTTGATGCATACCATGTGTATGCTCAGTACAGACAAAGAGTCAGAGGAACAAAGTTACTCTTATTCATTGGGGAAAATAAAAATAGATGGGTACTTTGGCAGCATGTACCAGTAACCTATAAAAGCTACATTGTATTTGACACTGCAGCTCAGCTTTCTAGAATTTATTCCAAGGAAGTAGAAGATATTTAGCTATCTTAAAATTGGACTAGGTAACCTCTGAAAACTTTGTAAAAATATTTTAAAGTCCTAGTTCTATTGTGTTTAAAAGGAAATTATAGCTTAAATGCTTTAAGCTACTTTTAAATACCTGTATACACATCAGGAAGCAACAGTAAGAACTGGACATGGAACAACAGACTGGTTCCAAATAGGAAAAGGAGTACGTCAAGGCTGTATATTGTCACCTTGCTTATTTAACTTATATGCAGAGTACATCATGAGAAATGCTGGGCTGGAAGAAGCAAAAGCTGGAATCAAGATTGCCGGGAGAAATATCACTAACCTCAAATATGCAGATGACACCACCCTTATGGCAGAAAGTGAAGAAGAACTACAGAGCCTCTTGATGAAAGTGAAAGAGGGGAGTGAAAAAGTTGGCTTAAAGCTCAACATTCAGAAAACTAAGATCATGGCATCTGGTCCCATCACTTCATGGGAAATAGATGGGGTAACAGTGGAAACAGTGGCTGACTTCATTTTTTTGGGCTCCAAAATCACTGCAGATGGTGATTGCAGCCATGAAATTTAAAGACACTTGCTCCTTGGAAGGAAAGTTATGACCAACCTAGACAGCATATTAAAAAGCAGAGATATTACTTTGCCAACAAAGGTCCATCTAGTCAAGGCTATGGTTTTTCCAGTAGTCATGCATGAATGTGAGAGTTGGACTATAAAGAAAGCTGAGTGTTGAAGAATTGATGCTTTTGAACTATGATGTTGGAGAAGACTCTTGAGAGTTCCTTGGACTGCAAGGAGATCCAACCAGTCCATCCTAAAGGAGATTAGTCCTGGGTGTTCACTGGAAGGACTGATGCTAAAGCTGAGACTCCAATACGCTGGCCACCTGATGAGGAGAGCTGACTCATTTGAAAAGACCCTGATGCTGGGAAAGACTGAGGGCTGGAGGAGAAGGGGATGACAGAGAATGAGATGGTTGGATGGCATCACCGACACAATGGACATGGGTTTGGGTGGACTCTGGGAGTTGGTGATGGACAGGGAGGCCTGGCATGCTGCAGTTCATGGGGTTGCAAAGTCAGACTCAACTGAGCGACTGAACTGAACTGAACTTTTAAATAATGTTTCTTTTCTTTCTTGAATTAAATTGTCTTTATTTTAAAGATAAAGATAAAATTAATTTATCTTTCTTGAATTAAAATTTTTTTCAGTTTTATTTAGAAATAATTGACATACATCATTTAGGGTGTACTGCATATTGGTTTGATCTACATATATTGTAAAATGATTACAATAGGTTTAATTAACATCCATAATCTCATTTATATGCAATAAAAAGGAAAGAAAAAAAATTCTCCTTGTGATGAAAACTCTTAGGACATGCTCTCTTAATAATTTTCCTTTATATCACATAGCAGTCTTAACTATACTCATCATGTTGTATGTTACATTACTAGTTCTTATTTATCTTATGATGGAAGTTTGTACCTTTGACTACCTTTCCTCCAATATCCCTTCTCCCCACAGCCTGCCTCTGGGAACAGCCACAAATCTCATCTCTTTTTCTCTAAATTTGGTGGGGATTTTTTGTTTTTCTTGGATTCTACTTATAACTGAGAACATGCAATGTGAATTTGTCTGTCAGACTTATTTCACTTAGCATGATGCCTTCAAGATCCATCCACAGTGTCACAAATGGTAGGATTTCCTCATTATTTATGGCTAAATTACACACACACACACACACACACACACACACCACATTTCTTTACTTTTTTATCCATTCATCCATCACTTGTCACTTAGAAGCTGTTGTAAATAATTCTGCTATGAACATGGGGTGCAGCTATCTTTTCGAGTTAATGTTTCATTCCTTTTGGATATTGTCCCAGAGATAGAATTGCTGGATCATGTTATAGTACTATTTTTAATTTTCTGAGAGCCCTCCATACTGTTTTTCCGTAGTGGATGTACCAATTTACACACTCCCATATGCAGCTCACAAGTGTTCCTTTTCCTCCACAGCCACACTAGCATTTGTTAGCTGCATTTTTTGATTATGGTCATTGTAAGGTGATATTTTGTTGTGGTTTTAATTTACATTTCCCTAATGACTAGTGAGTTGAGCATCTTTCCAGGTACCTGTTGACCATTCATTTATCTTCTCTGGAAAAATATCTATTCAGATTCTATACCCATTTAAAAAATCTTATGATCCTTTGTATTTCTGTGGTATAAGTTATACTATGTCTTTTTGCATTTATAAGTTTGTTGATTTGGGTCCTCCCTCTTTTTTCCTTGGTAAGTAAGGGTTTGTCAATTTTGTCTATCTTTTCAAAGAACCAACTCTTAGTTTGGTTAATGTTTTATATATTTTTGGTATCTATTTAACACTGTGCTGATCTTTATCATTTCCTTCCTTCTAATTTTAGGTTCAGTTTCTTCTTTTTCTAGTTCCTTCAGGTACAGAGGTAGGTTCTTTATTTGGTATCATCTCCCTTCTTAATATATGCATTTATTGCCATGAACTTCTCTCTTAGAACGGCTTTTGATGCATAAGTTGTGTTTCCATTTTTGTCTCAAAATCCTTTTTAAATTTCTCTTTTAGTTTCTTCTTTGATCCATTGATTTCCTAGGAGAGTATTGTTTAATTTCCATGTATTAATGCATTTTCCAATTTCCCTCTTTTTATTGATTTCTACTTTCATGCTATTGTGGTCAGAGAAGATCCTTGATATGATTTTGGTCTCCTTGAATTTGCTGACTTGTTTTGTGGCCTAACATATGGTCTGTCATAGAAAATGTTCCATGTGTACATGAGAAGAATGTATAATCTGCTACTGTTGGCTAGAAGGTTCTATGTCTGTTCAGTCCTTCTTGATCTATAGCATTGTTTAAATCTGCTGTTTCCTTATTGATTCTCTCTCTAGATGATCTGTCAATTGTTAAGATCCCCAACTAAAGTCCCCAACTATTACTGAATTGCTATTTATTTCTCCTTTTAACTCTGTTAGTTCTTGCTTTATATATTTAGACGTTCCAATGTTGGATGCATAAATATTTACTGTTATTATATCTTTGTGATGGCTTGACTCCTTTATTATTGTTGTTCAGTCGCTAAATTGTGTCATACTCTTTGATGGACTACAGCACAACAGGCTTCCCTGTCCTTCATCATCTTCTGGAGTTTGCACAGATTCATGTGCATTGAGTGGGTGACGCTATCTAACCATCTCATCCTCTCCTACCCTCTTCTCCTTTTCCCTTCAATCTTTCCCAGCATCAGGGTCTTTTCCATTGTATGCTGATCTTTTCTTGTCTCTTTTACCATTTTATGCTTAAAGTCTATTTTGTCTAAATACCCTTGCTTTTTAGGAGGTTACCAATTTCTTGAAATATCTTTTTCTATCCCTTCACTCTTAGTCTATATGTGCCTTAAAAATTTTTTTTTTAATCTATTTGGCTGCTTCAGATCTTTATTGCTGCACATGGGATCTTCATTGCTGCACATGGGATCTTCATAGCCTCATGTGGGAACTTTCACTGTGATGTGTGTGCTGTCTGGTTGTGGCATGCAGGCTCAGTTGCTCCATGGCATATGAGATCTTAGTTCCCTGGAATTGAACCGCACCCCCTGCATTGCAAGACATACTCATAACCGCTGAACCACCAGGGAAGTCCCCTATGTGTGTCTTTAAAGCTAAAGTGAGTCCCTTGTAGACAGCTAATTGTTGGATAAAGACTTCCTGAACAAACAAAAGCTGAAGGAGTTCATTACTACTAGACTAACCTTACAAGAGAATTCTAGAAAAACATCTTCTTTTGTTTCATTGACTATGTTAAAGCCTTTGTGTGGATCGCAACAAACTGTGGAAAATTCTTAAAGGGATGGGAATACCAGACCACCTTACCTGCCTCCTGAGAAACCTGTATGCAGGTAAAGAAGCAACAGTTAGAACTAGACATGGAACAATGCACTGGTTCAAAGTTGGGAAAAGAGTACGTCAAGGCTGTATATTGTCACCCTGCTTATTTAACATATATGCAGAGTACATCATGTGAAATGCTGAGCTGGATGAATCACAAACTGGAATCAAGATTGCTGGGAGAAATATCAACAACCTCAGATATGTAGATGATAACCACCCTAATGGCAGAAAGTGAAGAGAAACTAAAGAGCCTCTTGATGAAGGTGAAAGAGGAGAGTGAAAAAGCTGGCTTAAAACTCAACATTCAGAAAACTAAGATCATGGCATCTGGTTCCATCACTTCATGGCAAATAGATAGGGAAACAATGGAAACAGTGACAGACTTTATTTTCTTGGGCTCCAGAATCACTGTGGATGGTGACTGCAGCCATGAAATTAAAAGACATTTGCTCCATGGAAGAAAAGCTGTGACAAACCTAGACAGTGTATTAAAAAAGCAGAGACATTAGTTTGCTGACAAAGGTCTATGTAGTCAAAGCTGTGGTTTTTCCAGTATCATGTATGGATGTGAGAGCTGGGCCATAAAGAAGACTGAGTGCCGAAGAATTGATGCTTTTGAATTGTGGTGTTGGAGAAGACTCTTGAGTCCCTTGGACAGCAAGGAGATCAAGCTAGTCAATCCTAAACTAAATCAACCCTGAATATTCGTTGGAAGGACTGATGCTGAAGCTGAAGTGCCAATCCTTTGGCCACCTGATGTGAAGAGCTGACTTACTGGAAGAGACCCTATGCTGGGAAAGAAATGGAAACCCACTCTAGCATTCTTGCCTGGAGAATTTCATGGAAAGAGGAGCCTGGCAGGCTATAGTCCATGGGATCGCAAAGAGTCAGGCATGATTGAGTGACTAACACATTTACTGATACTAGGAAAGATTGAAGGCAGGAGGAGAAGGAGGTAACAGAGGACAAAATGGTTGGATGGCATCACTGACTCAATGGACATGAATTTGAGCAAACTCTGGAAGATGGTGAATGGCCTGGGAAGACTGGCATTCTACAGTCTGTGGGGTCGCAGGGTCAGACGGGTCAGACACAACTGATCAACAACAGCCTTACAAGAAGTGCTAAAGGAAGTTCTTTGAGTGAAAGTAAAAGGACACTAATCAGCATCATAAAGACATTAAAAGGGTGCAAAATTCATGGGTAAACATACAGTCAAACTTACATTCTGTAACTTGGTAATAGTGGCACATAATTTACTTGCAACTTTAGTTTAAAAGTTAAATTAATGTAGTAAAAATAATCATAAGTATAGTCATCCATTAGTTACATAAAAATATATAAATCATGACAGCAGTATCCTAAAATGTGAGGTGGAGAAAAAGCTAAAGTGTAAAGTTTAGGAATTCTATTGAAGTTGTAACAGCTTAAAATATGGTGTTATAATTTTAAGATAGTTTGTGTAAACTTCTTGATAATCTCAAGGGAAAAACTTGTAGCAATTACACAAAAAGACACAATAAAGAAGTCAAAGCAACATTAGCATATGTAAAACAGATAGTGGGAAGTTGCTGTATAACACAGGGACCCCAACCCTGTGCTCTGTGTCAAGAGGGCAGGGACATATGTATACTCATGGCTGATTCATGTTGTTGTATGGCAGAAACCAACACAACTTTGTAAAACAATTATTCTCCAATTAAAAATAAATTTAAGAAAAGAAGTCAAGGCATACTGATACCAAAAGACATCAAACCACACGCACACACAAAACAGCAGGCTAATAAACAAGGAATAATGGATCTATAAAAAAAAAAAAAACAGAAAACAATTAACAAAATGGCAATAGTAAGTCCTTACCTATCAATAATTACTTTAAATGTAAACAGATTAAATCCTCCATCAAATGACAAAGAATAGCTAAATCAGTTTATATTACTTACTGTGTGGATCACCACAAACTGGAAAATTCTTAAAGAGATAGGAATACCAGACCACCTTTCCTGCCTTCTGAGAAATCAATGTGTAGGACAAGAAGCAACAGTTAGAACCAGACATGGAACCTGACTGGTTCAAAACTGGGAAAGGAGTACATCAAGGCTGTATATTGTCACCCTGCTTATTTAACTTAAATGCAGAGTATATCATGCAAAATGCTGGGTTGGATGAAGCACAAGCTAGAATCAAGATTGCCAGGAGAAATATTAATAACCTCAGATATGCAGATGACACCATCCTTATGGCAGAAAGTGAAGAACAACAAAAGAGCCTTTTGATGAGGGCAAAAGAGGAAAGTGAAAAAGCTGGCTTAAAACTCAACATTCAGAAAACTAAGACCATGGCATCTGGTTCCATCACTTCATGGCAAATAGATGGGGAAACAATGGAAACAGTGACAGACTTTATACTCTTGGGCTCCAAAATCATTGTTGATGGTGACTGCAACCATAAAATTAAAAGATGCTTGCTCCTTAGAAGGAAAGTTATGACCAACCTAGACAGCATATTAAAAAGCAGAGACATTACTTTGCCAACAAAGGTCCATCTAGTCAAGGCTATGGTTTTTCCAGGAGTCATGTATGGATGTGAGAGTTGGACTATAAAGAAAGCTGAGTGCCGAAGAATTGATGCTTTTGAACTGTGGTGTTGGAGAAGACTCTTGAGAGTCCCTTGGACTGCAAGATCAAACCAGTCAATCCTAAAGGAAATCAGTCCTGAATATTCATGGAAGGACTGATGCTGAAGTTGAAGCTCCAATACTTTGGCTACTTGATGCTAAGAACTGACTCCTTGGAAAAGACACTGATGCTGGAAAAGATTGAAGGCAGAAGGAGAAAAAATGACAGGATGAGATGGTTGGATGGCATCACCAACTCAATGAACATGAGTTTAAGCAAGCTCCAGAAGTTGGTGCTGGACAGGGAAGCCTGGAGTGCTGCAGTCCATGGGGTCACAAAGAGTTGGACATGACTGAGCAGCTGAACTGAAGTGACTTCAATTTATATTCAGACCATAAGATTAAGAAAGCAAGTTATATACACTGAAAACTACAAAACTTTGCTAAAAGAAATTAAAGATGATGTAAATAAATGGAAAGACATCCCTGTTCATGTACTAGAAGACTTAATACTGTTAAAAATGACAGGACTACACAGAATGCTCCATAGAGTCAATGCAGTACCTATACCAATATCAATGTTTTTGCAGAAATTTTAAAAAAAATCCTAAAATTTATAGGGAATATCAAAAGACCCCAAGTACCCAAAATAAACCTGAAAAAGAAGAATGAAGTTGGAGGATCATATCTCTAGTGTTCAAAACTTAATGAAAAGCTACAGTAATCAAAACAGTGTGGTACTAGCATAAGGGCAGACATATATGGCAATGAAAAGACTAGAGAGCCCAGAAATATAGTCTTGCATATGTGGTCAGTTGATTTTCGACAAGAGTGCCAAGACTATTCAATGGAGAAAGGAAAGACTTTTCAGCAATGGTGCTGGGAAAATTGGATATCTACATACAAAAGAATGAAATTGGATTCTTACTTTATAGTATATGCAAAAGTTACGTCAACACAGATCAAAGACCTAAGTGTAAGAATAAAGCTATGTAACTCTTAGAAGAAAACACAGAAGAAAAGCTTCATGATATTAGATTTGGCAATGATTCTCAGATGTGACATCAAACATAAAATAACAAAACAAAAAAATAAATTGGAGTTGGTCAAAGTTAAAAGTTTTGCATAAAATGACACTATTAAGAGAGTGAAAAGACAACTCACAGAATTTGAGAAAATGTTTGCAAATCATATATATTTTAGTCAGTCAGTTCAGTCGCTCAATCATGTCCGACTCTTTGCAACCCCATGAATCGCAGCATGCCAGGCCTCCCTGTCCATCACCAACTCCCAGAGTTTACCCAAACTCATGTCCATTGAGTCGGTGATGCCATCCAGCCATCTCATCCTCTGTCGTCCCCTTCTCCTCCTACCCACAATCCCTCCCAACATCAGGGTCTTTTCTAATGAGTCAACTCTTTGCATGAGGTGGCCAAAGTATTGGAGTTTCAGCTTCAGCATCAGTCCTTCCAATGAACACCCAGGACTGATCTCCTTTAGAATGGACTGGTTGGATCTCCTTGCTGTCCAAGGGACTCTCAATTCTTCTCCAACACCACAATTCAAAAGCATCAATTCTTCTGTGCTCAGCTTTCTTTATAGTCCAACTCTCACATCCATACATGAGTACTAGAAAAACCATAGACTTGACTAGATGGACCTTTGTTGGCAAAGTAATGTCTCTGCTTTTTAATATGCTGTCTAGGTTGGTCATAACTTTCCTTCCAAGGAGTAAGTGTCTTTTAATTTCATGGCTGCAGTCACCATCTGCAGTGGTTTTGGAGCCCCCAAAAAGAAAGTCCATCACTGTTTACACTGTTTCTCCATCTATTTACCGTGAAGTGACGGGACTGGATGCCATGATCTTTGTTTTCTGAATGTTAAGCTTTAAGCCAACTTTTTCATTCTCCTCTTTCACTTTCATCAAAAGGCTCTTTAGTTCCTCTTCACTTTCTGCCATAAGGGTGGTATCATCTGCATATTTGAGGTTATTGATATTTCTCCCAGCAATCTTGATTCCACCTTGTGCTTCTTCCAGCCCAGCGTTTCTCATGATGTACTCTGCATATAAGTTAAATAAGCAGAGTGACAATATACAGCCTTGACGTACTCCTTTTCTTATTTGGAAACAGTCCATTGTTCCGTGTCGAGTTCTAACTGTTGCTTCCTGACCTGCATACAGAACATGCTGCATGGTGCAGCCAAAAATAAAACAAACTTTAAAAAAAGGAAGAAGAAATATGATGGCCAGAAAGCACATGGAAATATGCTCACCATCACTAATCATTAGGGAAATGTGAATGAAAACCACAATGAGATACCACTTCACACTCATTCAGATATTTACCACAGTAACAGTGTAAGTAGTATAAGTAATGAACTAAGGATATGGAGACTGATATTCTGAATCTACTTCTAATCAGTGAGGAGTAGTATTGGGAGACAAAAAGAAACAAATTTAAGAGATACTGCAGAGAGTCAACTAACCCTCTGGGTAATGGAATTGTTGGTGAAGCTATTATCTAAGAAAATAGAGAAGGGAAAGAATTAGATTTTAAAATTTCATGTTTAGACTTCTTGAGAAAGTGACTTCAATATATATGCATAGGAGGGAGCTGGAAATATGACTCAGCTGGAGAGACTTGGGATTTACCAGCCCATGATGACTCCTAAAACTGGAGTCTCATCTCATTTCTGAGACATCTCTCAGAAAGAGTTCAGATGATAAGGCAAGAGGATAGAAGATGGAACTCTTGAAAATACTGTCATTTAAAAGATGACAAGGACTTCCCTGGTGGTCCAGTGGTTCAACCCCACACTTCCAATGCAGAGGGTATGAGTTGGATCCCTGGTCAGGGAATTAAGATCCTACAAGCCACATGGTGCAGCCAGAAAGAAAGAAGAGAACAGTAATCAACTTTGCCAAATGTTATAGAGATAAAATAGGATGAGGATTGAGTGGAGCTCATTGGATTTGACACGGAGGTGGGTCTTTAATAGTGTGTTCTAGCTACAGAAATCAGATTGCAACTGGGATTTTATGAGTCAATGCAGGCGAAACAAAAGGAGCCTCTTTTTCAAGGAATCTAGTAGTGAAGGGAAGAACAGGAACAGGTAGGGTTCGTTTGTTTGTTAATAATGATGAGTTGAGCTACACGTTTGAAAGCTGTAGGGAAGAAACGAGGAAAATATTGGAAAATACTAAAGAGACAGATATAATGAAACAGCTTAGATTTGAGAATAGGTTTAAATCAATAGATTGCCAGTTTACAGCAGTGTGATCTTGGGCAAGTTTCCAAATCTCTCTGATCTCTGGATTCCTCAAGTGTGAAATGAAGGTAACAGCAATTTCAGAGGGCTACTGGGAGGGTTCGGTTCAGTTCAGTCACTCAGTCGTGTCCGACTTTATTTAAATACAGAATTATATGTAACATCTTTAAACAGTACCTAATCTCAGAGCAGGTCTTTGATAATAGTTGGTTTAAGAAGGAATAAGGGACAGCTGATGGTGTAAGATTTAGAAAATGAAGGGGAACAGGAATAGAAGGGGCAGACTTTTCTGAAACAGGAGCAACTCCTAAAAAATACACTCAGTAATGTTGACTTCCTCAGCATCTTGCCCAATTCCTAGTATATAATATATATTGAGTAAATTTTTGTTGAGTGAAAAGGTAAAAATATCAATAAGATTTAGCCTTGAGAACTGTCAGGTGGAAAATTAATACTATTTTCAAATGCTTGGAAGAGGAATGAAATTTAATACATATGGCTTCAACAGGCAGAATAAAAGTCAAGACACTTATTCAGCACAAGGAAAGGCTTTCTAAGAAAAAAAGCTGTATAAAATTTAAATGAGGTTCTTTCTAAGGTTCATCATCACAAAAGGTATTTTAAGTAGAAAGCCAAATGGTATAGGTATGGTTATGTGTGTGGATTTCCATTCTGACACGCCTGGATTTGAGCCCTGATTTTGTTCCTTTGCAGACAGGGTCTCCCTCTAGCAAAGACTGGTTGTGGGGAGTAGTGGAAATTGTGTACGAAAAAATGCCTGGCTCAATGCATTAAAGAACAATTATTTCAGACTAGAGAACCCTTTATTTCAGTACTGAAAGAAGGATTCAACTATAGGACAGAGAATTGAACTAAACCCTTAAAATACCTCTGTGAACTCTAAGATTCTGTGACAGTATAACACAGCTATATTATTTGATCAAGTTGGTACATCTAGTAGGTTCTGGAACCTTACTTAAAACCACTGCACCACAAAGTGTCAGAGGAGGACTAGGATACAGGTTGCCCCTCTCCAAATGTGTTAGTCTCCCCACCGTGTCAAAGGAACAGACCAGTAAAGGTGCAATGCCAGGACTTAACAGGTGAGAAGAGCTTCAAAATATCCCCTAAAAGAATAAAGTAGGAATGTTCTGAATACATACGTAGCGTCCTTAGTGCAGTGGGCAGCCGTGAGGACCCATCTATTTTTCACTAAGCTTCCCGCACATACATGAGCACCAGATCTGCCGGAATGAATCTGTAGGCTAACTAGCCATGGCCATGCGCCAGTTTGAGCCTCTCTGCCCCCTACAATCCGAGACCCCTTGAACATATGCATAAGTGGTGCTATTCCACAATCTAAAAATAAAAATGATATATTATTTGAACTGAACATATTATTATATGTATTAGTTTCTAATCTTAATACATTAATATAATCTTTAAATTTCTATTAAAAAAAAAAACTGATAGAGCAAGCTGGATACCTAAGCTATGTCCATATTTTGACAAAAATCTTAGCAAGTTAAACATGATGTCAAATTGCTTACAAATAGACATCAAATAAGCTCAATTCATGAATTTTAAAACTTTACTTTTGAAAAGTGTAATAGTGAGATAAGTTTCTCTGGTCAGGTAACACATTTTTCCCTGTCTGAAATGGAACTGAGAACTCCTGGGACTGGTGAACCAAGAGCTACAGTTTCTAATACTTGCCGTTTAACTTGTGGGGTTAATTCTTCTGAACTGTAGCATGAAAAAGTCACCTAACAGCCTTTTCAGCTTTGAATTTCAATGAACTATTAATCTGTAAAACGGGAATGACACACCCCAGAATATTCTAAGGTGCATATACAGACGCACAAGTGTATGGCATTTCTACCATAAGTACTACTATTACAGTCGTCATTAAAATAGAACTGCTGGGGTCTGTAAATTTTTAGGTAGAGGCAGTTGGTAAAAACAGAAAAGGAGGGCCCCAAATTCAAACACTACTTAAAATGGGACAAAAGGAAGAAAGGGCGACTGACTAAAGAAGAGAACAGATACTGCCCTTTGAGTCCAACTCTTCCTGTTCCCGGGCCTCGCGCGCCTTCTGTACTCTGGGCCTCCTACTCACGGCCTCAGGCCACCCCAGACTGCCAGCCTGTTCCCGCGAGGAGCCGCGCCTACTCCTTTCAGAGAAGAGCGAGTAGTGTTCTGAGCATATGAGAGCGCTCGCCAGCAACAACAGCGCTGCGCTCAGGAGCCCCAGCGCCATGTCTGAACTCCCGGTGGGCAAGATGGCGGCAGGCATTTCTTGCCGGCTCCCGCCTCGCCGCGAGCTCGTGGGCCTGCGGCCTAGGTAATGTGGTTTGCGAGGTGGGAGGGAGTGGGGCGGAAGGCGGTGGCGAGGCGCGCGCGGGGCGGCGGGGAAGGTCTGTGCGCGTGAAGTAGGCTAGGAGCCATACGTGAGGCCTGTGAGGCTGCCGAGATAACCCGGATGAGTCAGGCCTCCCCCTCGTTCTAGTTACCGGACAGACGGAGTATCTCGCCCTCAGCCAGGGTCTGGGGATTCGCTAACTGATGAGACCTTCCTGAGCCAGATCTACACGCTTAGACGCTACTGTGAGACTGTTGTGGTAAGAAGGGAGCTGCTGGAACCACTGGAGGGCGCTGCTAGCTCAGATTTCCAGGGCCAGGGAGGCTTCCAGAAGGAAGAGCATCTAAACTGAAGTGGGTAAGCTGGAGAAGGGAGACGTAAAGCAGAAGGCAGACAAGTACGCAGGTGGGGATCTGAGGCCAGTTTCAGTTGTACACACTGATCTTACTATAGTTTTGTAGTAGTTTACCTTCAACTGATCATCTTAGAGTGAGCTGATAGAATCAAATTTCAGTTCAGTTTAGTTCAGTCGCTCAGTCGTGTGCGACTCTTTGTGACCCCATGAACCACAGCGCGCGAGGCCTCGCTGTCCATCACCAACTCCCCGAGTTTATTCAAACTCATGTCCAAGTTGAGTCGGTGATGCCATCTAACCATCTCATCCTCTGTTGTCCCCTTCTCCTCCTGCCCTCAATCTTTCCCAGCATCAGGGTCTTTTCAAATGAGTCAGCTCTTTGCATCAGGTGGCCAAATATTGGAGTTTCAGCTTCAACATCAGTCCTTCCAGTGAACACCCAGGACTGATTTTCTTTAGGATGGACTGGTTAGATCTCCGTGCAGTCCAAGGAACTCTCAAGAGTCTTCTCCAACACCACAAATCAAAAGCATCAATTCTTCTGTGCTCAGCTTTCTTTATAGTCCAACGCTCGCAACCATACATGACTACTGGAAAAACCATAGCCTTGACTAGACAGATCTTTGTTAGCAAAGTAATATCTCTGCTTTTTAATATGCTGTCTAGGTTGGTCATAACTTTCCTTCCAAGGAGTAAGTGTCTTTTAATTTCATGGCTGCAATCACCATCTGCAGTGATTTTGGAGCCCAAAAAAATAAAGTCCATCACTGTTTCCACTGTTTCCCTATCTATTTGCCAAGAAGTAATGGGACCAGTTGCCTTGATCTTAGTTTTCTGAATGTTGAGCTTTAAACCAACTTTTTCACTCTCCTCTTTCACTTTCATCAAGAAGCTCTTTAGTTCTTCTTCATAAGGCTGGAGTTACCCGCATAGCTAAGGTTATTGATATTTCCTCCAGCAATCTTGATTCCAGCTTGTGCTTCCTCCAGCCCAGCATTTCTCATGATGTACTCTGCATATAAGTTAAATAAGCAAGGTGACAATATACAGCCTTGATGTATTCCTTTTCCTATTTGGAACCAGTCTGTTCCATGTCCAGTTCCAACTGTTGCTTCCTGACCTTCATACAGGTTTCTCAAGAGGCAGGTCAGGTGGTCTGATATTCCCATCTCTTTCAGAATTTTCCACAGTTTATTGTGATCCACACAGTCAAAGGCTTTGGCATAGTCAATAAAGCAAAAATAGATGTTTTTCTGGAACTCTTTTGCTTTTTTGATGATCCAGCGAATGTTGGCAATTTGATCTCTGGTTCCTTTGCCTTTTTAAAACCAGCTTGAACATCTGGAAGTTCATAGTTCACGTATTGCTGAAGCCTGGCTTGGAGAATTTTGAGCATTACTTTACTAGCATGTGAGATGAGTGCAGTTGTGTGGTAATTTGAGCATTCTTTTGAATTGCCTTTCTTTGGGATTGAAATGAAAACTGATCAAATTTAAGGACCTACAAAGGTGAGGACAAAGCCTGACCGGAGATCATTGTACCCCACCCCAAATACACACACACACACACACATACACTCTTCAGGCCCCAGCCTGAGAGAGAATATTCCTTGCCGCATTAGAACGCCGACATTGCAAACACTGTGGTTGCAACACTGTGGAAAGAGAGCACAGATAAATGGCCTTAGTTAATCGATCCATTGAACAAGTAGATATTAACTTCACATTTTGTACCATACACCAAAATAAGTATCATATTAAGGGAGATATGTTAAGACCTGGCCCTCCAACCCAGAGAACATTATACCTTGGCTAGTGGAGAAAATCAAGGATCATTCACTTGGAGTTAATGAAGAAGGAAGTCCTGACACCCAAGCCTAGTTATGAATTCAGACACAGGGGATTGGTGTCAGTTGTGGCAGTCTGGGAAGACTGCCTGTAAGAGGAGGATGTGAGCTGGACTTAGGAGGGGAAGATCAAGAAGAGGAAGGAGATGTAGTAAAGACAGACTAAGGCATAGATATGTATATCTATGTGTTTTTCCAGAGAAACAGAACTGATAGGATATACAGATATAGATATAGAGATGTATTGTTTTACTCAGTAAGTCATGTCTGACCCTTTTGTGACTCCATGGACTGTAGCCTGCCAGGCTCCTCTGTCCGTGGGATTTCCCAGGAAAGAATACTGGAGTGGGTTGCTATTTCCTTCTCCAGGGTATCTTCCTTACCCAGGGATGGAACCCACATTTGATTCTTTACCACTGAGTCACCAAGGAAGCTCGATAGATATATAGAGATATATAAGAGGAGATTTTTTTTTAATGGGAATTGGTTCACACAATCATGGAGGCTGAGAAGTCCCATGATATGCCATCTGCAAAGCTGGAGAACTAGGAAAACCAGTGTTATAATTCAATACCAAGCCAAAGGCCTGAGAACCAGAACCAGGAGCTCTTAAGTGGGAGGGCAGGAGAGATGGATGTCCCTACTCAAGAATAAAGAGGTAGCCATTGCCCTTCCTGCACCTTTTTGTTCTGTTTGGGCCCTTAATGAATTGTATTGGATGATATCTATCCACATTAGTGAGGGCAGATTTTTACTCGGTCTCCCAGTTCAGATGTTCATCTCTTTCAGAAACACCCTTATCGACACACCTAGAAATAATATTTTTCCAGTGACTTTGGTGTCCTTTAGCCCTATCAAATTGACACATAAAATTAACCACAATAATGATAATACCTAGACAGCATATTAAAAAGCAGAAACATCATTTTGCTGACAAAGGTCCATATAGTCAAAGCTATAGTTTTTCCAGTAGTCATGTACAGATGTGGGAGTTGGACCATAAAGAAGGCTGAGTGCTGAAGAATTGATGCTTTCGAACTGTGGTGCTGGAGAAGACTCTTGAGAGTCCCTTGGACAGCAAGGAGATGAAACCAGTCACTCCTAAAGGAAATCAGTCCTGAATATTCATTGGAAGGACTGATGCTGAAGCTGAAGCTCCAATACTTTGGCCACCTGATGTGAAGAGCCGACTCATCAGAAAAGACCTTGATGCTGGGAAAGATTGAGGGCAGATGAGAAGGGGGGCACAGAGGATGAGCTGAATGGCAGCATCAACTCAATGGACATGAGTTTGAGCAAGCTCTGGGAGAAGATGAAGGACAGGGAAGCCTGGAGTGCTGTGGTCCATGGGGTCTCAAAGAGTGACTGAACAACAATGATAATACAGTGTGTGTTTATAACTTTAGCTTTTTTTTTTTTTAACTGTTTTCTGTTGTTTTACAGAGTCTAAAAAGGGAAACCATGTCTTAAAATTTTTAATCAGGGTATATAAGAGAAAAACCGAAGTTGAAGTCTTCTTCCTGGTTTTGCATTTGATTTGATTCTGTTTGGAGTTCAGGATCATGTATGGCCCTTCTTCCCTTTAGCAGAACAATTAAACTTTGGTTTTGGATATGCAGTAGTAGCCTTGGACCCTGCTTTGTACTTAAGGGTGTAAGTATGCTCAGCATAATGAAGAGAAATTTTTCAGTGTGCAGAGGAGGCTGGGGGAGAGAGAAGAAAGAAGTGAGCTGCACAACTACATGGCAGCCCAGGCTTGAGCCAAAAAGATGTCTGTGAGAGTTTCACTGTGGTAGGTTGACCCAGGGTGTTTATGAACAATGATGTGTAACATTTGGTTTTACATTGCTTTATCATTGCTATATAACTGTGCTAAAGTTTGCCTCTGTTAACCCAACTACTTCAATAACAAGGGCACAGTGTGGGCTGTGGTAGTCTGGTCACATGGTGGGGATTGGAAGTAAGGGTCAGCAAAAGGACAGTGCCTAGCTCATGTCATCCTCTGAGGTTGTCATGGTTGGCAGCATTAAATCTAAGGAGGCTATTAGTTGAGGCTTACAGGTATTAAGAAATGGAAAGAGAACAGAAGTTTAGGGCTGAACTGAAATTCACTGGGAGGGAGGCCAGGCACAAACTGCAAACACATTGCAGCACAAACTGACCCAACCCAGGGGCAGAGAAGGAAGCAAATTTCCTGTTTCCCAAATAGTTTGGTAGAAGGTGATACCTGAAAGTGGGGAAACACAGTTGGCGTATGTTTCTGTAGGGGAGAGATGCGATCAGATTGAGTATGCATTGTAAGCAGGGCAAGATGTTGGGTCTTGCTGTGGCAAATAATAGAGCTTTGACAAATTTCTTTTCAATATCCTGGTCAAAAATAGGTGCTTGCAGCCAAGTCATGAACTGGCAATGAAAAGTACAGTGGACCAGTCAATACGTGCAAAGGTTTGAGCCCTGAATGCCTTTGCCTTCTCTAGGTCTTTGTTCTTCTCTCCTCCATTGCTACTTCCTTTCTTTGTGGGATCACTCCAGTCAGCAGACAAATATCCTCTGGAGTGATAGGCAGCTTCAAAAATAGCCTCTGTCTACACCCTTGGTAAGTCACCTCCCCTTTAGAGTTGGCTGGATTTAGTGACACACTTGTAGCAAATAGTGACAGAGGGAATGGGCTATGACTTCCAAGATTAGATTATAATAAGATTGTGGCTTGTCTTTTTCTCTAGTTCTCTTGCTCTGTGGGAAGTTGGCTGCCATGTTGTGAGCTGCCCTATGGCCCCATGGAGCGTCCTCCAGTAGTCATCAGTCTAACAGCCCATGAAGACACAAACCACGTGAGTGAGCTAGGAAGCAGAACTTTCCCAGGTCAAACCTTCAGATGAAACTACAGTTCTGACTAAGACCCTAAGAAATGCAACCTTATGAGAAGCCTTAAGCCAGAGGCATCCCTTAAGCCACTCTGGAAATGAAACTCATGACCCACAGAAATTGTGAGATAACAAATATTTGTTGTTTTAAGCTGCTAAGTTTTGGAATAATTTATTGCATAGCAGATAATGCATCTTGTTTCTCCTGTCTTTGAAAGAGGATGAGGGCATTAATGCTGGGCCTGGGGTTGGATGCAGGGATGTAGGATGGTAGGGTTGACTGGGTCTTGAGTTAGGGGAGATTTTATTCTTCCTAGTTTTCCCTTGTCCACTTGAGTTAGTGCTAGAAATCTTTTTAATAAAAATATTTTATTATATAGACTGTAAATAATAACAAAATAAATTTCTGTGTACCTACCACTTCATTCACAATTTTTGCTTGTAATGAAATATTTAATCCTTTTGAAAGAATATTTATGGTTCAGTTTAAAGAATTAAAATAATATAAGGCCACCTATTTAAGAAAAAGAACATTATTGTTACTTTGGAAATCCCCTGTGTACCCATCCCTGATTCTGCCCCTTTCTCTTTCCCTTAGAAAAAAAACAGTATTCTAAATTTTATACTTACTATTCCATTGATTCTCTTTGTAAACCTGACTGTACAGTATGGTAGCAACTAACAACAGGTGACCATTTAAGGTTAAATTTAAATTAAAATTCAGTTTCTCAGTCATTTTAGTCTTGTGGCTAGTGGTTACCATACTGAATAGCCAAGTTATAGATTATTTGCATCATTGCAAATTCTGTTGGACAGCAGTGCTCTAAACAATTTTAGTTTTGCATGTTTTTAAACTTGATAGCAATTGAATCAGACAGTTCATTTTCTTTTGTAGCTAGCTTTGTTTCTTTCAGTGTTAAGTTCCAAACCTTCATTCATGTAGTTACCTGTAACTGTTGTTCAGTCGCTCAGTCATGTCTGACTCTTTGCGATGCCATAGACTGCAGCACACCAGGCTTCCCTGTCCTTCATCATCTCCTGGAGCTTGCTCAAACTCATGTCCATTCAGTTGATGATGCCATCCAACCATCTTGTCCTCTGTTGTCCCCTTCTCCTCCTGCTTTCTATCTTTCCCAACATCAGGGTCTTTTCCAATGAGTCGGCTCTTCACATAAGATGGCCAAGGTATTGGAGTTTCAGCTTTAGCATCAGTCCTTCCAACGAATATTCAGGGTTGATTTCCTAGGATCTCATTGCTTTGCTGTTCAAGAGACTCTCAAGAATCTTCACCAGCACCACAGTTCAAAAGCATCAATTCTTTGGCGCTAAGCTTCTTTATGGCCCAACTCTCACATCCATACATGACTACTGGAAAAACCAAAGTTTTGACTATATGGACCTTAATCTGCAAAGTAATATCTCTACTTTTTAATATGCTGTCTAGGTTTGTCATAGTTTGTCTTCCAAGGAGCAAGAATCTTTTAATTTTGTGGCTGCAGTCATTGTCCACAGTGATTCTGGAGCCAAAGAAAATAAAATCTGTCACTGTTTCCATTGTTTCCCCATCTATTTGACCATCTATTTGCCGTGGGACTGGATGTCATGATCTTCATTTTTTGAATGTTGAGTTTTAAGCCAACTTGTTCACTCTCCTCTTTCACTTTAATGAAGAGACTCTTTAGTTCCTGTTTGCTTTCTGTCATTAGAGTGGTGTCATCGGCATATCTGAGGTTATTGATGTTTCTCTAGGCAATCTTGATTCCAACTTGTGCTTCATCCAGCCCAGCATTTCACATGATGTACTCTGCATATAAGTTAAATAAGCAGGGTGACAGTATACAACCTTGATGTATTCTTTTCCCAATTTTGAACCAGTCCATTGTTCCATGTCTGGTTTTAACTGTTACTTCTTGAGCTGCATACAGGTTTCTCAGGAGGCAGGTAAGGTGGGCTGGTATTACCATCTTAAGAATTTTTCACAGTTTATTGTGATCCTTACAGTCAAAGGCTTTAGTATAGTCAATGAAGCAGAAGTCAACGTTTTTTTCTGGAATTCTCTTACTTTTTCTGTGATCCAACAGATGATGGCAGTTTGATCTCTGGTTCCTCTGCCTTTTCTAAATACAGGTTTTACATCTGAAAGTTCTTAGTGCATGTACTGTTGAAGCCTAGCTGAAGGATTTTGAGCATTACCTTGCTAGCATGTGGTAGTTTGAACATTCTTTCACATTGCCCTTCTTTGGGATTGGAATGAAAACTGACCTTTTCTAGTCCTGTGGCCAGTGCTGAGTTTTCCAAATTTTCCGGCATACTGAGTATAGCACTTTAACAGCATCATCTTTTAGAATATGAAAGAGTTCATCTGGAATTCCATCACCTCCACTAGCTTTGTTCATAGTGATGCTTCCTAAAGCCCACTTGATTTCGCATTCCAGGATGACTGGCTCTAGTGCATTGTTTTGCTGGGTTTTCCCCCACCCCCCTAAAATTTACCTTTTTCCTTTTCCCCCTCACCATTCACCTAGAGACTTTCTGGAGACTCTAGGTGAGAGTGATCACAGCATCATTTTTACCATACTCATGGTGTGAATATGCCACAATGTATTTACCTACATTCGCATCTATTATCGATGAACATTTGAATTGTTTCCTGAATTCTTTTCTTAACTGATAACTGTTAAGAGTATGACTCTGAGTTTCTTTGGATTATACACTACTTTGGGCTTGCTGAGTGATACAGAATATACACTGTCACCTTCTGTGAATATACGCCATTACCTTCTTTGCATGTGTGTATGCTCTGTCGCTTCAATCGTGTCTGACTCTTTGAGTCCCTATGGACTGTAGCCTGCCAGGTTCCTCTGTCCATGGGATTCTCCAGACAAGAATACTGGCGTGGGTTGCCATGCCCTCCTTCAGGGGATCTTCCCCACCCAGGGATTGAACCCACCTCTCCTGCATTGCAGGTAGAGTCTCTACCACTGAGCCACCAGGGAAGCCCATCACCTTCTCTAAATAATGCCAGATCATTTTCTAAAGTGTACCAATACATTCTCCAATGAAAACATGTAAAAGTTCCCATTGTATATATTATTACTCAGTTCAGTTCAGTTGCTCAGTCGTGTCCAACTCTTTGCGACCCCATGAACGGTAGCACACCAGGCCTCCCTGTCCATCACCAACTCCCAGAGTCCACCCAAACCCATGTCCATTGAGTCGGTGATGCCATCCAATCATCTCATCCTCTGTTGTCCGCTTCTCCTCCTGCCCTCAATCTTTCCCAGCATTAGAGTCTTTCCCAATGAGTCAGTTCTTCACATCAGGTGACCAAAGTATTAGAGTTTCAGCTTCAACATCAGTCCTTCCAATGAGCACCCAGGACTGATCTCCTTTTGGATGGACTGGTTGGATCTCCTTGCAGTCCAAGGGACTCTTAAGAGTCTTCTCCAACACCAGAGTTCAAAAGCATCAATTCTTTGGCGCTCAGCTTTCTTTATAGTCCAACTCTCACATCCATACATGACCACTGGAAAAACCATAGCCTTGACTAGATGGACCTTTGTTGGCAAAGTAATATCTCTGCTTTTCAATATGCTGTCTAGGTTGGTCATAACTTTCCTTCCAAGGAGTAAGCGTCTTTTAATTTCATGGCTGCAGTCACCATCTGCAGTGATTTTGGAGCCCCAAAAAATAAAGTCAGCCACTGTTTCCACTGTTTCCCCATCTGTTTGCCAAGAAGTGATGGGACCAGATGCCATGATCTTAGTTTTCTGAATGTTCAGCTTTAAGCCAACTTTTTCATTCTCCTCTTTCACTTTCATCAAGAGGCTCTTTAGTTCTTCTTCACTTTCTGCCATAAGGGTGGTGTCATTTGCATATCTGAGGTTATTGATATTTCTCCCAGCAATCTTGATTCCAGCTTGGTGCTTCCTCCAGCCCTGCGTTTCTCATGATGTACTCTGCATAGAAGTTAAATAAGCAGGGTGACAATATACAGCCTTGACGTACTCCTTTCTGCTGCTTTTTTAATTTAGCAGTCTTATGAGTCTTGAAGACTCATGGTTTCAATCTGCATTTTCCTGACTTTAAATGAATTTGAGTATTTGAATATGTTTTCATGTTTTCATCCTGTATTTAAGGGACATTAATTATGTCATGTTAAGTACCTGCTTAGGTCTTTTATGTGTTTGTCTTATGGATTTCATTAATGTAGCCACTCATCTTGTACAATTTCCATAGTTTTGCCTTTTTCAGAATATCATATAATACATACATACAATATGTAGGCTTTTCAGATTGGTTTCTTTTACTTAGCAATATGCATTTAACATTCCTCTATATCTTTTCATGACTTGAGATCTCACTTTTTTCTAGTGATCAATAATATTGTTATCTGGATATACCGCAGCTTATCCATTCACCTGTTGAAGAATAACTTAGTTGCTTGCAAGTTTTGGCAATTAGGAATACATTTGCTATAAATACCTGGCAATTAGGAATACATTTGCTATAAATACCTGTGTGCAGATTTCTGTATAAACATAAGTTTTAAGCTCTTTTGGGCAAATATCAAACAGTGCAATTGCTGGATCATATGCTAAGAGTATGTTTAGTTTTGTAAGAAATGGCCAAATTGTCTTCCAAACTTGCTGCACCATTTTTGCATTCCCATTAGCAATGAGTGAGGGCTCCTGTTCCACATTCTTACCAGCATTTGGTGATTTGGATTTGCCTATTCTAAAAGGTCAGTTTTCATTCCAGTCCCAAAGAAGGGCAATGCCAAAGAATGTTCAAACTACTGCACAGTTGCACTCATTTCATATGCTGGTAAGATTATGCTCAAAATATTTCAAGCCAGGCTTCAGCAGTACATGCACTGAGAACTTCCACATGTACAAACTAGATTTAGAAAAGGCAGAGGAACCAGAGATCAAACTGCCAACATCTGTTAGATGATAGAGAAAGCAAGGAATTCTAGAAAAACATCTGCTTCATTGACTACACTAAAGTCTTTTGACTGTAGATCACAACACACTGTGGATGCGAGTACCGGACCACCTAAACTGTCTCCTGAGAATCCTGTATATGGGTCAAGAAGCAACAGTTAGAACTAGATATGGAACAACAGACTGGTTCAAAATTGAGAAAAGAGTATGTCAAGGCTGTATATTGTCACTCTGCTTATGATTTCTTTGGAGGGAATGATGCTGAAGCTGAAACTCCAGTCCTTTGGCCACCTCATGCGAAGAGCTGACTGATTGGAAAAGACTTTGATGCTGGGAGGGATTGGGGGCAGGAGGAGAAGGGGACGACAGAGGATGAGATGGTTGGATGGCATCACTGACTCGATGGACATGAGTTTGAGTGAACTCCGGGAGTTGGTGATGGACAGGGAGGCCTGGTGTGCTGTGATTCATGGGGTCACAAAGAGTCAGACACAACTGAATGACTGAACTGAACTGAACTGAACTGAACAGAGTATATCATGTAAAACGCTGGGCTGGATAAACTGTAAGCTGGATCAAGATTGCTGGGAGAAATACCAACAACCTTAGATAAACAGATGATACCATTCTGATCCTAAAGGAAATCAACCCTGAATATTCATTGGAAGGAGATGCTGAAGCTCAATACTTTGGCCACCTAATGTGAAGAGCCAACTCATTGGAAAAGACCCTGATGCTGGGAAAGATTGAAGGCAAAAGGAAAAGAGGGCAGCAGAAGATGAGATAGTTAGATAGCATCACCGACTCAATGGACATGGATCTGAGCAAACTCCAGGAGATGATGAAGAACAGGGAAACCTGGCTGCAGTCCATGGGGTCACAAAGAGTTGGACACAATTTAGTGACTGAACAACCACCACCACCACTCTAAAGGCAGAAAGTGAAGAGGAAGTAAAGAACCTCTTGAGGGTGAAAGAGGAGAGTCAAAAAGCTGACTTGAAACTCAACATTCAAAAAATTAAGATCATGGCATCCAGTTCCATCATTTCATGACAAATAGAAGGGGGAAATGTAGAAGCAATGACAGGGTTTATTTTCTTGGGTGCCAAAATCACTGTGGATGGTAACTGCAACCATGAAATTAAAAAACTCTTGCTCCTTGGAAGAAAAGCTGTGACCAACCTAGAGAGTGTATTAAAAAGCAGAAAAGTTTTCAAGAGAGAACAAGATGGCAGAGGAGTAGGTGGACGTGGAGTACATCTCTCTCCACGGATACATCAAGAATACACCTTCAGACACAGAAGGGCTTGCAGTAGACCTACTGAGAATAGGCAGGAGTACCTGACCACTGGACAAGAATATATAGAACCACTCAAAACTCAGTAGGATGAAGGAACTAGGGGGCAAAACATGGAGTGTTAGTAGGACTGGACCTACCCTTGGCGGGTGGGGGAACTGAAGCAGGGGTCTGATCCCCACATCGGGGCAATTGTCTGGGTCAGAGGAGAAACATTTGAGGCTAAGAAACATAAAGCAGCTGATCTGTGACAGCCTAAATGAAACGAGAATCAGACAATCCTTGCTACAGACATATGTACCCTGGACAGGGACACAGGTCCCCTAGAAGGTGCAGCAGGTAGGAGCTGGAGCATAGAGATTGTGGAACAATCCCAGGGTGAAGGCTGCTATTGACTGCTTGGAGACAGACTGAGAGGATGTGAGGGAGGAAGTGCCTATAGAGGAAAGCCAGGCAGCCATGGAAGCAGGGATACTGCTGAGTCATGCATGGGGGGTGGAGCCATCACCATAGCCTCTCTCTCCCCGCATGTCAGCACCGGCAGCTGAACAATAGAGAGGCTGGCCCATCAACTGCCTGATGAGGGGAACAATAGAGTAGGACTCCACCCAGGGTGCCCCTTTAAGTCCCTCATACGCTCCTTTTAACTCTTGTGGCTGAGGCAGTCTGTGTCCCTGCACACTTGGCGCCACCAGGGCCCCTGCAACCCAAGCAGCTGCACTACCTCAATACTTGGCACTCATTGGAGCAGACCTAAGTTCTTCAAGGCAGCATCAGGAGCAAACCCCAGTGGACTACCCACACGCAGAGGCAGAGATAAAACCACAATTGAAACCCAGGGGCAGTGTGGCTAAGGAAGAGGACCCAAAACCTTACCACCAGCTGTACAAGCTGCAGATTAAATCCACATGATCAACTACTGTTGATCAACTACTCTGTTGTCTATGGAATATATAAAAAGACACTGAGCGCTCCCACAAAAGAAAATGCACTAGTTCTGACAGCTGTGGACACTGGAGGCAAGAACACACAGGAGTAGCACCAGATTATAGTGTGAGCTGCCCTCACAGCAGATCCAGAGACCAGCGCAGTGTTGGAGGGCAACCTAGCGAGGTGAGGTGGACTGTGACTCCCAGTGAGGGAAAGGACGCTGACAGCAGAGGCTCAAGAAAAACATTTATTATTCTTATATTTTGACTTGTTCTGTAGTTTCTTTGATTTTTGTTTTTCTTTTTTTCCCCCTCCTGTTGTAGTTGTTGATTTTATTAGCACTGTGAAATCTATTTAAGCTTTTGAGATTTTTTTTTCCAATTACACTCTTTATTTCTGTTATAGACTTCTGTCTCTATGTTGGCCTTTTGCAGTTCTGTAGTTTTCCTTTTCTCTCTCTCTTTTTTTATTTAAATTTTAAAACTTATTATTTTTTCTACATTTATTCCTTTGTTTGTTTTTCCTACTGTTCTTTACCCCTTGCTGTTAATCTTTAATATATATAAATATTCTTTATCTACTTCTGTTTAACTTTGCATTTCTCTTCTCTCTTTCTTTTTCTCACTATATTTGTTAGTTTTGCTTTCATGCTTTATTCCCCACTTGGCACCTTGCTTTAGTTTTGTTTTCCAGTTTGTGCTTTAGTTAGTTTTGTTCTTAACTGCTGGGTAACATTTTTGGTTTCCTTTGTTCACCGGGTCAATCTATTGTACTTTATTTTTGTTGGACTGTTTTGATTTTGCTTATCGGTGTACATATATGTGTGTATAGTCTATTATTTAATTATTATTTGCCTGATTTTGTAATTGCCATTTGTCTGGGGTTGTCTTTGTCTTCTTGTTTTTGGGTATTTATTTTAATCCCATTTAATGCCATAACAGACCACTTGTGGAATCTCTGTTCCTGGCCAGAGATCAAGCCCTGAGCCTTTGAAGTGGGAGCACTGACTCCAAGACCCTAGACTACCAGAGAACTCCTTACCCTAGGGAATATTAAATGGTGAGAACTCCTACAAAGGCAACCACTTGTATACAAGATCCAGCATCACCCAACTATCAGTAGCACCCTGTGCAGGACACCTCATCCAAACAACAAACAAGACAAAAACACAAACCCAGTCATCAGCAGACAGGAGTACCACCTCACTCAGCCCTGCCCATCAGGGAAAAAAAAAGTCACCTCCTTCCACCAGAACAGAAGCACAAGTTACACCCTACATGAAGCTTATACAAACCACTGCACCAAACTTACAAGGGCAGAAACCAAAAGAAAGAAAGAATTCAACCTTTAAATCTGGAAAACAGAGACCTCAAACACAGTAAGTTAAAAAAAATAATGAAAAGGCAGAGAAATACTGCACAAATGAAGGAACAAACTAGAAACACACAAATCTAAATAAATGAAGAGGAAATAAGCAAACTACCTGAAAAAGAATTCAAAATAATGATAGTAAAAATGATCAAAAATCTTGAAAATGGAGAAAATGCAAGAATCAATTAACAAAGACCTAGAAGAATTAAAGAATAAACATACAAACAACACAATTATTGAAATTAAAAATATTCTAGAAGGAATCAAGAGGATATCTGAAATAGAAGAATGTATGAGTGAGCTGGAAGATAAAATGGTGAAAATAACTGCTTAAGAGCAGAATAAAGTTAAAAGAATGAAAAGAACTGGGAATAGTCTCAGAGATCTCTGGGACAATATTAAATGCACCAACATTCAAATTACAGGGGTCCCAGAAGAAGAAGAGAAAAAGAAAGGGTATGAGAAAATTTTTGAAGAGATTATAGTTGAAAACTTCCCCAACATGGAAAAGGAAATAGTCCAATCAAGTCCAAGAGATGCAAAGAGTCCCATACAGGATAAACTCAAGGAGAAACATACCAAGACACATACTAATCAAACACAAAGACTATTAAAAGCAGCAAGGGAAAAGCAACAAGTAACATACAAGGGAAACCCCATATGTTTAACAGCTGATCTTTCAGTAGAAACTCTGCAGGCCAGAAGGAAATGGCAGGATATATTTAAAGTACTGAAAGGAAAAATCTACAACCAAAATTACTCTACCCAGCAAGGATCTCATTCAGAATTGATGGAGAAATCAAAAGCTTCACAGACAAGCAAAAGTTGAGAAGTCGGTACCACCAAACCAGCTTTACAGCAAATGTTAAAGGGACTTATATAGTCAGGGAATACAAGAAAAGATAAAGATCTACAAAAACAAACCCCAAACAATTAAGGAAATGGCAATAGGAACATATATATCAATAATTACTTTAAATGTAAATGGATTCAATGCTCCAACCAAAAGACAGACTGGATGAATGGATACAAAAATAAGACCCATATATATGCTGTCTACAAGAAACCACTTCAGATCTAAAGACACATATAGACTGAAAGTGAAAGGACGGAAAAATATATTCCATGTGACTGGAAATCCAAAGAAAGCTGGAGTAGCAATCCTCAGAACAGACAAAATAGACCTTAAAATAAAGAAGGTTTCAAGAGATGAGGAAGGACACTACATAATGAGGGAACAGTCCAAGAGGAAGACATAACAATTGTAAATATCTACGCACTCAACATAGGAGCACCTCAATACATAAGACAAACACAAACATAAAAGGAAAAGTTTACAGTAACACAATAATAGCAGGAGACTTTAATACCCCATTTACACCAATGGACACATCATCAAAACAGAAAATTAATACGAAAACACAAATCTTCAATGATACATTAGACGAGATGGATTTCATTGATATCTTCAAGACATTCCATCCAAATGCTGAAGAATACACCTTCTTCTCAACTGCAGATGGAACATTCTCCAGGATAGACCACATCTTGGATCACAAATCAAACCTCAGTAAATTTGAGAAAATGGAAATCATCTCAAACATCTCTTCTGACAACAACACTATGAGACTAGATATCAATTACAAGAAAAAAAAAAACCTGTAGAAAACACGTGGAGAGTAAACAATATGTTTCTAAATAAGGAACAGGTTACTGAAGAAATCAAAAGGGAAATCAAGAAAAAACGAAATGAAAACATGGCAACTCAAAACCAATGGGATGCAGCAAAAGCAGTTCTAAGAGGGAAGTTTATAGCAATACAGTCCTACCTCAAGAAACAAGAAAAACATCGAATAGGCAACCTAACTTTACACCTAAAGCAACTGGGAAAAGAAGAACAGACCCCCCCCCCCAAAAAAAAAGAAATCACAAAAGTCAGAGCAAAAATAAATGAAAAAGAAATGAAAGAAACAATAGTAAAGATTAATAAAACTAAAAGCTGGTTCTTTGAAAAGATAAAATTAACAAACCTTTCACCAAACTCATCAAGGAAAAAAGAATCAAATCAACAAAATTAGAAATGAAAAAGGAGAGGTTACAACAGACAATGCAGAAATACAAAGGGTTATTATGAGCAACTGTATGGAAATAAAATGCATAACCGGGAAGAAATGGACAGATTCTTAGAAAAGTTCAATCTTCCAAGACTGAACCAGGAAGAAATAGAAATTATGAACAACCCAATTACAAGCACTGATATAGAACTGTGATAAAAAATCTCCCAGAAAACAAAAGCCCAGGACAAGATGACTTCACAGGTGACTTATATCAAACATTTATGGAAGAGCTAATACCTATCCTTCTAAAACTCTTTCAAAAAATTGCAGAGGAAGGAACACTTCCAAACTCATTCTATGAGGCCACCATCACCCTGATTCCAAAACAGGACAAAGACAACACAAAAAAAGAAAACTGCAGGCCAATATCACTGATGAACATAGATGCAAAAATCCTCAACGAAGTTTTAGCAAACAGAATTCACCAACACATTAAAAAGCTCATACACCATGATCAAGTTGAGTTTATTCCAGGGATGCAAGGATTCTTCAATATATGCAAATGAATCAATGTGATATACCATGTTAACAAATTGAAAGATAAAAACCATATGATAATCTCAATAGATAAAGAGACAAAATTCAGCACCCATTTATGATTAAAATTCTTCAAAAAATGGGCATAGAAGGAACCTACCACAATATAGTAAAGGCCGTATATGATAAGCGCACAGCAAACATTATTTTCAATGGTGAAAAACTGAAAGCATCTCTTCTAAGATTAGGAACAAGACAAGGGTGTCCATTCTCACCACTATTATTCAACATAGTTTTGGAAGTCTAGACTATAGCAATCACAGAAGAAATAAAAAGAATCCAGATCAGAAAAGTAGAGTGCTCCCTGTTTGCAGATTATATGATACTATACATGGAAAACCCTAAAGATATTATCAGAAAATTACTAGAGCTAATCAGTGAATTTAGCAAAGTTGCAGGATACAAAATCAATACACAGAAGTCACTTGCATTCCTGTGTACTAACAATGAAAAATCAGAAAGAGAAATTAAGAAATGAATCCTATTCACTGTTGCAACAGAAAGAATAAAATATCTAGGAATAAACCTACCTAAGGAGACAAAATAACTGTATACAGAAAATTATAAGACACTGATGAAATCAACGATGACATAAACAGATGGAGAGATATTCCATGTTTCTGAGTAGGAAGAATCCACATTATGAAAATGACTAAGCTACCACATGCAGTCTAAAGATTCAATGTGATCCCTATCAAATTACCAATCACATCTTCAAAGAACTACAACCAAAAAATTTACAATTCATATGGAAACACAAAAGACTCTGAATAGCCAAAGCAGCCTTGAGAAAGAAGAATAGAGCTGGAGGAATTAACCTTCCTGACTTCAGATTATACTACAAAGCTACGGTCATCAAGGCAGTTTGGTACTGGCACAGAAACAGAAATATAGACCAGTAGAACAAGATAGCCCAGAAATAAACCCATGCACCTATGGGTACCTTATTTTTGACAAAGGAGGCAAGAATATACAATGAGGCAAAGACAGCCTCTTCAGTAAGTGATGCTAGGAAAACTGGACAGCTACATGTTAAAGAATGAAATCAGAACACTTCCTAACACCATACACAAGTATAAAGTCAAAATGGATTAAAGTCCTAAATATAAGACCAGAAACTATAAAACTCTTAGAGGAAAACATAGGCAGAACATTCGATGACATGAATCAAAGCAAGGTCCTCTATGACCCACCTCCTAGAGTAACGGAAATAAAAACAAAAGTAAACAAATGGGATGTAGTTAAAAGCTTTTGGCACAGCAAAGGAAACTATAAACAAGGTGAAAAGACAACCCTCAGAATGGGAGAAAATAATAGCAAATGACAAAGGATTAATTTCCAAAATATACAAGCAGCTCATACAACTCAATACCAGAAAAAGAAACAGCTCAATCAAAAAGTGGGAAAAAGACCCAAACAGACATTTCTCCAAATAAGACATACAGATAGCTAACAGACACATGAAAAGATGCTCTACATCACTCATTATTAGAGAAATATAAATCAAAACTATAATGAGATATTATTTCACACCTGTCAGAATGGCCATCATCAAAAAGTCTACAAACAATAAATGCTGGAGAGGGTATGGAGAAAAGGAAACCCTCTTGCACTGCTGGTGGGAATGTAAGTTGATATAGCCACTACAGAAGTCCTTAAAAAACTAAGAACAAAACCACTATATGACTCAGCAATCCCACTCCTAGGCATATACCCTGAGAAAACCAAAACTGAAAAAGACACATGCACCCCAGTGTTCACTGCAGCACTATTTACAACAGCTAGAACCTGGAAGCAACCTAGATGTTTGACCGATGAATGCATAAAGAAGTGGTACATGTACACTATGGAATATTCACATTTCAGTCAGTTCTAATGCGGTGGCTGAACCTGGAGCCTATTATACAGAGTGAAGTAAATCAGAAAGAGAAAGGTAAATATTGTGTACTAACACATATATATATGGAATCTGGAAAGATGGTACTGAAGAATTTATTCTCAAGGGAGCAGTGGAGAAACAGACATAGAGAACAGACTTATGGACACAGGGAGAGGGGAGGAGAGGGTGAGATGTATGGAGAGAGTAACATGGAAACTTACATTATCATGTGTAAAATAGGTAGCCAATAGGAATTTGCCATATGTCTCAGGGAACTCAAACAGGGGCTCTGTATCAACTTAGAGGGGTGGGATGGGGAGGGAGATGGGAGAGAGGTTCCACACCTATGACTGATTCATGTCGATGTTTGACACAAAACAACAAAATTCTGTAAAGCAATTATGCTTCAATTAAAAAATAAATTTTTAAAAAAGGCAGAGCCATTAGTTTGCAAACAAAGGTCCTTATAGTCAAATCTTTGGTTTTTCCAGTAGTCATGTTCAGATGTGAGAACTGGACCAAAAAGAAGGCTGAGTGCCAAAGAACTGATGCTTTTGAATTGTGCTGGAGAAACTTTTGAGAGTCCCTTGGGCAGCACAGAGATCAAGCCAGTCAACATTAAAGGAAATTAACCCTGAATATCCACTGGAGGAATTGATGCTGAAACTCCATCATGTCCTTTGGCCACTTGATGTGAAGAGCCAACTCACTGGAAAAGACCGTGATTCTGGGGAAGATTGAAGGCAAAAGGAGAAGGGAGTGGCAGAGGATGAGATGGTTAGATAGCATCACCAAGTCAACAGACATGTTTGAGCAAATTCCAGGAGATGGTAGAGGACGGAGGAGCCCGGTGTGCTGCAGTCTATGGGGCCACAGAGTCTTAGCACCTGAGCAATGAGTGAGGGTGTTAGTGGAATCTCATTATTTTAAAAATTGGTTCTTGGCTGCACTGGGTCTTCTCTGCTGCCTGTGGCCTTTCTCTGGTTGTGGAGAACAGGGGCTACTTTTGTTGTGGCGCGCAGGCTCTAGTAGTTGTGGCACATGGGCTTAGCTGCTCTATAGCCTGTGGGCTCTTCCCGCCCCAGGGATCGAACCTGTGTCTTATGTCTCCTGCATCGACAGGTGGGTTCTTTGCCACTAGCACTGCCTGGGAAGCCCCTAGTCCTCTGTTAGGTATGTCTTTTGCAGATATTTTCTCTCAGTCTGTAGCTTTTCATTGTCTTTCACAGAGCAGAAACTTTTAGTCTAATTTATCAGTTCTTTCTTTCATGGATCATACTTTTGGAATTACTGCCAAACCCAAGGTCATCTAGATTTTCTCGTTTTTTTTTTTTTAATAGTTATTTATTTAGTTAACTGTTGCTGGGTCTTAGTTACAGCATGTGGGATCTAGTTCCCTGACCAGGGATTGAACCTGGGTCTCCTGAATTGGGAGTGTGGGGTCCTAGCCCTTGGACCACCAGGGAAGCCCTCTTCTATGTTATCTTCTAAGAGTTTTACACTTCTGTGTTTTACATTTAGGTCTGTGGTCCATTTTGAGGTAATTCTTGTGGAGGATAGAAGGTCTATATCTAGATTCACCTTTTTCTTAACGTGGATCTCCAGTTGTTCCAGCATCATTTATTAAAAGCACTGTCTTTGCTCCATTTTATTGCCTTTGCTCCTTTGTTGAAAATTAGTTGACTATACCTATGTAAGTCTGTTTCTGGGTTCTCTGTTCTATTCGATTGATCTATTTGTCTGTCCTTTTATGAATATCATCTTGATTATTGTAGCTCTATGGTATATCTTTAAGTCAGGTACTGGCAGCTCTTCAACTTCGTTCTTTTCCTTCAATACTATGTTGTCTATTCTGAGCCTTTTACCCTCTCTGTATAACCTTTAGAGTAAGTTAATATCCACAAAATAATTTGCTGAGGTTTTGATTTGGCTTGTTTTGAACCTGTAGAAAAGTTTGGAAGAACTGCCATCCTGACAGTGTTGTCTTTCTATCCATTGACATGTGAAATACCTGTCTATTTATTTAGTTCTTATTTGATTTCTTTTATCAAAGTTTTGTAGTTTTCCTTGTATAGGTCTTGTACATATTTTGTTAGATTTATACCTAAGTATTTCATTTTGGGGGGTGTTAATGTAAATAGTATTATATTTTCAATTTAAAATTCCAGTTATTCATTGCTGTTACATTTGAAAGCAATTGACTTTTATATATTAACCTTGTATCCTGCACCCCTGCTGTAATCACTTATTAATTACAGGAGTTCCTTTGTCAAATCTTTTGGATTTTCTACATAGATTATCGTGTCATCTGTAAGCAAAGAAAATTTTATTTCTTCCCTCTCAATCTGTATACCTTTTATCTCCTTTTCTTGTTTTTAGGACTTAACAGTATGATGTTGAAAACCAGTGGGAGCTTCCTGGAGGCCCATGGTTAGGACTCAGTGCTCTCATGGCCGGGGCCCAGATTCAGTCCCTGGGACAGGAGCTAAGATTCCACGAGCCACAGAGCATGGCCAAAGGAAAAAAAAGTCCACTCTTACCAGTTCTATTTAATACTGTCCAAAAAATCCTAGGCAGTACAATAAAGCAAGATAAAGACATAAAGAAAGATATAAAACTGTCTCTATTCACAAATGTCAGTCTAGATAGAAACCGCCCCCCATCCCCCAAGAAAATCTGTTTTAAAAGCTCCTAGAACTAATAACAGAGAAGGCAATGGCACCCCACTCCAATGCTCTTGCCTGGAAATTCCCATGGACAGGGGAGCCTGGTAGGCTGCAGTCCATGGGGTCGTGAAGAGTCGGACACGACTGAGCAACTTGACTTTCACTTTTCACTTTCATGCATTGGAGAGGGAAATGGCAACCCACTCCAGTGTTCTAGCCTGGAGAATCCCAGGGACGGGGGAGCCTGGTGGGCTGCAGTCCATGGGGTCGTGAAGAGTCAGACACGACTGAAGCGACTTAGCAGCAGCAGCAGTAGCAGCAGAACTACTAAGTGCATTTAGTATGATCCCAGGACAAAATTTCTCTTTTCATGTATTAGCCAAGAACAATTTAAACATTTAAAATACCTATAAGAAAAAAGAAAAAGTAGTAATTAGGTACAAATCTAACAAAATATGTACATGGTCTCTGCCCAAAAGTACAAAACAGTGAAGAAAAAAAAAATCGGAGAACACTAAGTGCAGATATATTGTATTTATGGATTGGATGCCTCAATATTGTTCAGTTGTCAGTACTTCCCCAGTTGATCTACACACAACCCCAGTTAAAGTCCTAGAAGGATCTTTGTAGATACAAACCAGCTGATTCTAAAATTCATATAGAAGGCAAAGGAACTGGAATGGCTAAAATATTTTGGGGGGAAAAATATAAAACCTGAATTCATACCACCTGATTTTAAGACTTACTATAAAGCTACAGTAATCAAGACAGTGGTTTTATTGAAAGGGTAAACACATACAGACCAATGGAACAGAGTCTGTATCAAACCAACTCTTTGAAAATTTGTTTAAAGTGAAAGTCACTCAGTCGTGTCTGACTCTCTGCAACCCATGGACTATACAGTCCATGGAATTCTCCAGGCCAGAATACTGGAGTGGGTAGCCTTTCCCTTCTCCAGGGGATCTTCCCCACCCAGGGATCAAACCCAGGTCTCCTGCATTGCAGGCAGATTCTTCAGCAGGTGAGCCAGGAGGGAAGCCCTCAGAATTTGAGACTTACTTTATTGCCCATATTATATGGTTCTACTTTCATAAATAATACTTATGTGTTATTTACAGTTGTATTTTCTACATCAAATTTCATTGATTCAAAGATGTGTTTTCCACACTGAAACATCTCTGAAATCAAGTATGCATCTGGCCATCAATGGCATGGTATAATTTAACTGGCAGTGGCCTTTCCTTCTTAGTGGTACTTAAGATAATAGCTTTTCTTATAATCAATCAGTGATGGCTTACAGATGATGAAATTCAGAATGTTAGGTCAAGTTTTTCCATTGTTCAAGTGTCTATACTGATTACTTTCCTGCTTTTTGTATCAATTATGAGAGGTATATTAAATTCTACTAAGATTATGAAATTTTTTCTATTTCTGCATTTTGCTTAACATCTTGACCCTGTATTATTAGGTGCATATAAGTTTAGATGTATTTTTATCTTCCAAGTGAGTTAAAATCTTTTTATACTGACCATTTTGTCCCAGCCATAATTTTTTATGTTCAACATAAATATAGCTGTACTATATGCTTTGTGCTTTCTTTTGGCTGATAATTGGCTGATATAACCTTTTCTGTGCTTTTACTTTCAACCTTGCTGTATCCTTATATTTTAGGGATATAAACAACATATAGCTGAATTTTGTTTTCTAATCCAACATGGCAATCTTTAACTAAAATGCTCAGTACATTTACAATTATTATGATTACTAATATGCATAGATTTCTGTACTTTTTTGGGGGAGGCAATTTGTCCTGCCTATTTCTTTTGGATTAATGAGGGTTTTTTTAGTGGGTATAGATTTCTAGATTTCTTGCAACATGCAAATAATGTAGTGAAAAGTAGAGGGGTCCTCCAATGTCCTCTGTCATTTACCCAAATAGTCTGAGCTTGTGAAACACCATGTTTCATGTTTAATTAGTATCCTTCACTGAGCAGTTAATTCCTCGAAATTTTATTTGATTGCTTATTTATGATGGCAGTGGGTAGTGGGGAAAGAAATTGTGACTTTTTTTTTCCTTTTTAAAATTCATTGCAGGTCTGTTTTTGTTTACTGTTTTACCAACTAAGCCTAAGCTTTCTTGCACATCTTATGAATTAAAAAAAAATTTTTTTTTCTTAGCAAGTATTTTTTTCAGAGATGATGGTAAATTCTAAGAATTGTCATCTGAGGAAAAAAAATGCTCTCATATTCAGGTTTTTTCCAAAAGAAAGTTATTACTTTATCATAGCTAAAATGCTAAATTTTCTTTGGTCTGCTTGATCTTTTATTTGGGGAATTAAAGTACCATTTATAAACTTCTAAAAGAGATACTACACTCTGATATGTTATTTATGGGTTCATGTAGTAAACATAAAAACATGGACTGGTTCCATACTGAATTCATGATAGTGGCTTCCTTCAGGGAGGGAAACTGGACTAGGGAAAGATGAGTTTTATCTGTGCATTTTTTCCTCTTCAGAAAATGAGCTGAAGGCAATAAAATGTTAACATTTATTAATTCTGAATGGTGCATGTACAAGGATTTGATATGTTAACTTGTGTAGTTTTCTATGTAATTTTTAAAGTTTGTAAAACTTGTGATTTTTAAAACGGAGGTTGCCATCTAGTGGACACATTTAAATAGACCTTTAAGATTCTGTGCTACTCGAGAGCAGAGATTCAGTGAAGCTTTTCAGACTTTCCAGCACATTACGAAGGTACACTCTAAAAGACCACAGACTGGAGTTGATCAAGCTTAGGTCCAAACCCTAGTTTTGCTATTTACCATGTAACCCTGGGTAGAGTAACATTAGGTATAGAATCTGCCTGCAGTGCAGATCTGGGTTTGATTCCTGGGTCAGGAAGATCTCCTGGAGAAAGAAATGGCAACGCACTCATCTTCTTGCCTGGAAAATCCCATGGACAGAGGAACCTTGTGGCTCAGCTGGTAAAGAATCCATGGGTAGACCTGGCTTCGATCCCTGGGTTGGAGAGTAAAGGCTGGAGAAGGGAAAGGCTACCCACTCCAGAATTCTGGCCTGGAGAATCCCATGGACTGTATAGTCGGTTGCAGAGTCGGACACAACTGAGTGACTTTCACAGTCCGTGGGGGTCGCAGAGTCGGGAGTGACTAACACAACAACAAAGCACTCCTTTAAACCAGGTAAGGACTGCCCTAGACTGGGGATACAGAAAAGCATAAGATGCAGTCTCCCCTTCAAGTTTTAAAATAAAGGTGTGTGTTGTTGGGGGTAAGGGTATATGTGCTGTTTTATATTGGTTAGGGGTTAGGTTTAAATCCCAGATGCCTAGTTATTAATACTCATATAACCTTAGTTAGACATTAATGTCACCCTGTGAGACTGGTACTTAGCTGAGTTCCATGAGAGATACAACTCTGCCTTGTCTGTCACTCTTCCTGTAATGCTTGGCATGTAAAAGGCCTTCAATAAGTTTCTTCTGAATGAATGTCTACTTTAATAGTTTCTTATGCATAGTAATTAATAAATAGTAGATGTTAAGGAAATGGTAAAACTGTACATGTTATTATATAGGTAACTCAATTTTGTAATAAATGTATATTTATATAAGTTAAAACATATATACTTATCAAAGGCAGCAAATTATCACATATATCCATCAATTTTGAGGAAATGGATCTCAACCATGAAATGGCAAAGACTTGGTCTCTAATCCCTGTCTGTGTTTGCTGTAAAGAAAGGTACATGAATAAAGGGACTGAGTTAACAGAATCTCTTAAAAAAAAAAAAAAAGTTAAATGGCCTACACCTCCTTCAACTGACTCTCTCAAAGATTTCTGCCAAGGACTTTCCTGGTGGCCCAGTGGTTAAGATTCCACCCTTCCACTGCAGGGGGGCATGGCTTCCGTCCCTAGTCAGGGAACTAACATTCCGCATGCTATTTTGCATGCTGCATGGCATGGCCAAAAAAATATACTTCTGCGAAACACTCCCTACAGTGAGCTTCTGAATTCTACAACTTTGATTTAAGTGTTCCTTTCCTTTCTTTATAGGAGAAAGTTTTGGGGGAAAAAAGGCTTTATTTGTTAAAAAATAACCAAATTTGAGTAACAGTAAATAATATGATTACTGCAATTAGACTGTGATATACTTTGACATTTTGTTTCCCTATAACCTATGACTTTTCCTTTAACTTAGTCAAATTCACTCAGTTTTTATCATTTCAGCATCTGGGAATCTGAATTGCAATTATAACTGTATAATTCCAAGGCATAATTAATGTATGTTTTAACTGGAGAAAAACATAGCCAGTAATTTTAAAATAGTAATTGCTAAATGAAAAAACAAATATGGTAAGATTTCTGAAGCTTTAACACATGTCCATTCTTCATAGAATAATAATAAAGGGATAGTCAATAAAATTAAAGGGATTAAAAAAAATCTTATATGCTCACGGATGCATTTGTGGGCAGTAATGTTATTTCCATCAATGTAACAAATAGTAAGTGATAATTTATTTTTAAATTCAATAGTAAATTGAACTAAGGAAATAATTTCATTGGTCTCTCAAACTTTTGAAATCTTAATTTCAGGCTTGTAGTATAATCACCTTTAAAGTGTCATAAACCTCATAAATTGGTATGCATTTATAGACTCCTCAGTGGCTTGTCCATGCCTGTTACATACAGCTTAACTACATAATGGGAACTAGTGAACAAGACCCTACACCAGAAATGTGTAGGTTGTGGAGAGTTTACAGTATTTGTGTATGTCCAGGTGCTAAGGCACTAAGAGCTAGGCTGCTGGAGCCAAATGTAACATCCACCCAATAAACTAACTTTTCAAACACTCTTGATATAACCCACTGACCCCATACCCCTAATATTATGTAGCCTGATGGGCCACTATTTTGAGACTCAGGCTTTAGGATAGTGACTGACAGAAGTAATTCCACTGGTGTTCAGACTTTTCTTTCTTTTCACAAACTGCTGACAAATCAACAAAAAAGTCCCATTTTAAAAGATCAACAAAAAGTCCCATTCTAAAAGACCCTGACCCTGTCAATGAAAAATTTTATTAAAATTAATGGATTTATCAATTAAAATTTCTACATGACAGGCCCCTAACCATGTCCTAAACACTTGTAGAACAAAACATTTAGCTATCTTTATTATAATTGGTTCTGACTGAAGCCAAACATATAAACATATCCCCTTAAAATAGGTTGTGCAGCCCAGATTTGTAAATTTATCCTCATTTCAAAACTAGGAATGCACTATAGTTAGTATAATTAACAAAATGGTTATCATGAAGCTTGTCATTCATATATCAAGCAATATATTTTATATTCAGCAAACTTAATTTTATCAAATGTCCTTTAATTTCATACACAACAATATGATACATATTGTACTAAGAAGCGCACAATAGTTTTGCAGTACAATTTCAAAGTGTATACAAATTGGAATACAGAGGTTGAACACTGGTGTGCTGACAGCATTTTTGAACTCTGGATAAACTGCATACAAAACTCACAATTCAAATATTAGCCAATCTGGAAACTTTACTTCCCATAATATAAAAATGATACTTTGAGATGCAAAATATTTTTTACTAACAAACTATATAAACATTTAAAATAATCATTAAAAACTTAACTTTAGAATTTATAAAGATTAGCTATAAAAATATATTGGCAGTCACTTTTCTTATAAATGTACCATTCACTACAATACAAAATAGTCTCTAACATAAAATTGCCTTAGTAACTGTATTTAGAATCCGATAAACCTTACATTAAACTGATTATAAAATCCTCTTGGAAAACTTTGGTATGCATCTTCAGAAGGTTTTTAAAATACTCTATCTTAAGGGCCTGTAAACATTCCATTCTATTAAAGCACAACAGAATAAGTAATGTATATTCAACTGCATACAGAATATAGAATCAAAAAACAATTTATTAAATATTTGTAGAAAATCACCATTCCCAGAGTAACCAAAAAATTATTTAAAAGTATCAAACTTTTAAACAATTCTTTTCCATTCTGATAAAAAATGTTACAAAATCACCATACTCCATTCATGTACCTTAGATGTCTTTTAGGACAAGGCCTCAAAAATTGTTAACCTAGTCTCAAAACCCCTCCTGAGTCCAATGAACAGACTTTTAAAAACCTATTTGAGACCTGACAACAGAACAAGTATATATAATCAAGATACATAATTTATATATTTAGTTATGTATTAGCTTTTCTTTTCTATTTGCAATGTAGAATTTATTGGCAGAAACAGAACACACACACACAATTGAAGAAAGGTAAATTTTAGGAAACAGAAATGCAAACCTGTAAGGGTAAACTGATTTATTGTTAAAGATCTGATTTACCAAATTTCATCTTACCTACCATTTTTGGAATATTGGCAACTATTGTTATTTAGAAAATTCGAATTGGTGAAAGTTCATTTCAAATGTTTCTTGAGTATGTTTAATTTTTACAGAGCTTCCAGTTGTGCCAGTAACTTCCTTGAGGTCTTTTTCCACTTTATCCTGTCACCAGATCTCTCGTGTAAGGTATTTCTCTTTGAGATGTAAAAACCTAAATAAAAAGCTTCATTTTTGACCTTTCAATTCATAAAACTCCACTAAAAAGAAAAGAAATCCATCTAATTTTTAGGCAAGTCCACAAAAATATTTTCTTTCTTAAGAATCAAACACTTTTATTAGAATAAAGATCCTTCAAAGTTTTTAACTCTTCTATTAGAGTTTTGTTTTGATTTTCCAGAACTGCGACTCGATTTTCCAGGCATTTCACGTATTCTTTCTTCTTTCTGCGACATTCTCGAGCAGCTTCTCTAAATATAAGCATTAAAAACCAATGTTAGAAAAACGTTCAAATTCTTTAAATGGTAAATGTGTGCTGTGTGTCCGCCAAGTTGCTTCAGTAGTGTCTGACTCTGCGACTCTCTGAAATGTAGCCCGCCAGGCTCCTCTGTCCATGGAATTTTCCAGGCAAGAGTACTGGAGTGGATTGCCATTCCCTTCTCCATGGGATCTTCCTGACCCAGGGATTGAACCGGCATGTATTATGTCTATTATGTCTAACCTACGTTGGTAGGCAGCTTCTTTACCACTTGCACCACCTGGGAAGCCCAGGTGAAAAAAGTTAGAAAAAAGTTCACATTTTTTAAATGGTAAATGCACTTAAGTAATTTTCCCTGGTCATCCTTTTTTTCCCCTCATTAAAACAAAATTAGGGTATCATCTATATACAGTGTAACACAATGATCTTAAGTGCAGAATTCGATTTGCTATGGCAAATGCATGCATATACCTATATAACCCAAACATCATCCATCAAGTCAGACATTTTTATTGCCCCAGAAGTCCCCTCATGCCCATTCTCCCCAAGCACCTACTGTTTCGATTTTTTTTAATCACCAGAGATGAAGTTTTTCCTATTCTATAACAGACCTTCCTTCAGACAACAGTCATACAGAATGTACTCTTGTGTCTAGTCTCCATACTCCACTGTATGGATATAATTACAATTTGTTGATCCATTATGTTGAGCCATTTGCTAGTTTTAGCTGCTACACATATCCTTCTCTGTGCCAGTCTCTGAGAACATATGTCCCATTTCTCTTGGATAAACACCAAGAAGTGAAATGTATGGGTCCTCTGGTTAACTTTGGACATATAAATCCTCTAAACTTCCATTTTTAATTATAAACAATGCTTTGATACTCAGTTTTGTACATGTCCTGTTAGAATATTTCTGTGGATTTTCACTGAAGTTTTATATACATATACAACAAGTAAAAAAGTATTTTGAATTTTTTTTTGAACTAAAATTGAAGATATTCTCTGCAACTTGCTTTTTTTGACACATACTATTTTAATGATGCATCTATATTGGTACACAGTTCTTTGTCATGCAGACATTTCATTGTTAATTTTCACTTCCCTAACTACTAGTGAAATGGAACATCTTCAAAAGTTTAAGTTTCCTCTGGATCTGCTCTTATTTATTTGACTGTTCATTCATACTTTTTGCCTATCTTACATTTAGAAATTACTAGAAAGACACACAACCTAAGAACTCTCAATGAATTATACATACTAACCTGTTATCTGTTTTTATATTATTTTCTAATCTACTTGATTTCTGATGTTATTTCTTATATGATAAATTTTCTTTTTTAGTCTTTTTTTGGCTTAGATTAAAACTGCCATGCACTATATATTCCTAAACTTTATTTTCAAGATTTTATTGCTTAATTTTCAGAGTTTTTTTTTAATCTATCTATAATTACTTCTGTATGTGGTATAAAATAGGAGTCCAATTTAATTTTCTTCTGGATGTGGAGTTGTGTATCATTTCAAAAACATATTCAACTTTTTTTTAGTTGGGTTGTATTTATTAATTCAGATGATCTTTATATTTTTTCAAAGAAATCTTTTTTGGGGGGGGCAGATATGTTGCAAATATCTTCTATAGGTTTGAAGCTGATATTTTCAGTCACTTTCTTTTAATGAAAAGTTATTGATTTTAATGAAGATTCATCCATCTTTCATGTTAAATTTTTTATGTGTGTGTTATTTTAAGGAATCTTGCCTATACTTGAAACTGTGGGATTATGTATTTTCAACCTAAAAGTTTTTAAAATTTCACCTTTCACGTACTCTTTAATTCATCTGGTATGGTGTGAGGAAGAAATTTGAAATTTTCTCACATAAAATAACTATCCTAGCATCATTTATTGGAGTTCCTCCTTCCCCCAGTAATCTGCCCTACCAAGGTTTCATGTATTCACAGATGTGTTTCTGAGCTCTCTATTTCACTAGTGATTTTGTTTACCTCAATGCCAGTATTACATTATTTTAATTACCACGGTTTAAACAAGATTTGATTATCTCCTCACCTTATTCTTGTCTGGAATATTTTGGCTGCTCTTGACCCTTTTTACTCTTCTATAAATTTTAGTATCAACTTGTCAAGTTCTTCAAACAACCTGTTTGGGTTTTGATTGGAACTGCATTGAATCTATGGATCAATTGGGGGGAAAAAATAGTCATCTTTATAATACTGAGTTTCCATATCTGTGGACATAGTATATTTCTCCATTTATTTATTAGATCTTCTTTAATGTCTCTAAAAAACAGTATTTTCCATAAATGTCCTGGACATCTTTTGTTAGATTTATTCTCATATATTTCATTTTTTGATAATACAAGTATCTTTTAAGTAACTATTTACCAAACTCTTTATTGCTGATGTGAAGAAAACAGCTGATCTTTGAAACTGATTTTATATCTAGTAACCTTATAAATTCATTACTTACAGTAATCTTTCTCGAAATCCATTTTGTTTTTTTTAAAATCAGGCAATCATACAAAAAATAGTAACAGCTTTTATTTTCTTCATTTAAATCCCCTCTTTTTTCCTGATTTACTAAACTGGCAAGGATTTCTAGTACAGTGTTGAAGAGACCTGGTTCTTTTTCATTTCTAAAGAGTTTGCAGATTACTCTCCTGGATATTCTAAGCAAATGAATATATCTTTGTTAAAATTAAAATAGCAGTTTTACTTTTCTTCTCCAATTTTTATCATTTTTATACTCTTGATCTTTGATGATTTTCAATGACATCCTTTTCTAAATATGAAAAACATGCTTCTTTCTGTCTCTCTTATTAGATAACTGAAGACTTCACAACACTCATTCTGTTGTCTGCTCTTTCTGCTGGCTCTTGCTTCTAGAAGGCTGTGTGGTATTCCTCAAGACTCTGGACCCTAAAACCCGGACCCATGAATTTAAATCCTATGTCTTATCACTTACTGGGCAGCGTAACCATGGTCAAGTAACTAGACTTCTCTAGGCCTCAGTTTCCTCAAGAAAATGGAAATAATTTTTTGTGAAAATGGTCTAAGGGCTTGGCATATATAATGGAGGCCTAATTCTTTGGGTATTCTGATTTTTCAACTTATATTTATTAGAACTCAATGTGTAGGAATTCTTTAGAGCCTGTGTTGAGGTTGCTTTCTCCAAGCAACTGGGGGCCCTATGAGCCCTCACCCAGTATATACCTATTTTTTGGACTGCACTGGATCTTTGCTGCTGTGCCAGGGGCTACTCTCTAGTTGTGGTGTGTGGGCTTCTCATCTGGTGGTTTCTCTTGTTGCAGAAGACAGCTATAGGGCGCACAGGCGCAGTAGTTGTGGCACACAGGCTTAGTTGCCCTGTGGCATATGGATCTTAGTTCCTGGACCAGGGACTGAATCAATGTCCCCTGCAGTGGCAGGCAGATTCTTAGCCACCAGACTATCAGGGAACTCTTGATACCCATTTTTAAGTTACAATTCTCAGCTTATTGGTGTAGATCTTCTTGAGTCTTGACCTCAAGGAAGAAAATCTTTGATACAGTTCTCTAAGCTGGAGTCCCTACACTCTGTCCCTGGTCCCCTCTGCATACAAAAGCTATGCCAATTAATTACAAAGATCTGAACTTATCCCCAGGAATATACAGCAGCTGCTTCAGTGCTTATTAACATCATGGTCCTATGCTTCCGGTTCATTTCTAACCTCAATAGATCTCTTTCTGCATGCTCATCCAATCATGTAAAGAAAATGGTTTTTATATTTCATCAAGCTTTTAAAAATATTATGCAGCTGAAGTTACACTGTCAGAAAGAGAAGTCTCACTCCAGTAATTTTTAACAAGTCTTCTGGGTTTCCTAGGTACACAATCATATCATCAGCAAAGAAATAGGATTCTTTTCTAATATTTACATGACTTATTTCATTTACTTGTCTTACTGTATTTGTTGGAACCTCCAAAACAACAGATGGTCTCTGCCTTGTTTCCAAGTTTATTTACAGTGATAATTGCTCCCTCTTATTTTTAGTAAAACATTTTATCTTGAAGTAACTAAGTGTATCCATCTGGCCCTTTATGGTAATTTTTATTCCTCTAGAAAAGTATCCTTTTACTCTGATTTTCTAACTTACTTGAGAGGACCTGAAAATAGAACTTTCTATAATTTTAAAACTTTGTTGTAATCTGTAGCTATTTGCCCTTTTTTGTTTCTAATATAGTTTATTGGTAGCTTTTTTCTTCTCCCTTGAACACACTGCAAAAAGCTATCCATTAAGATTCTTTTCCTCAAAGAATTAGTTTTATTACCAGATGTACATGAGATGCAAACAGCATTGTTTAAAATACATATTAAATGAAAGGTAATGTTTCTAGAGGTTAAATGACTACTACATTTTCATGATCAAAATTCATTTTTAAGAACAATTCTGTATCCATAAGTATACTAGGTATTATGCCAGAAACCTAGTAATTCTTCCCTATTCTTACTCTAGTCAACAAACAGCAAGCAGAAAATTATTATTTTCACTTAACTTTGTCAACCCAACAAGAACAATACTGTTTAAAAAGTTTTGCTTTGAAGAGTGCTATTTGAAGAACACAACAGAAATGGAAGAACTCTAGGTCATATATTAATAAGAGACTGTGCAAAGGGACTCACTGATCTGCTAGAAACATACAAGATAAACAATTAAAATAAAACTGATATAAACTCTTCTCATTTCTAACATATAATCTCAGTTAAAATCTTTCTGAGATTTATAAAAACGTATCACCCATTCTGATAGTATAATTTTACTACTTACCTGTTTTTCATCAACCTTATTTCTCTTTTCAGTTGGGGGTCATCTGTCTTAGATGTCTGAGATGTAAGGGTCACGGGAGATGTCATCACCACGGTTTGTGGTAGTGAAGTAGCTGAAGGTGTGGTACGGATCTGATATGTCTGCATATCTCCTGACGCAGCTGTGTGGTCCAAAGAATAAGTTAAAATTCATAAGTGTCTTTGAAGGTACTCTGGAATGCTTTCCATAGATACTTAAGCATACTTACTTTGTACAACAACCTGGTTGCTGGGCACAAGTATTTGTTGTCCATCAGAAGTCTGTGCATACTGGAGAATTGTTGTACCTTGTTGAGTACTGCCTGAATTTGTCATGGTTAATGTCTGAAGGCCCTGTACTCCATCTGTGCCTGGACTGGCCAGCTGTAAGGCTCCATTTGGGGCAATGGCAACTTTAACCAAAGAGAAAACATAGCTAATGTAAGGCTATACAACACACTTATTACAAAGGAGGTTTAAATGCAATTTCACTTGATGACTATTGGTTACTTTGGGTGAGCTACATGTAAAAGAAGTAAAATTTGGCATTTCTTGATAAAATTTTGTATTTCAAATAAACATTTGCACTAATCTTAAATTTAGTTTTAAAGTATACAATAACTGATCGGTCATTTGGGGCTCTATGGAGCACTACATGCTAACTGTTAATGTTGTCACAGCAGTTCTGGGGCATGATAAAGGGATATCACTGACAAGTAACTTTTAAAGCAAAAATAAGTAGAAGGAAAGAGTAACATAGTCTGTAGTTTTTATTTAAAAGCATTAGAGAGATTTTATCTTAAAATTTTTTGAATAGGTAAGTGTGCCTATGGAAAAAAATTCAGAAAGGATAAAAAAGGTTACATAATGAAAAAATAAATCTTCACAGGCTTTCTCAGCTCCACTCTCCAGTGACACTGTTTCTAGTTATCTTTAGCCTTTCCCTATTGCCACACCACAAATATTCCCATATAATTTATAAAATGACTTCAGAAGAAAAGACATTAAAGTTTTTTAGATGTAGATTTGTTTTAAATTTACAGTAGCAATTACTTTCAATCTCTTTCCCTGTAACAGACACACATACATACATAAATATATATAAAAAGGAAAAGTCCGGCCTTCCCTGGTGGTCCAGTGGTTAAGAATCTGCCTTGCAAGGCAGGGGACACTGGTTTGATCCCTGGTCTGGGAAGATCCCACAAGCTACAGGGCAACTGCGCCAGCCTGTGCCAGAGCCCATGCTCCACAGGAAGAGAAGCTGCCACAAATGAGAAGACTCTACACTACAGCCAGAGGGTAGCCCCTGCTTTCCACGCTAGAGAAAGACTGCACGCAGCAGTGAGACCCAGTGCGGCCAATAAATAAAAAAAATATTTCAAGTAAAAGGCCCATTATCCCTCTTTATTCCACTTGCCATTTCCCACCACCCTCTTGAGATAACCATTATTTTGGTGCATATCCTTCCTGGTATCTCCCTATGCTCAACTGATACACAGTATCAAAATATAGGGACTTCCCTGATGGTCCAGTGGTTAAAAATTGCCTTGCAATGCAGGGGACAGAGGTACCCTGTATTCGTTCATCCCTTGTTGGGGACCTAGGATCCTACATGTTGCAGAACAACCAGGCCTGTGTGCTGCAACTACTGAGCCCACGGGCCACAACTAGGGAGTCCGTGTACCACAACTAAGACCCAATGCATTTATCTATTCACACACATTACCGATAGATACACATCTTCTGAGGTATATGCAAATGTATACATTAACACAGAATTGTTTTCCTTTTTGCAACATATCTTCCTGTACTTGATTGACATGTGTATTTACCTGGTTGAATTTACTCTCAATCTGTACTATTCAGTATAGTGGCCATGGGCCACATATGGCTATTTAAATTAATTAAAATAAAAAATGCAGTTTCTCAGTCTCACCAGGTACTCAGTAGTCACACACAGCTTAGGAGCTACTGTACTGAACAATGCAGATAGAGAACATCTGCATCAGCAAGGAAGTTCTGCTGCATCGAACTGCCCTTAACACAGCATGTACTGTCCTGTACTTCGACTGTAACATGCGAAATACTGGCCTAAGTTTCTATATAGTTTTCATAATAATAAACAATGTATCATAACTTTTAACTTGCTAATATGCTGTCTTAAATATTTTTGGAAATAATAATACATGTATGATTTTAAAAAATTCAGTTTTGTTTAAAATGAAAAGTGAACCTCCCAACTGCTTCTGAGCTGTGCTCCTAAGTTTCCTTCCTTGCAACCACTTTGCCCAGTTTGTGTTCTCAAAAATATTCTATATATATTCTTAAAATTATATGTTCATAACACATTTTACTGAAAGCCTACTATATGCCAGGCCCAATATCCCAAGGTTATAGTTGTGAATAAGACAAAGTTCTCTCCCTCAAGGAGATCATAGATCATAAATCAAATAAGCTAATCTACATATATTCTATAATTAAACAAATTACTTTAAAGCATTTGTATGTAATTATATTGGAAAAGTACCTAAGAAAAAAAACTATTATATTGGAAAAGTACCTAAGAAAAAAAACTAAAGGGTGGAGCAATATATTTTAGCCACAGTGGTCTCTCTGAGGAGGTGACACTTAAGCAGAGCAAGAGTGAGGATGTAAGCCATGTGAGGATCTGGGTCAAGAACGTGCAGGTGGTAGGGATGACACGTCCAAAGATCCTGAGGCAGAAATGAGCTTCATGTGTTTAAGAAACAGCAAGAAAGTTTGTGTGGCCAAATGGCATCAAGTGACAGGAGATGAGATCAGAGTAGGCAAAGCCAGATCCTGAATGTAATGCCTTGTAGGACTTATTCTAAATGTGTCAGAAAGCCACTGGAAGGTTTTGAGCTAAAGTGGTGTAATCTAATAGACATTTTAAATAAACTGCTTTGGTTGCAATATAGAAAACTATCAGATCAAGGATGGGAAGCAAGATAACTAATCGGATACTGCAAGTAGTTCGGATGACAGTATAAACCCAGGTGGTGGAGATGGTGAGAGGTGGTCAGATAGGACAGCTGTTTTGTGGCAAGAGCCAATTAGACTTAAAGAACAGGGCTTATGAGAGAAGGGAGAGGTTATTTACAAATGGGACAGCACAAATCAATTTCTTGGGGGTGATGGAGTATCTTGATTGTGGTAGTGCTTAGGCAACTCCATGCATCTGTCAAAACTCACAGACTTACCCCCAAAATAAGTATGTAAGCTATGTATCACTAGCAAGCTGTGTGACTTTAGGGATATAAATTGTCTAACTCTCTAACCTCAGTTCCCTCATAAATTGGTAACTGCCCACCTTACAAAATTGTTGTAGGGAATAAATGAGATAATGCTAAAAAAGAACTCTGCATTATTTCTGGCTCAAAATGCTACTTATTATCCTTTAATACTCATCACTATCAAAGTATGACAGTCTATGCCAGCTTCTTCACAGGAAGGTTCTGATCTGTGTCTGCCAGGTGGGAAGTTACTCCTGTACGTACTGTACTGGCCGGTGCTAGTCTGATAGATGGGAGTTGGAACAGACATAGAAGTGACAGCAGAAACTCCAGGGTTTTCTCCGTCTCCTTTTCTGCCCCGTGTATCTTCGGAAGATAGGTCTTTCAAAATCTTTCTGTGGAAAACAGAACTCTATTATTAATGTTGGTACCAAGGACAACTTTACAAAAAGACATTACTAAACCTCTTTCAATTTCAGGTTAAAAATACAGTGATCTAGTAGACACCTAGAGTTGGACACGACTGAAGCGACTTAGCAGCAGCAGCAGCAGACACCTAAACTGTGGCATCAAAGAATCATTTGTTTAGCACATACTATTTTTTTACCTCAAGCTAGAGATAGTGAAAGACAAGGAAGCCTGGTGTGCTGCAGTTCATGGGGCTGCAAAGAATCAGACATGACTTAGTGACTAAGCAACAAGACTCTGTTTAGCAGGCTGGTTACATTTTAGTTTATGATGACCTGAAAAAAAACAATGAGCAAATACCCATACAGAGTGCATTTTCAACAACAAGGCCCTTGTAGAGGTAGAAAAGGTCTCTTTATAGGAGAGGTGGCTCCATTGTGAGTACAAGGTGCTGTTCATTTTCTAAACAGTGTCAGTTACCTTTATTTAAAAAGATCAAATTGGGGACTTTCCTGGCAGTCCAATGGTCAAGAATCCACACTTCCACTGCAGAGGGCACGGGTTTGATTCCTGGTCTGGGAACTAAGATCCTACCCTACATGCTGCATGGTGCAGCAATCAATCAATAGATTAAATTTATTTTTTCAACCTTCAACTCTATAATGGAAGAGAAATCCATAGTTCTCAGAAAGAAACAAGGAGATTAAAAATACTACTCTAAGACTGGTGGTTGCCAAGGTGGAAGGGGATGAACTGAGAGTCTGGGGTTAGTGAATGCAAACTGGTAACATATAGAATGGATAAACAATATTCTACTGTATAACATAGGGCACTATAGTCAATATCTGGTGATAAACCATATGTAAAAGAATGTGTGTATAAATTAGGGGGATGGAGTCCATTTTCCTAACTTTGATGGAAAGTATAAAAAAAACTACTATAAAAACACAGAGTATCTGTGATAAATAAAATTCATTATTTTAGCAAGAAGTATACTTGACTCCACAAAAATAAGGCAAAAATAAGGGGATGGAAAAAGATGCCTTGCTGAAAAGAAAGGTCTTCCAAAACACAGCTGGGGATGGAAGGAGCATTGAAAGAAAAAAGAAATTTTTACTCAAGAATTCCACGTTTGTTGGAGAAAAATTAGAAAATCTTAACTACTTGTGCAAAAACAATAACAAAAAAGAATCACAAAGAAAAAAAAGAAAATAACCCTTAGCATTAAAAGAGATCTTTCATGTTACCTATGCTAAACTTCCAGCCCATTCAGGAATTCTCTAACATTACTAACAGCTTCTATTTACAGGAATAAGGCATCCACAATTTCAAAAAGCAAAATATTCAATTATTGGATGGTTAGAGCTCATCCTTGTTTAGATTCAAAGCTAATTCCACCCACTGAAACTAGAGAAAGTTAAACTTTATACCCTAATCCTATATCCATGCCCTAGCTTTGCAATATCTGACAACTGCTTCAGGTTTTCTTCGTCGGTGGCCAGATAATTTCAGAGCCTTCAGATGTTCTCTTATCCCATGTTGAAGATCCTTTCCCAGCTTGGTCCCCTTAACCTGGACAGTCTTCCCACCAAGAACTACAAGTATAGAGTATACTAACAGAAGTTCCACAGTGGAGAACAAAGGACGTGGCGGTCCTACGAACTCTGTGTTACCCATCTGTAGAACCGCCACTGTGCTTCCCAAACCTGCTATGTACCAGAATCATCTGGAGAGGCTTACTGAATCTAGCCTCCCAAATGGCACCTTTAATGATGTGAGTGAGCTGGTCAGGACAGAGCTTGAGAATACATTTAACAAACTGCCTGCAAGGTCCTAAGCAGCCAGCCTTGCATGAAATGGTGGAATGCTGTGCCCGTTTCTTTTTCAATTGTAAGTTACGAAATATTCTGAGCACAGAAAGTACAGAAGGGCTTCCCTGGTGGCTCAGTGGTAAAGAATCTGCCGCCCAATGCAGGAGCCACTGGTTCAATCCCTGGTTCCCTGAAGATCCCACACGCTGTGCAGCCATGAAGTCTGTGTGCCACAACTGCTAAGCCTGTGCTCTAGAGCCAGAGAACTACAACTCCGGAGCACATGCGCCCTAGAGCCCGTGCTCAGCAACGAGAGAAGCCACCACCACGAGAAGCCTGCACACCACAACTAGAGAGTAGCTCAAGAGCAGCTTACCTCAACGTGAGAGAAGCTGCGCAAGACCCAGCTCAGCAAAAAAGAAGGACAGAAAGCAAAACACCTATGCACCATATACCAGGAATCAACTGCTTGCCATTGTGCCATGTTTGCTTCAGATATCTCATTTTAACAGGAATTAGGTTATATATACACCAAAATGTCACCACCAATTCCTTTCCCTTTTTCCCTCTCAATGAGTGCCATTATCTAAATTGTTATTTATCATTCCCACATATATTACTTTATTTTACTATATTTTGAGATACCATTTGCCATTGTCTTACATTCTTCCTCATCCTCCTTATTCAACCCTGGAGAATCTTAAAGAGCCATCTTTCGGACTTCTCCATCTACATTCTTTTCAATGAGCTCATCTGTCCCAAAGGCTTGAATACCTTGGGTACACTGATGACCCCTCAAAATGGTATTTTCTCAACTTTTCTCCTGAACTCGAAACTCACATATCCAATTGTGTATTGAATGCTTCTATTCAACAGGCACCTCAAACTTAATAGCTCCAAATCTAGTATCAGATATCCTTCTACCCCTGGCAGTCTTACTCATGTCAGTAAATATCAACTCTACTTTTCAAAAATTTTGGAGTTGTCCTCTTTCTCACAACCTTTATCCAATTCATAAACAAATCTCATTGTTTCTATCTTGAAAATATATTCAGAATCTTAGCCATCCTCATCACCGCCACTGTGATTCCCCAAGTTCATACCACCAGCTCCTCCTGACGGAACAACAGCCTCTAGCAGGTCCTCCTTGCTACAGTCTGCTCTCCACACAACAACCAGTCATCTTTTTAAAATGTCAGTTAGATCAAATCACTCGTGTGCAACAGTTCCCTATCAGAATAAATGACATGGTTGACAAGGTTTGTCCCTGTGACTTCTCCAACCACACCATCCAGCCATCTTGCTACAAGATTATCAGTTTTACTGATTCCACACCCCCCTACCCCGGCAAAGAACCACCTTTCAGTTATCTCTATTCGTTTTCTCTTTAAGTTCACAGATTTCTGCTCTCCGGCACTCCCACTTGCACCACTTGTCTTGCAGGATGTTAGTTCCCCAACCAGGAATTAACCCTCCAGCAGTGGAAGCATGGAGCCCTAAGCAACAGACTGCCAGCGAATTCCCTGATTTCTGCTCTTAATCTCTATTATTTTTTTTCTCCTGCTTGTTTTAAGCTTGTTTCTCCCCTAGTTTCTTAAAGTGGAAGCTGAGACTGTTGATTTGAGACCTTCCTTCCTATATAGTGTTTAATAAGGTAAATTTCCCTCTATTTCCTACTGATTTGTTATTTCCTACAGAGTTTGGTATTTTGTACTTTTAATCTTTCATTAAGTTCAATGTTTTCTAATTTCCCTTAAGATTTTCTGTTTGGTTATTTCTCTGTGTGTTAATTTCTGTATGGAGATTTTCTGTTACCTTTCCTTTATTGGCTTCTAGTCTAATTCAAGTATGAGTAAAGAACTTTGTGTAATTTCAGGTTTTCTAAATTTGTTAAGGTTTGTTATGATCCAGGACGTGGTCTTTCTTGGTGGATATTCTTTGTGCATGTAGGTGAAGTGTTCTAACAATGCCAACTAGATCCAACTGGTTGATGGTATTGTTCAGTTCTATGATCTTGCTTATTTTCTACTGTAACTTCTGTTGGATACTAAGATAGATGTACACAAATTTTCAACTGTAACTGTGGATTTATTTTGCTTTTCAGTTCTGTAAGTTTTTGATACATGTATTCTGAAGCTGTGTTGTTAAGTGCATACATATTTAGGGTTGTTATATCTTCTTGGTGAACTGATTTTCTCTTTATCTCTGATAAATTTTTTTTGCTCTCAAGTCCATTTTGTATGATACTAATACACCCACTTTACTTCTATTTTCATTATGTTATTTCTCTTGGTTATATGTATAGCAATAGTAGTAGTGGTTTATAACATAAATATGTTCAGTATTTTGAAGAACTGCCAGATTGTTTCCACAGCCACTGTCCCCCTTACCAACATTTGTTATGTTTTGTTTGGGATTTTTTTAAAGCATCCTAGTAGGTCTGAAGTGGTATCTCATTATTTTGATTTGCATTTACCTAATGACAAATCATGCTGAACAATTTTTTACATGCTGATTGGCCATTTGTGTTTCTTCTTTGAATATTCTAGTCTTTTCTTCATTTTTTACCTGGGTTATTTGTCTTAACAATATTCAGTCTTCCAGTTGATGAACATGTAATGTCTTCTCAGCTAAGATTTTTAAAAATTCCTCTCAATGAAGTTTTGTAGTTTTCAATATGCAAGTATTAATATTTTATACATCTGTTAAATTTACTTGACTGGTCAAAAAGTTCATTTAGGCTTTTCCATATGAGAAAACCCAAACAAACTTTTTGGCTGACCTGATATATAACTTGGATTTATAAATTTAATTTCAAGTACTTTATATAGTTTATGTTGTTATGAGTAGGACTGTTTTCTTAATTTCATTTCTGGATTGTTTATTGCTAGTGTAGAGAAATACAGTTCATTTTGTATCCTGAAACCCTGCTGAACTTGTTTATTATTTCTACTTTAGTGGATCCTTTGGGATTTTCTATATATGAAATCACTGTCATCTGCAAACTTTTATTTCTTCCTTTCCAGTAAGCTTTTTATTTAATTTTCTTAACTGCCTGAGAGTAGAAGTAGTGAGACATTCACAGCCTTGTCTTGTGCCTGCTCTTAGGAGAAAATTTCAATCTTTCTCCATTAACTATGTCAGCTACGGGCTTTTGTAGATACTCATCATCAAGCTGAGGAAGTTCCCATCTATTTGTCTGATGAGAATTTTTATCATTAAAGGGCACTGTGTGTGTGCTTGGTCATTCAGTTGTGTGTGACTCTTTGGACTGCAGCCTGCCAGGCTCTTCTCTCCCTGGGATTCTCCAGGCAAGAACACTAGAGTGGGTTGTCATTCCCTCCCCCAGGAAATCTTCCCGACCCGAGGATCGAACCTGTGTCTCTTGCATCTCCTGAATTGGCAGGCAGATTCCTTAGTGCTAAGTCATCGGGGAAGCCCTTTAACCCTGATTTCATCAAATGCTTTTTGTGTCTGCTGAGATGACTATAAGTTTTCCGGTTTTATCCTACAAATATGATTTATTACATTAATTGACTTTCAGATGTTAAACAAATTTTCCAGTCCTGGGATAAATCCTACTCAATTATGGTGTATAATACCTTCTATCTGTTAACCTATTTGACTTACTAATATTTTGTTGAGGATTTTTGTGTTTGTATTCACAGGAACACGGGTATACAGTTTTACCATCTCTTTTAACTAGTGAGTTTCAGTCACCTGCTCTTTTTTTTGGCCACACCTCAGGGCATGTGGAACCTCCCTGCTCAGGGATGGGACCCATGCCTGCTGCAGTGGAAGCGCAGTCTTTCTAACACTGATTTTTATTATAGAGTGTAGTTGCTTTACAGTGTTGTATTAGCTTCCACTGTACAGCAAAGTGAACCAGTTATACATACACATATATCCCCCCTCTTTTTAGATGCCCTTCCCATTTAGGTCACCGCAGAGCATTAAGCTGAGTCCCCTGTGCTCTACAGCAGGTTCTCATTAGTGTATCTGTTTTATACATAATAGTGTGTATATGTCAATCCCAGTCTCCCAATTCATCCCACCCACCCACCTTGGTATCTGTTAATTTTTTCTCTACATCTGTGTCACTATTTCTGCTTTGCAAATAAGTTCACCTGTACCATTTTCCTAGATTCCAAATATAAACAATATTATACAGTATCTGTTTTTCTCTTTCCGACTTACCTCACTCTGTATGACAGTCTCTAGGTCTATCTATGTCTCTGCAAATGGCACTACTTTGTTCCTTTTATGGCTGAGTAATATTCCATTGTGTATGTGGACCACATCTTCTTTTATCCATTCCTCTGCTGATGGATATTTAGGTTGGAAAGTGCAGAGTCTTAACCACTGGCCCACCAGCGAAGTCCCATGCTCTCTTAACCACTGGCCCACCAGCGAATTCCCATGCTCTCTTAATATAATTATTGATACTGGTGGAACTAACATTTTATTATTTGCTTTTTAAAAAAATTCTTCTGCATTCTTTTAAGATTTCTTAAAACTCCATTTTAATTTACCTATTGTGTATTTGACTAAATCTCTTTGTATAGTTTCTTTAGTAGTTGCTCTGGTGTTACAATACAGATGACAAGTCTACTTAGTCAATGTTTTACCACTTGAAGTGAATCTTAGAAACCTTACTATCACATTAAATCCCTACCTTATCCCATGTATTTTGTAAGTTGTCTTATATTTTACCTCTGCATACACTGAAAGCCCCATCAGAGTCATTTTTTTCAACTGTCAAATATATTTCAACTATCAAACTATTCACAGAAGAAGAATCTATTATATTTGCCCAGATCTTGCTATTCCAAGTTTCTTTTGGTCTTAATAACTTAGTAGTTATTTTAGAGCAACTCTGCTGTTAATGATTTCTCTTAGTTTTCTTTTATGTGAGAATACTTAGTTCAACTCCATTTCCCAGGGTTATTTTTACAAGACACAGAATTCTGGATTAACAGTTCTTTTCTTTCAGCACTTTAAAAATGCTATTCATTTCTTCTAGCCTGCAGTTTTGGTGAGAAATCTAGAGTCTTTCACAGCATTCCCTTATAAGTGGTGTGTCATATAAGTGGTTGCTCACAATATGTGTTTATTTCATAGCTATTTAATTATGGTATGTCTGGGCAGGGGTTTCTTTTGTGTTTTATCCTGTTTAAGATTTGCCAAGTTTTTCAAATCTGTAGGTTTCACTGAACTTGGGAACATTTCAGTCATTATTTCCAAAAGTATGTTTTCTGCAACATACTTTTTTTCTGTTCTCTGACTCACATGACACAACGTTAAACCTTTGGGAACTGTCTCTCTAGCCCCTGGGAATTAATTTTTCTGATCTCTATTCTTCAGACTAGATACTCTCCACTGAACTCTTTAAGTTGAGTAACTTATCTCTGTTCTCCTACTGAATCCATCCAGTGAGGTTTTTCTTCAGTTAACTGTATTTCTCAGCTATAGAATTTCTGTTTTGTTCTTTTCATATCTATTTTTTTGCTGAGAGTTTCTATCTTTCCATTCATTTCAAGAGAATCTACCCTTACTTGTTAGTCAGAACATTGCTGAAATAGCTCCTTTAAAGTCCTTATCATATAATTCCAGTATCTTGTTCCTCTAGGAGATGACGGCATTTGCTGATAGCCTTTCCTTACAAGTTAAGATTCTTCCAGGTTCTTTGTATGGCAAGTAATGGACATTTTCAATATTATGATACCTGACTCTTTTAAATCCTGCAGAGAATTTCTGATATTCTTCTTTTAGCAGGCTATCAACCTGGTTGTGTCTAAACCACAAGTTCTGATTGGCCTTCTGTGCGTTGTAGTTCCAACATCAGTTTCAGTTTTCAAAGACTGCAGTGCTATTCAGATTTGACCCCATGTGCACCATGTAGCAGCCAGTTTGGAACTTGAGCTGCAAAGTAGTTCAATTCTTAAAATCTACAGTTCTTTCAAATTACTATTAAAGTTAACTAAAAGTAAACACAGATATCTAATACTTTGCCAGAAGGTAAGTCTAAATTCCTCCTTAGCACAGCAACAGGGGCCCTTCATAACCTGGCTCAAGCCTATCTCTCTTAACACGTGCCTTCTGATACAAACACATGTTCCTTATGGATGTAATCTGCTTTGCATTACACCATTCAAACTCATGTAGTAATATAACACACACAGGATTTGATACATGAGCACTAACCTGTAAGATGGGCGCCGTGCTAGGATCCCGTGGGTTTTCTGTGAGGAGCCTATGCTGTCAGATGAGTCCTGAGACTCCTCACTCTCTGATAAAGATGATACCTGAAAAACAGAACTGGTTTTACTAAGATGAACAAACCTAGTGGGAAAAGAATTAAATTTAATTTTTACTTTCAAAAAAAATGATTTGTCTTCTACCACCCAAATTCATTTGTCATTAAATCTAAGGTCTAAAAGAAAGAAAGAAAAGGGAAAAGGAAAAAGTTTATTTCAGGAGTCTAAACTAAAGGAACATACAACACAGCAGGTTCAGAACTAAGAAGTCTATCCCCCAAATAAAGCAATACTACTGCACTGGAGTTGTAAATACCAGTCTTGAGACTGTTGCACACTACTCAGATTTTTTATCATTAATGCTATCTGATTTGAATTTTGGACATGCTTTGAAATGCTACTAGATATCCAACTAATATCTAGTTAACAGATAATGACATTGAGGAGTCTGCTGAATATACAAACCTGTGTGTCAGGGAAGAGCTCTGGGCTAGACATACATATTGGAAGTCAGCTCTCTAGGACAGTCCTTAAAGCCACAAGACTGAGTGAGCTCAGGAAGGAGAGATAGGACAAAACCCAGGGACATTCTTAGCAGTAAGAGGTTGGAAAGAAGGGGAGCAACCAGCAAATGAGGCCAAGACTAAGCCACCAGTGAGGCAGGAGGAATACCAAATGAGCGCGGTGTCCTTGAAAAACTAGCAAAGACAGAGTATTAAGGAGAAAAGAATGATCAACCATGTCAAATTCTGCTAGCAGGTGAAGTAATATAAGGACCCAGGACAACCATTAGATCTGGCAAAATGGAGGTCACTGGCAAGGGCAGTTACAAACATAAGTAAACTTAAAAATCTGTAACAATTAGCTTTATCTCATTTCATAATTGAATTAGTTAATACATGTAAAGCATTCAGTGCATGGCATAGCACAAGTACACATTAAAATTTAACTACTATTAATAATAAACCTATTGACTGTTTGTGAAAGCCTCCTTGATGAGATATTTAACTTGAGATCTGAAAGGCAAGAGAAGCCAATGCTGGAAATGTTGAGGAGAAAACTTTCAAATAGAGAAAAAAGTAAAACCTATTAAAACTAGTCAGCACAATAACCATATGCAAGTTTTAAGTTATGTCTTACAACTGAGGAAATAAGATTTTTTAAAATGTATTAAATTTCTCAATATTTTTCTGAAGTTACATTGTGATACCTGACTTCTTTTAAAAAAATAAAACAGGCTTCTAGAAAGGACATAATAAATAAATTCTCTACATTACCTACTGAATACAGAAAGCCTTCCCCTAAACTATTTAGACTTAGATCTTAAATTTCCAAAGAAGCTTGTTTTACACTGTATAATCACCTTCAAAAATGAGTTCAAGTATACTTATACTTTTTTATATCTTAAATCTTTATCTTTTGATAAAAAAGAATGGGTCATAATCAGTAATAGTTAATAAATAATCACAGTAACAAACAATACAGTAATAATTAAAGAAGATCAGTCGCTTCTGTTTCCTCCAGCATCACAGATATATCATTTCTAATCTAAATCTTAGCTGTTTTACCTTTTGTCTGCAGATTTACTCCAAAGCCTCCCAGTGAACTCAAGAAAATAATTCCTAGAACTAAGACATTACTTATAACTAAGAGGAAGAACCTCTAATGACAGCACCAGCAAGTAAGAGTAAAATCTTCACATTAAAAACTCAGAAAAACCATGCAGCAATCAACTTTCACAAAGGAAAAAATACATAAAGACGCAGCTCCAGAGCTGACAGTCCTGCCAGATGCTGTATATACTCAAGACGGAAAAAGAGCTACACAGACACTGTATATACTCGAGGAAAAATGAGTTATACAGACACTGTATATGCTCAAGAGGAAAATGAGCTACACAGACACTGTAAATACTCAAGAGGAAAGATGAGTTATACAGCCACTGTATATACTCAAGAGGGAAAATGGGTTACAGATTTTCTTCCAAGATAGCTGCTTCTAAAAATGAGAGATGACCAAAGGCATTCTGAGACCCACAGGAGCCAGAAGATAAAATGGGGAGAAAGAGTAAAAAGCAAAGAACCCAGAATGGCTCTTTCCTTCCTATTGTTGCCAGGTGTAAACAGGTATAAGTAAGAATTTTACAATGAGGGAACTCTCTTTTATATAATCACCATAAAGCATAAAGTAGGTACTTTCTTACTTTGCTAAGACACTCACGGATACCACTAGGATAAAAAGGTCTTTCCCTTCAGAAAATATTTCATTTCCTTAAATTCTGAACAATAACTTCTCCCCAAAATTGCCTTCTGTTTTCACTGGGTAGTCTATACATGAAACTAGAAGTTCTAAAACTTTTCCATTCACTTCATTTTTCTATAGTCCAATCTCTAAGACATCGTTATCTTGGTCTGTAATATTGAAACTACAGCAACTTCAGTTGTCCAAAGACTCCAGGTTCACAAGTCCCCTCTCTCAGCCACTAAGTCTTTTCATTTCTGTACCGTTTGCACGTGTGGTGGGTGAATTACAGAAGACTGAGCTGTCTGGATGACCCCCTGAACCTGTACTTGCTCTCCAGGAAGAGGTACAATTGTCACTGGCGCAGATCCTCTTAATGACATCTAAGAACAAATAAAAATTCAATTAACATAATATAATACCTGTGCATGTAAGATAGCTGAGTTCTTTATACTAGAAAACACATTTTAGAGCTTATTGTATATAACCACATCTATTAATCACACATTAGCTATTTTCTGTGTGCAGGAGATTGCACTAGGAGTATAAAATGAACAGAGCAAGAGTTATAATACAAGCAAAAATATAGAAACCAATCTATTGTGGGAGCAAAGACAGAGTGCTATTTCAGCTGGGTCTTGAAAGATATATAATTTCCTTGATGGTATGTATGGGGAACAGGGTTGGAAGATATTTGGGGTGGTGGAACTGATTGTGTAAAAACTTCATTGTTCTTTAACACATGTCATTCTGAAGAGAGCTGGTTAAAAACAATTAAGAAATCAAGGGTCAAAAAGTGAGAGAGGGGCTTTCCTGGTAGTCCAGTGGTTAAGACTCTGCGCTTCCACTGCAGAGGACACAGGTTCGATCCCTGGTTGGGTAACTAATATCCCACATGATGTGTGGTGTGGCCAAGAAAAAATTTAAAATTTTTTAAAAAATGAGAAATACCAACTTTGGGCAGCATCTTAAAAAAAATTTTTTTTCATGATTAAATTTTTTACTTAAAATATTTTATTTCTGTGGAAAGCAGATGGGGAGTCATGGAAATACCACAATAAAATACTAAACCAAGAAAAGTCCACCCATCATCTTTCAAGACTCAGCTCAGGTTCTACCTCTTCCAAGAAGCTTTCCCAGAAATTTTCAGATCTCTCACCTTCCCCTAGACTATGCTGGTTCTAAGCATTCATCCTGGGCTTAAACACAAAATAAAATACAAGGCTGCTCCTCAAGTCCTGAAAATCACCTTTGTGACTCTTTTCTGTGTATGCAACAGGTCCTCAATAACAATGCCTTATTCACTTTCATTTAAGGTTCTTTATCCTTTCCCAAAGTTGGATTAAATTCGTCTCACTATCCCCTGAATGCCTAGGTCATAAAATATTGTATATAAAAATTCATCCAAATTATCAGAAACGGAGTGTAAAAAAACACCTTTTAAAACTGCATTCTCCCAAAATAAAATACTTAGGAATAAACCTGACCAAGGAGATGAAAGACTTATAGGCTGAAACTATAAAACATTAAGAAAGGAAACATTAGATAATTGAAAGAAATGGAAAGATAGGCCATGCTCTTGGATTGGGAGAGTTAATATTGTTAAAACACAATAATACCCAAAAACAGATTTAATGCAATCCCTCTCAAATTACCACTGATATTTTTCACCAAACTAGAACAAATAATCCTAAAATTCATATGGAACCATAAAAGGCCCAGAACTGCCAAAGCAATCCTGAAGAAAAAGAACAAAACATGAGGTATAATCCTCCCAGACTTCAACAATACTACAAAGCTACAGTAATCAAAACAGCCTGGTACTGGCATAAAAACAGACATATAGATCAATGGCTCAGAAAAGAGAGCCCAAAATTAAACTCACACACCTACAGTCAGTCTTCAACACAGGAAACAACATTGTATGAATATTGTATATTCATACAATGGGAGAAGACAGTCTCTTCAGCAAGCAGTGCTGGGAAAGTTGGACAGCTACAACACACCCTCTCACTATATACAAAAATAATACGACATCATAAAACTCCTAGAAGAGAACACAGACAAAACATTCTCGGACATAAATCGTACTTATGTTTTTTCAGGTCAGTCTCCCAAGGCAACAGAAATAATAACAAAAACAAAGAAAAGGGACCTAATCAAACTTACAAACTTTTACACAGCAAGGAAACCATAAATAAAACAAAAAGACAACCTACAGAATGGGAGGAAATATTAACAAATGATGTGACCAAAAAGGGCTGAATTTTCAAAATTTACAAACAGAGCATACAACTCAACAAACGACCCAATCCCAAAATGGGCAGAAGACCTAAACACACCTTTCTCCAAAGAATCATACAGATGGCCAACAGGCACAGGAAAAGATGCTCAACACTGCTAATTTATTAGAAAAATGCAAATCAAAACTATAGGGAGGGGGAATTCCTTGGTGGTCCAGTGGTTAGGACTCCAGGTTTCCACTGCAGTGGGCACAAATTTGATCCCTGATAGGGAACTAAGATCCTGTAAAAAAAAAACAAAAAACAATGAGGTACCACCTCATACCAGTCGGAACGGCCATATTTAAAAGTCTACAAATAACAGATGCTGGAGAGGGTGTAGAGAAAAAAAAGAACCCTCCTACACTGTTGGTGAGACTGTAAGCTGGTGAAGTAGTGCATACACTATAGAAAACAGTATGGAAATTCCTTGGAAAACTAAAAACAGATTTACCATATGATCCAGCAATCCTACTTCCTGGGCATATATTGGACAAAACCACAATTCAAAAGATAAACGCATCCCTGTGTTCAGGGCAGCACTATACACAACAGGCGAGACATGGAAACCACCTCAACATCCATCAACAGATGAATGGATGAAGAAGATGAAGCATATATAAACAGTGGAATGCTACGCAGCCATTAAAAGGAATGAAAGAACACCACCTGCAGCATCATGAGCACAACTAGAGACTATCATCCTAAGTGAAGTCAGAAAGGAGGATGACAAACACCAAATGACACCCACTTACACATGGTATGTAAAATACGACACAAAGGAACCTGTCTATGAGACAGACAGAATCAGGGACAGAGAGAGAAGAGGCTGGTGGTTACCGAGGGGGAAGGGCTGAGGGACGGAGTGGAGTGAGAGGCTGGAGTTAGATGCAAGCTTTTATACACAGAATGGGTGAACAACAAGGTCCTACTCAGGTACAGCACAGAGAACTGTATTCAATATCCTATGCTAAACCATAAGGGAAAAGAATATTTTAAAAAATCATACATACATACATTATTCTTGTCAATGTTATTTTCCCTTACGGTTTAGCACAGGATATTGTGTGTGCTCAGTTACTCAATCGTGTCCAACTCTTTGCTGTCCAACGGACTGTAGCCCACCAGGCTCCCCTGCCCATGGAACTTCCCAGGCAAGAATACTGGAGTGAGTTGCCACTTCCTACTCCAGGGGATCCCCCTGACCCAGCAGTTAAACCCATATATCTTGCATCTGCTGCATTGGCAGGTGGATTCTTTACCACTAGTGCCATCTGGAAAGCCCCGGCATAGGATATTGAATATATACTCTGGAGAAGGGAATGGCAATCCATTCTAGTACTCTTGCCTGGAGAATTCCATGGACAGAGAAGCCTGGTGGGCTATAGTCCACGGGGTTGCAAAGAGTCAGACATGACTGAGCGACTAACATACACACATACATATATATGGAGAGAGAAAGAGAAGAGAGATTATTATTATTGTTATTAGTTTTAACTGAATCACTTTGCTGAACAGCATAAGTAACACAAATATTCCAAATCAACTATACTTTGATTAAAAACAAACAGAAACCCCTTTATCCAAGCACTGAAAACTGTAGATTCTCAGCACAAGCAACTCCATTCAACCTCCCTCACACACTCTAAGAGACAAGACCAAACTAGCACACCTTCTGTCAGCTTGAGGCTGTGTCCCTAGGATGAGCCAGTATCTTCAAAAGGTCTCCCTGAGAAAGCTTAATGCTGCCAAATAATTAACTGCTTGTTCTAGCCAACACCTTTGACCTCACTTTTCTTGGAGTACTTAACCTTAGAAAAATTGCAGCTGTCAATCCTTTCTCTGACCCTTGAAATACAAATCTTTTACAACCCAGAAAAGTCTCTCTCAAGGACCTGAAAGTCATCCCTTTGAAATGTAATCACCGAGAAGGACAGGCCCCTTGCCTACCAGTCTCTGTGGAAGGACGGGAACCTCAATTTGAGAAGCACCAATTAGCAAGCGGACACAGACGGCTTGATCACACTGACCAACCTCTCCACCTAACATCTTCAATACTTTTCCTTTAGTACACCCCAGCATTTTAAAAGGGACCCAAATTTTCTTTCGGCAGAGTTGAGCTTAATTTATGCTGGAGTTTCTCTGTGAAACTGTGAAATCTTGCTGCCTTTAACAGGTGTCTAACTGTGTTTTTGTTAACAGTATCCCACTATGGAGATATAGAAATTAATGAGTAAAAATAAACAGAACTCATGAATCTTAAGAGTCTAGCTCTAGAGGTACCATTACCCTCACAGGTTCCCTTACTTTTCAGATCCTAACTAAAGTCAGTTCAGTTCAGTCACTCAGTCGTGTCCAACTCTCTGTGACCCCACGGACTGCAGGATGCCAGGCTTCCCTGTCCATCACCAACTCCCAGAGTTTACTCAAACTCATGTCCATCGAGTCGGTGATGCCATCCAACTATCCTATCCTCTGTCAACCCCTCCTCCTCCTAGCTTCATCTTTCCCAGCATCAGAGTCTTTTCCAATGAGTCGGTTCTTCGCATCAGGTGGCCAAAGTAATGGAGTTTCAGCTTCAGCATCAGTCCTTCCAATGAATACTCAGACCTGATCTCCTTTAGGATGGACTGGTTGAATCTCCTTGCTGTCCAAGAGCCTCTCAAGAGCCTTCTCCAACAGCACAGTTCAAAAGCATCAATTCTTCGGCACTCAGCTTTCTTTCTGGCCCAACTCTTAAATCCATACATGACTGCTGGAAAAACCATAGCTTAGACGGACCCTTGTTGGTAGAGTAATGTCTCTGCTTTTTATATATGCTGTCTAGGTTGGTCATAGTTTTCCTTCCAAGGAGTAAGCGTCTTTTAATTTCATGTCTGCAGTCAACATCTGCAGTGATTTTGGAGCCCAGGAAAATAGTCTCTCACTGTTTCTGTTGTTTCCCCATCTATTTCCCATGAAGTGATGGGACCAGATGCCATGATCTTCGTTTTCTGAATGTTGAACTTTAAGCCAACTTTTTCACTCTCCTCTTTCACTTTCATCAAGAGGCTCTTTAGTTCCTCTTCACTTTCTGCCATGAGGGTGGTGTCATCGGTCTATCTGACGTTATTGATATTTCTCCCAGCGATCTTGATTCCAGCTTGTGCTTCATCCAGCCCGGCATTTCGCGTCGTGTACTCTGCATATAAGTTAAATAGGCAGAGTGACAATATATAGCCTTGACATACTCCTTTTCCTGTTTGTAACCAGTCTGTTGTTCCATGTCCAGTTCTAACTGTTGCTTCCTGACCTGCATATAGGTTTTTCAAGAGGCAGGTCAGGTGGTCTGGTATTCCCATCTCTTTCAGGATTTTCCACAGTCTATTGTGATTCACACAGTCAAAGGCTTTGGCATAGTCAATAAAGCAGAAATAGATATTTTTCTGGAACTCTCTTGCTTTTTCCACGATCCAGCGGATGTTGGCAATTTGATCTCTGGTTCCTCTGCCTTTTCTAAATCTAGCTTGAACATCTAGAAGTTCACGGTTCACATACTATTGAAGCCTGGCTTGGAGAATTTGGAGCATTACTTTGGCAGCATGTGAGACAAGTGCAGTTGTGCAGTAGTTTGAATGTTCTTTAGCACTGCCTTTCTTTGGGATTTTGAAAACTGACCTTTTCCAGTCCTGTGGCCACTGCTGAGATTTCCAGATTTGCTGGCATACTGAGTGCAGCACTTTCACAGCATCATCTTTTAGGATTTGAAATGGTTCATCTGGAATTCAATCACCTCCACTAGCTTTGTTCACAGTGATGCTTCCTAAGGCCCACTTGACTTTGCATTCCAGGATGTCTGCCTCTAGGTGAGTGATCACACCATCATGATTACCTGGGTCATGATCTTTTTTGTGTAGTTCTTCTGTGTATTCTTGAACCTCTTCTTAATATCTTCTGCTTCTGTTAGGTCCATACCATTTCTGTCCTTTATTGTGCTCCTCTTTGCATGAAATGTTCCCTTGGTATCTCCAATTTTCTTGAAGAGATCTCTAGTCTTTCCCATTCTATTGTTTTCCTCTATTTCTTTGCACTGATCACTGAGGAAAGCTCTCTCATCTCTCCCTACTATTCTTTGGAACTCTGCATTCAAATGGGTATATCTTTCCTTTTTTCCTTTGCTTTTGGCTTTCCTTCTTTTCTCAGCTGTTTGTAAGGCCTCCTCAGACAACCATTTTGCCTTCTTGCATTTCTTTTTCTTGGGGATGGTCTTGATCATTGCCTCTTGTACAATGTCATGAACCTCCGTCCATAGTTCTTCAGGCTCTCTGTCTATCAGATCTAATCCCTTGAATCTGTTTGTCACTTCCACTGTATAATCGTAAGGTGTTTGATTTAGGTCATACCTGAATGGTCTAGTGGTTTTCCCTACTTTCTTCAATTTAAGTCTGAATTTGGCAATAACGAGTTCATGATCTGAGCCACAGTCAGCTCCCAGCCTTGTTTTTGCTGACTGTACAGAGCTTCTCCACCTTCAGCTGCAAAGAATACAGTCAATTTAATTTCAGTATTGACCATCTGGTGTTGTCCATGTCTAGTCTTCTGTTGTTGAATGAGGGTGTCTGCTATAATCAGTACATTCTCTTGGCAAAACTGTTAGCCTTTGACCTGCTTTGTTTTGTACTCCAAGGCCAAATTTACCTGTTACTCCAGGTACCTCTAGACTTCCTACTTTTGCATTATTTTTTGGGTGTTAATTCTAGAAGGTCTTGTAGGTCTTCACAGAACCATTCAACTTCAGCTTCTTCAGTGTTACTGGCTGGGGCATAGGCTTGGATTACTGTGATATTGAATGATTTGCCTTGGAAGCAAACGGAGATCATTCTGTTGTTTTTGAGACTGTATCCAAGTACACACTTCAGACTCTTGTTGACTATGATGGCAACTCCATTTCTTCTAAGGGATTCTTGCTCACAGTAGTAGATGTAACTAACAGCCATCTGAGTTAAATTCACCCATTCCAGTCCATTTCAGTTCGCTAATTCCTAAAATGTCCATGTTCACTCTTGCCATCTCTTGTTGATCCACTTCCAATTTGCCTTGATTCATGGACCTAACATTCCAGGTTCCTATGCAATACTGCTCTTTATAGCTTCAGACTTTACTTCCATCACCAGTCACAATCACAAGCGGGTGTTGTTTTTGCTTTGGCTCCATCTGTTCATTCTGTCTGGAGTTATTTCTCCACTGATCTCCCATAGCATATTGAGCACCTACCGACCTGGGGAGTTCATCTTTCAGTGTCCTATCTTTTTGCCTTTTCATGCTGGTCATGGGGTTCCCAAGGCAAGAATACTGAAGTGCTTTGTCATTCCCTTCTCCAGTGGACAACATTTTGTCAGAATTCTCCATCATGACCCATCCACCTTGGGTGGGTGGCCCTACAGGGCATGCATGGCTCATAGTTTCATTGGGTTAGACAAGGCTGTGGTTCATGTAAACAGTCAGGTTAGTTTTCCGTTATTTTCATTCTGTCTGCCCTCTGATGGATAAGGACAAGAGGCTTATGGAAACTTCCTGATGGGAGAGATTGCCTGAGGGGGAAACTGAGTCTTGTTCTGATGGACGGGGCCATGCTCAGTACATTTAATCCAACTTTCTATTGATGGGCAGGACTTCGTTCCCTCCCTGTTGTTAGACCAGAGGTGGAGGTGATGAAGATAATGGCGACCTCCTTCAAAAGGTCCCATGCAGCACTGTGGCACTCAGTGCCCCCAACCCCGCAGCAGGCCACCGTCAACCCACACCTCCACCAAAGACTCCTGGACACTCACGTGCAAGTCTGGATCAGACTCTTGTGGGGTCACTGCTCCTTTCTCCTGGGTCCTGGTGCTCCCAAGGTTCTGTTTGTGCCCTCCAAGAGTCCGTTTCCCCAGTCCTGTGTAAGTTCTGGCGGCTCTATGGTGGGGATGATGGTGACCTTCTCCAAGAGGGCTTATGCCATACCTAGGTCTGCTGCCCTTGCAGCAGGCCACTGCTGACCCATACCTTCCCAGGAGACACTCAGTCACAGTTCTGGCTCAGTCGCTGTGGGGTCTGTGGGTCCTGGTACACACAAGGTTTGTTTGAGCCCTCTGAGACTCTCTGGTGGCTAAGGGTTTTGATTCTAAACGCTATTTCACCCCCCCTACCATCTTCCTGGGGCTTCCGCTTTGTCCTTGGACGTGGGGTATCTTTTTTTGGTGTGATCCAACATTCTCCAGCGATGGTTGTTCAGCAACTTGCTGCTGAACAACTAAAGCCAGTCACTCAAATAATGAGGCGAGCTTGTGAGGGGGATAATTTACATGCCTAAAAGGATAAAAGTAAATCATTCCTCCAGAGTTTCTGGTAATCCTTGTGTTTTGTGCAGGCTGTGGATCTGGCACAAGGAAAAAAGCTACCAGATTTTGTTTCAGCTAGTAGTCATTGCATTGCCTTACTAATCGTTGTTTTAACTTCACAAAATGCCTACTACTCAGAGTGCTAAAGCCTTGTGTCTTCCCACTGCCACTCTCAAACGTGATCATCTAAATCCTGAGGTCTTTCTTAAAGAAAGAAAAGGAGAGAGAGCTGCTGTTCCCTGCTCCCCCCAATTTTAATCTGTGGTTGAAACACAGATGATTGCCTCCACCTGTTATTTTTCAGCACTAACACAGCCTTCTGCAATGATAGAAATGTTCTAAATCTGCACTATGCAATATGGTAGTTACTATCAAGCATTTCAAATGTGGCTAGTGTGACTGAGGGATTTTTAATTTTATTTAACTGTAATTTAAATAAAAAATGAAATACCCACTGTGGTTACCACACTGAACAGTTATAGACCTTAGAGCTGTAGAACCTACTAGTACACCATGGCACTAACCTCAGAATCTCTTGTGGGAGATGTTAGAAGTAGAAAATGATTTTTTGGAGCTGCTCTGGTTAAACTGGGAACTGCATAACTGATTGCCTGTCACACTACCGTAGCTGGGCTGATTCTTATACAAATAGCTGGGCAAAAAATTAGCATACTGCTTTTTGGCTCCATAACTGGAATTCCCTGGTAGCTCAGAAGGTTAAAAGTCTGCCTGCAGTGCAGGAGACCTGGGTTTGATTCCTGGGTTGGGAAGATCACCTGGAGAAGAGAATGACTACCCAGTCCAGTATTCTTATCTAGACAATTCCATAGATAAAGGAGACTGTAAAGAGTTGGACATGACTGAGCAACTTTCACCTCGCTAACTGGGGGGTCCCTGGACCATAAAAACTTGGGTGAGGGAGGCTGGAGAGTTAGTAGAGTGGCATGGTCAAGAAACCTCTATTTATTAGACTATGAATCCAAAGTCTTCTAACTCCAGAAAGGCACACCAATTTCTGGAGTCAGACAGACGTGGGCTGATTTTCAGCTAAAGGCTGTCATTTTCAGCTCTGTGATGCTGAACAAATTTGTAACCCTCCGAGGGCCTCAGTTCTCCTTTGTAAATAGAATATTACTTTTTCAGAGTTTAAGTGAAGATTAAATAAGTAATAAGTAAAAAACTAATGGAATGGGGGAGGTGAAGAGAAGGAGCCTGCATATATATCTCTTACTTGGATCCTGTATCAACAGACTGTTATGAAAAAAAAAAGAAGACTTGTGTGTGTACACACACACAATAAATAAATTTAAACACTGGTTATTTTATGACAATAAGAATGATATTTTGGTGTGATAACAGTAATGTGGTTATGTTTTTTAAAGGAGTTCTTCTGTTTGAGATACACACTAAAATACTGAAGGGTGAAATGATAACTATGCTTCAATATAATTCAGTTGTCAGCAGACCAGAGGGGACAAGGAGCCATGAGTTTAATAATTGCTGAAAAAGGGTGATGGGAACCATGATGGCTCAAACATCTCATCTTCGGAATATGTTTGAAATTTTCCATATTAAGTTTTTTGAAAAATACTCAGTACAACAGTGAACACAATAGTGGCTGATCCTGTGTGGCTCCAGAGCCCACTCCCTTTGCAAGACATCTTATTCCTCCTTACCATTGAGTTTTAAAACCTCTCACACTGCATGTTCTCAATTTGCTTCCCACACAATAAGTTTATTTGTTTTGCTTTTTCATTTCAAGGAAAAAGAAAGAACAGACTGTTTTGACATTTGGAATGATGATTTTTTACTTACTTCAGTATCAGCTACGGCACACCCATAAGCCCAGGGTATCTGCTCAGTCATTAACAATTGGATTAATTCAAAATACAAATGAAAAATAAAATCAGTCAAATTTTTACATCTTTTGGTTTATTATTTAAAGATAATGTAACTGTAGTTCTGTGGTTTAAAAAAAATTTTCCCCGTAGTTAAGCCTATGCTGTACTTGCCCCCAAGTGTTTCTCTTTCTAGGTAGGTCTCAAAAGATTCAAAATGATCTGAGGCTTCCCTGTGGCTCAGTGGTTAAGAATCCACCTGCCAACACAGGAGACAAGGGTTTGATCCCTGGTCCAGGGAGATCCCACACACTGTGGAGCAACTAAGTCCGTGCACCACAACTATTAAGCCTGCAGTCCAGAGCCTGGAACTGTAACTACTGAAGCCTTTGCACCCTACAGCCCGTGCTCCACAAGTGAAGCCACTGCAAAGAGAAGCCTGTACACTGCAATTAGAGAGTAGCTCCCCCTAGTTGCAACTAGAGAAACACGCATGCAGCAACGAAGACCTCGCACGGCCAAAAATAAATACATGTTAAAACAAGATGGGGCAGAGAGGATTCATATGTGGTCAGCTGACCAAAGTAAAGAATTCATACTCAAATTACAAACAAAATAAATTCATACTCAGAAGTATGCTTTCAGGAAAATGCCAAATCCAAGTATCTCCTATACAATTACTTCTTATTTTTCTTTAAGTACATATCCTTTTGTACATTCAAGTGTACTTAAAAAGAAAACCTTATTTCACTACAATAAACAGAAACTAGTATCATTTGCTATAACTATATGGTAACTATAAAAATAAATATAATGAAAACAATGTTGCTATTATATTTCTTAATGCTTCTGTCCTCTGCTTCTTATATTCTAAAGTATCAAGATTCTAAATCACCAATCTGAAACCTGAAATACAGTAAGAACAAATAAAAGAGTAAATAAAATCACCTATCAAGGCGGACTTGAACTGCTCTCAAAGGAGAGGGGAACATTAAGAAGCCAGGGTTTTCTCTAGGTAAAGATAAAAAGGACCACATCATCAGGTTAAGGTAATAAAAGGAACATTCCATAGGTATGGAGGAGGGAAGAGGTGAAGAAAATGTTACTAGTTCTCCAGTAGAACCCAAATTAACATGACCTAGATGGTACAAAAAAAGAAGAGCCTGAAACTCTAGAGGTGATTCCCCAGGCACCTGGCAATAGTAACTTCTTTTTGGAGAAAAACGCTCATCCTTGGCCACAAAAAATGTCCACAGTTTCTCAAGATTAATGGACAGTAAAGAAAAAATAACCACAAGGCAGGAGAAACAAGATGCAAAAACTATAGTAGACAGTACAATCAGACCCAAATGATTTTAGATAATGACATTATCAAAGATTATAAAACAATTATGCTATGTTTAAATAAATGGTAGACTATATTTCAAGAAAAGCTTGAAAATATCTTCAGTAAACACAAAACTATAGTAGGTTTGAAAAAGAACCAAACATTTTCTAAAAATGAAGATATAATACTTGAAATTTTAAAAATCATTGTTCAGATACACCAAATAAAGCTAAAGTGAACCTTAGTGAGTGGGATTATAGGTATGAAGAAATTATCTGAACTGCAGTATGGACAGACAAACAGATGGAAAATGAGAGGCTGAGTGAGAAGGACAAAGAAGAGGACAGACAAAAAATGTGAAGAGATAATGGCTAAAAGTATTCTTCGAACAGACCCCAATCCATAGACTCAAAAACCCTAGTAACTCCCATGGGGAATAAATAAGAATTTTACACCTAAACACAATATAAGGGAGCCTGCAAAACAACTAAAGGTAAAGAAAAGACTATAAAAGTACCTGAAAAAAAAAGTTTATATTTAAAATAGCAATAGTCATGTCTTAATCTGACTTCTCAAAAGCAACAATGGAAGACAGAAGCCAACAGATTGCTATTTTAAGCATGCTAAAAAATAACCTAGAATTCTACGCTCAGGGAAAATACCTTTTAAAAATGAAAATGAAATAAGTATTTTCAAGAAACAAAAACAGAGCAGCAGACTTACGTCAAAGTAAATTCTAAAGCAGTGGTTCTCAACCAGGAATGATTTTGCCCCTCAACGACATCTGACAACGTCTGAGGACATTTGGGATGTCAGAATTGGGTGGAGGGGTTGGTACTGACATCCAGTGGGCAGAGACCACGGGTGCTGCTAAATATCCCACAATGTACAGTCCCCCACAGCAAAGAACTGTCCAGCCCAAAATGTCCATAGTCCTGAGGCTTTTCTAAAGCAAATACTTAAAAGTAATCTCAAGTGGAAGCTGTGACATGTAAGAAGGAACGAGGAGCAAAGAAAGTGATAAATATGTGGGAAAAAAATGATGAATACATAAAATAATTATGTTTTATGTGACTAAAAGAAGTAAGAGAATAAATGGGAAATAAATATTCTAAAGTTACGGGACTATCTGAGAGGAAGTATTAATTAACTTTGGGCTTTACTAAGTAGGCATGCTGTAATTAAGAAAAATCACTAAAAAACTAGTAGTGAGTTTATGTATAGTTCAAATTAATACAAGTGATGACAGGATGGAATGAGAAATAACTCAAAAGAAGACAAGAAAGGGGAGAAAAAGAAACATGGAACCCGTGGGTCAAAAAGTACAAAATAAGATAGTAGATCTAAATATGTTTCAATAATTATGTCAACTGTACATGGATCAAAGCTCTGTTAAAAGTCTAGGAGGGACTTCGCTGGTGGTCCAGTGGTAAAGAATCTGCCTGCTAATGCAGGAGATACAGCTTCAATCCCGGTCTGGGAAGATTCCACATGCCCATGTGCCATAACTTCTGAGCCTGCCAGCTGCAACTACTGAGCCCACACGCCCTAGAGCCTGTGATGCACAAAAAGAGAAGCCACTGCAATGAGAAGCCCACACACCACAATGAAGACCCAGTGCAACCAAAAATAAATAAATAAAAAAATTTAAGTCTAAGACTCTACAATGGAATACTATTCAGTCATAAAAAAAGAATGGACTCTTGTCAGCTGGGACAACATGAATAGATCTTGAGGGCATTATGTTAAGTGAAATAAGTCAGACACAGAGAGATAAAAATCACATGACCTCACTTACATGTGGAATAAAAACACCACCACCATCAAGCTCACAGAGAAAGACTGGTGTCTGCCAGAGGCAGGAGGTGAGCAAAATGGGTAAAGAGGGTCAAAAGATACAAACTTCCAATTAAAAAACAGCTTAGTCACAGGAAGGCAATTTACAGCATGGTGATTATAGTTAATAATACTGTATTGCCTATTTTAAAATTGCTGAGAGAATAAAATTTAAAACTCATCACAAGGAAAAGAATTTTTGAAACTGTACAGTAAAGGATGGTAATTGGACATACTGTAGTGATCATTTCCCCATGCACGCAGATATTAAATCCTTATATTGTACACATGAAATTAATACAGTGTTACATGTCAATTATACCTGAAACAAAACAAAAACCACCATGAGATACTGTAACGCACTCACCAGAATGGTTACAGCTTAAGGAAATAAAACCAACTTGGGGCACTTAAGTGTATCAACAGGGTTCTCATAAACTTCAGATGGTGTTGTCAATTGGTATAAGAAGTTTATAAAACTGTTGGCAGTATCTAATATAACTAAGTCAGGCGCGGCCGAGAGGAGCTACCCCATGCCTGAGTCACAGGCGGTGGCCAAGAGGAGCCGGGTGGCAGCCGAGAGCCCCAGGCTGCGACAGCACAAGAGCGGCCGAGCAGAGCTACCCCATGCCTGAGTCACAGGCGGTGGCCAAGAGGAGCCGGGTGGCGGCTGAGAGCTCCAGGCTGCGACGGCACAAGAGCGGCCGAGCAGAGCTACCCCATGCCTGAGGTCAGGGGCTGCGGCCAAGAGGAGCTACCCCACCTCCACGGAGCTGCCACTGTGCAGGTGCAGGAGGGCCGAGAGGAGCTACTCCACGTTCAAGGTCAAGAAGGGCGGCCGTGAGGAGATAACCCTCATCCAAGGTAAGGAGCAGCAGCTGCGCTTTGATGGAGCAGCCGTGAAGAGATACCCCACGTCCAAGGTAGGGGAAACCCAAGAAAGATGGTAGGTGTTGCAAGAGGGCATCAGAGGGCAGACACACTGAAACCATACTCACAGAAAACTAGTCAATCTGATCACATGGACCACAGCCTTGTCTAACTCAGTGAAACTAAGCCATGCCCTGTGGGGCCACCAAAACGGGCGGGTCATGGTGGAGAGGTCTGACAGAATATGGTCCACTGGAGAAGGGAATGGCAAACCACTTCAGTATTCTTGCCTTGAGAACCCCATGAACAGTAGGAAAAGGCAAAATGATCGGATACTGAAAGAGGAACTACCCAGGTCAGTAGGTGCCCAATATGCTACTGGAGATCAGTGGAGAAGTAACTCCAGAAAGAATGAAGGGATGGAGCCAAAGCAAAAACAATACCCAGGTGTGGATGTGACTGGTGACAGAAGCAAGGTCTGATGCTGTAGAGCAATATTGCCTAGGAACCTGGAAAGTTAGGTCCATGAATCAAGGCAAATTGGAAGTGGTCAAACAGGAGATGGCAAGAGTGAACGTCGACATTCTAGGAATCAGCGAACTAAAATGGACTGGAATGGGTGAATTTAACTCAGATGATCATTATATCTACTACTGTGGGCAGGAATCCCTTAGAAGAAATGGAGTAGCCATCATGGTCAACAAAAGAGTCTGAAATACAGTATTTGGATGCCATCTCAAAAACGACAGAATGATCTCTGTTCATTTCCAAGGCAAACCATTCAATATCACAGTAATCCAAGTGTATGCCCCAACCAGTAATGCTGAAGAAGCTGAGGTTGAATGGTTATATGAAGACCTACAAGACCTTTTAAAAGAACACCCCAAAAAAGATGTCCTTTTCTTTCTTTTTTTTAAATTTTTACTTTATTTTGCTTTACAATACTGTACTGGTTTTGCCATACATTGACATGAATCTGCCACGGGTGTACGTGACTTCCTGATCCTGAACCCCCCTCCCACCTCCCACCCCATATCATCTCTCTGGATCATCCCCCTGCACCAGCCCCAAGCCTCCTGTATCCTGCATCGAACATAGACTGGCGATTCATTTCTTAGTAGTAGTAGTAGTAGTTTGTTGCTCAGTCGAGTCCAACTCTTTGCAACCCCATGGACTATAGCCTACTAGGCTCCTCCCTCTATGGGATTCTCCAGGCAAGAGTACTGGAGTGGGTTGCCATTTCCTTCTCCAGGGGATCTTCCGGACCCAGGGATCGAAGCCGAGTCTCCTGCATTCCAGGCAGACACTTTAACCTCTGAGCCACCAGGGTTTCTTACGAGATAGTATACATGTTACAATGCCATTCTCCCAAATCATCCCACCCTCTCCCTCTCCCTCAGAGTCCAAAAGTCTGTTCTATACATCTGTGTCTCTTTTGCTGTCTCGCATACAGGGTTATCATTACCATCTTTCTAAATTCCATATATATGTGTTAGTATACTGTATTGGTGTTTTTCTTTCTGGCTTACTTCACTCTGTATAATAGGCTCCAGCAGTTTCATCCACCTCATTAGAACTGACTCAAATGTATTCTTTTCAATGGCTGAGTAATACTCCATTGTGTATATGCATCACAGCTTTCTTATCCATTTATCTGCTGATGGACATCTAGGTTGCTTCCATGTCCTGGATATTATCAACAGTGCTGCGATGAACATTGGAGTACATGTGTCTCTTTCAATTCTGGTTTCCTTGGTGTGTACGCCCAGCAGTGGGACTGCTGGGTCATAAGGCAGTTCTATTTCCAGTTTTTTAAGGAATCTCCACACTGTTCTCCAGAGTGGCTGTACTAGTTTGCATTCCCAACAACAGTGTAAGAGGCATCCCTTTTTTCCACACCCTTTCCAGCATTTATTGCTTGTAGACTTTTGGATCACAGCCATTCTGACTGGTGTGAAATGGTACCTCATTGTGGTTTTGATTTGCATTTCTCTGACAATGAGTGATATTGAGCATCTTTTCATGTGTTTGTTAGCCATTTGTATGTCTTCTTTAGAGAAATGTCTATTTAGTTCTTTGGCCCATTTTTTTTTCTGGAATTGAGCTGCAGGAGCTGCTTGTATATTTTTGAGATTAGTTGTCTGTCAGTTGCTTCATTTGCTATTATTTTCCCCCATTCAGAAGGCTGTCTTTTCACCTTGCTTATAGTTTCTTTTGTTGTGCAGCTTTTAATTTTAATTAGGTCCCATTTGTTTATTTTTGCTTTTATTTCTAGTATTCTGGGGGTGGATCATAAAGGATCCTGCTGTGATTTACATCGGAGTGTGATTTGCCTATGTTCTCCACTAGGAGTTTTATAGTTTCTGGTCTTATGTTTAGATCTTTAATCCATTTTGAGTTTATTTTTGTGTATGGTGTTAGAAAGTGATATAGTTTCATTCTTTCACAAGTGGTTGACCAGTTTTCCAAGCACCACTTGTTAAAGAGATTGTCTTTAATCCATTTATATTCTTACCTCCTTTGCAAAGATAAGGTGTCCACTGGTGTGTGGATTTATCTCTGGGCTTTTTATTTTGTTCCATTGATCTATATTTCTGTCTTTGTGCCAGTACCATACTGTCTTGATGACTGTGGCTTTGTAGTAGAGCCTGAAGTCAGCAGGTTGATTCCTCCAGTTCCGTTCTTCTTTCTCAAGATTCCTTTAGCTATTCAAGGTTTTTGGTATTTCCATACAAATTGTGAAATTATTTGTTCTAGCTCTGTGAAAATTACCACTGGTAGCAGTCCTTCATAATGTCCTTTTCATTACAGGGGACTGGAATGCAAAGGTAGGAAGTCAAGAAACACCTGGGATAACAGGCAAATTTGGCCTTGGAATATGGAATGAAGCAGGGCAAAGGCTAATAGAGTTTTGCCAAGAGAACGCACTGGTTATAGCAAACATCCTCTTCCAACAACACAAGAGAAGAATCTACACATGGACATCACCAGATGGTCAACACCAAAATCAGATTGATTATATTCTTTGCAGTCAAAGATGGAGAAGCTCTATACAGTCAGCAAAAACAAGACTGGGAGCTGACTGTGGCTCAGATCATGAACTCCTAAACTGAAGTAAGTAAGGAAAACCACTAGACCATTCAGGTATGACCTAAATCAAATCCCTTATGACTATACAGTGGAAGTGAGAAATAGATTTAAGGGACCAGACCTGATTGACAGAATGCCTGATGAACTATGGACGGAGGTTTGTGACATTGTATAGGAGACAGGGATCAAGACCACCCCCCTATGGTAAAGAAATGCAAAAAAGCAAAATGGCTGTCTGGGGGGGCCTTACAAATAGCTGTGAAAAGAAGAGAAGTGAAAAGCAAAGGAGAAAAGGAAAGATATAAGCATCTGAGTTCCAAAGAATAGCAAGGAGAGGTAAGAAAGCCTTCCTCAGCAATCAGTACAAAGAAATAAGAGGAAAACAACAGAATGGGAAAGACTAGAGATCAGTTCAAGAAAATTAGAGATAACAAGGGAACATTTCATGCAAAGATGGGCTCAATAAAGGACAGAAATGGTATGGACCTAACAGAAGCAGAAGATATTAAGAAGAGGTGGCAAGAATACATGGAAGAACTACACAAAAAAGAACTTCATGACCCAGGTAATCACGATGGTGTGATCATTCACCTAGAGCCAGACATCCTGGAATGTGAAGTCAAGTGGGCCTTAGAAAGCATCACTACGAACAAAGCTAGTGGAGGTGATAGAATTCCAGTGGAGCTATTTCAAATCCTGAAAGATGATGCTGTGAAAGTGCTGCACTCAATATGCCAGCAAATCTGGAAATCTCAGCAGTGGCCACAGGACTGGAAAAGGTCAGTTTTCATTCCAATCCCAAAGAAAAGCAATGCCAAAGAACACTCAAACTACTGCACAATTGTACTCATCTCACACGCTAGCAACATAATGCTCAAAATTCTCCAAGCCAGGCTTCAGCAATACATGAACCATGAACTTCCTGATGTTCAAGCTGGTTTTAGAAAAGGCAGAGGAACCAGAGATCAAATTGCCAACATCCGCTGGATCATCGAAAAAGCAAGAGAGTTCCGGAAAAACATCTATTTCTGCTTTATTGACTATGCCGAAGCCTCTGACTGTGTGGATCACAATAAACTGTGGAAAATTCTGAAAGAGATGGGCATACCAGGCCACCTGTCCTGCCTCTTGAGAAACCTGTATGCAGGTCAGGAAGCAACAGTTAAAACTGTACATAGAACAATAGACTGGTTCCAAATAGGAAAAAGAGTACGTCAAGGCTGTATATTGTCACTCTGCTTATTTAACTTATATGCAGTACATCATGAGAAATGCTGGGCTGGAAAAAGCACAAGCTGGAATCAAGATTGCCGGGAGAAATATCAATAACCTCAGATATGCAGATGACACCACCCTTATGGCAGAAAGTGAAGAGGAAATAAAAGCCTCTTGATGCAAGTGAAAGAGGAGAGTGAAAAAGTTGGCTTAAAGCTCAACATTCAGAAAACGAAGATTGTGGCATCTGGTCCCATCACTTCATGGGAAATAGATGGGGAAACAGCAAAGCCCAAATATTTTGGGGCTCCAAAGTCACTGCAGATAGTGATTTCAGCCATGAAATTTAAAAACGCTTATTCCTTGGAAGGAAAGCTATGATCAACCTAGATAGCACATTCAAAAGCAGAGCCATTACTTTGCCAACAAAGGTCCGTCCGTCTAGTCAAGGGTATGGTTTTTCCAGTGGTCATGTATGGATGTGAGAGTTGGACTGTGAAGAAGGCTGAGCGCCGAAGAATTGATGCTTTTGAACTGTCGTGCTGGAGAAGACTCTTGAGAGTTCCTTGGACTGCAAAGAGATCCAACCAGTCCACCCAAAAGGAGATCAGTCCTGGGTGTTCACTGGAAGGAATGATGCTGAAGCTGAAACTCCAGTACTTTGGCCACCTCATGCGAAGAGTTGACTCACTGGAAAAGACTCTGATGCTGGGAGGGATTGGGGGCAGGAGGAGAAGGGGACGACAGAGGATGAGATGGCTGGATGGCATCACTGACTCGATGGACGTGAGTCTGCATGAATTCCGGGAGTTGGTGATGGACAGGGAGGCCTGGCGTGCTGCAATTCATGGGGTCGCAAAGAGTCGGACACGACTGAGCGACTGAACAGAATTGAACTGAGTATAACTAAGTATCTGCATAACAATTCATGTGTAGCACAGACATGTACAAGTGTGTTCATTAAGCATAATTTACAATACCTAAAAACCAAGGGGGAGAAAGTCTAGTAGAGTAGATCTTTTTTTTTTTAAATTCAGTTATATAGCATTAACAAGAGATATACCTAAAACCTAACTTAAAGACACAGAAAGACTGAAAGTAGAGATGCAGGAAAAAAGATTGCCATTAAAATACTAAACTTAAATTTATATCAAACTAGACTTTAAGGTAAAAGGTATTTTTAGAAATAAAGACACAAAAGGGATAATTCTCCAGGAATATACAGTTTTAAAATCTATATTCATTTAATAACAGCCTCACAACACACTTGCAATCACAGTACACAACTACAATGGAAGATTAAAAGCAATGCTCTCAAATCAAAGAACAGACAAAAAGTGATAAAGCCATACAAGGTTTAACAACACAACCTAAGCTGACCTAATAAATATAGAACTCTGCATACAAATGCAGAATATGCTTTCTTTTCAAAAGCACACTAAACATTTTAAAAAGCTTACCATGGATTATGTGATAGCAAAGTTTACTGCATATTAGTTTCTGAATTATTAATTTTGTGACCAAAATTGCATTCTATTACTTCATTAGAAGATATATCAAGAAACCACAGAATTGCTTCTCAAGAAAAAAACAGGTAATTCCCTGGTGGTCTAATGATTAGGATTCAACACTTTCACTGCCAAGGCCTAGGTTCAATCCCTGATTGGGGAACTAAGATCTCACAAGCCAAAACACATAGCAACCAAAAAAAAAGGGTACTCCAAATTATATCATTACTTAGCAAAATACACTCAACATGAAAGTTTTGAAATACAAACTCAGTTTTGTTTTTTTTTGTCTGTACTACACAGACAAAAATGCTGTATCTTAGTTTCCTGACCAGGGACTGAACCTGTGCCCCTGACAGTGGAAGCAAGGCGTCCTAACCACTGAATCACCAGGGAATTCTCTGAAATTCAGTTTTTTTTTTTAGTATTTTTTTTTTTTTTTTAAGGAATTCAACAAAGTTGGAGTCTTAATAACCGCAAGGACAGAAACTTGCTGGTCATGGTTCTTCTAAATAGTTGTGTATGATATAATGTACTGAGTTTTCTTCTAAGGTGTAACTGTTGTTCTTAGTCCTCTTACTACAAAAACCTCTTTTCATCAACAGGAAATGCTACTGTGTGTACTCATTATTTCCTTTGAAAAAGATCACATATACTCAAGACCTCTTGGGTTTCCAACATTTAGACATCTTCAGTGACCTCACCAAGTCTATCTTAACACATTACAGTAACTATTTTGCTACTACTATACTTCAGATATAGATCAGAACATTTTGTTCTGATAGAATGTTTTATTCTGGGGAACATTAATTTCTTCTCTTCTAACGTGAGACTTCTCACGTTAAAGTCCCTCCATATATACTGATTAACTTAAATTATGAACCTTTGGTCTATTAGTTCAGTCATATTACTTTATATAATTTTGGACTGTAATCCAACAGTTCTATAGGCCAAGTCCAGAGTATTAACACTATAGACAGTTGTTATGATAAAATGATGTATCTAAATTATCCTAACATGTCTACTATAGGTAAAATTTTACTTTAGCATATTTGTAACTTATATCTACTCTCACATCCCACTGAAGAAATTAGCTATTCTTTATACATCTTCTAATACTTTCTGAAGCTAAGAGTCATCCCCTTAGAACAAAATCTTATTTTACACTGTGCAAAATGAATGGGTAGATGATGAGAAAATCTGAGCTGTTCATAACTCGTAATCTGCTTTCAAAATGAAAGAATACAAGTGAACCAGTTTCTTATACACATATAAAATTTAAAAAAAAGATTAGACTTAAGTGCAAGATCTAAAACCATAAAACTACAGGGAAAGAGACAGTAGAAGTTGGACACTGGTCTTAGTAATATTTTTCTGGATTTGTTTCCTCAGACAAGGGCAACAAAAGCAAAAATAAATGGTACTACATCAAGCTTAAATACTTTTAGCACAGTGAAAGACAATCTCAACAACAAAAAAAGGCAACCTACTAAATGGGAGGAAATATTTGCAAATGATATATTTAATAATAGGTTAATATCCAAAATATTAATAGGTTAATATCCAAAAAAGAACTCAAACAACACAAAACCACAACACCCCAATCCAAATGTTAAAATAGGCATAAGACCAGAATAGACATTTTTCTAAAAAAGACATACACATGGCCAACAGACACATGAAAAGATGCTCAATATCACTTATCTCTAGGGAAATGCAAACCAAAACCACAATGAGATATCACCTCACATCTGTCAGAATGGCTATCATCAAAAAGACAACAAATAACAATAAATGAATGTTGGCAAGGATGTGAGGAAAAGGGAAATCTTCATGCACTCTTGAGAATGTAAACTGGTCCAAACACAATGGAAAGCAGTACAGTGATTCCTCAAAAAATTAAAACTAGAACTACCATAGGACCCAGCAATTCCACTTCTGGGTATTTACCAAACAAACCAAAACACTAGTTTAAAAAGATATATGTGTACTTCCCTGGTGGCCCCGTGGTTAAGAATCCATCTGCCACTGCAGGGGACACAGCTTCGATCATTGGTGGGGGAGATTCCACAGGCTGCAGGGCAACTAAGCCACGGGCCACAACCACCAAAGCCTAAGTGCTCTAGAGCCTATGCTCCATAACGAGAAAAGCCACTGCAATGAGAAGCTCATGTACCGCAATGAAGAGTAGCCCCCACTCACCACCGCTGGAGAAAACCAGAGCACAGCAACAAAGACCCAGCACAGTCCAAAAGGAAATGAAAAGATATGCACCTCTATGTTGATGGCAGCATTATTTACAACAGCCAAGATATGGAAGCAACCTAAGTGTCCTTCAATAAATGAATGGATAAAGATGATGAACAATGGAATATTACTCAGCCATAAAAAAGAAGGAAATCTTGTGATTTCCAACAACATGGAAAAGACAAGATTGATGCTGGGAAAGATTGAAGGCAGGAAAAGGGGATGGCAGAGGATGAGATGGTTGAACAGCATCACTGACTCGATGGACCTGAGTTTGAGTAAGCTCCAGGAGTTGGTGATGGACAGAGAAGCCTGACGTGCTGCAGTCCATGGGGTCACAAAGAGTCAGACACGACTGAGCGACTGAACTGAACTGGATGTATCTAGAGAGTATTATGCTATGTAAAATAAGTGGGACAGAGAAAAACAAACCCTATATAGTTTTACTTACATATGGAATCTACTTTTTTTAAATGAACAAACAAAAGGTATAGACTCGCATATACAGAGAACAAACAGATTTTCCAGAAAGAAAGGGAATGAAGGTTGGGGGAAATAAGTGAAGGAGATAAAGAGGTACGAACTTCCAGTTGTAAAATCATCTGATCACAATACCTAATAGAGAAAAGGCATCTGAAGCATCTGACAGATTTAATATCATTCCATGGGGAAAAAAAAAAAATCTCAGAAAACTTAGAAGGGAACCTCCTCAAACTCACAAACAGGATCTATAAAAACTTACACAGCTAATGTCAGATTTAATGATAAAAAATGAATGCTTTTCCTTTGAAACTGGGAAAAGAAAGAATGTCCATTTCATCACTCTATTCAAGAAAATTCTGGAAGCTCTAGCCATTACAATAACACAAGAAAAAGAAACAAAATGCATACAGATTGGAAAATAAGAAATAAAACCAACTCTATTTGCAGCTGACACCACTGAACATACAAAATCCTAAGGAATATTAAAAACAAATGAAAACACCAAAATCATCCCTCCTAGAATAAGTGTGTTCAGCAATGTTGCAAGGCTCAAGATCAATAACCAAAAGCAACTGTACTTCTATGTCCTTACAATAACTGAAATCTAAAATAATACAATATCACCTACAATAGCTCTAAAGAAAATATGCAATATTATTTACAACTGCCCCAAGGAAAATAAAATACTTAGCTATAAGGCTAACAAAACAGATGTGGTACTAGGATGTCAGTTCTCCCCCACTGATCTACATGTTCAGACACAGACAAGCTTCTTCTAAAATTTGTAAGGAAAAGGACCTAAAATAGCCAAAACAATTTTGAAAAAGAATAAAATGGGAGGAATCATCTTCCCAGTGTTAAGGCTTCCTACACATGGTACATAAGACAGTGAGGCACTGACAGACAGACAGCCATATAGATCAATGGAATGCAACAGCGAACTCAGAAGCAGACAAATATTCCAAAATGATTTTGGATAAAAGGGCAAAAGCAATTCAATGGAGGAGGGTACTCTTTTCAACAAACAGTGCTATAGCAACTGTACATACATAGGCAAGTAGAAAACAAAAACCCTCAAATCTATACAAAAATTATCTTAAAATGAATCATGGACTTAAATGTGAAATATAATACTATAAAACTTTAGGAGAAAATGGGGGAAAAGTCTTTGAAATTTAGGACTAAGCAAAGAGTTCTTAGATAAAGTCAGCAGTCCATAAAAGGAAAAATTTATAAACTGAACCTAATCAAAATTTAAAACTTTCAGCTCTGTGAAAGACCCTATTATGTAAATGAAAAAGGAAAGTTATCCTTCTAGTCCCCATACCATCCATACTGGAAACACCTAAATAAACTTAGATTTCTAATTCTCTATAGAAAAATCTTTCTTTCCTGAAAAGTAAAATCCAGATGACCGAGAACATCCAAGACATTAGACAGAGAACCTCCAGGTAAGAAAGGATTACCAAAAACACTGATGTGCACGTGTAAACACACACTGTTAGCTTATCCCCCCTTGGGTCAAGTTCTCATGTCAAAAATATGGATGGAATGAAAATTAATCAGTTTTAAAAGTGTTCTGGAGTCAAGCTTATTTGAAATTTCTTAAATTAGCCTCATTTATCCTCATCCATTGCCTGGAGCAAACAAACAACTGTGGTGATTATAAAGTCTGCAGTTGTAACAGACACCATGATCCAACAGCCAGATCCCCTTTCTCTGGTAAAAGACTTCCTCCCCAGCTACTGGAGGACAGCTGCTGACAGTGGTCAGCCCTCTTTGGAAATACCCTGGCTGATTAGTCACCTTGCCTGAGGTCACACATACCCCTCCCCAGATCAGTTAAGACAGAATACCTGGTGCATGCATGAATAAAAAGCCTGGCTGGTTCCTAACCCCAATTCTGAAGAGCAATCTGAGCTTCAAAGATCCCCACTGAGGTCCTCAGTGAGACTGAATCAAAGTCCAACTTTTCCCTCTGCCCAATCCTGCTTCCTTCTACTTCGTTATTTCCCTTCCACAGGTGGTAATCCCGAAAGTCTTCCTAATAAACTTCCTGCCTGCTAATGTCCATTGCACTGTCTGCTACCCAGGAAACCCAAGCTGTGTGGGAAGTCAAACTGCTGGAATTCAAATTATATCTCTAACCTTAATAGTTGTAAGAACCCTAAAATGGGGATTAGAAAACCACAATAGGTTGCTAAGAGGTTTGAAGATGTTAAAACATGTTTAGAATACACTAGGCACACAGTGGATACTCAATATACGTTAGCTATTGCTACTGTCACTGTTTCCCCATTCACACATGGTTAAAGTACACAAGTTTCTCTACAGTATGAGAATTCTCTACAGCATGAGAATTACTGAAATCTATGAGCTGAAAAAGACCTTAGAAATCACCACTTATGATGCCTTAATTTCCAGGTGCTGAATATCACATCTAAATAAGTTGACTCAAGCTAATGTTCCAGTCACTAAATGATAAAACCAGGATTCAAACCAGGTCTTAAGGCTGCTTCTCAATCTATGTATATTTTGTAATTAAATGAAATGCATCAAGTACTGAGCCCTTCCCCTTCACTTTTTGCCATAAATGAACCTCTGCTCTCCTCTGGAGAACACCACCTCTCTCCTCATCAGTTCAGTTCAGTCACTGAGTCGTATCCGACTCTTTGCGACTCCATGGACTCCAGGACACAGGCCTCCCTGTCCATCACCAACTCCCAGAGCTTACTCAAACTCATGTCCACTGAGGCAGTGATGCCATCCAGCCATCTCATCCTCTGTTGGCCCCTTCTCCTCCCGCCTTCAATCGTTCCCAGCATCAGGGTCTTTTCTAATGAGTCAGTTCTTCGCATCAGGCGGCCAAAGTACTGGAGTTTTAGTTTCAGCATCAGTCCTTCCAATGAATATTCACAGCTGATCTCCTTTAGTAAGGATTGGTTGGATCTCCTTGCTGTCCAAGGGACTCTCAAGAGTCTTTTCCAACACCACAATTCAAAAGCATCAATTCTTTGACACTCAACTTTCTTTACAGTCCAACTCTTAAATCCATACACGACTACTGGAAAAACCATAGCTTTGACTAGACAGTCCTTTGTTGGTAATGTCTCTGCTTTTTAATATGCTGTTTAGGTTGCTCATAACTTTTCTTTGAAGGAGCAAATGTCTTTTAATTTCATGGCTGCAGTCACCATCTGCAGTGATTTTGGAACCCCCAAAATAAAGTCTCTCACTGTTTCCATCGTTTCCCCACCTATTTGCCATGAAGTGATGGGACCAGATGCCATGATCTTAGTTTACTGAATGTTGAGCTTTAAGCCAATTTTTTCACTCTCCTCTTCCACTTTCATCAAGAGGCTCTTTAATTCTTCTTCGCTTTCTGCCTTCATTAACTCTACTATTTGGAATCTCGACAATCCTTGGACTCCACGGAAACCTATAATCCATTGCATCTACTATCTTTTCCCTGCTTTCAACCCCATCAAGTCCCCACTTCTTCCTTACACAGCTTAAATTTCAAGGTCCAGCATTATTATCACCGTGTCACGTACACCTACGTCCTTGTTTTTTCTTGCTTTGCTGTAGTCTCTGCACTAAACAGCAACCTGCTAACTCACATACTCTATGCCTGTAGCTGGTATACAAGTATCTGAACCCAACTGGAGAAAAAAACAATCTGAACTTAATGGTCTCACTTTAAGTTCATGATCACTAACCTCAAGTGGACTGTTAATGCTTTCCAACAATCCTACTGCATATCCCTAGTCTACCTATGTTCTCAAAATGTTTTATTTGACTGAAAAACAATGTATCAAAAGAAAACTTTCAGAATAGCTCATCCCCAATCTACCTACTTAACGTTCCCAATCTACCTACCTAAAAGCACTGGACCACCAAGGAATTCCCACAATGAAGTATTTTTTAATTAAAGTATGTTCACTATTTAAACAGAATGCTAAGGCACATTTTAACAGACTACAATGCACTATAAACATAACTTTTAAATGTATTGGGACACCAAAAACTTTGTGTGACTTGGGCTTTATTGCAATATCAGCTTTACTGTAGCAGTCTGGAACACAGTATTCATTAACATCAAACTTACAGTCAACAGCACTACAAATCATACCTGAATGACACTTATCTAACACATTTATTTTCTTTACAAGGTACATCATAACTTTCTTGCACTTTACACTTAAGGTCTAGGCTTAGAACCCATTTTAAACAGCAAAATCACCAACAAAAAGCACAGTAATGTGAAAAATACGGCAATAACTAGACCACAAAGAGAATAGTTTATAGTATGAGAGCTAACAAAAGACAAAATACTGCCATTATTCGTCCTCAACTGAGAAAGTGACTCATATTTTTCACTACAATATACATGTCCACTAATGACCATAAAAGTACATACTGATTTGGGGGTTACAAACAAATTTTACTAAGTAGGTAAATCTGCAAATACAGAATCCTTGAAAAGTGAAAATCAACTACATTAATAGTTACTGTTGCTCCTCATCTGACCTACCAGCAGCAATTTACATAGCTGACCGTCACCTCATTCTTAATTTCCAAAATCCTAATCTCTCTCTTGATTTTTTTTTAAACCACTTCAGCCATCCCTTTTCAATCTCCCCAAACCCCAAATGTTGGGAGTCCCAGAATCAAATCCATTGACTTTGTCTCTGACTACACTCAACCCCAGTAATCTTGAGATATCGTGGCACAAATCTCAGGTGCTCTGTTTTCCTTTTCCCTTTTTCTCTGTGGATAATTTCTGTTGGTCTGTCTTCAAGCTCACGGAGTCTTTCCTCAGTTGTGTCAGGTGTATGAATAAACCCTAAACCATACTTCACCTATGCCACAATTTCTATCTCTAGCATTTCCATTTGACTCTTGCATAGTTTCTGTTCCTCTGCTGAAATTTACCTCTTGTTCATACATGTTCTCCACCTTTTCTACTAGAACCTCTAATATATTATTTTATTTTAAATGCACTATCTGATATTTCTAACAACTGAGTCACCCTGAGTCTACTTCTGACAGTGGGTGTTTTGTTTTGTTTTGTTTTGCTTTTTTGTATGTGCTTCATGTTTAAGGACATCACGTGCAAGGAGAGTAGAGGCTGAGGAAACAGTATTTATGCCTAAAAATAGGCACACTACTTCTTTTTACTAGGCTTTTAGTGGAGGCGATGGGGGCGGGGATGAGTCAATCCATTCAGGAGTTGAAATCCCCATTCAGGAGCTTGGGTTCTGTTATGATTACCTTAAATACACTTCCTGTGTTTAGTCGCTCAGTCCTGTCCGACTCTTTGAGACCCTCTGGACTGTAGCCCACCAGGCTCCTCTGTCTACAGGATTTTCCACACAAGAATACTGGAGTGGGTTGCCATTTCCTTCTCCAAATAATCTTCCAGACCCAGGGATCAAACCAGTATCTCTTGTGGCTCCTGCACCGCAGGCGGATTCTTTACCTCTGAGACACTGGCTTCTCTTTAAGTGCCCTACCAGCTCCAAATTCCTCTGCTGTGACCTTCTGCTTAGGGTGGGGTCTGGTTTGCCAGAGGGTTTTTCTTAATGTTCTTGCTCCACCCTCAGCCTTAGGCTTTCTCTGTATACCTGACCCAGTGTCTCTCTAAACTCTTAGCACTCCCCAATGGCAGGGGATAGACTGCTATTGCTTTACATGCTTGGAGGAATGGGGGCAGATGGGGAAGTTCTGTTATCCTGGCCTAGTCTCAACTGACCTGTTCAAAATTGGAAAAGGAGTACGTGAAGGTTGTATACTTGTCACCCTGCTTATTTAACTTATATGCAGAATACATCATTCGAAATGCCAGGCTGGATACAGCACAAGTTGGAATCAAGATTGCCAGGAGAAATATCAAAAACCTCATATATGCAGATGATACCACTCTAATGGCAGAAAGCGAAGAAGAACTACAGAGCCTCTTGATGAAAGTGAGAGAGTGAAAAAGCTGGCTTAAAACTCAACATTCAAAAAACTAAGATCATGCCATCCAGTCCCATCAGATGTTGGGGAAAGTGGAAACAGTGACAAATTTTATTTTCTTGGGCTCCAAAACCCACTGTGGACGGTGACTGCAGCCATGAAATTAAGACACTTGCTCCTTGGAAGAAAAGCTATGACAAACCTAGACAGCGTATTAAAAACCAGACATCACACTGCAGACAAAGGTCCATATAGTCAAAGCTGTGGTTTCTCCAGTAGTCTCATACAGATATGAAAGCTGGACTATAAAGAAGGCTGAGCATCAAAGAATGGATGCTTTTGAATTGTGATTCTGGAGAAGATCTTGAGAGTCCCCTGAACAGCAATGAGATCAAACTAAAGGAGTCAATCCTAAAGGAAATTCTGAATATTCACTGGAAGGACTGATGCTGAAACTCCAATCCTTTGGCCACCTGATGCCAAGAGCCAACTTATTGGAAAAGCCCCTGATGCTGGGAAAGATTGAGGGCAGGAGGAGAAGAGGACGACAGAGAATGAGATGGTTGGATGGCATCACCGATGTGATGGACATGAATCTGAGTAAGCTCTGGGAGATAGTGAAGGACAGTGATGGCTGGTTCTGGTGTGCTGCAGTCCATGGGGTTGCAGAGTCAGACATAACCTAGTGACTGAACAAGTCTTAGTCTCAGGAAGTGAGGCTTTCTCCCAGTAGTAGGCAAACTAATGATCTGAACCTGGGAAAGTTTTCTGCCCTTCCCTCAGGGTTTATGGATTTTCTTTTTCTTTTCACTTCTCCCACCCATAATGGAAAAATTGGGTTTATTCCCTTCCCCAAGTTGCTTAAAGCTTTTTTCCGCAAAGATGAAGGGTCCAGGCAGGCCTGTACCACCTAGACAGGCATTCTCTATATCCCCTGCTTCCTAATCTTTCTCATAAGCAACTCTTGGAGGTCCTTGGAGAAAAGCAGGACTTTGGCAATTCATTAGAAATTTAGCTAAATTCTATTCCCGCCCCCTACCCCCCGTAGGAAAGCCCTACTTTCTTCCTGTGCTCTGCTAGAGGTGAGCCATGCCCATATCCCACTTCTAATGCATTGAGAGAAGTTATGATTTTTTATACATTATAGCTTATTCTTGTTTCACAGTGGGAGCAATATGCTTTCCAGCTTTCTACATCCTAAAAGGAAGCCAGAAATCACTCCATGAGTTCAAATATTACCTATACATTTAGAACTTCTAAATTTATATTTCTAGTCTGGACCTCTCTTCTGGACTCCAGACTACATATATCCAACTACCTGCTGGACAAGTCTACTTGTATGATTTGCCAGACAGATTCAAAGGTGGGCCCCACGGTCTCCACATTCTGGTGTATATGCCTTTGTGTGAGTGTTAGAGGGATCTGTAGCTTGCTTCGAGCCAACAGAATAAGGCAAAGATGGTGGAATGCCATTCCTGTGATTATGTCACGTTTTATGGGAAAGGAATAGGGTATCATCCCTGATTATGTTATATAAGGCCCTGTCTTGCCAGCTGACTCATTCTAATTCTCTTGCTGAACTTAAAAGAAGCAAGCTGCCATGCTGTGAGTTGCAAACTGTAGGTGACCTCTAAGAGCTGAAGGTGGACTCCAGTCAAACAAGAAGTTCTCAGTCCTACAGCTGCAACAAAATGAATCCTGCCAACAAACTGAGTGAGCTTAGAAGTGAATTCTTCTCTGTCTTAGTCTCCAGATAAAAAGGCAGCCCTAGCCAACATCTTGATGCAGCTTGTGAAACTGTGAAGCAGAGAACCCAACTAAGAAGTGCCTGACCCTACAGAAATTATGAGATAATCAATACGTGTTAAGCCACTATATTTGCGGTGATTTGTTTTGCAACACAGAAAACTAATACAGATAGTACCATAAACTTAACATGCCCCAAAGCCAAATTCCTGCAACATCTCCCCAAAAAGAAAGAAAAAAGTTCCAGTGTTGTCCATCTCAATAAATGGCAACTCCATTATTACAGTTATTCAAGTCAAAAACTGGAGAGTCAATCTTAACTCCTTTTTCCTCTAGACCCACATCCAATCCCAAAGCAAACACTGTTGGCTTCACAATCAAATTGCACCCAGAGTCTACCTTTATCTCACCACCACCACTGCTTCCACTTTGGTCTGAGCCACAGCTGTCTTTCATGCACGTTTAGTGTCTTTAACAGCCTCCTAACTGGTTTTCCTACTTCACTCCACAAAGCAGACAGAATGATCCTATTAAAATATCAGTCAGATTACTTTACTCACCCCACTCCAAAGGTTCCTCATCTTACCGAGATTAAAAGACAGAACTCTTACAGTAGTACACAAGGCCTACATTATCGGCAGCTCCCCTCCCAGCCCAGCCTCTCCGCCTCCCCGTGTCACCCGCCTCTCCCACCACAGTGGCTGCCCCACTATCCTATAACCATGCCCCATGCAGTTCAGTCTCCGGGTTTACAGTTGTTGGTCCATATAAGTAAAGAGACATATCCACAGACAGGACTTCTCTGACCAGCTTATATCAGACGGCAAGTCCCCACCATCCCCATGAACAATCCCCTATCCCTCCTACCCTGCTCTATCAGCCTCACAGCACATATTACCAACTAATATGTTTTATTCTCTCCAATACTAGAATATATGTTCCATAAGAATTGAAACTTTTGTTCACTGCTGTATCCCCACCTTATAGTGAATTACTGAATAATTACTGTGTTAGATACTTTTTCCTTACAGAATTTAGAGTCTAATAAAGCAGTCAAACAACAAGGATCTGGATACAAAGTCAGTGACATTATTTTTAAAAATCACTATAAAACTATTCATCATCTACAAGTGTACTTATTCTATCTCTGTAAATGTGCTTCTAAGGAAACTTGGAAAACATTCACATCTAACCAAAATTACTGAAATGTGTAAGTAAGTGAACTGAATTAAAACATTTGTGACAGGCTCTACTAACAGAAAGGTAACTGAAAGACTCTATCACCGTTTTTCCAGCCCTACATGGAGACAATACTATTATTCTTCACAGATATAGCCAAATAATAGAGAAGAATAAATCAAGCTTGAAGGAGTAATCCTTTAGATGCTTAGTTTTCCCACTTTTTCATCTCTTTTATACTCTGAGAAATTATTGGGAAACTTTCATTTAAGTCAGCTTTTAATCTAATACTTACATTTAAGATTTAATTTTAAAAATATCTGATAGTTCATTTTAAAATAACAATCATAAATCCACTACATATTAACATAATATTTTAATTAATAAAACTAAACATCTCCCCCCAAGGTTAGTGAGAGAAATGACACTGTTTTACATTTCTGCATATCTCCTTCATGTTTGAGTTAACAGAAAATAGCTGAATTCTCTTTATCTGCTGCTACATTAAATATATGCCACATGTTGTTTTGGTGGAGGTATATGAAGGAAGATGCATGGATCAGACAATTTGAAATTTTAAAAATACAGTGGATAAGAATCTGCGTGCCAGTGCAGAGGACACAGGTTCAGTTCCTGGTCTGGGAAGATCCCATGTACCACGGGGCACTAAGCCTGTGCACCACAATTACTGAAGCCAGAGCTCTGGAGTCCACCAGCTGCAATTGCTGAGCCCATGAGCTGTAACAGCGGAAGCCGGCATGCCCTAGAGCCTGTGCTCTGCAATGAGAGGCTCATGTACCACAACCTAGTCCCTAAATCTCCACAACTAGAGAAAGGCCCAGGCAGCAACGAAGACCCACCACAATCAAAAATGAATAAACTAATTTGAAACATATCATTAATTCTTGGGACTTCTCTGGCGGATCAGTGGTTAAAACTCTGCGCTTCCACTGCACGGGGCACTGGTTCAACCTGTGATCAAGGAACTAAGGATCCTGCCTACCATGTAGCCAAAAAACGAGGGTTTTTAACTTAAAAATTAAAACGAAAAAAAATCAGTTCTGCAATGTACATGTCTGTCAATTTAAATTATCAAATGAATATACCTGTTTTCCAGTTAAACAAAAATATTTTCTATATATCCACAATACATATACTGAACTGAAGATGGTGTGAGTCCTGAAACTATTATTCTCTATTTCAAGTTAGCCTAAAGAACCAAATAATTTTTCATTTGTCTTAAGCAGCAACAAAATTAGTCTGGAAAAAAAAAACTAATCATGTACCACATAAAATGAAATCTTTCAATATCTCCTCAAATTCTGAGAAGTATATACATATTAAAACAACACTAAGTATATTTTGTAGAAAAGATAATAAAACTGAATCATCTTGACAACATACGTAAACTTTCCTCCCTTCCATACATTTCAACATTTTAGTTTTTCTCTATTGCTTATTTTTTTGAATGTTAGTAATTATTGACTTCAAACAACAGATTCATCTGCAATAACAAACACTGCTAACTGGCTCAATATTTTGGCTGGTTCCTGCCTTACCTGTTGAGCAATGTGAGAAATATGAGCTGCCTGAACTGTTGAACCAGACTGAGGTGCTGTCTCTGAAGTGTTACCCTTGTGAGAATCTTCCATAATCAACTGTGAGGAGAAAAAAAAATCAGTTAAAAGATGCTTTCTAACTTCATTTTCAAGAAATCTTATGACATTTCTCTTCTTAACATGCATACTTTTTCAGAAGAACAAAACAGAGCTTTTCCATACTAAAGGCTTAGTTCAGTTTCTCCAGACTCATGTTCCTATACCTCTGCTTTTGGGTATATAGTGACCTAATGATAAAATCTTTTAAAATGGCAAATAAAAAGTGCTATAGAATATAACTTGGTTGTCTCCATGGAAGAGAATTGGTAGCTATGGTATAGAAAGACAACAGAGATTTTCCTTGCATATTCTAATTTTTTTTTGAGTTTTGATCCATACGATCATGTTTAAATTTAATAAATGGTATACAAACATAAATTATTATGACTACATTTTCAAATGCTACCCCACTCAAGAAGTATGACAGGACTTCCTGGAGGTCCCGTGATTAAGAATCCACCTGCCAATGCCACAGACACAGTCTAGGAAGATTCCACACGGCATGGAGCAACTAAGCTTGTGTGCCACAACTACTGAGCCCGGGCTCTGCTCTGCAACAAGAAGCCACTGCAAGAAGCCTGTGCACCACAACGAAGAGTGGCACTGCCCACCCCCACCCCCACACACCTGTCAGCAACAGAGAAAGCCTACATGCAATAACAAGACTCAGTACAGCCAAAAATAAATATTAGATAAATTTTTTTTTAAAAAGTATGATATGCAGGGACACAAGCATTCTTTTCTGCAGTCTAGGGAACAGTTTCTAACTGGATACATAGTTTAATATAGAGAATTTATTGAGCAAAGGTTGAACAGAATAAATGAATGAAATCATACCTAAAGACTTTCTAAAGATCTAGATGATCTAATCAACTGCAGGACATGTAGGCTGGATAAGAATGAGAATAAGTGGGTTATGAGAGATTCAATATGTCAAGTAGAACTACTTAAGAGACTGGTAGAAGTTTTAGGCAGAATTTAAGGTTTTTATAATTATGTGGAAAGACATAAAAAGAGAAAAGGCTGGCCAGCAAAAAATGAAAAGATACTCAATTTCATTAAGTATCAGAGAAATGCAAATCAAAACTACAATAAGATACCACCTCACATCCATTATGATGGCTAATATTTATTAAAAAACAGAAAATAAGGGTTAGCAAGGATGTGGGGAAACTGAACATTTGTGCACTATAGCTGGGAATGTAGACTGGTGCAATCACTAGGAAGAACAACATGGTAGTAACTAAAAAAATTAAAGACAGAATTACTATATGGTCTAGCAATCCCGTATTTGTGCCTCTATCCAAAGAATTGAAAGCAGGGTCTTACAGAGATATTTGTACAGCCCTGTACATGGCAGAATACAGCCCTGTATACAGTAGCCAAAAGGCAGAAGCAACTAAAATGTTCATCAATGAATGAGTGAATAAACAAAATGTGATATACATATATAATGGTATACTACTCAGCTTTAAAAAGGAAGGAAATTGTGATACATGCTACAATATAAATGAACTTTGAGGACATAACACTAAGTGAAATAAACCAGTTCCCAAAAGACAAATATTGAATGTTTTCACACATTTAAGTTACTTAGGAATAATCAAACCCATAGAAACAAAGAATGATGGTTATCAGAGACAGGAGGGAGAGTTGGAGAGTTGTTGTTTAATGGTATGAAAAAGCTCTGTAGATTGGCTGCACGACAATGTAATGTACTTAACACTACTGAACTGTATACTTGAAAATGCTTATGATGATAAATCTTATTTTATGTGTATTTTCCCATAATTCAAAGAATTTTTAAAGAGAGAATTCTTTAATGGTCCAGTGTTTAGGATTTGGCACTTTCAATGCTGGGGCCCAGGTTCAATCCCTGGTCAGGGAACTAAGATCCCACAAGTCATGCACCCTAATTAATTGATTAAAAAATTAAAATAAACATAAAAAAATCATTTCCATTGTATACATTCTAAAAAGGAGAATTACTTGGTTAAGAAGTATGAATATTTAAAGCTTTCTGAAAGAACTGTAGTCCACTATAAAGTGAAAGTGAAGTCGCTCAGTCGTGTCCAACTCTTCGCGACCCCATGGACTGCAGCCCACCAGGCTCCTCTGTCCATGGGATTCTCCAGGCAAGAATACTGGAGTGGGTTGCCTTTTCCTTCTCCGGAGGATCTTCCCGACCCAGGCATCGAACCCAGGGTCTCCCACATTGCAGGCAGACGCTTTTAACCTCTGAGCCACCAAGGAAGCCAGTCCACTAGAAGCACATGAGAAAGCAATAGGAATTTTCTAGAGCCATTACTAACACAATAGATGGAAAATGGTACGCTGTCACACATTTTTAAAAAATTCTCCATTAATTGCGTGAGCTCTGTTTATATTATTTGTCCATTCATCAGATCTTAGTGCTGTCCCTATGACCTTATATTATTTCTTCATATAAATTTTATTTCTATCATGTTAATACAAATACTCTTCCAATATGACTTAATTATGATTATTTTAAAATTTTGACAAGTTCATCTGGTGCTTCCCTGTTGTTTCTTGAACTGCTTTTGAAGCTATATATGGACTCTTTCTTGGGAAGAGTGCAGTGATTTTTAATCTACACTAAGAGAAGTGGTAATCCCACAGATTAAACATACAGATAGCATCAAAGATGGAATTTTATACTTTCTACATATTATTGCTACTGAAAATGCCTTTTTAAACACTCCATTTCAGAAGACACAAGAATACAGAGCAGAAAACAAAAAGAATAAAATACCTAAGAATAAACTTACCTAAGGAGACAAAAGAGCTGTATACAGAAAACTATAAGACACTGATGAAAGAAACCAAAGCTGACATAAACATGTGGAGAGATATACCATGTTCCTGGGGAGGAGGAATCAACATTGTGACAATGACTACTACCAAAAGAAATCAACAGATTCAATGCAGTCTCGATCAAATTACCAATGGCATTTTTCACACAGCTACAAGAAAAAACTTCACAATCTGTAGGGAAACACAAAAGATCCCGAATAGCCAAAGCAATCTTGAGAAAGAAGAATGGAGCTGGAGGAATCAACCTTCCTGACTTCAGAATATACAACAAAGCTACCATCATCAACAAAGTATGGGACTGGCACAAAAACAGAAAATACAGACCAACGGAACATAGAAAGCCCAGAGATAAACCCATGCACCTATGGGCACCTTAGCTTTGGCAAAGGAGGCAAGAATATACAATGGAGAAAAGATAGTCTCTTCAATAAGTGGTGCTAGGAAAACTGGACAGTTACATGTAAAAGAATGGAATTAGAACACTTCCTAACACCAACACAAAGATAAACTCAAAATGGATTAAATAGCTAAATCTAAGACCAGAAACTATAAAAATTTGAAGGAAAACATAGGCAGAACACCCTCTGACATAAATCATAGCAAGATTCTCTATGACCCACCTCCTAGAGTAATGGAAATAAAAACAAAAATAAACAAATGGGACTTAGTTAAACTTAAAAGCTTTTGCACAGCAAAGGAAACCATAAACAAGATTAAAAGACAACCCTCAGAATGGGAGAGTGAAGTGAAGTCGATCAGTCTTGTCTGACTCTCTGCGACCCTGTGGACACTACCCTACCAGACTTCTCTGTCCACGGGATTCTCCAGGCAAGAATACTGGAGTGGGTTACCATTTCCTTCTCCAGGGGATCTTCCCAACCCAGGGATCGAACCCGGGTCTCCTGCATTGGAAGCAGATGCTTTAACCTCTGAGCCACCAAATGAAGCAACTGACAAGAGATTAAACTCCAAAATATACAAGCAGCTCAACATCAGAAAAGCAAACAACCCAATTAAAAAATGTTCAGAAGACCTAAACACACATTTCTCCAGAGGACATACAAATGGCTAATAAGCACATGAAAAAATGCTCAACATCTCTGATTATTAGAGAAATGCAAGTCAAAACTACAATGAGTTATCACCTCACACCAGTCAGAATGGCCATCATCAAAAAATCTACAAACAATAAATGGTGGAGAGAGTGCACTGCTGTAATGTGAATTAATACAGCCACTAAGGAGAACGGAATGGCGATTTCTTGAAAAACTAGGAATAAAACTATCATATGACCAAGATAATCACGATGGTGTGATCACTCACCTAGAGCCAGACATCCTGGAATGTGAAATCAAGTGGGCCTTAGGAAGCATCACTACAAGCAAGGCTAGTGGAGTTGATGGAATTCCAGTTGAGCTGTTTCAAATCCTGAAAGACGATGCTGTGAAAGTGCTGCACTCAATATGCCAGCAAATTTGGAAAACTCAGCAGTGGCCACAGGACTGGAAAAGGTCAGTTTTCATTCCAATCCCAAAGAAAGGCAATGCTAAAGAATGTTCAAACTACTGCACAACTGTACTCAACTCACACGCTAGTAAAGTAATACTTAAAATTCTCCAAGCCAGGCTTCAGCAGTACATGAGCCGTGAACTACCAGATGTTCAAGCTGGATTTAGAAAAGGCAGAGGAACCAGAGATCAAATTGCCACCATCCGCTGGATCATGGAAAAAGCAAGAGTTCCAGGAAAACATCTATTTCTGCTTTATTGACTATGCCAAAGCCTTTGACTGTGTGGATCACAATAAACTGTGGACAATTCTGAAAGAGTTGGGTATACCAGACTACCTGACCTACCTTGAGAAACCTGTATGCAGGTCAGGAAGCAACAGTTAGAACTGGAAATGGAATAACAGACTGGTTCCAAACAGGAAAAGGAGTACATCAAGGCTGTATAGTGTCACCCTGCTTATTTAACTTCTATGCAGAGTACATCATGAGAAACGCTGGGCTGGAAGAAGCACAAGCTGGAATCAAGATTGCTGGGAGAAATATCAATAACCTCAGATATGCAGATGACACCACCCTTATGGCAGAAAGTGAAGAAGAACTAAAGAGCCTCTTGATGAAAGTGAAAGAGGAGAATGAAAAGTTGGCTTAAAGCTCAACATTCAGGAAACAAAGATCATGGCATCCGGTCCCATCACTTCATGGCAAATAGTTGGGGAAACAGTGGAAACAGTGGCTGACTTTATTTTTCTGGGCTCCAAAATCACTGCAGATGGTGATTGCAGCCATGAAATTAAAAGACGCTTACTCCTTGGAAGGAAAGTTATGACCAACCTAGACAGCATATTGAAAAGCGGAGACATTACTTTGTCAACAAAGGTCTGTCTACTCAAGGCTATGGTTTTTCAGTGGTCATGTATGGATGTGAGAGTTGGACTGTGAAGAAGGCTGAGCGCCGAAGAATTGATGCTTTTGAACTGTGCTGTTGGAGAAGACTCTTGAGAGTCCCTTGGACTGCAAGGAGATCCAACCAGTCCATCCAAAAGGAGATCAGTCCTGGGTGTTCATTGGAAGGACTGATGTTGAAGCTGAAACTCCAATACTTCGGCCACCTGATTCGAAGAGCTGACTCATTGGAAAAGACTCTGATGCTGGGAAAGATTGAGGGCAGGAGGAGAAGGAGACGACAGAGGATGAGATGGTTGGATGGCATCAACTCCATGGACATGGGTTTGGGTGGACTCCGGGAGTTGGTGATGGACAGGGAGGCCTGGTGTGCTGCAATTCATGGGGTCGGAAAGAGTCGGACACGACTGTGCTATTGAACTGAACTGAACTAAAACAGAGGTTCAAAGAAGTTGCCATTTGTATGGATCTCACTTAAGATGTGAATTTAAGATCTGAAGCCAGAACTATTTTAACCCAAAATCCATGTTCTTTCATTCTACACTGCCCGTCTTCCAGGAATACCTTCACCTCTCCAACTTATCCACCTGGCAAACTCATTTTTAAGTTTCATCCCAAACCCAACTGCTCTGGATCCTTCCTTCCTTGTTCCACTGTACCTTGTTATTTATAATGAGGTTATTTAACTTTCTAAACTGTTTTTATTGACATGTCTGTTTCCCTCAGTCTCAAGGTGCCTAAGAACAGGGCCTTGTGAAGGTATGCTCTGTGTCCAGGAGAGATCATCAGGTATGCGGTAAAACAGTAAACATCAACAAACACAGTATTATGAAGCGGGTCTTAAGTTTCTCCACCTGTAGATGATGGACAGGTCTGAGGACAAGAAGTCTACTGCTTGACATTTCCACAACTCAACTCATGATATCCCCTCAAAATTGCTGTCAGTCATACTTAATTTGTTTCAGATCTTCAAATGTGCCTGCGATGCTTCCTCTCACCTTCCAGCTTTTATGTATGCTGCTTCCTCTGCCAGAAACACTATCCCTCCTCATGTGACCTATTCCTATGAGTTATTCTTACAGGCAAACTTTCCTGCCTCCCTTAGACAGGTTGAAGTCTAGAAGCTTAGCTGTATCCCCATGGCACAAGTTTCCTCTACCTCTCACAGCACTCATCACAGAATTGAAATGACCTGTTTTCTGTCTCCCCACCAGAAGGCAAGCTCTAGGGAGTCAAAGACCACATCCTACTCCCAAAATAATACCTTGCACTTACGACTACTCAATAAAACGTGTTTAGTTGGGTTTACCTACCTAAAACTGATAGAAACAATGATATCTTCAAATACCTTATCAAACAAGGTATCTTCAGAAAATTACTTCAACCCAGCTTTAGAAACAGGAAAATTCAGGCACAAGAGAACACCCTATTTTAGAGTTAAATATTCAGTAGTATCAATATAAATAAATGGGATGACATGTGAAGGGAAAAAAAAACCATGTTGAGGGTACTACCACCTACTGGTGATATAGCACTACTGCACAAATGTATCAGACAAACCGTCAAAGTTAATAGCAAATTCAATAGAACATATTCGTCTTTAAGAACACCGTACTGATTCTAATTGAGACCGAGGAAAACTGCATATTATAGTCTATAGGAAAAACAGCATTTAAATAAAACTGCATACATCTGTTCATAATGAAATTTTCGGGATAAAATGATTTTTGCAAACATAAGCAAATATACTTCGCTATGATAAAACAAATACATCACAAAAGAGGCCAGTTTGGCGAAGATGCTTGCCAAATTTATGCTGAATTAAGCCTCAGAAACGGAAAGGATCCGGATGACTATTAGCCCATTACGCCTCAAAAGTTGACAGAACAATCAGTCATTGACATCTACAATAATAGTAGAGAGATCAAGCGGGAGGCTCCACGGCGAAGTGGATGCTCTGAAATACCATGCTTAGTTTTCTGATACAGGAGGAAATAGAAGAGAACGTATTCTCTGTTTGAACGTCTGTCCAGTTGGTAAACAGACGAGTTCTGTCACTCCACACTACCTTCCCATGACTGCTTCGTGTATGATTATTCTACCGTATGTCTCCCCACTCGACTGGAAGCTCCCGGATGATAAGGGTTGGCTCTGGCCCAACAGCGAGCGGTCCGGGCCCCGCACTCCGAGGGCGCCGGGCACGCTCTACGGTCTTCGGCGAAGATAACCGGTCTCTGGCGGCGCTCGGCGGACGACGCGCGGAGGCCAAGGCCATGCTGCCCTCCCCACGGCTCCCGTCCCAAGCCCGAGACCTTCGACAGAGGGCTCTCGCCTTGGGCCGCGGAGGCGGCTTCAGAGGCGAAAACCGCCCCGCGGCGGGAGGTCTTCGTTTTAATTTTCATTGGGGGACAGCAGGCGGGAGGGAGGGAGGAAGACACCGCCGACCGAAGGGGCGCAGCAGGCCAGGCAACGAGAACCGGAAGCGCGCCCCGCCGGGGGAGAGCGGGCAGCCCCTCCCCCTTCCGCCAAGCGCCCTCCGCACCCCTCCCCCACCGCGGCCGCCCCGCGCGACCCCCACCAGACGCGCGAGCCGCCTCGGCGTCCCCGCGGGGGCCGCGTCCCCGCGCCCTCCTCTTGCCCGGGGACACGGGAGCACGTCCCCACCCGCCTCCCCCGCCCCCTGCTTACCTGTGGCTGCTGCCTTGCCGCTGTCCGGGGCGGGGAACTTCCACTCCCCCCTCCCAGGTGGATCCGAATTCACTACCCACTTCCCCACCCCCTCACGCGGCGGGGGACGTGCCTCTTTCTTAGGGGTCAGGCGGGGCGGGGAGAATCAGTGTCACTTAACAGCCAACTGTCCTAAGCTACCGTTTCCTCGGCAGTCGGGGCCGCCACTGGCGGCATGATCTACACCAGGCCGGGGGCGGGGGAGTGAAGGGGGGCAAAACTGAGTAACAGAGCGTGGGGGGTGAGGTTAGGGAGGTTCTTCCTTGAGGGCGCCGTCCTACGTCACCGCGTTGCGCACATGACGCGCCGCCATCTTGTGCCGGGGTATCCCGGGATGGCGAGTTCGCGTCGCAAAGGTGTTATTCTGGCGAGAGTTGGGCGTGGCGTTACCTGAAGTTCCTTTTAGCTTCAGGAGCTGTCTTCACTGCTCCCAGAAGTCTGTTTTCAGAGGCCAGCACCCGCTCGGGGGCTCAAGAGAGGCCGCTCGGCCTGAGGCAGTTTTCTTCGGTTCGTGGTGTCAGTCTCAGCTCGGCTCCTACTTGGTGCGGCCCAGAGCTGTCGTCCGGGCTTTGACCCACGCCTGACCTGCCGCCTGTTGTAGACAGAGTGACTTGAAGCCTGAAGGCTTGTCCTCAGTTTTTCTTACCACTCAGACTAATGTTAATCCCATAAAACTGCGTTGAGTTGTATCTTTAATCACACATGAAAGGATTAAAAGCCACACCCACAAGGTGTCGCCAGGGTGTGTGAGTGTGTCACGGTGAAGCACAGATTTAGCCCAACTTAAACTAGAGAAAAGTTATAGTACAATCAAGTGTTGTAAAATAAAATCACACCGGGAATTTCCTGGGTGCAATGGTTAGGATTACGCGCTTCCACTGCAGGGGAAGCAGGGCTCCATCTCTGGTCTGGGATCTTAAGATCTCGCGAGCCGCACAACCCGGCCAAAAAAATAATAATACAATGAAACCGTCGTTCTGATACATTACAAAAAGCTTTTTAAACTTTTTTTAATGAGTGTCTACTTTTCTGGAGAAGGGATGGTGTATTATTCTGATACATCTGAATCTGTTTATCCATTTCTTTGCAAATGTTCTTTGCTGACTTTCTGGAGATAATAAATGATAGACATTTTAATTTGCTCTTGACAAAAAGTTCCATAATTTTTCTAAAATTTTCCTAGCTTTGAGATCTCCACGTAGGCAACTTGACTGAGTCCATAGGGCCCTTCCCCGTTTGACCTTTAGGGCCGGATAATGTGATTTAATTATTACATTAAATTAGGGCCGGATAATGTGCTTTAAAGCTCAAGAGTTACTCTATGCCATACTGTGCCAGACTCTCCTAAAAACTCACTAATGTTCATCCATTGTCGTTCATTCAGGAAAACACTGACTACCTATTAAAACCTACAATAGTTAACTGCCCGAGGTTTATTTGTTTTTGGCAGAGCCCTGTGGCTTGTGGGATCTTAGTTCTCCCAACCAGGGAACCCAAATCTCCTGCATTGGAAACACAAGGTCTTAACCACTGAACCACCAGGGAAGTCCCCAATTGCCCTTACTTTAGCTTTTCGATTAAGTAAATTATCCAGCCTAAATGTGTCTTATCAAAATTGGGGAAAGTGTAATACTCATCTTATGTCCCAACGTTACTTAAAGAATCAAAATGTCATATATCATAGGAAAGCATAGTCCTATAAAAGTAAAGAGTGGAGAAGAGGTTCTCAGACATCAACCTTTCATGATTAACAAAGCCTAGCAATAGTCATTCTAGAATCCAGAATATTAATGACTGAAAGGCTGGTTCTACATTGATTATTCTTTTCTTGCTGGGTAGTTTCCTCCTTGGAAGACAGGATGCTTAACAAATATTGATCTGGGCAAGAGAGATTGCCTGCGGGGGCGGGGGGAGGGGGACTGGAAAATGTCAACCATTGAAAGACCTGAGGGCTCAGCAGGTAAAGAATCCACCTGTAATTCAGGAGACACAGGAGATGTGGGTTCAATCCCTGGGTCAGGGAGTTCTCCTGGAGGAGGAAATGGTAACCCACTCTAGTATCCTTATCTAAAAAATCCCATGGACAGAGGAGTCAAAGAGTCAGACATGACTAAGCACATGAAACTAAATTTTACTGAAACCTTCAAAATGTGCACAGACTCCTTCTTTAGTCCCCTTTCCACCTATAAAGCATTTAAGTCTAAATCAAATTTTATGCTGTGCAACACTGCCACTCACAAGTATTTAATATTTCTACCAGCCTGTTTCTTTCTCATGGAAGTTTCCCAAGCTGTACCAGCTGCTTTTCTGCAATTCAAGGAATAACTGAAGATGAAGGGGGGAAAAAAGGCTTGTTTATGATGCACATAGTTCTATCCCAATAGTAAGAATTTTATAAACCAGAAGGACAGGTCTTTGACTTCAGAAGTGAAGAGGTAGAGTAAAACAAAGAAATTTAACTTTCAAAGGTAACTGTTTTAAAGCAAACTGGTCAAACCAGTGGTGGCACCTCACAGGCTCTCCTGGACCACTGTTTTCTAGCTAGGAGAGAGGGGACATTATAATGAAATAGGTTAAACACCACTACCTATGTCATGGGGCTTTGTGGATTGAATGCGTTTAACACAATAAAGATAGACCCAGTACCTGAGATAGACTTAAGAACTCAATAAATGTTGGATATTAGTATGAAAGATACTGCAATATAACTACCAGAAACTTAGCTGCTAAAAACATTAATTGGTTGCACATTCCGGGAAGCCTCATGGGTTAACGAAAGGATGGAGCTGAAGAAGAGGACTTGAGAGCTGTGAAACAGTATCTGGAAAAGTCACCTCTCAAAAGGAAGAAATTATTTAAAACTAGTAAATGTAGGCTTTGTGGTTTAATAATAGGCTTGTTTCTCTTATTTGTTTTGTCCTAAACTCACGGGAAAACCTAACCAAGTATAGGTTCTAAATGCCTGCAGTAATTATACGAATTACAGTTGTACTTGTTTCAACTAACACTCTTAAAACAGGGTTGTCACAGATAACTTAGCTCTGAAACTTTCCTACTTCATGTTAATATGCTTGAACTCGCAGAACTGTGACGCCCTTGGAGTAGTGGTGTCCATCCATTCCTCCTCCTTTTTACTGAAACTTGTCAGTCATCCATATCTTACCAACAGTGGGCACCTGATCCAAGCTGGGCCATCAGTCTCCCCTATGGAAATTTATCTTTGCACAAAAGTCTCTCTCCAGGTCAATGAACCTAAAGCTTAGGAGCTTTGTAATGAGTCCCTTCCATCTGCAAACAGCCAATGAGCCAAGAGCTACCCAGTGGCTTTCTAGGTCCCAGTTCTAGAACCTGCTGCTTGCCTCAGCCCTTAGGTACCAGGAGCCTCTCCTTTGTCCTTGTAATGAACACAACTTTTCTATTTAAAGTAGCTTACTTCGGTTGCTATTATTTCTAGACTACATGTAACAAATACACCTAGACATAGGAGAAACTGTTTCCTGTGACCTCCCTTTCTCTGTACCTCACCACTAGTGCGGTATCATTATCTCTTGCATTGTCAATTGCAGTAGCCTCCTAGCTTGTTCCAAGTAAAATCCTACAATGAACAAATACTGGTTACTGTTAGTTGGAGTTTATAAGTAATCAAATTATTTACCTTCAAGATTATGATTAGAGGGTGGCAGCAAGACAACTTACAACAGCTTCCTGAAGGAACCTTCATGTTGGTCAGAGCAGCCTGCAAGTAACATGCACCTTTGTAAGCCCACGGGTAGTGATGCTGAGTAAGGCTCTGATGCTAGGAGAGTCAATCCTTTTTTTTTAAATTTGGGTTAATTTTGGCTGCACCGGGTCTTTGTTGTGGCACGCGGGCTTTCTCTAGATGTGGCATGGGTGGGTTTCTCATGGCAGTGCACAGGCTTAGTTGCCCTGTGGCATGTGGGATCTTAGATCATAGTGGGATCTTAGACCAGGGATTGAACCCATGTCCCCTGCACTGGGAGGCAGATTCTTAATCACTGGACCACCAGGCAAGTCCCAGAAGTATCCAGAAAAATTAAGTTTATTAACATAAGATCAAGTCACTAGCCCTTGTAGGCTGGAAGAAGCCCAGTGTGGTTGACTTACAGCAGCCAATTAGTATCCTAGATAAATAGTGCCACCTTGGAAGCTTTGTGTTGGTCTTGGTCAGTATTTACTTGAAGATTCAGAGACAGCAGCAGCTAAATCAGCCTTGGTTAAGTGGGAGTCCATGATACTGGGCCTTTTCATACCCTACATCTTTGCCAATGTACCTATTCAATTCACATGCTTATTGTGCTAATGCTGAGATGGTCAGTATGTGGCTAACGTCAACCAGCCATGTCATTCTGTCTATTTGGATGTTAAGTGTCTCTGCCAAAGTGAATTCTTTTTCATGGGCGCTGACATATAAAGCAAAGATCATACTCTGTCTTCGCTCCTCTATATCCATCTATATACTTCTGCCCCAGATCTTGCTGCAGCCAATCAGCTAGTCTTTTTAACACACTGACCAACTGGCCAGGCCATTTGCCACTGCCCATGAATTCATATATATTCTCATTTTGAACCACTTCTTCCACACAAGATGGATGGATGATCACGTTAATATCTGCCCATTAAGATTTCCCTTGCAACTGCCTTTCAAAGTTACACCTCAGAATGGCCGTAACTGACTCATAAGCCAAATGGGGTTTTCCCACTTGCTTCAGCAGGAGCCACCCCTGTGCTCCACTATGGCCATAGATACGAGCTGAGTGAAGAACGCTGGTGTAACTGCAGTAGGTAACAGGAGCTTCTGGGTTACCTCTGCACTCATTTTGCTTGTGTCCTCTGATTCTGCTTAAGCTTGATCCCGGGTGTAATCTTTCTGTCTTATGATGTCTTGGTGTTAGGCTCATCTGACTTTATGACTTGGTACACTTAACAGAATCCAGTCAGTGGTGGACAGTTCCAGATGCATAGTCAGTCAGTGTCTCCTGGTCATGTTTTCCGTGTCTGTCATGGCCCAGCAGCATACCAGAAGCTGTTTTCAAAAGGCTTAAAATTCTCTGCTACAGCTGGTATATCCTTGCTCAAGATATTCAATAGCTTGCATTTGATTCTCCCACTGGGTCTTGCCATAAACATCCCACTGCTTCTTTTCCCACAACTGTCACCACCACCACCAAGGGATCTGCAAGATCATATGATTCCAAACCTTAAAGCTGTCACCTGGTTATTGTCCAGAGCATTACTAGGCATGAAATGTGCTGTCTGCAGAACCCGAAGAGGCTTACCAAGGATTGTCTTCCTTTCAGAAAGGGATGCAAGATGCAGTGATTTGTTTTTTCCATCTAAGGGGATTATGTCAGCATGCCCCTGATCACTAGAACTCTGAATCTTCATAGAGTTTATTTCTCATCTTTTGGATTGCATACAGCTTACCAAGACCTTCAGGGATAACCACTTCTTGTTCTGTCTGATCAGAGTGATGTCACATAATATAATTCTGGGGCAAAACTATAAATGTATGTTCCTGTCCATTCTATGTGAACTACTTCTGATTCTTTAACAATTGAGATATAATTAACATATTAGTTTTTAGATGTACAATGTAGTAATTCAACTTATGTATATATTGCAAAATGATCACCACAGTAAGTCTAGTTAATATCCATCACATTTAGTTACAAAATATTTTCCTTGAGAACTAATTGATTCTCTTTCTTGACTGGAATACAAAAAGACACACTTGTCAAATCAATGGCTACATACTATGTACTGAGACCATATTAATCTGATCTAACAAAGATATAACAACTATAATTGGGTCTACTATTCAGTTGAGCTTGCAGTAATGTACCGCCATCCTCCAGGATCCATGAATTTCTGCAGGAAGCAAACTGGTGAATTAAAGAGAGGTTAAACAAGGACCACTACCTCTGGTGACATCTCCACCATTTCCTCATAAGATGCAATGTTAATAGTGTTACTAACTTATTAACTTGGCTAAATTGGAAGCCATTTCACTTTCCCATTTCTGAAGTTTCAGTTCTATTCCACTGACTTGAGAGGTCTATCCTGCCAGTATCACACTCTTTATTATAGCTTTGTAGTAGGTTTTGAAATATGGGCATGTAAGTACTCCAACTTTATTATTATTTTTCAAGATTGTTTTGACTACTGAGCCTTTGTTTTTCTAGATGAATTTTAGGATTAGTCCATTCATTTTTGCAGAAATAGTGAGCTAGGATTTTGATACTATGTTGAATCTGTAGATCAATTTGCAGGATATTGCTATCCTACCAATATTAAATCTTCCAATCCATGAACATGGGACCACTTTCCATGTGTATAGGTCTTCTTTAGTTTCTATCAACAATTTTGTAGTTTTTACTATACAACTTTACACTTTGATTAGAATTATTTATTCTTTTTGATGCTATTTTAAATAGAACTGGTTTTTAAATTTCATTTTTGGGAATGTTCATGGCTAATTAATTAAAAAAATAATTTTTTTGTTGATCTTGCATTCTGCAACCGTTTTGAACTTGTTTAGTAGTTTGCATGTGTGTACTCTTCAGAACTGCACATACACAAGTCATTTCATCTGAGACTAGAGATAGCCTTAATTTTTCCTGCTCAATCTGGATAACACATTTTTCTTGCCTAACTGCCTTTTATTCAATGTTGAATTGAAGTGGTGAGAACAGACTTTCTTGTCTAGTTCCCAACCTCAGGGAGAAGTCATCCAGTTTTTCACTATTAAGTGTGATATTAGCAGTCAATTTTTTTCATAGATGGTCTTTATCAGATTGAGCTTTCACCGTCATGTTTGAAAGATCTGACAAGGCACAGAACTGACACCTTTTTTCTCTTCCAGCACTCTATCGTTCTGTGTTCTCCTTGTTTCCATTAAATGAGAAGTTGGCTGTTATCATTGTTCTCCTGTATGTAATGTGTCACTTTCCCTTGGCTACTTTAGGACTTTTGCTTTATTGAAGTTTAACAGTTTTCCCTTGATCATGCCTAAGGGCATGATCTATATGTCACCCTTGGTTCCTGGAATTTCCTCAGTCTGTAAATTTATGTCTTTCCAAATTTAGTGAGCTTCTGTCTCTATGTCTGCACGTATTTTTTGTGCGTCCCAGTCTCTTTCCTGCCTGGAACGCCAAAGGACTCTAAAGCTTTCTCTCTTACTTTTTTCTTCCATCTTTTTTTCTCTTTGTTCTTCAGATTGATAATCTATTAATCAATCTTCAAGGTCACTTTTGTTTATTATACCAGCTTCAATATGTTGTTAAGGTCATTAAGTTCCCAAATTTTTCAATACTGTACTTTTCAGTTCTACAATTTCCATTTTTTTATATAGTTTCTATTTCTCTGCTAGAGTTCCTGTTTATTCATTGTGCGTATATAAACATATAATGTTTGTATATATATTATTTATATATATACATAAACAATGGCTGATTTAATGCTATTGACTACTAATTGCAACATCTCAGTAGAGTGAACTTGCAGTCGGTATCTATTGACTGATTTTCTTTTTCCTTAAGTATGAGTCATATTTTTGTTTCTTCAGATTTCTAGTAGTTTTATCATTGGGCTGGATTATATTCATTTACAGAGTGATTTTTATTCCAGAAGGCAGCTGATTTGAGAGGGCTTAATTTCTAGTCTCTTTCTTCTTCAGTCATGGACAATGGCTATAATTTCTGCTCAACTCTTTCAGCTTTTAGCTGATGCTTTGTTTCACCAGGACCTCTGGATTTTTCTCCACATAATTTTGTTTAGCCATTAATCAAAGATTTTGACAGATTCTATATGCAGGTTTGGAGACATATCTTCTGGGGCTCTCTTGCTTCATAGATTTTTCATCTACCTTCTCTCTGGCTGCTCTGCCAACCTGGAACTGTCCTTTTACACCATAAGCCAATAGACTGTGGCTCTTTACTACTTAAGCTATTTGGAGTTGTCGGGATGTCCTCAAACAAAAAGTCACAAACACACAAACATCACCTATTGCACTTCATTTTTCTTTTTTCCTTTTTCAAAAGTAGTTATTTCTATTTTGGGGAGGGTTAATCTAACCATGGTAATTCCACCATTATCAGACTCATAATGCTGATTTTTATGTTCATCTTGTATTCAGCAATCTTGCTAAATTCCTATTTGTTTAAATTTGTATTAATACATTTTTGGGACTTCTCTGGTGTTTCAGTGGCTAAGACTCTGTGCTCCCAATGCAGGCGGCCTGGATTCAATCCCTGGTTGGGGAACTAGATCCCACATGCTGTATTTAAGACCCGTTACAGCCAAATAAATATTTTTTAAAATTTGTACATTCTCTTGTATTTTCTATATAGACAATTATATTGTCTACAAATATTTATGTTTTTCTTCCTTTGTATCCAGTTAGCATAGCTCATTTCTTTTCCCCTAATTATGCTAGCTATAAACTCAAGTACAATGCTGAATAAAAACGATTGATAGTAAGTATCCTCATCATAGTCTTGACCTTCATGGTAGTGCTTCTGAAGCATCACCATTAAATATATTTTACTGTAGGTTTGTAATATATGATCTGTTAAAGAAATCTTTAATTTCTCTTTCTGCTATTTCATTGCTGGTGTATAGAAAGGCAACAGATTTCTGTGCATTCATTTTGTATCTTGCAGTGTTACCAAATTCATTGATGAGGTCCAGTAGTATTCTGGTAGCATCTTTGGGATTTTCTATGTATAATATCACGTCATCTGCAAACAGGGAACAATCCATTTACCATAGCATCAAAAACAATAAAATACCTAAGAATAAATCTAAGGCGGCAAACAGCTTCCTTGGCAACTCAATGGTAAAGAATCCGCCTGCAATTCAGGAGACGCAGGTTCGAACCCTGGATTGGGAAGATCCCCTGGAGAAGGAAATGGTAATCCACTCCAGTATTCTTGCCTGGGAAATCCCGTGGACAGAAGAGCCTGACAGGCTCCCAGAAGGATCCCAAAGAGCCATACACGACTTAGTGACTAAGCAACAACAAGTGAGGCCAAAGTCCAACACTCTGAAACCGGTAAGACACTGTAGAAAGAAGCTGAAGCTGACACAGATGGAAACATAGACCATGTTCTTGGATTGGAGGAGTTAATACTGGTAAAATGACCATATTACCCAAGGCAATCTACAGATTCAATGCAGTACCCATCCAATTCCAATGGCATCTTCCACAGAACTTTGGCACTGTTGAGCACTCCCTCCCCTTTGAAACTCTTCCTACAATTTCCATTCCTAATCTCCTTCCTAGTTTTGACCCTCTCTCTCCAGCAATTCCTTCTCCCTTTTGTAGGTTCTTCTTCATCCAGCCTTTAAGGGCTCATGCTCTCTGTGGCTCCGTTATTAGGTCTGTCTCACTCTACACGATCTTTCTTGGCACCATCACCCACTTCCATGACTCCAATTACCACTTTTAAAAGAACGTCTCCCAGTACCTAGCTCTGGGCCAGAGCTGTCCTGATGTTTCTCTCCCTCTCGCATCAGATGTGATCACAGTGACTTCTGTCTAGTGAGTTAGGCACTCAATAAATGTGTGTTAAATTTAAAAAGTTCTCAGCTGCCTGAATAACTTGAACTATAACTCAAAGACCAGTTTCAGTGTTGGAGAATATGCACAATTTGATAAAAACTCCTATCAAGTTTCTTGAAACCAGGAAATGGTAGCACAAATATCACCTTGGAAAAGTATCACCTTGGAAAAGCTGCAACCCAAGACTTCCCTCGTGGTTCAATGGTTAAGAATCTGCATGTCAATGCAGCAGGCATGGGTTTGATCCCTGGTCTGGGAAGATTCCACATGCCACAGGGCAACTAAGCCCATGTGCCACAAGTACGGAGCCCATGTGCCTACAGCCCGTGTTCTGCAGCAAGAGAAGCCCACACTCCACACTGAAGAGCAGCCTCCACTTGCCACAGCTAGAGTAAGAATGCTCACAGCAACGAAGACCCAGCACAGCCAAAAATAAATGAAATCTTTTAAAAAATGAAAAGCTGAAACCCACATCAATTACAGATTTTTAAAAAATTAACATGTATGCTCAAAAGCCTAAAACTACCAAATACCACATGGGTAGGAGGAAAACTAAGCTATAATTGTTCCAGACAAAAGGCTTATTCATTTTCAAAATGACTCTCTACTGCTCCTCAATCTGGCCTCCTTTTATAGAACTGATTTGCTATAACTCTGGATCTCTGTGTTCATTTTCCTAAGACCGCTCCAGCCATCTTTGGGTCTTATTATCCAAGTTAAAATAAAATTTTATTAATTCCAATTTATCAGCTCTCCCAACATGTGAAGCATTAAACACAATCAGGCATCAATATTTATTAACACAAGACAAAGGAAACACATTCAATGAGTTAATAGAACACTGTCCAGCCAGATGTTAAATTTAAAAATGTATATCTAGTCTAATTTCAAATAAATAAAAAAAAAACTTTATACATAATTACACAGTACTATAATTTGAATCTGACACTGGTAAATATCTTGACAAAAAATAAACAAAACAGCATTTAGGACTAAAAAATTATTCTTATATCTTTACACTCTCTTCCTCTGGACAAATAACATGGCCCATCTACATATACCTAAACCAGAAATGTGTGAATGATAAAGAAAAGGCCTATTGGGTATCTGGAGTGCTGCGGCTTGCTCCAAATACTCTCACATGAAAGCAGACAACAAAAAACAGCTCTAAGGCATAGACCATGTTGGAGTTGGAGGGTGAGGTGATAACTCCTCATTGCTTTAGTCCTGGATATTCAAGGAAAGTAATTTATTTGGCCAAGATATTGAGCACCATGCCTGGGGCAGAGACCTTAACAACAACAACAACAACAAACCTAAGGCCTCGGGCCCTCTGTTAATTCAACAAAAGCATTAAGCAAGCGTTGCCCAGGGACTAACATTAAGGAGATGCTCAAATGACCAATAGACAGGTGGTCCCTCCACAGCCTGAGGCAGCACAACTGTATCAGGAGGACCTGATACAGGGCAGACAGAGGAGGAAGGAAAAGTGGCCTCACTGATGCCTGTGAGCATGCTGGCCATCCCCAGGGTCTCATGCAGGAGATGGTATTTGTCCTGAGGCAGCCCCTCCTGATCTTCCCTCCTTACTTTGGCTGAGAGGCAGAGAGGTTCAGAAACTTTCAGATGAATAGGTTCTCTCTTATTTGGAATGAGGGTCTGCTATTCATTTAGGTCCTCCCTCCCCCTGACCCAAGTATGAAAAGCTAGACAGAATGTGCCCCCAAGTTCTGGCAGGGCTGTTTCTATCAATAATGGCCTTTGGGGTCTGTCTTAATTGCCAGTTCTACCATAAAGGTTCTGCTTTAACATGGAAAGACTAAGAGCATTGTGTCATCAAGAGTTTTCTTACCAAGTCTGCAACAGACTAGGCACTGGATCTGCAGATGATCCCGCAAACACATCTAAATTAACGACTAGACTCTCTTCCCCTTCCAGAGGAAACTTTTCCCCAAAGACACATCTAGCATCTTAGCTTTCTTTCCTCCACCAGCTTATCCTGGCTTTGGGGGATAGGCAAAAGATAAAGCAGCCACAGGGCGGAAAGCAAAAAGATAACAATAAATCAGAGGCCTGAGGAACTACCAAACTAGATAATCAGCCCCTAAATAACCGGGAATTGGGCATGAGATTAACGGAATATTTCATTTGAAGGAATGAGTATAGATCCGCACTGTCCAGTATGGTAGCCAATACCCACTCGTGGCTACTGAGGACTTGAAATACGGCTAGTCTCAAATTGAGATGTGTTTTAATACACACTAGATTTCAAAGATATAATATGAAAAAAAATAAAACCTCTCATTAATAAATTTTTATATTGATCCCACATTGAAATGATAGTACTTCTGATATATTGTGCTAATAATAAAATCAATTTCACCTGTTTCTTTTTACTTTTTAAAATGCAGTTACTAGAAATTTTTAAATGACAGACATGGCTCACATTTCATTTCTAGCAGACACCCTACCTTGTGCAGTAAGAATTCTGAAAGCAGCCTATAGGACAGACTCCTGTCTTTTATATCTTTTTCTTAGAACTTGTGGATCACGGAGATAGGAGATCCTCAGGATCCCTTGCTTTGATTAGTGACTCATTAAAAATTCTTTTTAAGAAAGTTACTTTCCAAATAAGCAGGCTGTTTTCTCTGCAGACCAAACCATTGCTAGTCACTGGGACGTCTAACCCCAGTACAAGTGCTTTTTTCCTGTACATCCTAGAACCTTTCCCATCGTGTAGAATGGAACATCATCCAAAATGCTGAAAAGAGATCTGGAACTGGAAAATGTCAAGGTCTTGCCTCTGTGGAGAATGAGTTTGGAGGAAAAGAGGATTATGTAAAAGGAAGTCAATAAAGTGGCTCTGAGTCATGAGCCTGTGTAAGGGCAGCCCCCAGGAGTGCTGCCGTGGCAAAGGGTCTGGTCTTTCCATTATAAACCTTATCTTCAGGGTAATTACAAGTCTTAAAAATTGTTTAAAAACATATTTAGTTTACATGATGTTACAGTGGGGTAAATAATATGTATTATTAAAATAGTCTAAATAAATATTTACACAATAGATCAGAGTGGGTCAAAGAGAACCATTCTGATTTAACAAGTTAACTCTGTTCACTTTGAGTTTTTTTTTTAATTTTTAAAAATATTTCTGTAAGAAAAAAAATAATAAAATTCAACTATATTCAAATACATGAAGTATCAGACCAAAGAAAGGAAACCGAGCCAGAGGCCACACTCAGTCCCAGGCTCTATCTGCTCGGCCTGGGCTCCACAGTTATTTCAAAAGGGTTTCTTGCATACATTAGACTTCCCCTATTTCAGCATAAGCCTGGCTGTTTTGGCAACCCAAATTGGTCAGTTCTGAGACATGGAGTTATGAGGCCTTAACGCCTTCGCGTGACTGTCGATCCCACTGCCTTCCCAGCCTATTGCTCTTGTTCGTGAATCCCTGCCCTCGTGAACTGGAAGCACAGAGGACGCTCTTCAGCTCTCAGAAAAGAGAAGCGATCCGTGTAACTGCAGACACAGTGCACAACGGGCCAGGAAAAGAGGAAATTCTAAACTCTTGTGTAGTCACTCTACATGTGACAGACTGTTTCAACACTGGGGGCAAGAGTGAGTTATCGTGGTTCCTTAGAACTGGGTGGGATCTAATGAATCTTAGCTTTTCCTAACGTTTTGATTTTTCAACTGAGATTTTTCAGTTTGTAGAAACAGGCTGAATTCTTAAAAGCTTAAGCTGATTCTGGGAATGCAAGCCTAAAAAACAAACATAGGCAGCTTCAGTTTATAAAATATACCAGCCAACAGAGACATAGTACAATGTGCAGCAAAACCTGCAAACAATTTGCACTTTTTAGTTCTCTATTCAATTACACTGCACCCAGAGAATACCGAGATTCTCTCTCAGAGCAGCAATGTTTCTACTTTAGTTGTTACAACTATACAAGCCAATTCTTACGTTTTTTAGCTGAATTATGTGTATTCCTATTTACATGTTTAAAACACTGGTCAAAATGTTTTAGAGTCAAGAATTATATATATAAAGTAATTCTCATATTCAGTGGGTTATCTGATTTGCTTATGGGTCAACTGAAAGTAAGCCGAGTAGTTCTGTGTTAAAACCCGCAGTGTCTAACTATGGCAAAATGGCAAAATACAGTACAGAGCGGGGGACTGCGTAACTCAAACTACCCCCTTCATGTGAATTAATCGAACTCCCTTACAAAATTCTAAAACAGCATTAGATAAAAATACAAGTATATACAACAGATGAAAAAAATGCAACATGCATGTAATTGCTTCGCTAACGTGCTGCTCACGCTATGTCAAAGCTCATGACTAACAGATTGTTAACATTTTTTCATCTGCCACCACAGACTTCCCCTCTCCTGCGTGTCTGTTGCGTGTCCTGTGGTGGCAGGATCCCACAGGATGAGATGAAGGACAGAATGTAGCCATCTCAGCTTATTTCACATCAGTCGTGGGTCTCTGGCTCCCATGGTTTTGCAGGATGGTCCCTGCAATCCCAGGAGGCTGGTTACATGTTGTAGGCCACATAGATGGGGTCCAGCTGGTCGGCGAGGAAGCTGTCCCGGAGGTGCATCCTCTGCTTCTCTCCTCTGGAGTTGATGGGGATGACGCCTGGGTCCACCACGACCACCACGCCCACGATGAGGTAATGCTCCTCCAGGACCACGTTTGTCACTAAAGGAACCAGATCCAGCGCCTCCTGTTCGGAGCCACACAGCTCCACGACCACCACGAGCAAGTTGGTCCACGTGAACACGGCACTGCAATTTCAGTGGCGCTCGGTTAACGCGGCATCTTTACAGTGTCTGCCCAAGACTCTCCCTCACTGCCCCAAGAACTGCCGTCTCACTTGGACCCAACTGGAAGGCTCTGAGCCACATGTGTAATGAATGGCCTTGCCCCTGTGATAACAACTGATTGGTTAAGCCATTTAAAATCTCTTGGCCGTCTGGAAGGGGGACTGAAAAGTTGTTAGCTGGTCGCCTGAGCTGAGGAATGTGGACCGGAAGGTGCTGGTGTAGTAGGTGTGCAGAGACATACTGGGAATGGCTTTTCAGGGAGGAGAGGAAGAATGGAGGGGGTGCCAACATGGCCCTAGAAAGCGAGGAGATGGTGGTCCCTGATGGCCTTTCTACCCGTTTCTACCTTTCTTGAGATTTCAGAGCTGTTTAGAGACTTCTAGGAGCCTCTGAGATAACCAACGAGGTGTTCTTTCTATGACCTCTCTTTTGCTTAAAAGTTGTTTTGAAGAGAATTCTTGATATTTGCAACAAAACAGCTTTGACTAAGATTGCTATCTGTAATCTAACACCAAACAGGAAAGGAGTCGGCTGGCCTCTGAGCTCAGCGCCCCACTCAAGTGTCTCTCCCGTCCTGCCATAAGGCACAAAGTCACTTTTCGTTCAGTGGGACTGCTGGGTTGGAAGGTATGAACTGACTTGTGTTGTGCAGTGTTGAGCTGCTTTAAAAATAGATTCCAATCATTAAGAAAAATGTACACGATATTTGGGTTGCATCAAAAGTCAAATGCTTAAAATTATGGGGTAACCATGGCACCCAACTTTTCTGCACTGTTCTTATACTTCCTTGTTCAGGTCTGAGGAGAGACTGACAAAAGCAACACAAAGAAGCATTTGGAAAGCACGAACAAACCACTAAAAGAACTGTGGCTACTTTGCATGAATTAAAAAAAAAAAAAAAAAACCAAAACCTGAGGAAGGACGCACCAACTAAAATATGAATAAAAAGAAACTGGGTGGATTCTGTATTGTCAAGAATCCAGGATGAAAGCCAACAGTTAAAAATTACAGAATTTCAATTGTAAGAAATTTTTAGTCAGCATGAGGTTGGCTGGTTCTTTGTCAGGGATAATGAAGGGGGAATTCCTGCCCAGACAGGGAACCTGGACCAGATAATGATGATAATCCTTGTCATCTGCTGACCAGTTGACAGAGCACGAAGCACACTCTCACTTGATCCTCCTGAGGAGGAAAGCAGCCACTGTGGCAGCACGGGGCCTTCCAGGTAGGTCCTTTGACCCAAAAGTCATGGTTCTTCCCATTAGCCCCACCAACTTTCTAGAGGTGGATGATCAGTTAGGTCGCCTCCAGTGGTAAGATCTGTCATTAAAAGGACTCGGCCCCAGAGTGGGTGCACAGAGCCCGTCTCCACAGCTCGTTCCCCTGGAGTTCCACATCTGTAGGTGTCTCTGGTACAGCTAAAGATCAACTTTAACTTACTGCAGCTGAGGAGAGACCTACTCTGTACAGAGGACTTACCATTCGGCAATGCTCCTATGGATCCGAGACACTGAGGTCTCAATGTCGATGGGGTGGTACCGCAGGCCTCGCAGCTCCAGGGTCTCGTCCAGAGCGCCCACCACGTATAAGGCATCATGACGCTCTGAGGGGGCGAGAAAGAGAAACTTAGTGTATCAGATGTATGGGTGTGATACGTCCCTGGAGTTAAGCGCCCAGTGTTCAGACTGCCGCCATCACCTGGTGCCACCGCCCACCAGCTGTATAACCTGGAGCGATTAACTTCAGTCTCTGATCCGGCTTCCCCTCCGTGAAACAGGGGTAATAAATGGCTGCTATGAGAATTAAACTCACGAAAAGGAGTTAGTATGATGCTTGGCTCATTGTAAGTGCTGAAGAGTACTTGCTGTTGTTCAGTTGCTAAGTCATATCTGACTCTTTGCAATCCCATAAACTGCAGCACGCCAGGCTTCCCTGTCCTTCACTATCTCCAGGAGTTAGCTCAAACTCCTGTCCATTGAATCAGTGATTCCATGCAACCATCTCATCATCTGTCGCCCCCTTCTCCTGCCTTCAATCTTTCCCAGCACCAGGGTCTTTTCCAGTGAGTCAGCTCTTCCCATCAGATAGCCCAAGTATTGTAGCTTCAGCATCAGTCCTTCCAATAAATATTCAGGGTTGATTTCCTTTAGGACTGACTGGGTTGATCTCCTTGCTGTCCAAGGGACTCTCAAGAGCCTTCTCCAGCACCACAATTCGAAAGCATCAATTCTTCAGTGCTCCATCTTCTTTATGGTCCAACTTTCACATGTGCATGACTACTGGAAAAATCATAGCATTGACCAGGCAGACCTTTGTCTGCTTTTAAATACATTGTCTACGTTTGTCATAGCTTTTCTTCCAAGGAGCAAGAATCTTTTAATTTCTTGGCCACAGTCACTGTCCACAGTGATTTTGGAGACTATTAGCTCTTGTTATTCTTGTTACTACCGTGTGCCAGGAACTGTGCCCAGTGTGGGGAGTAAAGATGACAAAATATAACACCTGCTCTAGAGATATTTGCCGTCTAGTGAGGGGAACACACACAACGGGTGTCCCATGGGTGGACAGCAGATGGGACGTGGCAAACCCAGTAACCTGAGTGTGGATGAGGGGCAAGGGGAACGGAGGCCACCCCCTCCCCTCCCCCGAGCTCAGCTCAAGGGTTCAGAGAAGGAAAAGCTAAAGCCACCTGAGCTTTTAAGGATAAACAGGAATTAGCCAGATGATGGGCGGGGAAAGAAGGAGAGGGGAGGATCTGAGACGGAAAAGAAATGAACATATGGTCATTGTTTCTAGATGTCTTTAAGGAATCTATGGCGAGACTAGTCCTGGTTATTAACAGGCTTCTTATCCAGCAGGACACGGCAGAAATTTCACTCTTTTTAAGATTTTATGCACACACTGTACATACAAGGCTACCTGGTTTATGTCTACATAAAAAGAGAATGATTTAGCTAGGTCTACAGAATGTTTTGGGCTTTCCAGGTGGCTCAGTAGTAAAGAATTCGGCTGCCAAAAAGCAGGTTTGATCCCTGGGTTGGGAAGATCCCCTGGAGAAGGCAATGGCAACTCACTCCAGTATTCTTGCCCGGGAAATCTCATGGACAGAGGAGCCTGGAAGGCTACAGACCATGGGGCTGGAGAAGCAAAAAGTCGGACACGACTGAGCAATTAAACAGCAGTAACAACAGAATGATGTATTTTCAGGAATAGGAATAGTTCTGAAACATTTAGCAAAACAAAGTGCTAGAAGCTGTTGGAGAGAGGAGGGTAAGAAGGCCGGTCACATAAGATGAGCTGATGATTATAGTAATAAAAACAACAGAACCACAGTAGGTAATGACTAGGGAGTGCTTTCCGTGTGCCAAGTAGCGTTCCAGACACCTGAAGGCGTCATGTAATTTAATCTCACATCATGTCCACAAGACAGGAAATGTCATCACTCCCACTTCCCAGGTAGGAAACTGAGAGACTGAGTGAGCTCAAGGCCACACAGCAAATGGCAGAGACAGGCTTCAAAACCAGGACACCCAGCAAGGTGTGCTCCCCTGCCTCCAGGATGCCTGAGTCTGCCTCCCCGTGAAATACGGAGTGACTGCAGAGCCGGCCAGCAGGGAGCAGATGTGAGGGGCGAAGGAGAAATGACCTGGCTCCGTTCCAGCTGTTTAGTCCAGTGAGTGATGCGTCAGTTCTTGAGGTGTATGATGCACGGAGTGCAGAGAGTTTTTAAATGGCCATTAATGGTGGCAGGAAGGTTGAAGCCAGGCCTCTTTACCAGGTAGACAGGCCTGGGGGCTGCCTGCCCCAGAGCCCTGCCAAGCAGTCTTGTGAGCCGCCAAAGGGCTGGAGCGCTTAGCAGGTCGGCTCCTCTGCACTGACTCCTGCTCGCAGGGCTTAGGAACAGAGGAACCAAAGATGGAACACCTGTCTCAGGAGCCTGGTGAGGGATGCAGGCAGCCCCACAAGGCTGCTAGAGGCTGTATCCTGCCAGGGGCATTCACCCATCACCAGGCATGTCTCTACGACTGCCCGGCCGAACTATCCTGAGGTTCAGCTATCCTGATGCTGACACGAGGCCCTGGTGTTTACTTCCTGGGTCCTCTTCACAGGACAAAGTCTTACTGCAAAGGAATATAAAGTCACGAGTGGGTTCTAGAGTTGCAGAGGGGGAATAATTCGACACACATACTCCACAATGCAAAGGCAGGCTGCAGAAGGCTAGCCTGTACTAGGGGCATTTGAAAGGCACAGCAGGACAAGGGGGAAGAGCCGGTGAAGGTACCTCCAGTGGCTGCTGTGAGCTCTGTCCGGCGGACGAAACCCAGGTATCCTGTCCGAGCCCAGAGGGTCTGGGCAGCATCCCCAAAGCTGAGGCGGGTGTTGAAGTGGTCAGCTTGCAGAGTCTCACTGTCATAGATGGTATAATAGCCGCTGGCTGTATGGGGACTGTTCACCCAAATCTACAAGAAAAGGGTCACATTTCACCAGAATCAATTCAGTTCACTTAGCACAGATGATGTTGATTTTCTTAACCTCATTTTTATAATAACCAAAAAGGTACAACAATGAAAGCAGCTGCCAGTTACTGAACTTACCATGTGCTGAACAGTACTGTACACACATTACCCTCATCACTCGTGACATACACGTCAGGACAATGCCGTCTGCACCACTGTCTCTCCCATTTTACAAACGAATACTAGAGTGTATAGCCACTCCCTTCTCCAGGGGATCTTCCCGACCCAGGGATCGGACCTGGGTCTCCTGCATTGCAGGTAGACTCTTGACCATCTGAGCCACCAGGAAGGCCCTTAAGTAATTCACCTAAGATACAGAAACTAAGAGACCCACATCCAACCTGGAGGCTACGCTGCCTCCTTGGCTCATTTCTCAGCCTCTTTCAGAGTCTCACCAGCGCACTGAGGGATCATTTCTGTGCTTTGAAACTAAGTGAGAAAGCCTGCAGGAAAACGCTATAGGGTATTTGGATTTACAATGTAAACATAGCAATAGCCAACAACAGTAATAACACGAGTGTTCACTGTGTGACAGGCACTGTTCCATGTGTATACAGATACAGATATTAATGCATCTAATTGTCACACAATTAGACTAGGTAGGTGGCATTATTATTTACAGTTGAGGAAACTAGGCCCAGAGAGCTTGAGTAACTCGTGCATTAACAAGAAGCTGGTAACTGGCAGAGCCTGGTCATCTGGCTCAGTCACCTGGAGCCCTGCTCCCAGTGAGCTGTGAGACAAGACAGCAGTTTTTTCTCAGAGATTCGGAAGGAAGAAAAGTTTAGTCTTTTCAGGGTTTTTATAACGGCTTTCCAGGTGGCACTAGCAGTAAAGAACCTGTCTGCCAAAGCAGAAGACATATGAGATGCAGATTCCATCCCTGGGTTGGGTAGCTTTCCTGGTGGAGGAAATGGCAACCCATTCCAATATTCCTGCCTAGAGAATCCCACGGAGACAGAGCCTGGCAGGCTATAGTCCATGGGTTGCAGAGTCAGACACGACTAAAGCGACTTAGCATGCACAATATTTTTATATAATAAAAAAATGAATATATTTTGGAATAAAATTTGTATGCTACTGCTAAGTCACTTTAGTTGTGTCCGACTCTGTGGGACCCCATCCCTGGGATTCTCCAGGCAAGAACACTGGAGTGGGTTGCCATTTCCTCCTCCAATGCATGACAGTGAAAAGTGAAAGTGAAGTCACTCAGTCGTGCCCGACTCTTAGTGACCCCGTGGACTGCAGCCTACCAGGCTCCCCCATCCATGGGATTTTCCAGGCAAGAGTACTGGAGTGGGGTGCCATTGCCTTCTCCGAAAATTTGTATAAATGTTGTTTTTTAAAATATTTATTTTATTTGGCTGAGCCCAGTCTTAGCTGAGGCAAGTGAGATCTTTAGCTGTGGCATTCTTAGTTGCAGCATGTGGGATCTAGTTCCCTGACCAGGGATCCAACCTGTACCCCTTGCGCGGGGAGCAAGGAGTCTTAGCCACTGGACCACCAGGGAAGTCCCTGTATAAATTTTTAAAATTCCGTATTTATGGCTCCTTTTAGTTCCACTCCTTAATAGATGGGAGCAGATGAGTTCACCCATTTTCCTCTTCAGCTAAGGGAATGTCAGTGGACAAATCTGGGACCAACTCTAGCCTGCATGCCTCAATCTTCTCTCCATCCTGGTCTCCACCTCCCCTTCTGCCTCATTTCAGTTTTGAGCCTTACAGAGAAAGTTGAAAATTCTCAAACATTCACCATGAGGGAAAAGCTAAACCCACAGCTTTCTGACTTCTAGAATGCGAGCCCTGGGGTCTTTCACTGCTGGCTTTTCCAAGTCAAGCAGAGAGTTACACATACCTCTCCCAAGTGAGAGTCTCCAACAGGCCCTTTGGTCTCTGGATTAACAATAACTACTTTCACTCCAGGTAAGATCTAAGAATCAAAGAGAAAACACAAAAATTGAGTTCCATCAGATCTCATGACCTCTAATAAATATGCAGTTTCCACTTCCTCCCTCCAGTGAGGTGAGGGAGTGCACACAGGCCAGAGCTGAGCCGGTATTCACAGGACGGTCCTCCGTGGACAGAAGTATGTATAACAAGATTCTGCCTCAAAACTAAACTAGGGAACCAACCTGTCTACCATCCCCTCAAAGGTGTGAATCCGCAGACCAGTGGCGGCTGGGCAGGCGAGGGGAGACACGTCATGTGCCCGCATCTCCCTCGGAGGGAGAAGGAAGCAGCAGGTGCTGGCAGGGGCCTCTTCAGACACCCGTCCTCTATCCTAAACCTCTCTTTTCCCTGGGTTTCTAGCATCAAGAAGCTCACACATGTAAGACCTCAAGGAAGGAAGAGGAAGGCCATTCCTGCTCGTGTGGGCCAGGCACTGCTCTGAAGTCCCTGAGGTGCTCACCGCCAGTGGAGGCAGAGGAAAAGCTGGCAAGACAGTAAGGAGGTCAACCCAAATCCACTTGGAAGAGTTTAAACAGAGGAGTGAAACAGGGATTTCCCCAAGGGGCTGAGCCACAACTGCACAGGTGAGCCTGGGGTCACTGTTTTCTTCCCTACGTTCTCCTTGGCCTTTCAGAATTAGAAGGGATGCTGAGGCATCATTACTCTCTTCAAAATGATGAGAAACTTGATAGTTTATATATGGATTTGATCTGCTCAACGTGAGTAAACTGTTCAAAACTGCCATAGACTGAAATCTATATGTTGAAATATGACCCCTAAGGTGATGGCATTAGGAGGCAGGGCCTTTGGGAGGAGGTCAGGGGTCTGCTCTCATGAATGTGATCCATACCCTTATACACAAGACTTAGAGATTTCCTTGCCCCTTCCACCACGTGAGGACACAGCAACAGGACAGCCATCTGAGAACCAGAAATCCCTCATTAGAATCTGTGGGCACCTGGGTCTTGGACTTGCCAGCCTCCAGAAATGTGAGAGAGAAGTTTCTGCTGTTCATTAGCTGCCTGGTCTATGGTATTCTGTTAGAGAAGCCTGAATGGACTAAGGCAATAACAAAATGTCTCCCTGAACAATTTAAAGCCTTATTCTCATCTAAGATATCACTCTCAAATATCTTTAATCTCTTCCCCGTCTTGATTTCTCTTTCAGCTTTAAGTATGTGTATGTTTTCCCTGGATCTTAAACCACACCCCCCATCTGTCACCCTGTCTTTCCACGTGTAATGTTGATAAAGGTGGAACTGGCTCTTGGTGCTGCTCATCTCTTCACCTTGAGTATAATGAACATTGAATTTAGTTGGTTTGTCAAAAAATATGTCGGTAGGATTTAAAAATAAAAATCTATGAAACTTAAGCAAGTTCAAATCCAATATTCTTATTTATGTACCCATATGAATTTGAAAGTATTGGCTAAGTGAAAATTGTTGAATTATCTCCAGATGTCAATTCAGTCTTGCCCTGGGTACTAACATGTATATTATACGGCTTCAGGTTTCTATAAGACTACTTCTCCACACAGGTGACACATACCTTCCCAATGGTTAACACAACAAATTACCTTTCCAGACTCTGAGAGGAGCAAACTCTGGGGGGCACCCCGTTCCACAAGACGAACCCTGTAAAAGAACAATATTTACTACATATGAGCCTTAAAAAAGAAATCCACCACAGCTGTACACTGTCCTCCCAAATTTCTACTCTATTAATAGCTCTCCTCACATTAGTGCAGTTTCTCAAACTCAGCATTACTGACATTTTGGGCCAGATATTTTATTGACATTTTTGTGATGCGCTATCCTGTACGCTGTAGGATGTTTAGCAATATCCGCGGCCTCTGCCCACTAGGTGTCAGTAGCATCCCCTTGTCATGACAATCCACATTTCCAGACATTGTCCTTTGGAGGGCAAACTCTGTCCAGGCTGAGAACCACAGCACTAGAGATGTTCTGCCCGTGCAGGCTGGGTCAGTGCCGCGGGCCTCACCATGAACACAGCCTAAGTCAGCGGGACCCAGAGACAGGTCCCAGAGCCTGCAACCAGGAGCTCCCCTGGGACGCAACTCCAATTCACCTGTGGGCTGGTGAGGAGGAAGACGTTTATTCCTGTGGTTCAGATACAGTGCTGTTTCAAAAAACCTACACTATCTCATTTATCTTATCTCAGTTATTTTTAGACTCCCAGAGGATAAGAGTCTGTCCATTTCAGAGTCATTTATGTCATATGTCACAAAATACTAGTATTACATTTTAATATTAAGGAACAGTGCAACCACTATGAGAATTAAAGCTTTCCTCTTACAAATGTAAATCTTATTAGGTATTAATAATGAAAATGAGTTCCTTCCCTCTTTTTACCCTCCTCCCCACAAAGACACAAACAAAATGAATGAGGTGGGGGGACAGCTGGCTTTCTTGAGGCTCAGAAATTTATATGCTTAGGAATGCTCACAGGAAACAAGCTTAACAGTTCTACTTACCTGTCATGTCTTAATGATTTCAGATCTACATATACAGTAGTTGGATCAGGCCCTGAGGTTCCCTGAAGAAAAATAAATCAGTGGGTTGTTTACTTAAAATTAGCTGAATGGCATTTCCATTTGTTACATTTTCAAGTCAAGATATAGATAATTTAGTCACATACAGGAAAAATCCAAATTCTGTTCTGAATGCTCACCCTGTCTTCAACCAGGTGGGCCAGGGCTGTAGTCAACACCTGAGAGAAGACGCCTGGCCAGCTTTCTCCTCATCTTTCCTTCCTTTCCTCCCCCAGGAGAGAGGCTGGGGGCCAGAGCAGCACCGAATGGTTACCAGGGTGAGGAGGGTCCTCATCCCTGGACTCAAGGCAGGGAACCATGGGACTTCCAAAACCAACACTGGCCCAAGCTGGCGGCAGGGCGCCCACAACGGGGCTCCAAGGTGAAAGCCTTGTGACGCTGCTCCAAAGTCACCCGACCCAGACACAGAGGACCTGGGCGTGTCCACCCAGCTATGCCACCTTCTTTGACTCTCACTCTTGTCCATGCCTGTATTTGCCTTATGAATTTTCCAAGCTATAGAAAATTATATTCCACTCTTCTGTTATTTTAGCCTCCTTTCTATTATTTACCCACCAAGATAACATGGCAAAATCGCCATCTGGCTAAAGAAGAGAACACAAACTTATTTGTGCTTCCTTTGCCAAAAAAAAAAAACCCACAAAAGGTAATATACAAATGAAATTCAAGTAGAATTCAGAAATCTTGACTCATGATCAGGACCATAAAACCACTGAGAGTAAACATTTACATTAGCACTTAACTGCTGGGCATGGCTCCAAGAGATTGGCACCTAGAAAGGTGGTCGTTCTACAGGACAACCTTGGGAAGGACAATACTATCATCTTCATTTTACCAATGGGCAAAATCAGGCATGGTGAAGTCCAAATAAAGAGCCCAGAGGCCCTCGGCGGGTAAGCAGCAGCCTGTGCTCTGAGTTCCCCCCACACACAAGACATCACGACAGTCACCTGCAAACATATTGCTACGTTGACTCTGGATCCAAAAGTGGTGCTGACGGCCCGCGGGGACAGGCCGATGTCCTTGAAGAGCTTGGAGAAGGACTGCTGGAGGGCAGTGCGGGGACGCTCCTCAGCCACCACCACACACGTTCGGATGCAGGAGAGGTTGATTCCCCGGGTCTGTAAGACACCGCGTTGTGGGGGTGGGGGGTGGAGGCGGAGATCAGCAGGGTCACAGAACCACTGGATAAGCAATTTCACTGCCCTACCTCTTTGGTCAGGAAAAGCCAAGGAACTGTGTGCTCTCATCTCACATACCCAAAGAAAAGATATACCTTTTTGGAAAACACCCAGAATTCCTCTAAAGTCATTACCCACAGGTTGATTTGCTCATTCTCTATTTCTTTCCTCTTTCGCCTACAACTCTTAGGTTTCTCAGCAATATATTTTTAATTCCTCTTCATTTCTGTACCTTAGATTTCTATTTCAAAATGGAGAGATGGGACAAACAGAAAAATAAATTTAGCAACACTGAGATCTAATCTCGTCTCTTTTTTTCATTCTTAAGGTCATACTTCTCTATTAAAGAAAATTAGGTGTTTTCTGACTCTCTCATATGCCACTTAGACATATGATCACTGGATACACTCATGAATGAGTGAACTTTATCTATGGAGGAGGACCCAATCTCTAACATCTTCAGGTTGCAAATTCTATTAGGAAAAATCCTCTTTCAGTTCACAGTTTCTGTTCATCTTCACATAAAAGTCATTTCTATTCAGCCTCCTAACCAGCTTTACCTTCTTTTCCACAATGTGTGAATCAGATCAAACTCTAAAAGAGTGCATTAAATTAGATAGTGAAAGAGATACACCTCCTGAGGTTTACAAATACCTGTTTAGACAGAAAAAAGCAGGCAGGTGTGTCTGGCCAGCCCTACAAGGTGGGGCATCACCACGCCTGGCGCGTTTCTTGGGACTGGCTCCTTGTTACAGCTGCTTCTTACCTTCAGCGCCTCCACCTGGTTTCCAAGCCCTTTGGTGCAAAGCTCCATCACTGAATAGGAGCAGAAGGTGTCTCTTATTTTGTACTGGTTGACCGTGGAGAGCCAGAGGAAAAGGTTGTTTTCCAACTCCATAGGAGGAATTAAGATGGACTGGTGACCTGAATAGACACTGCAATGAAAAAAGGCAAGCGCTAACGCGATCTGTTCATCCTAGAATACCATCGATTCAACAAATATTTACTGAGCACGAAGGACAGGGGAGGGTCATACTAGGTATAAAGGCCTGAGAATCAGCCTGGTTCCTATTCAACTCACACAACACAATAACTACAGAATGTGGCAGACTATGGAAGGTGGCCACTGAGATGTGAAGAAACGCTATCTCGACCACAGAATGAAGAGCAAGTCCTTCAAAGCAGGCGGGTGTTTCATGGAGTAGGTGACAGCTGGGCCAGGCTTGAAGAATGAGCAGGAATCTGACAGTGGCTGGAGGAAATGAGGAAGCTGGCGAGAGCTCTCTAGGCAGAACAGTATATGCAAAGGCACGGAGATATAAAACTACATGGTGTGTTTAAGGTCATCAGAAATGGTATTCCAGCATTTGCCTGGGGAAGTGGTAAGAAGTGAAGGCAGAAGGGCCAGGGTCAAACTGTGAAAGTACTGAACACGAAAGAGTTTAGAATTTACCCAGTAGACAGTCACTACAGCTTGAAGTTGGGGTAAAGCTAGCTACATGAAGGGGGCGATTAGAGACATGAGTCACTGAAGGCTGACAGGAGAGGCTGCAATAGTCTAGATGAGAGAGGATAAAGGCTTGAACCCCACCAGCACACCAGGATACAAAGGAAGGAATGGCAGGGTCTCACATCGTATGTACAATCTCCAGCCATGAAACCTCAACTTCCTAAACCTTCAGTATACATTAGAGTCACTAGGAGTCCAAGAATCATCTATTAAAAAACATACTGGACAGGGGCTTCCCTGGTGGTCCACTGATTAAGACTCTGTGCTTCCACTGCAGGGGGAATGGGTATGATCCCTGGTCGGGCAACTGAAATCTCACAAGGGAGTGACTTTATCTATGGAGGAGTCCCCAATCTCTACTTTCCCCAAGTTGCAAATTTCCATTAGGAAAAATCCTCTTTCAGGTCACAGTTTCTGTTCATCTTCATATAAAGGTCATTTCTATTTAGCCTCCTAACCAGCTTTACCTTCTTCTCCACAATGTATGAATCAGATTAAATTCTAAAAGAGTTTGGTTTTTTTCCCTGGCAAGGCCAAAAAAACCCAAACCTGGAATTGTGGTCTTCACTTCTGGAAAACTCGTTAGTACACGTAGGGAAGCCTCATTGATTTTTTTTTTTTTTTAAATAGACCCCTAGGTGATTCTTATGTATAGGTAAGAATAATGGAGACAAAGGATATGACATTTAATTGGATGTGTGACATAAAGATACAGAGTTGAAGATAAAGCCCAAGTTCCTAGCATGGTTCCCCAACTGGATGACTCCATCCTAAGAAGGAGGGGACCATAGAAGGAAGATGCTGAGTCACAGGTGTCTATGAAGCATTCCTGGAGATGCTCACCAAGGAGGTGGAAATGCAGGTTGAGATGAGGTCCTTGAGGGGAGAGTGGAAAAAGCTGGGATCTGCTCTTCCACAAGAAACAATCTGGCCAGTGCGCTACCTTCCAGCCACATGCTGTCACCCGTCTCATTACAGTCCTTCCTGCCAAGCCTAGGGGGTACGTTCTGGCTGACACAGCGTGCCATTCACCCACGTGTCATCCTTCTACTTGGCTCTGATTCTAAAATGAGGATGGATGACAGGATGGAGCACAGGAGAGGTAGAAAGATCACAGCCCTTTGTCTGAGGCATAAAACTAACAGAAAAGAGGGATGCAAACAACACCAGACAAACGTCAAAGATGCTCAGATTCCAGGACACATCGGCATTTTACTGAAACATTACCAAATTAAGGGAGCACATGAAAGGGTGGGATGGTTACAGCCTCAAAGATATTCCCATGCATTCTGATCCTTTGCTTTTTCCATGCCTACCTGCAGAGACACCAGAGTGCAAAGCCAAGTCCACAGTAAGGGTCAAGGCAGATGGCAATCTGCCGAGAGGAGTACAACTCACACTGGAGCTTGATGGCTCTACAGAGCGCATTGACCGCAGAGTGGGACATCTGGAAGGTAAGGAACACGGAACAGGATGGAACTGGCATCCCACAGGCAAGCAGAGCAGCTCTAACGACAGATTTGAGAAGCTTCAGTTCCCTCCAGCTCCTCAAAATGACATGTATATTTTGTAGCTTCAAAATGCCTAATCTAACTCAAGTTAAATCTGTCCATTTGTCAATACTGAGTCTTATCAAATATGTATTTATGACTTCATACTGGCTTTAAATGCAACTTGCATTATCTATTAGTATCTATGCTAGGTTCAGAACACTTCGTAACACAAATTCCTTGGGATAACTTATTCCGGAAGAGCCAATGCTTTTATTTAAATATAGCAGAGGCCCTTGATCCTCCGCCTACTGGTCTCTGGTACGACCAACTGGCCTCTCCATCTGAAGTCCCCGGGGCAGTGGTCATCTCTATTTTTTGCAGACCTGGCATTTTACCAGCCTCCAGTGAAAGTAAATATATCCCGACTACTCTACCTTCACTCCTGTGAGCATGCCAGTTGTGGAGACACTAAAATCAAGATATGCCAGCATCTCAGGAGTGGGTGGTTTATAGAGCTGAGGTAACCGTTTCCTGGGTAAATCATCTGCAAAGACAAAAGAAAACCCAATGTCAATCACACATGTTGACAACAAGGTCCTACTGTGAACAGGGACTATATTCAATACCCTGATTCAATACCCTGCATCCTGTGATAAACCATAACGGTAAAGAATACACACACATGCACACACACATATATATACTGAGTCACTCTGCTGTAACAGCAGAAACTAAACACAACATTGTAAATCAACTACACTTCAAAAAAACCTGACACGCTGGAACTCAAAAATCATTGCTATTCAGATGATCTTCTGTGGCTTTGCTAGAATCACATTTAGCTTCTGAGATTTGCTAAGGCTTAGGGCTTCTAGCATTTAACCAACCAGCTCACATACATCACTCCTGGAGTGATGGGCTGGGGGTGAGGGCCCCACTAGACAATATACACAAGGAAACGACATCAGGTAGATGTATTTAGCAGAGGAGTAGTGAGCGGTACTATATCATAGTAGCCGAAAACTGGCTAAAGAAGCAGGCAGCCAGTGTTCAAATTCCAGCTGTACCACTCATCAACAATGTCACCTTGGTTTTTATTTGTTATAACCCTTTGTTTCTGTTTACTCATCTCTAAAGTGGTAATAAAACCTGCCCTCACTGAACTGTTAGGAAGTTAATTCACATAAAGCACTTTAAAACAACTCAAGAAGCTTTACTTGTTGTTATGCTGGTTTCAAGTTCAAGTCTGTTATTTAGTTTAGTACAGAGTATAGTAATCACAGTCTGCCTTAAAAGCTGGATGGTTTTTCTCCAAGTTAACGTGACAAATTTTAAGAATGACAATTTAGAACTGGGAATTATTTCCCTTTGCTCTTTTATGATACCTCTCCTTTCTGTCCAAATCTGTCTGTGGAATCCAAGGATGTCGAGGATGTCTCTGGCCCTAGCCATGCCTCCTTAATGGCTCCTTTGGCCTCCAATCAAGAAACGATTCTGACGCTTACTTTTCAATCTCTGTGTCACTCGGCACTCATCTCTGGCCAAACCAAGACTGTCTCTACCACCTTCCACCCAGCTCCATGCAGGGAAGAGCTGCTCCAGCACTGAAAGAAACCCTTCTGTTGTTTGTATCACAGCACACATTTCAGGTCTTCCTAAAACGTGACTGAGTCCAATAACCACAGGAGATCATCTGCATCGTTAACACCAATGCAATCTACTTGTGTGGCATACTATATAAATGACTGCTTCCAGTTCAGCATCTGGACAATAACCATAAATAGACGTCATCCCTATGTTTACATCCATATTAATTGCTCCTGAGGTGGATACTATGTAATACTTACCTGAGAATGGGTAGGGAGGAAATTAACGGTTAAGCAACTGGGAAAGGAGCCAAACTGACTGGGTTTGAATTTCAGCCTATTGGTTCGCCAAAAAGTTCTTTCGGGTTTTTCTATAACATCTTATGCAAAAACCCATAGGAACATTTTGGCCAACTCACTACCTATTTAGCTTCTCCGTGCCTCCGCCTTCTGATCTGTAAAATGAGGATACAACTGGCATCTATCTGATAGGGTTGGTATGGGAGGAAATGACGTTATACATGTGAGATGACTGCCACACCGTAAGGGCTAAATAAAGTTAGATGTTGTCGTTATGACGATTGTGTGCTGCTGCTTCACATGATGTCATTTAATCTCTACAACAACATGAAGCAGCTGCGAGTAACAAGAGGATGAGGATTTATACATGTCTGCTCGACCCCAAAACCCGCACTCCCCTCTCCACTACCATCTCCAGCCACCCTAGAGTCCCACCGCCTTCTTTAGTATGAACACCATTTAAATTCATACACCTTATGGTTTTCAAAGTATTTTCATATTATGTTGCATTCGATATTCCCAATAAATACGTGAGTTATGCAAGGGTAGGTAGTATTTTAAGACAGGCTAATCTCAGCCAAGGTTATACAAAAAATGAGGACTGAAGCTTGAACCAGAACCAGGCCCGCTGACTCCTAGCCCAGTGCTGTTCCAACTCTATCACATCTGTAAGTCAAAGGTCAGATCTTCTCAACGCTTTACGCAGCCCTGTATGTCTATGGTCACATCTGGCAGAAACACCTAACCACACTGTTTGATGATGCCAAGAGTATGACAGGAAGACACGTTTTGTTTCCAGAGTTTGAGCACACTGTGATCTGCTTCTTTGGATCTGGCTGTTGCAGCATCCAGTGCTTTGGTAACTCAAGCTAAGTGCATATTAAGTTTTGCATCTGTCTTAGCAGGTGGAATGGGCTGCAGCGGAAGAGCTATGTAAACATCTTTGGCATGAGAATCTAGGAAACCTCGGGGAGTGAATATTCTTGCTCTCATAACGACCCTGGAGAAATCTCCCTTTCACCTGTGTCAATGATAGTTGGCCAGGTTTTCACGTCCACGGCTGCTGCTGCCTCTCGGGACCTCAGTAACCTCATTAGGGTCTGCGTGGTGAGAATGCAGGCTGCTTTGCTGACCTAGAAGACAAATGGACAAAAATAAGCACCAGGAAGCTTAGCCCCGTGTAGCACTATAGGCACTGGTTGCAGATGAAAGCAACTCGCACATCCAACTGGGACAGGGCAGTACCAGCCTTTCAAAGAACACACGCAGGACAATGGAAGTCAGTATTCCCCTTATGTCTGTTCTGAAAATACACTGAATTAGAATGATGGGCTTATTCACAACACAACTTACTATTTACAACAGTGATTCTCAAATAGTCCATGGTCATAATCTCAGTATGGACCCCAGATCTATTGATTTCGTGAAGACCATAATAAAATAGAAACATGGATCTCTGTGGTACTCAGAGAATGAGAGGTGTCAGAGGATCATCTCTGAAGCAGGTAGTGTTTGCAACAGTCCAGGGAGTGGTGAACTGCACTGGACCTAGAAAACATATCCTGAACTTGGTGGACTCTGCGCGCTCACAGGAACCAAGCTCTCCCACACATCTGCACGTGGAAATGCAGTCACCGACTTCTCTTAGGCCATGTCGGTGGAAGGAAACTCCCCTCCCTGCTGCCCCGGCCTACTTTGCACACTAATCAGAGCGTTCTGCTGAACTGAACTCTGTAGAAAAATCATCTGTGGTGAATGTGGCTTCTATACTGCAGGTTCCAGCTACTGACAGAGCAGCAGTTCTTAGAGAAACAAATGTTACATCAATTGGAATTTTGCAATTTGCTTTAAAGTACATTAGGATATGATGCAATACAGATTTCTTTCACTGTCTTCAATTCTCATTTCCTACAGAAATATCTATCACTTTCAGAGCAAGATCTGGACACCTTTTTAATAATATACCAAATGATTTGTAAGACTAAACCCCTAAGAAGTGACTTTACATCAGGAGAATTCAGTTTGGCATCTAAAATTATCTTGGTTAGTATGTAGAACAAATATTAGAATTTTTGTAAGAAGAAAGAAAAAAAAAGTTTTATGGAGAATTACTAAATGGCCACTGCTGAGTTTTCCAAATCTGCTGGCATATTGAGTGCAGCACTTTCACAGCCTCATCTTTCAGGATTTAAAACAGCTCAACTGGAATTCCATCACAAAATGGCACCTTCACTTACTTCCTTAATGTTTATGATAAAAACATAATCCTGTATCTCACCAAAAACAGCTTTTCCATATTTCTTCACTAAAAATGCTGGTCACTGTGATCAGATAAGGAAAAGGAAGTACTTTTCAGGAGTTAGATTTGACTTCCTGACTAAACTAAACTGGAAAAGAGTAAGGATCCTTAGCTGTCTGACTTGGGGCTTTATGAGATGCGGACAAGGAAAGTTATACCAGGTACTTACGTCAACAATCATGCGGACAGTGGGCAATGTGGCTGTGAGGTTCTGAGCATGAGGGGGTCTGACAGTCACAGGTATGCACCCCGCATACAGACAGCCATAGAATGCAGCGATTAACTCTATGCCTGCAAGACACAGCCAATTAGCGGCCCGGTTTGTCACAGAGAGCAAAAGGCGGAGTTTCCAAACCTAGCTTGTTAAATCGTGTGCCAGACAGGTTAACTAGACCAAAATTTAATGGAGACATTATCAGAATATTTATTTATTTATTTATTAAGAAAAAAAGTTTTTTTGGCTGTGTGGCATATAGGATCTTAGTTCCCTGATCAGGGATCAAACCCATGCCCCTTACCTTAGAACTGTGGCATCTTAACCACTGGACCACCAAGGAAATTCCTAGAAATTTTTTAACTTAAGAAGAAACTGAAGGTAAAAGAAGGAAGCATATAAAACAAGTTTTTAAAAAATATAGAGAAGCCAAGAATAAACAAATGAGAAAGGAAGTCAGAAGCAAAGAAAACACTTGAAAGATACCTGAAGAAGGTATTTTGACATCATTACTTGATATTATTTAGGAAAAAATAAGTGCAGAGATTAGGGCTGTTTCACTTGGGAAATAAAACAATGGGAAAGGAGAGATGAGGAACATCTGAGCTTTCTCTCAATCTTAAGAAGGCCACTATGTTTTAAGAACAATCAGACCCCTGAGACGTCACTTCCCTGGTGGGTGCAGGTTTTAGGGAGGCAAAGCGTCACTTGATACAAAGCCTCTGCAATATAAGGACTCGGAGGGCAGCCCCCTCGGGCAGTGCTCACGTCCATCACCGTGATTAACTGGTGGACAGAAAACAACCTCCCAGAACAAAGCTGTTCTTAACAGCTTCTGAGAAATCTTAGTATCAATATAAATAGAAGAGCAAGTAAGAATCACTGAGTACAATGAAGTAAATGGGATAAAAGACCAGAGAAGCCTGGATGTGTGAGAAGCTTAGGTGACAACAGACTAAAGAAAGGGACACCTGAAACAGTCTCCCTAAACTTCTGAACACACCAGACTGTCATCCAATAACTGAGCCCCTCTTGCTGTGAAGACCCTGCTGAACTAGATTACAGAGTGTGGAAGATGAAAGCAGTAATCATCGAGGGACAGTAAGCACCAATTATAATGTGGAGAATGCTAAGTCAGAGTTCATGCACCACATACTTTTGGAAACTGGGTGAACAGTTCCTGAGCACTCCTAGAAACAAACAGTCTCTTTTGAGTGTTTCCAAAAGTCAAGAAATCACCATTCACTCATTCAGTATTTACTATACTGAGCTAGACAGTGGAAATACAAGAATAAGTACAACAGGCTCGGTCCCAGCCGGAACCCCCACACCACACAACTCTGGAGGGAGGGGTTGTCTGCACGGCAACAGCCTCCGTGCACAGCCCGTGTGGTCACGTACAGTGGCCCTGAGCTCCTGTCCTCTTAGGGTCAGCAGTCTAGGAACACAGCTTGTCCAGTCTACCGAGCTCACCAGGTGGATAGAGCAGCACCACATTGTCTCCCGCGTTTAGATGTCCCTTGTCACCAAGAACAGCCGCAATCCTCTCTGCTCGCTTATGAAGCTGAAGGCAGCTGGCTGTGCACACTGTAGTCCCCTGGAACAGAAGACAGTATATGCAGCGTTGACGCTCAGTAATGAAATACCACGGTAACAAATATGGCCAATTTGACATTACATGAAAGGGGTGTGCCTTGCTAGATTATCTTTAGCAAGCCATCAAATTCAGTGAAACTTTCCCAAGCACCAAAAGACGTGTGTGGTCTTACTTTTTCTTTCTCAGTGTTTGAAAGTACTGAGGGACTAACAACATTAACTCAAACCAAACTTATGTATTTACAGTCTTTCTTATGTAAGGCAGCTTTAAAACTATATAGCAATTTTTTTTTAAATTTAAGTAAAGAGATAAAGTGAAGTCGCTTAGTCGTGTCGACTCTTTGTGAACCCATGGACTGTAGCCTACCAGGCTCCTCCATCCATGGGATTTTCCAGGCAAGAATACTGGAGTGGGTTGCCATTTCCTTCTTCAGGGCATCTTTCCAACCCAAGGATCGAACCCAGGTATCCCACATTGCAGGCAGATGCTTTACCGTCTGAGCTACCAGGAAAGCTCAAGTAGAAGGAAAATAAAGAAAAGTAGGATGAAGGCAGGAATGAGGTCAGGACACTGGCTATGTGGTCAAATACATTTGCTATGAGAAAAACACAAGTCTGGCTCCATGTATTCTAACAGCAGAGACGGAAACGAAAACAGTAACAGTGAATCTGAGTCTGCTAGCTAACAATAAAGGTCTTGAGAATAATTTCTCCTGCGGGTCTTCATAAATAATCCTTATTGTCAATTCAAGTTTTACTTAGCTGGGCTTTTGGAACCCCTGTTCCTTCGTAAATGTAACACCCAAGTGGGAACGCACAGAAGATCCGAATGTGCAGGTTAAGAACCAGCCTGATGTGAAAAAGACCACTGCCAGCAGCTCAAAAGCACCCCATGGACGCCCTGAGCAGCCCGCTCCTTCCCTCCACATGCTGGGGGTCATGTCTGACTCTTTGTGACCCCAAGGACTGTAGCCCGCCAGGCTCCTCTATCCATGGAATTTTCCAGGCAAGAATACTGGAGTGGGTTGTCCTTTTCTTCTCCAGGGGATCTACCTGACCCAGGGATTGAACCTGTGTCTCTTGTGTCACTTGCACTGGCAGGCAGATTCTTTACCACTGTGCCACCTGGGAAGCCCCCTTCCCTCCATCAGTTCAGTCTTGTCCAACTCTTTGCGACCCCATGGGCTGCAGCATGCCAGGCGTCCCTGCCCATCACCAACTCCCAGAGCCTACTCAACTTCATGTCCATCGAGTCAGTGATGCCATTTATAGGGGACCACTATCGTGATGTTTTAATGTTAGTGGCTTTCTTTTTCTTTATATTTTTACCACCTATGAAGTATTTGATTTTCATAGAATTGTGCTGTACATATATATTTTGTACTTAACTTCTCTCAACATTCTATGAAGTGTCATCTAGGCTGTGGCACCTAGGTGTGGTTCATCCGTTTTTGTTACTGCACAGCATTTAATTGTCAGAACATACCACAGTTTACTCATCCATTCTACTTCTGATGGACTATTCATTTTAATATACACTGGTGTACAAATATATGAGTTTTGGTCAGGTACTGGGTATGCCTACCTTACAATTCACCAGATAAAATCAAACTATTATTTATCTATACAGTGCCAATAGCACACTGTCTTAATTATTTAAAAACTTAATTTTTAAAAACTCATGATAAAACAAGTTTACTGAGCTAGTTTTTTGAAAAGTAACTTTTAAGTTTCATGAATATAAAACAGTAGGTGTTCAATACAGAAAACTTGGAAGATACAGATTAGTAAATATAAGCTGGAACCACTATTAACATTCTGGTGTGTATTTTCCTGGTTTTTAAAAACTAAGTATATACTGTATATAAAATCACATGAAACATTAAAAAAATATCTATCATACTATATTATGCCAGAGGCTATACAGTGCACTGGCTAAGAATTCGGTCTGGGTTAAATGAAGGAGCTAAATTCCTAATCCTACCCTTGGGCCCTGCAAACTCAGGCAAGTGATTTTATATCTCTGTGCCTTTGTTCCCTTAATCTTAAAATGAACTATGAAATGGCAAGCACCTAGGACAGGGTCTTCAGTAAGTACTCCATTATTCAAGTTTTACATTCTACTTTTCCTACTTCCACATTATGAATATTTGCTGGGTCATCAACTATTCTTCTACAACACTGTTTTTAATGACTGCATAGTATTTCATCATGTTTATATGCCATAATTTATTTAGCCAATTGTCTACTGTTGGACATTAAGAATATTCCTTTGGCTACAATCAGGGTTAAATTCATAAGGCCATTTCTTACAATAGCCTTTTTTTTTTTTTTTGGTGTGGCTTGCGGGATCTCAGTTCCCCAATGAGGGACTGAACTCAGGTGCCCTGCAATGAAAGCGCAGAGTTCTAACCACTGGACCACCAGAGAATAATCACAATAGCTTGCTTTTTGGTCTATGGCACAGCACAAAACTAAACTTCTTTAAGAAGCATTTTCCGGGCATAAGGGAACATTGTTGTATGGTTCCTAAGCTTTCTGGGGGCTTGGGCTAATTCAAGGTAAAATGTTAAAATACACAGAAGAATAAATGGACTTCATGTCCTTTAGTTATCCATAGATATAATTTCTCTAACCAAAAAGAAAATTTAAACTTAAGTTCACCAACAAGTATATCTGGAGTATGATTTTTATCAGGCTGTAACTTTAACTGTAGCCAAGCCCGGGAGTGGCCTGGGCAACAAGCTAGACTGACATCATCATAGTGAAATGGAAGCACTCTAATCAACCCATGGGCTTAAAGAGAGGGCCACTTCATGCAGAGATGGAACAAGGAAGTCCCAAAGTTTCTACCACAGAGCAATGGTTCTTAAGATTTTAACTGACTCTTCATTAAGATGCACAACATATTCCTCTCAAGTTCTACCACTATATAAACTCTCAATGTTGTGTGTATGTGTGTGTGTGTGTGTGTGTGTGTGTGTGTGCCCATGTATGTATCAGAATCCAGGGGCTGGGGCAGAAGGGGGCAATCTGGGTAAGCCCCCTAAAAGATGCCAATAGATCCTCCAGTCTTCTGCCTGTTGGTGAGAAATACTGTTCTATGCAAAGGTCACAGTACTTTTAGCTTCTGACTCAGCCACTAAAGAGGCTTCCCTGTGGCTCAGACAGTAAAGAATGTGCCTGCAATGCAGGAGACCTAGATTCGATCCCTGGAGCAGGAAGATCTCAAGGAGCAGGGAATGGTTCAGCCATTAAAACCCACAAATCTCAACAGACTCCCATAAGATGTATAATGTAAAAAATATAATATTCTAGTGATCCATCCATTAGAAAGCAGTAGTTAAATATATTCTTGGATAATTTTCAATTGGCTTTTTAGGTTAGAAAAAAATCAATTAAGTATGTGCTAAAAATTACTCTGTTTTTTAAAATGCTGACCTAAAAGTCATTTTATTTCTGGTGGAAATCAAAGAACAAAAAGTCAAACTGAGTAAAAAATTACACTGACACAATGCATTCTGCATGTGTGTAGATCTTGCAATTACATGGTTGTCCCTACTGTTCCTATCTGAATAAAGATGACTTGATTGTGATAAAAAAGAGACAGTACTGAATGACACTTCAGCCTTGAAATAACTGCACGATTTATCCTCATGTATGAAAACAAGGAGAAGGCGATAACCCTCCCCTCAGAGTTGGCACCTGAAATTCTCTGATGAAAGAAAGAGATCAAGAGTGCCTAAGATGCTCTCACAGTAGCCAGCTGATTAGATCTGCAGCTGAATGTTCAATACCTTGGCATTTAACAACATGAAGAGGACATGGTCAGGAGTTGTCTGCGCTCGCCACTGTAAAATCTCCGCCAGAAACTGGTGCTGAAATCATAAGGCAGAAAAAAAGAATCAGGGTCAGCAACTTTTAAAAAGCTGGACAATGCATCTCCCAACTGTTTTTTTTTTCCCCCCAACTGTTTGTTATCTGAAGCCTAAGTTCTGTCCTTGACTTGTCTATAAAAGTCAACATTTTTGGAACACTTACCTTCCTCACTAAATCATTCTCTTCAATTTGCCCAAGATCCCTTCCTGCAGCTTGTGCTATGCGTTTTCCTGCAACCAGATTCCCAACCATCACAGAAGCAGGGCCTACACCTGCAAGTTAAGAGCGAAAATCAAATCTCAGGAGATGAGAATTCAAGCAATGGAGCACCTTCCCCCAACAAGCATTTCCAGACTGACCAAAGCTGATTCAAATATTCATTCAACCACACTGACTGAGCACCCTTCTAGGCACTGGGATACAGGAGCAAACAAGACCACTTGTATTCTAGCAGGAAAGGCAACCAATAAATACATACACAAATAAATAACGTCAGGTGGCAGAAGTGCCAGAAAACAGGACTACGGGAGAGACGGACGGGGTTAGCGGGGGCAGAGGGAGGGACAGAGTACAGAGCGGAGTTTTCACTCTCAGGAGGTGATGGTTGGTTGCACTGGTTCCTATTGATAAATAATTTTTATCTGCTCCAATCACAGATAAAACCCTAACAAACAGGCTTAACAGTAATGGACATCTCTGTTCTGAAAAAAAGTCTTCCATCTATGAGGACTGAGAGTAAGTTCATCACGAATATCAGAAGGGTCTTAAGTGAGTAAACAAATCCACATTGTGGGACACTGCACAGGACAATTGGTCTGGATTCTTCAAAAATATTTGTGTCTTGAAGACAAAAGAGGTTTGGGAGCTTTTAAGTTAAAGGACATGAAAGCCTGTGACCCTGACTGGATACTGAGTTTAAAAAAAAAAAAAATCAGCTACATAAACAAGGGGAGATAAATGAATATTGGCTCTATATTATTAAATGATAGCATTAAATTAATACTAAGTTTCTTAACAGGATAATGGCATTGTGGCTGATTAGGAAAATTCTAGAAGAATGTTTCTGTTCTCTAGAGCAGAGGTCCCCAACCTCCGGATCTAATGCCTGATAATCTGAGGTGCAGCTGATGTAAATAATAATAGAAATAAAGTGCACAATAAATGTAATGCACTTGAATCATCCCGAAACCATCCCCTCAACATCCCTGGCCTGTGGATAAATTGTCTTCCATGAAACATTGTCTTCCTGGTGCCAGAAAGTTTGGGGATTGCTGCTCTAGAGATAACACAGTTGAAATATGTGGGGGTGAAGTGTCATGATGTCAGAAATTTACTTTCAAAGAGTTCAGTCTAAGAAAAATTACAATTACTGAATTTAGGGGAATGTATATGGGTGTTCATTACAGTATTCTTTTAACTTTCCCATAGGCTTGACACTTGGGGGGGAAAAGTAAAAACTCCCTTTCTCAAGAGGAAAAAGAGAAAACTCGCCTTTTCTCAATAACGCTAAGGCACTGTATGCCTTTCTTGATGGTCACTTAAAGACTAAGGTTCTTTTTTTTTTTAAGACTAAGATTCTAATGTGTCAAACTCAGAAGATGGCTAAAACTTAACAAAACTTATTGCCAGCTGAGTTCTGAATAATGCTGATTGTATGCTTGGATTCATATTAAATAATGCTTATTGCCAAAATGTTGATTATGAATGCACTGAAACAGCTGGGACAAAAACTACTTAAATCTTAGAAACTTTAAATTATAAAAACTTTAAAATATTTGGGGAAGTTGGGTAGAGAGAATAAGGGAATTCTTTCACTGTTTGGCAACTTTGAAATTATTCCAAAATGAAAAGTTAAAGAAAAATTTTTAACTTGAAAAAAAAAAAGAAGAACACCATTACAGCTTAAAGGGTAAAGTACTCTCAATACTCTGCTGAACAGTTTTCATCTAGAAAGCATCTGTCCGCTGAAATTTTAAGTATAATATGCAAAACTCTTTTCCAAGAGACTGCTTAATAAGTTACAGATATATCCTGCTGAAGATAGCCTTTCTATATAGGTAGGACTCAGAATGTATATGACTATGTAAGCTGTCCAATCCTGGACTCACACTGTAAAGTTAATAAAGGCGTGACATTTTTTAAAAGTGAATTTTTCAGAGTAATTTAAAATGACAAAAATAATTCAGCAGTAAATTCTTGAGGTCCTTCTGTGAACATTTCTTGAGTCCATGTACTCATAACATGCCTTCTTATTCTCCCCACAAAATTCTGTAAATTTTCAGTGGCAAAGACTGCTGGTCATCAACTCCAATTCTATTCTCCTCTCTGCCTTAAAAACAGAACACCCAGGGACTTCCCTGGTGGTCCAGTGGCTAAGACTCTGCACTCCCAATGCAGGGGGCCCAGGTTCAATCCCTGGTCAGGAAACTAGACCCCACATGCCACAGCTAAGAGTTTTCATGCTGCAACTAAAAAAAGATCCTGCATGCTGCAATAAAGGTCCAAGATCCTGTGTGCCCCAACTAAGACCCACCACAACTAAATAAAGAAACACAAACAAAAAACACAACCCCTGGTTTTTTGTTTTGGGGCTTTTTGGCCGCACTGTGTAGCTTGCAGGATCTTAGCTTTTTCTCAGGGACTAAACCCGGGTCTCAGCAGTGAAAGCAAGGAGTCCTAACCACTGGACCACCAGGGAATTCCCCATAACCCCCAGTTTTTAGTTGGGCAAATGCCTGAAATAAAGACTGCATTCTTTTTCTGGCTGCACCATGCAGCAGGCAGGATCTTAGTTTTCTAACCAGAGATCGCACCTGTGCCCCCTGCAGAGGAAACATGGAAGGACTATGTTCTTCAGTGTGGGAGGATAATATGTAAGGGTAAGTAATAAGTGCAATTTCTGGAAGATATGTTTAAAGGGGAAGGGTACTCCCTTCTTTGTCTTTTCCTCCCACCTGCTAGCTGGGACGCAGAACTGATGGCTGGAGGTCAGGAGCTTAAATGAACCCTGAGGCAGTAATGCTAAGGCTGGCTGAAGAAGATTGTTTTGTTTTCTTGTAAGTCTTCCTTGCCGCGATTAGAAGAGCAGAGTATACACCCCTCTGTTCCACCGACTTTGGGCATGGTCTGACTTGTTTTGGACAATAAAATGTTAGGAAACAAGAAGCAAACAGAAGCTCTAAGTATGCTTGTATGGTCTGGCTTGGCTTCTCGCTTCTGCCATCTGCCTTGAGGAAAATACGGCCCAGCGAGCTGCTGGTTGCCTGATGAGGAGACACATGGAACAGTTCTGAACCCAACTTACAGTCTGGGGCCAAGCCAAGGCCAGCTGAGCCCGGTCGGGGTCAGCAGATCCACATTCCTTGAGTGAAAACTAAATGGTTCCTACTTTAAACCACTGCGTTTTAGGGTTATTTGTCACGCAGCGTATCTATGACAGCAGTTAACTGAGACCAGCGCCAGCAGAGCAAGACGGGAAGCTGGACCCACAGTGACCGGGGATCTACCATCCCAGCCCTGGATGGCCTAACTCTGGATTTCTTCCACCTGGGAAAGACATAAACATTTCTCTTGTTTAAGCAGCTGTTATGCTCTTCTGAAACCTGCAGCCAAAACCAGTCCTAACACTCCTTGTTCTTTATACAACAGCTTAACAGGAATTTCAGTGAAATTTCTGTCACTGGGCTGCCTTAACACCGTTTCGATCTTCTTCTCCCCTCCTTTCCTTTCTTACTTCACCCCCATCCATCTCCACACTCCTGTATTGTTCTTAAAACTCCAACCTTTCATGCCATCCCCACATCATGTCTGCTCCATATATGTCTCAATTTTCAGGCCGCTCTGGTTTGACACATACGTGTTCCATTAAGATCTTAGCAGACCATCATGACAGCGAAAACAGAATCCAAACATAACGCCTTCATCAGACAGGTGGATGCTATGCCTATGGGGGCTTATGAATAAACCTTTTATTTAGGTCTCATCATTTAGTAAAATTAGATGAAATCTGGCTAGCAAAAGCAATGTTTTAAACATCTATTAATATTATACCTCTGAGTTGCATCTTTTAAGCATCTACTGACATAAAAACTTTGTTAAAGGAATTCTAGATTAAATGCTATTTAAAATGGGATTTCACTCAAACGACAAGTGAATGTAGGACTTCAGGATAACAGAATGTATGATGGAGAAGGACTTCTGTCTTCTCTATCTATCAGATACTTAGGCAGGAAATATGAAAATACATCTTTTTATGTATTTCTTGATTAGTAATGCACAGGTCTCTTGATTCTAACTGCTCCTTTAGAATATTAATTTCCATAAACTCTTATTTCCACTAGCAGAAACTAATAAATACTATATATACTTTAGCTCTATGCAGACTTTTACTAAGGTAAGGTTACTTGGTGAGCCGACAATAACTTCTAGATAACCAACTATGATACAATCTTCAACGGCCAGACCACTGAAGTAATAACTACTAATATCCTAATAAAAATATTCTAGAGAGTCAGAAACTTACCTTATATTTTATTATTGTACATCATATTTACTTTTCAGCAGAAGTAGTCTTAGTGGAAATATAATTAAATTTCATACTTCCCTTTGTCTTCCTAATCCTCCACTTTTATGTCCTCTTCTCAACACATTTGTACACATGCTGATGTACACAGTGTGTTTCTGTCTGTGTGTGTAAGTGTGTATACAAGTGTGTGTGGTAGCAGTGGGAACTGTCAAGACCAGATTTTGGCTCTCACGTGTTTCCAGGCATACAAGAAACTAGAAGCTCCTGTTAACTTCTCATTTAAAATGAAAAAGCATCAATAAAACTTTCTGGCTTCATGTTGGATTAAATAGATATTTTAACATGACTGACCACCCATCAATTACTCCTGCCTTTAGTCTCCTTCTCAGTTAGGCCCAAAACCTAGGTCTAACCTGCTATATGACTTTTGGCATAATTCTCAACTTCTCTGAACTTTACTTTCCATAGCTGAGGACAAAGCTTTAGGATCACATTATAAAATGTAAAAGTTAGCTAGTATTTAGCTTTTAGTAAGCACTCTATAAATACAAGCTGTCTTATTATCAGAAGCTTGCTTTACAGGACTTGCTTTGTTCTACCTCCACTGGTGGGAGTCTGATCACCTCGATCCCATGCCTTACATCATGGAAAATGGTGGCACTCTACTGAGAATTACTCAGAAGGCTGAGCCAACAGGAAACCTGGACAAGCCAGTTTACAAAAATCTCAATCCTCCATGCTGGTACTATTCTCATGTTACTTACTAATCTTTTTAAAGTTTAACTCTAGAGAAAAAAAATCACAGCGAAAGAATTCAGCTTCTTCAAGTTACAATTTTCACGTCATGTCTTCAAAGTCAGCATATTACCTGGTTGCTTTTGCCGGGGTTTTGGCAAATTGGTCACGCACGTATGTGGGCACATGAGGATATTGCAAGGATGTAGCGATCCCTCCAAAAAGAGCTGTTTCGTCTGAGATATGTGGATCCCTCCCAGCGGAGTTTTGGGCAGTGTATTGGCAGGCACCAGGGCAAGACAATAAACCCCCACTTGATGAATGCTATCGATTGCCTAGAAAAATACCAAGAAAAACATTCAGTTAGGTTAGTTTTATAACATTTGGCATCCTCCTAACATAATCCATTATTCTACTCTAGGGTTTTTCTTTTTCTCTTGATTCTAGGTCTAGAATCTGATAGATTATCAGGATCCCATACATCTAAAGGTACCTAATCCTTCCAGTGATGGCAGTGGAGTGACATATAATCTAAATGGACAGAGGTGGTTACTGATTTCCAAGCCTCAATGTGTTCTCTCTTGAGTGATAATGTCTAAAACCTACAAATTTGTTTTGGTTCTTTTAATATTTTAGATGTCCAACATAGCTCATTAAATAGAAGTGAAGTATTTCTAGTATGACCACAACAGAACCTCTGTAAGTAAGCCCTTGCTTAAATGGTTCACCAGGTTAGTAGGCATCCCATTTGCAAAACATCTAGGGGAAGCCACTGTACGCTGAGTCCTGGAGGCCACCTGCTCCCGGGGTGTGGGGTGCACCCCTGCTCCAACCACCCAGCTGTCCACTCACTGAGCATCAGCTGTGCCTGCTTCTATACCTTTCACACCTGCTGTTCTTGGTACCATTGTTTATATAATTTAACTACTATATTAAATGATAAAATATGAATGCGAAACAATACGAAGAGCTATGCTTTTGAAAGACTTATTAGAGGTGAGCTCCTAACAAACTACTGTTGATATTCATAGGAATGGGCAAGTTCATTCTAAAAGGCAAGTATTATGTATTCTAGTTTCTTTTCAAATACTCATGTTCTAGTCTAACTTGAAATGAAACCAGAAACTAAAGACAATGCATTTGGATGTAGTTTATGGAAGTAAGCTGACCTGGAACTCAAACTGGTGTACTCAGATGCACAGGCCTCTGCACTGAATGAAAGCACACTTGTATATTTTGCGTTCAAATTGAACAGTTGAAGAATTTCTCATTGTTACAGTTTTCTGCTTCAATCGCCTTTGAAAACTAACTGCTCAACTATCAACCAGTTCCAAACATACCAGGTGAGAGGGTTCTTTTTTTATTATTTCTTTTTTTAGCATCACCATGCAGCATGTAGGATATTAATCCCCAGAACAGGGAATGAACCTGCCCCCACCCCCCACAGTGGAAGCATAGTGTCTTAACCACTGAAGCACCAGGGAAGTCCTGAGAGGATTCTTTTGTATTACCCACAAGTCTTAATGAAGAGGAGATCCAGCCTGAGAAGAAGAATGGACCAAGAGCCATAAAAGATAGATTAAGCCCTTTTATTAAAAAGGCTTAAGATGGCAAAGGAATAAACTTGAACTGCATATTCCTCAGACTATCCCATTAACCAACAGCAATAACTAGGAAATGGGAAGTCTGCAAGAGTTCCTAAGTCTCTGGTATCTTAGAATACGAAAATGTATCATGTGTGGCCTGGATTTTCCACTGAAAATATACCACCTGGGGACTTCCCTGGTGGTCCAGTGGTTGGGACTCAGGTTTCATGGCAGGGAGTATGAGATCAATCCCTGGTTGGGGAACTAAGATCCCACAAGCTGCATGGCCAAGAAAACAAAAACAAAAAATATACACCATCTGGTAAGTCATTTACTGACCACCGTCCTTAGAAGGGGCTGAGTTAATTTATATCATACACAGACCTGGAATTTAAACAACCTCTGGGCTCTAACCTACAGAACATATGGTATTCTTACTATTCTTCTATGGATCCAAGAGTCCCAAGCTGAGAAGATACAAATAAGATAATGACCTCTTATTTCACACCCTAATCAAACCCAAAATGACTTTAACAAAAACTTGGATTAGTGAGATAGCACTGCATCTAATTCTTACAGTTGCTTTCCAGGGGAAAATAACAACCTGGGGAATTTGCTTCCTATCACAGGAAAAATGCATAATTCACCACAAGAGTCTACCACTATTCCCCAAAATTCTTTCTGAATGAAACAAGCAGTGTGTTTGAAAATATGAACAGTATGAAAAAAATTCTCTTAGCAAGTCTGATTTTTAATCATCTTTCAGAGACTACCCAGTCCTTCTTTCTTCCCCGCTTTTTTCTATCTAATCTATCTTCAGTAGATTCTCTTTCCTTTCTCTGGTTTTCCACTACAAACAGCCTATGCTCTGCCAGCTGACAATTCAGAATCACAGATCCTGCAGACAGATGACTCTTACAAGGCATCTAGAGCTATCACTCATCTCATGCTCACCTCATTTCCACAGCTTTACTACTAGGTGGCAGTAAATAAATCCAAATGCCCCAAGCAGACAAGTTACAGACACTCGGGACAACCCCAATACATATAAATTGCATGAGAAGGACAGTCCATGCTTCCTCTGGACCATCCATTCATCCAACAAATATTCTCTAAATTCTCTACTAGAGATTTTGCTTATGATGATTCTTTTTATGTTAACGATAATCACCATCATCTTTTACTGAATGCAGGCACTAAATATTTCATTATCTAATTACCATCTCCATTAACCTTCTAATAGCTCTGAAATACAGATAATTTTGTCCCCACTTTACAGATTAGGAAAGAAACTCAAGTGAGGTGAAGCATATGGTCTAAAGGCATTTATATGGTAGGGAGTAAAGCTGGGATTCAAAGTATGATTCTCAACGAACACCAGGCTCTCTGCATCATTCTAGCCTGATCCCCTAGAAAACACATCTTTCCTATTGAGCCCAAATCTTCCTCCTTCCCTGGTGGTTTATTTCACCTAGATCTCTGACTCCACAGTAAAGCTCCTTCAAAGTAAGAACAACAGCTCATATCAGGCACCACTTGAAGCAAGTAGGAAGACTGTGGCTGCTGGCATGGGAACTAATTATGTCAAGCATGTGTTCCACATTTGGACAGTTAAAATGTTTGTGGGTAGAAAACACTCAGGCACAAAAGAGCGAAAGAACTTGCTGAGGCAAGTCAAATACAATTGTTTTTGGCAACCTGAGCAGAAAAATATTTTGTGGTCCATAAGGAGGCATGCTATTAATGATCTGATTTTGCTAACATTACCCAGAATATCTGAGTAGTTACTGGCAGGAAAAGAAGGCAGCAGCGTAACTGGTCCACTGAAGAAAATGCTTTAGCAGTGGCTGCTGTCGCCTTTGACAGCAAAGCCAACCATCCCGACAGAGACCCTGTGTGCTTACCTGTAGCACACGGCTCATCCACTGGAAACTATCTTCCTCGGAAGCGTCGGGTCTTTGTTCTGCAACCACCACGATGCGCTCATCATAAAATACAGACACAGAAAACACAGCAATTCTAAGAGAGACAGATCAAACACATCAGGACTCCCTTCACAATCAGTCCTATTTGCTTTGCTCAATTGGAAATACAGAGAGGAGACATGCCCATTGCACTGCCCAGGAATGAGTAGTTTCGAAAAGAAAACATCACAATCATTACCATTGAAACGAGGACGCAAAAAACATGTACTAAGCACCACTGTCGTGAATGTTGGGACGGAGCAATAAATAAGACAAAGTCCCTGTCTTCGTGGAGCTTGCGTGTTGGAGACAGAACAAACAAATAAATATGAAATAATGTCATGTCGTGCTATACACTGGGGGACCGAGGCAGGGCGGGGGTGGAGCAGTGTGTGGAGGTGGGCAGCGCCTCCCTGAGGAGCGGACATTGGAGCAGAGACCTGAATGAGGTGAGGACGCGGGCCACGCCGAGATCTGGAGGAAGAGGTTTCCGGGCAGAAGGAACGGAAAGCGAAAAGGTTCTGAGGTAGGAACGAGCTTGGCAGGTTTGAGGAACAGCAAGAAGGCCAGTGTGCCTGGAGCAGGGTGGTGAAGCAGAGAGTAGTGGGGAGAGGTCAGACCTGCCCGGATGGTCACAGGGACCTGGCGGGCCAGGGGAGGGGTGCTCTGAGTGAGGTCTCCGCTCAAACGTCCCCCTGCTAGTGAAGCATCCCGGGCCACCACCTTCCCCCCATATAACCAGCAGGAACCCCCACCCCATGTGTCATTTTTGTCCCCATCACCAGCTCACGTGGTCGTGATATCTGTTTCCCTATGTGGTTACCTTAACCTGCTCTTCCCCCAACGAGAATGTGAGCTTCCCGAGGGCAGACATGGTCTGCGTTGTTCACGCCACACCCCGAGCACCTAAGCGGCACGCAGCTGGCAGCCAACATACGCTTGTTGAATGAATGTGTGAAATAATGGGAAGGCAGAGGGCTGAGGACACTGGCGTGCCTGACCACCTCCCTTCCTTCCTTCCTTTCACCCACACGTATTGAATGAACACCGACTGCGTGCGCTGCGTGCTGAGTGCTGGTGATGTGACCGTGACCAAAGACAGAATCTCACAGGAAGCTACTCCATTACAAAAACTACACGTTTCAGGAACTGGTTCTCTACTCGTTTGATCAGTTTTTCTTACTCCTTCAAAACCTAAGGGACATCAAGACTACTTCAGACATATATCCATGACTGAAAACTACTGCATAGGATATCAATTACTCAAATATCTTTTCTTATGTTATTATATAATCAAAGAAAAAAGGCTAATTGACCTCATCCATGGAATTTGAAACTAGCACTTATGTACTATGTAAATCTCTGCATTAAAATGGTGTAAGAATTTGGAGTCAAGTAAGAGAATAAACACTTAGATGTAAAACTCCTACAGTGTAGCACCTATCTCAATTAGACTGGATGGGGTGACTTCTGTATTGAAGGAATGTAGGAAGTTCAATGTTTCAGAATTCTCCTCTGTCCTCATGACTCAACAAACAGTAATAATCAAATACTGAAATCAAAATAGAAAACTAGAATATGGTTGGTTATCTCATTCCCCTCAATTACAGCCAAAGAACCAGACATTCTAAGATAAATAATGAAAGCCTGGTTTCTATTACACTTAATAAAAAACAATCTAATCTAGAGAATTTACAGAACATAACTCACACTATAGAGATTTTTAGATTTCACTGGAAGTGCTAACATCTGAACCTTGTACTACTCACCTTCCTCTATAAACAGTCTTTATTGACTCAACAGCCAGTCCAGTAGCAACAATGTCATCAGCATTATGTCTTCGACCACTAACCATGAGTAACCCGTCCATTTTCCCAACCACGAACACCAAGCTGCCCTGAAAGGTAACAGAGATTTATAAAATTTAAATAGTAAAACAGACATTTTACTCCCTGCCTTGAAATAAATCTTGAAATAAAATACCACATTTTATAGAATCTAAGAAAGTGACTGACATCTCAGAATCAGTGGCATCTTTTAATTAATGGGGTCTTCACAGTACATAAGATAACAATCCATTCATATTCTTTCTTAGGGAGGAATTTTACTTTACTTTTGGCCACACAGAGCGGCATGTGGAATCTTAATTCCTTGACCAAGGATCAAACCCATGCCCCTTGCAGCGGAAGTGCAGAGCCTTAACCACTAGACTGCTAGGAATTCTAAAAGATAGAAACTAGGGTGCCAAATGAGCACAGTTCATTTCTCCACTCAGGGATTATGTTATTAGTTCATCATCTTGTACTTATTCATGGAATCGATGCAGAGGAGAAAATTGTTAAGCCATTTAACAATAGAATTAGGAAGAGAGTAAAACAGTTTTAATGGGAGAATGAATGTCTCAATTTATAAGGGTAATGTTTCCATCTGGTAAGATTAGAAATAAGTTAATAAAGAAAGGCCTAAGGAATTGTAAGAGCCTCTCCTTTCCAATAAAATAACTGAACTGCAGGAAGTCCGCTGTCAGTGTTCTAAAAGCATCATTTGTATAAATAATTCTATTATTTATTATTTCATATAATTTTTATCAATAATTTTCCCAGACATGTTTGCAATAAACTAACTTTTCTCATTCGTTACAGAATTCCTAAATTTTTGGACCATTTACATATACTGAATTATCTAATAAATCATCTCCACTTGAATGTCACTCATTGATTCACTAAGTACAATGTAGTGCCACACACTGATGAGGCTCTGTAAGACATATCTCTAGTCTCAAGAAGCTACTGATCCATCTTTATGTCACCCCAGAAGACAAAAGAGAATCAGCCATTGCCAGCACAATCTGAAAGTGGACGTAAATAAAGACAGCAAGACAGTCACAGCCAATCCCCCAACATCTGTTTCTCCATTTCTTTCACAGCAATAGGATTTCTAGCTGGGCATGGCTGACCTAAATAAAGACTGCATTTCAGCCTCCTTTGCAGCTAGGTTTGGCCAGGTGACTAGTTCAGAACAATGAGATATGAGGAGAAGTGTTGCTCAGCAGCTTCAGGGAATCTGTCTTAAGAGAGAGTAGGACCGTCCTGTTTTATGGAATGCAGATGTGATGGCTGGAGTTCCATCTTAGACCTCAGTAGTGGAACAGAAGCTAAAAGGAGCTCGGTTTTTGAGAATTTCTTGGGGTTAAGTGAATAAGTCAAGATAGTAGGTATAGATGTCTCTTTCTGGGAGAGTGATTCTCTTAGAGATAGATATGCCCTCACCCCCACCATCCACCTATTAATGATGGGGAGAAAATAAAATAAAATTAGATCTTTGCTTATACAACTTGAACTGTTAAAATGAGAAAAAGAGTGTATGAAGGTAATTAAGAGATGGGGGAAATATGTTGGCTCAAAAGAAAATCCAAACTTTCCATTATTTTATATAACGCCCTCCATGCTCTGGCTTCTGCCTTTCTCACCAGCTCATGAAGCTAACAGCGAGCTCTTTGAGAATAGGTTTTGTATCCTAATTGTCTCTGTAAACCTAGGACCTGTAAATTCTATTTGCTGAAAAACAAATTATTTTCTTTCAAAGAATTTTCTGTTACACCTGAGGCAGTACTGATAATCTATATGAAAATGATTTGTACACTATTATGGTTTCCATTTGCTGTTGAAGGGAACTTTTTCAGCACTCTTCTAACTTACTTAAATATATTAAAGAAATCAAAGCAATGTAGCAAGAATAAGTGAAAAGAGTTTTCAAAGTAAAAAATAATGTCTTGGTTTAAAGGAATAAAATGAATTTGGATAATGGAAGCAATAAACATTACTCATTTTATGACACTTTTTCAGAAACTGCTCTAAATATAAGTTAAGCGACCCTGGAATACTCCTGGACTAATTATAATCTGTTTTGTGCACTAAAGTACAAATATTTGGATCAGGTGCACCAAAACAAACATGAAAGCATCACTTACTGGCCCCACAAACCCCAACAATCCCGACCGGATGAACGGTACATCTCCAACAGGAGAGCCGGCAGAATTCACTGGAATCACCTAAAAGGCAGAAGAAAGTGAAAATGTTAGCTTAAAAAAAAAGAAGCATTTAATTTTTTAAATGTCTTCTAAAAACTTTTAAACATGCTTGTTGAAAACTAAAATTATATACATAGTGAACCCAGGAATCCCACCCCCTTAAGAGATAACAAACACTTATAATTTGTTGTTTATCTCTCTAGACTTAAGATTCATAGATCAATACATTGAGATTTTTTTAAAGGGATCATAATACACACTGTTTTGTAACTTGCTTTTTTCACATATTATATGTGTTTCACATAGTGTATGTATTCTGGATCCCTTTTCAAGTTGGTAATAGTCAATCTATCTCCCTTTGTACAAGAATTCTATAATATACCATCACAGTGGTGATGACATAACATAGCGTGTGGAGTCAGATAAAAATTCAATGTCTGGCTTTGCCATTTACTAGTAATGTGGGTTTTGAGGAGGTTCCTACATTTCTCTAAACCTCAGTTTCTTTGTCTATCAAATGGAACTCCCAATGCCTCTCACAGCCTTAGGGTAAAGATCAAGGGAAAGTAAACAGATTTGCAGACATAAGCACAGTGCCTGGCCCAGAGTCTGTACCCAAGAAACCAACAGAATTAGGACTATTAGAATGTAACCAGTCTTTCTGGCTAGGTAGGTCACTCTAACTTTTCACTATTACTAATAGTGCTTTATTGAATACTGCTGTACATATTTCTGTGCATTTGTACAAAAGGCATCAGTCTCTTCAATTTTAACAGGCTGTCCTACAAAACTATTATAGCAATTTACACTCTACCAATATCATATTAGAATGCTTTCCCTATACTTTGGCTAATATATGTTAATAATTTTTCCAAACTTTGCCAATCTGGTAGGCAAAAAAAAAAAAAAAAAAATCCCACTGTCACTTTAACTGCATTTCTTTATTACTAACACAGATGAATTTCTTTTCCTTTGCTTATCAGCCATCTGTATTTCTTTAGTGAATAGCCTAGTCAAGTCTCCTGTCTACTTTTTCTATTTCACTGGATTTTTCCCTTTAATTTTTAAGATTTCTTTCCTTTATATAGGGAATAACAAGATCTAACATTTATTAAATCCTTATCGTGTGCCAGGCACAGGTGTAAATACTTTAGAAATAATCAAGAAAACCCTGTGAGTCAGAATATTTTCATTTTGCAGATGAGAAAGTGAGGCACGGAGAGTTTCATCTGCCTCATATCAATTAGTAAATGATGACAATGGAACATCAGTTCTTTGTATTCATATGTGTTACAAAGTTTTTCTCACCAAAGCTTTTTTTTTCCTTGGCCACACCACGTAGCTTGCGTGATCTTAGTTCCCCAACTAGGAGTTGAACCAGGCTCTCCACCACAGTGAAAGAGAGGTGTCCTAACCACTGGACCAGCAGGGAATTCCCTACCAGTAGTTTATTTTTCAAACTCACTTTTATCTTCTAACCAGCCATTTTTAGATCTTTTTCTAGTGAAGTATTAACCACACAGGAAAATTCCCATAGGGTTTAAATGTAAAAATCCAGTAAGAAAAATATTAGAAAAATTTTAATCTGCAAAATCAATGCAATAGTTTTCTTCTTTTTTGGTTCGGATTTTTATTCCACTTCACTGTCATTAAACTCCTACTGCAGATTTCAAAATTTCTTCATCACTATGGACCTAGAAGCTTAGTATTAAATCTGAGAATTTTGGCTAGGCACTTGTCCTCATAGTATTAAAATACTATTAGTAACTTCAAACACTGCTTGAGAATCTTATTTATATAAGGAAAACGCAATGAAGAAAAACTCAGATGGAAACATATGTAGTCCAAGCACTTAAGAGAGAAATAAGGTGAGACTGGAATTAGTAAAATGTATATACCCTTAGCAAAGATAGTCGCCTGTGAAAATAAGCCAAGAGAATGGCAGTGAACATGTGCTTTAAGAGTTTATGAACTGGTCACAACTTGTTTTTTGCTTTGTTTTCTTTTTTTATTGTTGTTGTGGTCATAACTTTTGAAGGTAGGCCAAGAATGTAGTAGTGATGACGATGATGATGGTAATAAAAGATGGTATTAAATTTAATTTAGCAATAAATTACTTAAAATAATTTTTAAATATTTAATAATTTCTATCATATCATTTTAGGCTGTGTAAACATAGATGATGGAACCTTTTTCAGCCACCACACCACACATAAAGATAACATTCTCCTGCCATTTACACCTATTATTACATAATTACATGTGCTGATTTTTATATGGGATAGCAGACAGATGTGCCATAATCATACTGAGATTAAGAACCACTTGTCTGGATTAACAGAAAAGTGAAAGTGTTAGTCACTCACCCGTGTCTGACTCTTTGTAACCCCATGGACAGTACCCTGCAAGGCTCCTGTCTATGGAATTCTCCAGGCAAGAATACTGGAGTGGGTTGCCACTCCCTTTTCCAGAGGATCTTCCTGACCCAGGGATCGAACCTGAGTCTCCTGCATTGCAGGTGGATTCTTTACCATCTGAGCCATCAAGGAAGCCCGAAAGGGAAGTTAAAAGAACTGAAAACTGGCAGTGGTCATATAAGCCCTGTTTAATGTGAAGGGAACATGGCCCACAAACTGGAGTTCTCTGCTCCCTAAAAGGGAGCCTGAGGCAGGTTAATCCCAGTTAGGAAATACAGACAATTAATCATGCCTGTTCTGATTTCCAGGCTCACCAGGCAGACTTTCATTACAATTTGGCTTCACATGCAGAACTGCCTGCAGGAAAATGATGTGCTAGTTTCATTGAAAAATGAGCTATTTGAGGAGTTTTGGGTTTTTCCTGACGTATCACAAGCATGGAAAATAATGCCAGACACGCAGAAGGCACTCAATAAATATTTCTCTCACTGAAAGACTGAATAACCAGAGCAATCTGCCCCTGTGACAGACCAGGTTTTCATTATTCATTAGGAAGCTGGCATTCCAATTTACATCCATCTATTTTTTTGTAATTAATTTTTATTGGAGCATATTTGCTTTAATACATCAGTCTTTACAAGCTCGGCTAACCTGAGTCTACTCTTGAAAGATGAATCCATTCTCACTGAACTCTCAGAATTAAACCTTGCAGCTTACAGGACTTTCCTGGTAGTCCAGTGGTTAAGAATCTGCCTGCCAATGAAAGGGACGTGAGTTTGATCCCTGGTTCGAGAAGATTCTACACGTTATTCTAAGCCTGTGACTTGCAACTACTGAGCCCATGCACCCTAGAGCCCATGCTCTGCAACAAGAGAAACCACGACTATGAAAAGCCCGAGCACTGCCACTAGAGAAAGCCCATATGCTGCAATCAAGACCCAGAGCAGCCAAAACTAATTAATTTGGGGGACGATAAAGCTGAAACCATGGGACACTGACCAGGGTGAGTTTCCCTGAGGACTCTTACTTTTTAAGAGATAAACAAGAACATTTTGTGTGTGCCAGGTGCTGGTCTAAGCACTCTATAAACATTAACTCACTAGAGAAGGAAAGTGGGCACAGAGAGGTTAAGCAGTTCACCCAGGGCCGGCTAGGCTGTGGCTCTCAAGGCTGGACCCCGAGCACCCCGACTCCGGAGCACACACTCCCAACTGCTGCAAGGTATATTTCCCATCAGCCAGCTCAGCCGCCATAGCTGACCCAACATTCTCCCCATGCAACTCGAACATCAAATACCTCAAATGTGTTTTTGGTCACCCCAGCAAGCCCAAAGTACATCATGCCTCCTGTCCTGGAGCTGACACAGATTTCTCCAATTTCGTCTGTTTTGCAGAGTTGAGGAGGTCCATCGGGTTTCACAATACACATCATCCCTAGGGTACAGAAAACACAATCAAGGGACAGTCTGGAAAACCTTCGCAGAAACAGCCTCATCCTAATGAACCCAGGAAAGTTTCCCATTTACTGAGAGGCGTTAAGTTAGAATACTAAACAGGAGTGTTAAAAAGAGACCTGACACTGTATAGGTATATCTGAAATTTCCATCTTTTGGTCCTGAAGGTAATTTTTTTAATTCAGCAAACAGAACATACAGCAGATGCAGACTGAAGCTTTTAAAGACTGACATTAAAAATGACTGCAAAGTCTGAAGAAACGGGTTCAGTTAATTTACCCTCACACAGATCAAACTCAAACACACAGGAAGCAGAGTACTCTAACTTTCTGTCGGCCCAACATCTTGATAACTATAGTGAAAACCAGGCTACTTTAGTATCACTCAAGTGTTTAGCTATCCATGTGAACAACTGTAACTGAAACATTCACAATTAAATCACCCAATTCTGCTGGAAGGTAAGACTCTTACAAAGGGTCTAAGTATTGAATTTTGGATTCCTGGTTTTGGATTGCATTTCATCAGCTTCCACTATCTCTAAAGACACATGTTATGAAAAGCAAATGGCACTCCTGAGAACTCACCCCCAGGCATCACATGGCCCACATCCTGAACAGTCAGTGCTGAATTTTTATCTTCAGTGTTGACCCGTATTACCCCATAGCTCAATCCATTCATGGAGAGAATGGCTCTTCCTGGCAAAGGGGCCCCTGGAACTCCAGGTCTGAAGACAAAATAAACTTATCAAATTTGTCAAATTAAAAGCTATTAAGAGAAAAGTATGAATATGGAGGAAAGAAAAATCTTCTCTGGCTACCACACAAATAAAAATCTTCATTTTTTCTATTAAAAATCTGCCAAATTAATCAAATTCACACTTGCAAAGCATGTGGAAAAAGTAAAATTTAACTAGTTGTTAACAATATATTGGCTTGAGGACTTCCTTAGTGGTCCATTGGTTAAGACCTCATGCTCCCAATGCAGGGGGCATAGGTTCAACCCCTGGTCAGGGAACTAGATTTCACTTGCCACAACTGAGACTTTCTGCAGCCAAATAATAAATAAAAAATTTGTTTAATAAAATAATATATTGGCCTGAGTGTACTACATGTACAGGTAGTATCCACACGTAAGCTACAATCGAGTATATTTCTTGTCTAAGATACTAAGGATTCTGAAGAGAGAAAAAGAACTAATTCACAAATATAAGATGAGAACAGCTGAAATAAAATTTCAGTTTCCTAGGTACACTTAGGGCAATAGTAGGAATAATAAGTGAGACGCTTCAAATTGCTTTACAAAGTCATCTTCATTTTCAGGCTTATGAAGCAGAACATTAGACCTCACCCCTCTGTCAGCACCCAGTCAGTTCTGCACATTGGATCAGAGCTGTAACAGCCATCAGGAGCACCAACATTCTGAACGATACCTGCGGATCGCGACAGTCATGGCTTCGGCAGAAGTAGCACATGGACAGATGGCCTCAGGTTTCAGACCATGGCTTTGGAACAGACTCAGGAAGGCATCACAGGACGACACAGACCCTGAGGGGTTGAAACACATCAACCTGAAAGCTTGAAAGTGTGATTTTCATTACTGCAGGAAACTGGTAAAGAACAGAAAGCTGACACATTCATACATCGTTTGTGTGAGTGTATGCTTAGTCGTGCCCAGCTCTTTGTGACCACGTGGACTGTAGCCCACCAGGACCCTGTCCATGAGCTTTTTTCCAGGCAAGAATCCTGGCGTGGGTTGCCATTCACTGCTCAGGGGGAGCTTCCTGACCCCGGGATCAAAACTGCATTTCCTGCGTCTTCGCATTGGCAGGCGGATTCTTTACCACTGAGCCACCTGGCAAGCCATTGATTCTGTGCACATATTTTACCGTGACTCTGAGGTGGCTGACAGGTTTCAAGGACAAACAAATGCTTGTCCAGCCCATGAAAGGTCACTGCCACTATTTAAAGTTACAGCGTGGAATGTGGCTGCTCCTACTGAACTGCCCAATCAATAGCAGAGGTGTACTGCAGGCAACAGGCAGCCGGTTTGGAAGCAAGCAACTCTTCCTGAAGCCACTACTGCATTGTAGCCAGTGCATTACTAATATTCCGGCTTAGTGCCATCCTTTTCATGTACTCGCTGACTTGTTTCTTATTAAGGTCAGCCCCAGGTTTGTGTTTTATACCAGGATGATCATTGTGACTGCTGACAAAAGTTCACTGATGACAAAGAACACAGTAGTGTCTAATGCTCTACCTGATTCTACCCTATGGAGGCTCAGGATGTTTGTGCTTGTTGGGAAAAGGTGGCAACACAGTAAGGTCTCTAAAAGCTTTTGTGAACTCTTCTGATTTGCTGACAGGAAATTTACATAAAGTCCAGACACTTGGTTATAGTAAGTTATCTCCTCATTGCTCTTTTTAGCTACACGACAGAGAAAGGATCTAGGTGAGTGAGAACAGAGTGCTTTTAAAAGCTTATAGATCCATCAAATGATGAATGACTACATGAAATGTAATATATCTATACAAAGGAACATTATATGGCAGTATAAAGGAATAAAGTCCAGACATAGGCGACAACATGGAGGGACCTTGAAAATATGCTAAGCGCAAGGAGTTGGTCAGAAAACACCACATATAGCATGACTACATTTATGTGAAATGTCCAGAATAGGTAAATATATAGAGACCAGGAGTAGATTAGCAGTTGCCTGGGGCCAAGGGACAGAGGATGGGAAATGGGAAAGGATGACTAATGAGTATGGGGTTTCTTTTGGGGATGGTGATGTTCTAAATTCAGGTCAATGGTGATAGTGCTATAACTCTATGAACATGCTAAAACCACTGAACTGTACTTTAAATGGGTGAGTTTCATGATATGTGAATTCTCTCTCAATACAGATGTTTAAAAACAAAAAAACTGCTTATGGAAAGGGGACGAAAACCTCAACCTACCAAAGGAAAGGCTATTCCCAGACAGACACTCCAGAAATACTCACAGGGATTAGCTCCATCCGTCACAATCAACATCCGGAGGGAACTCAAGCTCACATCTCTTTGGTCCCGATGAGCCATCATAGCCCAGTGCAGGTCTCGGCATTTCACTAAAGCCACCTTGGCTATAAATGCAAACGGGGTAAAGTTAACACACATGGGCTAAATTTGGTAGATATTAATATGCTACAGTAAAAACATTTTCATTTATTTTAGGAATCATGAATTGCACTTAACAGAAAATAAGAAAGGTCTTAAAGAAATGGTGCCAGGTGCTCTGAGGCGGCAGTGACTGACGGACACGTGACTACCTTCAGAGACCTACGGATAGGCCTCGTATCCAAGCCGAGGAAGGATCAGGCACCAGAGGATCCAGTAAATCTAACTCAGGCCCAGATTCACACACACTCATCTCAGTTCTTCAGAAGGGACACCAACCGAGATGAACTAGACAACATATCTAATCTCATAGTAACCAAATTCTAAAATCTGTTAAGGTACCAAGGCAGAGAAGTATGTCTCTAGAAGAACAACTTGAAAAGTCCTGAAATCTCAAACAGTCACATAATTAAAGCTTAGATGCTATGTGTAACTACCTTTGTGAGTGTGTACTCTTTGGACCCAAGAGAGAGGGCAAGTCTTCATAACAGAGTAGGGTACACTAATTGTATGCATCTTATTCATTACATTCTGAAAAGCAAAGAAAGATAAAAGTAATCAATATCTAATACACACTTAGCATTTTAAAACTGAACTGATACTCTGTTAACAATTTTAACCATATAGTACTCAAACACTAATGCTCTTTGAAAAAAATCTAAAATATTAACTATATGGTTGAAGCCTCCTTTGCTACCTATTCTCAAACCTGATTCCCTCCTCTCCTCCTCAGAGATAATCACTGTTAAGAATCTGCCATGGATCCTTCCATTCCTTTTTATAGGTATCTATATGTATATTCTTCCCCATAGAAATATAAAAGTATTTTTAACATGAAAGGCATCATACTATACACGCATCTGGCCACTTGCCTTTTTTTCACTTAAACCGTGTTAGAGCTAAATCTATGCATATTTGTGTAAGTGTTAGTCGCTCAGTCGTGTCTGACTCTGTGACCCCATGGACTGTAGCCTGCCAGGCTCCTCCGTCCATGGGATTCTCTAGGCAAGAATACTGGAGTGGGTTCTCATTTCCTTCTCCAGGGGGTCTTCCCAACCCAGCGATCAAATCTGGGTCTCTTACATTGCAAGCAGATTCTTTACCATCTGAGCCATGAAGGAAGCCCGAAACATAATGAAATCGATCTATATCAGTGTAAGAGATCTATATATTTTTTTAACCCACTGCATAATATTTCATAGTATGACTATACCAAGTTTACTTAGGTATTTCCCTGTTGTTGACAAACTTTTTGCAATGACAAACAACGTTTCAAGGAACATATTTATACTCATTTCCCTAGCACGTGGGCAAGTGTTTCTCTAGGGTAGGTTCAGAAAAGTTGTACCACTGAGTCACAGGATGTGTGCTTTTAAACTGAACAGACAACTGCCAAACTGCCCTCCCACCCTCTAAGTGCCTTCCTTCAACATGCTTATGCAAGCATAAGCACCTATTACATACCACAAAGGGCTGGGTCTTCCAAAGCAAGAAATCAAAGTTTACCTGTCACTTACAGGAGATCCTGCCTAGACCTGTTAGCTGTTTGGGTAGATAAAACTGAACAATCTGAGAGGGTCATGCAATTTGGTGTCTCTCCTGCCAAACACACCCAGGACTCCCGTCCCCAAAGAGCTCCAGCCTGACAGAGTAACTAAATCTTGGTATAGACTGGCCATTCTGTGCACTACCTAAGTGGTCCAAAGATACCAAAATACCACTGCAAACTTCTTTTTCCTCCCTTCCCCAAGTTTCCAGCTATGCTGACAAACCTGGATTTCAGGGGAAGAATGGTGTTTATAACTAATTCTTCACACATGTCCCTATCTTGCTCTGTGTATCACAGACAGAAGATTCTCTCTAACTCCTCACAAGGGTTTCTTAAGTTTTGATTGAAAAAAAAGGGGGGGGGGTAGGAATGGGAAGGACTTCAGAGAAGAGCTAGAAAGCATGTATGGCTCAAGGAATAAGGCTTTTACTAATCTGAGGGATCCTGGGAGAAAAGGGAAACACTCTTCTTCCCTGGGCTTCATCTCCCACTCTTTCTTAGTCTCCTGCAATGTGTGAGGAAGTTGGACAAGATACTCTCAAAGGTCCTGAGGGTCCTGTATCTCTTCTCTCCTCCCTCCTAATCAAAATGCTCCATAAGAAACTTTTCCCACTTGAAATGCCTCCCCCCTCCCAAAAATCTCCATATGACTATATCTTACTCATTTCTCAGTCCAATTCAACTGCTACCTCTTTCATAAAAATTGAGACCAGAGCTGGGAGGAAGTCACCTTTTTCTAACTCCCTTAGCATGGTACCTGTTCCTCTACTGTGGAAAGGAGCCTGATCTACCTTGTTTACAATATTCTTTCATTGCAACATGGACTCATTCAAGCATTCTGTCCAATAGAAAGTTAGATATTATTAACCACAGCTTCAAAGTTCTAGATATATTTAGGTAATCTGTTCTTCAGAAAAGAGAAGAGGTAACTCAGAGTTCTTTGAAAAACATATAGTCACAGATAGAATATTTTAAGCTTTGAGCTATCATAGTAGATATTTTAAAAAATTGTGGATCCTAAGTTCCACTACATACTATTACGTGAAGGGTATGACCAACCACACAAAGGAGAAAAAACAGAATTACATTCTCCTTTAAAAAAAAAAATTACCATTCATAACACAAAATTAAATTCTCCTGGAAAATACTACTGATCTTTTGGAAGCTTAAATTTCATAAAACACCACGAGATGCTTGTGGTTACACAGTACACACAATGATCTGAATCATAAGTACAATAAAGCTCTTGATTCTGTGTAGCTTACCGCAAACATGCCATGCCACAGCCCAGCATCCTTCTTAAAGTCTAGAACATTTACTACTGTTTCTCCTGTAACAGAAAAACAAAAAACAGGAAAACAACATAAGGAAATTATCTTTAGTTTAAGTAGCAAAATTCTGTCACTTGCCTCTCTTAAACAACTGACTTGGTACTTTTAAAAAAACACTAAAAGCTCTCAGGATCTTCTGATCACATGAGGGTCCCCTCAAACTGGCTGGGGAAGTGATCACAGGGTGACGTGGTCACAGATGACACAATGAATTTGGAATTCCTTGACTTAGGCACTGTCTTTGAGATAATAATTTTTTCCTAATTATATAAGGATCACATGTTTGTTTCACAAGCATATGTAGAAAATTATACTTCCTAGAGAAAATAAAAAATGGTGGTATATGTATAAATCTATATATCATATCTACATACATGCACATATGCTTCTAAGCTTATATACTTGTACAGAGATAGATATCTGACAACAAAATTGGCATATACTGCTCTGTATCTGATTTGTTTCCACTTAATAATATACTGAAACAATCTTTAAGAACCTGAGTTTTGAAACCTCGGATTATAACCCAGTATATGAATATATGATAATTCAATCAACTCCTTTTGATATTTTGATTGATTTTATTACATATATATACTTTTTAACCAAACAAGAATGTGGCTGTATAATGCTGCCATAAGGAGCATGTATTAACTTGTTTCATTCTATGAAAAAAAAAACAAAACACTAAAAGAATTAATATTGTGGGGAACCTTCTAAGGGAAATCATCCTTATGCAATATCTATCAACACATCTAAAGTCCAACAATCCAGAATACATTTTGTGTTTTAATCTGTGCTTTTTGGTAGCAGAATTTCTTTGATTCTAACTCCAAACTTACAGCTGATGACAGCTCTATATGCATGGGGAGATGAAGGTACCTGACATTCCACAGCTAATAAACACATGGGTTTAATTAGCTCTCTATTTCTGCACTCTAGAAATCATTCTTTACATATTTGGTTTGCCCAGAATTTTTGTTCCTTTAAATTACAGCATATTTGTGAAAAAGAAGAAAGCAAAAGCAAGCCAAGAATGTGTCTTAGAACATTTCCCTCTGAATGCGGTCATTAACTGGAGTCCAGTCACCGGGCAGAGGGCTCGCAGTCACAGAGGTCTGAGCTCACAGTGCAGCCAGTCACGGGGTGAAGTCTGACCTTCAGAATAATTGCAGGCCTGGGACAGAGCTTGGCAGTGAGACAGCATTGCAAGGCGGGACACTGTAACTCCCATTACACTCCCTTCTTTGCTTGTTTTATACTAGGAGAAAAAAAACCACAGAAAACAAAAACACAAGAAACAATAAACGGGTTATTTCAAATGACAAAACTAGAATGAAACCCAGAAAAACCATGACAACGGGCTGAATTTAATACTTCATATAAATATTTGAGGCTAGGTCACTGGGCCCCAAACTTCAATCACACGAAGATAGGACTAGGGAATGACAAAGCTCAACAAAAGTGAAAAATTCTTCAAAGTTTAATTAGTTAATCAGTTAATCAGTGTGAAGTGGCTGCTAACGAAGCTGAAACAAACAAGTGACTCGGGCTGCATTAACAGAGCACAGCATCAAATACACGGCAAGCACAGCATCAAATACACGGCAAGCACAGCAAGCAGAGCCAAAGGTGCGTTAGTCTACCAGCAGCTCCTGGCGGGGAGGGGAGACTGGGAGACGGCCTATTCACGCCTCCAGACCAATCAGCTGTAATTTCACTTTTACCTCGAAGCTGCTCAATACCTCAAGTTGCTTTTTACCAAGATCAGTCACTTTTTATTTCATTGTTAAATCAAAAGCACATACTGCACACTTCACTGTAGCTGACCTTTCTGTAATTTCTGACACCTTTCTTGACACTTTCTCCTTTCTCGGTTTTTGTGATACTCCTCCTTCCTGTTCAATATTACCTCTCTCTGCTCATCCTTTGAATGCTGGCATTGCCTGAAAGTCCTGTTCTTCCTCCTCTTTTTTCACTTAAAAATTTTTTTATTTATTTATTTTTGGTTGCACTGGGTCTTTGTTGCTGTGCACCAGCTTTTTCTAGTTGCAGAGTGCGAGTTATTCTCTTGTTGCAGAGCACAGGCTCTAGGTGCACAGGCTTCAGTGGCGGCAGCACACAGGCTCAGTAGTTGCGGCACGTGGGCTCAGCAGTTGCAGCTTTGGGCTTTAGAGCACAGGCTCAGTAGTTGTGGCATATGGGTTTAGATGTTCAACAGCACGTGGAATCTTCCCAGACCAGGGATTGAACCCAAGTTCCCTGCACTGGCAAGCAGACGCTCATCCACTGTATCACCAGGAAGTCCTCTTTTCACTTCTATCCATCAGGGTACCACACTCCTGATGACTCAATTCTCCATCTCCAGCTCAGACCTCTTTCCAGAGATCCAGACTCGGAGGGTCAACTCTTCACGGTGACTGACCCATAGTCCCATGAAACCCGATGTAACCAACACCACCTCTCCACCCATGAAAACTTTTCTTGTCATCACTTTAAAAAAAAATTATTTTAATTTATTTATTAGGCTACACCAGTATAAGCTGCAGGACACGGGATCTTCAATCTTTGCTGTGACACGTGGAATCTCTAGTTGTGGCATGTGAACTCTTAGTTGCGGCACGCACTGGTAGAGTGGAGTCTTAGCCACCAGACCAGCAAGGAAGTCCCTCTTGCTGTACTTTCCATCTTAGTGAAGGATGCCATCATCTCTCCAGTTGCCCAAGTCAGAAACCTGCGTGTCTTTCTGGCCTCCTCCCTCTCCAGAGTCAGTCACTAAGTCCTGCCTCTTCTATTTCCTTACTGCATCTCAGCTCCATCCATCTGCTTTTCTCCATCCCCATCTCCACGAACTTGGGTTCACCTGGATAACTGTCAAAGCTCCTCATTTCCTATCTTAACCCCACCAAACAGATACATCTTTTAACCACATATTTATTCTTACCACTCTTGTGCTGACAATACTTTGATAGCTTCCTATTACCCGCAGGACACTTGAAACTCACTAGCAATGTCCTATGGATAATACGAGGATTCCAGTGAAAACTGCAAGTTCATTCAGAACAGGAGAAGCCTGGAAATGTACAGGACAGTAGTTCTACATGCTCAGAGAGCTAAGCAGCAGCCACATAACAGATGGCCCTTCACCTTTTGGGAAGAACCAATAAAGAAGCCTGAAAAGGAGTGGTCAGTGAGTAGTCAGGGAAGCCACTGAACAGTTTTAAGGAGGATGATGGGATGAACCATGTCATCACTGAGAGATAATTTGGACTGAGAGCTGACTGCTAGATTTAGTATTTTAATTGCCTGTTTACTTGTCTGTCATTTAAATATACTCAAATCCCTTTCATCTCTAAAAGCAATCCTTCTTCCATCCAACATCAGCACGTTACCTCTTAAAGTTACTGCCCACTCTCTTCCCTTTTTTGTTTTTAAATTTTCCTGGCTACACTGCATGACACATGGGATCTTGGTGCCTTGACCAGGGATCAAACCTGCCCTTGCGTTGGGAACACAGAATCTTAACCACTGGACCGTCAGGGAAGTCCCTCTCTTCCCTTTTATGCAAAAGTTGTTTAATCGTGTCTGACTGTTTGTGACCCCATAGACTATAGAGTCCATGGAATTCTCCAGGCCAGAATACTGGAGTTGGTAGCCTTTCCTTCTCCAGGGGATCTTTCCAACCAAGGGATCGAACCCAGGTCTCCCACATTGTGGGTGGATTCTTTAACAGCTGAGCTCACAAGGGAAGCCCAAGAATACTAGAGTGGGTAGCCTATCCCTTCTCCAGCGGATTTTCCCAACCCAGGAATCAAACCGGGCTCTCTTATATTGCAGGTAGATTCTTTACCAACTGAGCTATCAAGGACGCCAGGGCTCAAGGTTGGGGGGATTTTTTCCCAAAATCTTTTTTTTTTAATAATTTATGGATGTTTATTCATTAATTTAGCAAACAGTTGTTGAACATTTACTAACACTGTCTCAAGCAAGATGCAGAGTACTTGAGGGCACAGCTTTTAGAGTGCAACAGATGGGAATTTGAGTTCCAGCTCTGTCATTCAAGTCAAAGTTTTTAGAAAAACGTTTGGTTGGTGACTGAAGTTAGTTTAAGTCTTAGTCTTCTTAGCTACTAAGCAGGTTTGCTAACAGCCCCCCCATCCCCCACCCCCCCCCCCCCCCCCCACCTCACAGGGTACTTGTGAGGACTGACTGAGATACTGCATTTAAAGCACTTGGCCTGGTGCCAGGTATGCAGTAGGACTTAATCCCTCAACTGGATTAGGTCATCAATCAATCACGCAACCACAATAACCTTCAATACCAAACGCTCCAGCCATCTGTTTCTCCTTGCTCTTCATCTGTTAAATTTGTTCAAGCACAGCTATTTTTCCTCCTCATTTCTTCAGTCTCTCACTGGCCCCCTCACCCCTACCACTCCCATCCCCAAAGCAGCAGAGAAATACCTCTGCCAGTAAATCATTTCTTAAACCTCTGAACTTCTCAAAGTCTTCTGTAACTTTCTTACATGACAAGGGTCAATTTCTTTGTTGTCTTTCTCGTGAATAGGTAGTTATGCTAAAAATAATTGGGACAGAAGGGCCATTGGAAAGCATCTTATGGGGCAAAAGATGGCAATCTAATAAACCAAGGGGACCTACTAACATTAAAACTGCAAAAAGTTAAGTTTTAAATTTTATGGGATCTCAACCAAAGCCAAATGAAAAGCCAGAATATACATCCCAGACTTGGGACTTACCTCAATGTATGCTGGCTCTGTGCCAGCAGGTGAGATGAGGGGCTGCCAGTCCTTAGGTGGCTTTGAAAGGTACTTGGAATCTGTTACAACCCATTTGAGCCGGGGCCAACCTAAACCAAACCCAAAATAAAAACTGAATTGCCTAAGCCATCAGAAAAGGAATTCACAATGAATTGGTCATTTTAAATATCAAGAGATCAAATCAAGATCATTTATAACCAAGAAAATACCTCATCTCATGTTTAGTGATAAATCATCAGACATTTATACCTTCTTTCAAAAGCACAATCGTTCCACACGCTAACACCAGGCCTTGACATTACCTCAACAACTGGGAGGTCCATTTGGCAGTGGAAGTCCACTGAGGTTAGTGGTCTATCCTCTGTCTCTACATGTAGCATTTAGTTTTAGTGAACAGAGTGGTAGCTTTTCCAACCATCAGCATAAAGGTTAAAAGTGTGGGCTGTGGAATCAGACAGATTTGGGTTCAAATCGCTGCTCTGCCATATATTAGCTGTGACTTTGGGCCAGTTACTTAACCTCTCTGTGTCTCAGTTTCCTCACCTGTAAAATGGGGATAATAATGGTACCTACTTCATAAGACTGTGAGAATTAAATAAGAAAATATGTTAAATACTTAGCTACTAGTAAATTAAAACACTAGTTAAAGCACTTAGCCTTAGTTTTTAACTGATAATTCAGGTGCAAATATCACCAACCTTTAAACTGTACGATTTCTCCATTCTGAGTTTTTGGCAATCCCTTTAGACAGACCTCACTGGTAAGAGCTAAGGCAACACCACAGCTTCCCAGCAAGAAGCCAATCTGCTGCCCCCCAGCATCCTGTGGAGAGAAGATAATGCACATGGCAGGCAGGGGAGTGAGCGTGAGCACACCCAAGCCCAAATCTGACACTCAGTGACGCTCTGGCACTTGTGCAATACATTCATGAAATCCCCCTGATATCTGGCAACTGTCAAAATCCAGTGACAGTATGTTCCTCCAAATAACTGCTACAGCACAATGATTTCCTGAGTGCAAACCATGTTTTATTAATCTGACACTGCTAACGATGGATTCCACCAGCCAAATGTGGCCATTTCACTCAAAGGTCAGCAATGCTCCTCTTCTAAATTAATCTCAGGAAATGAAATAAAAGTGAACATGGTTAAGTTGTCCTGACCTAGCCATAACCCCAAATCCAAAAGGAAAGCAATTCAGGTCAGAACAAAATAAATAATGTAAATGGACACCAAATGTCCAAATTTACAATGAAAGTAAATGGACACCTGTGGTGGATTCATGTCAATCTATGCCAAAACCAATACAGAATTGTAAAGTAAAAATTAAAAATAAATAAATAAATTAAAAAAAAAAAAAAAAAAAAGAAAGTAAATGGACAATGATACCCAAGTTCATATACTTCTTATTATTCTATTTTAAAGGAAGTAGATTTAAGCCTTACAACAGCAGCAGAGAAACAAAACCAAAAGCTACAGCCTAAAGCATTTCCATTAAAATGTCATCTTAAAAGTATCATTATGAAACCACACAAACACTGCCAACTTAATAATTTAAGAACAACCCTATGATTTCCTGACCAATCTAAAGATACTTCCTTCTATCAACCAGAGTTTCAGGGATGCTACTCATTTTGTTTTTTATTCCTTTCAGAAAAAAAAATTTTTTCTTGTAAATCTACAGTTTCCACCATATTTGTCTTCACCAGCAACTCTCAATAATAAACTGCATGAGAAAATTAGAGTCAAACAGCTCATGGAGAAATCACTTGGTTAAACTTTGACATTTGCTACATATGCTTCATTTTAGTAGGGCTGATGTGTTGCCAAAGTAAATTCTATATCCCAGAGCAGTAACACAACATCACTGCATCACGCTTGGACTTAATAGAAATCTTAGATGTTAAGGAAAATGCTCTTATGGAAAGATTCCACCTACTATAAAATGTGGATTACTTACAGTCTCTGAAGCAAGAGTGGGACTTTCTATAAAAGCTAATTATTGAAAAGTCAAGTATGTCCCCATAATTTTTAAGTGGTATATATATATGATATATAGAAATTCTATCTTAGTTGAAAATAGGTTATTTTCATGAAACTTGAAAATATTCATAAATAAATTTTCTACAACTTCCCTGTTTCTAGAAAGTGAAGTACTTAGGAAAATGGTCAGACTGTTTGAAGTGTTCTGTAGTGTGTGCTTAGACGCTCAGTCATGTCTGACTCTTTGGGACCCCATGGACCGTAGCCCGCCAGTCCATGGGATTCTCCAGGCAAGAATCCTGGGGTAGGTTGCCATGCCCTCCTCCATGGAATCTTCCCAACCCAGAGGCTGAACCCAGGTCTCCTGCATTGCAGGCAGATTCTTAACTGTTTGAGCAACCAGGGAAGCCCCTTTAAGTGTTGTAACTGAGTCAACTGATCCAAGAACCTTGATGCCAGCCATGTTACATCAGGCTACATTCCTCTTAAATTAAGCAGCGTTACCTTTCGGGTAAGAGGTACCTCTATCGGCACTGGAATCACTTCTGCCAGGAGACATCCGTAAAAAGCCACCATGAACATGACTGGATCATTGTTGGGGTAAACCAGGGCTACCTAAAAGGCATAATGACATTCAATAACAGAGAAATAAAAGCAGACTGATGCTTTCAATGTCTCTTAAGTAGTACACTTATATATGACATTTATCATGAAGACAATAAGTCAAACTATTTAATAGCCTAAAGAAAATTAAGTTATTGAGAAGGATGCACAAATCTAAATGGATCTCTGCCATTCCCACGATTATACATGGCACAATTTAGAGACTATAATGTAATTTATCATCTTCACCATAAGAAATTTTTCACTTAATTCTATTGGTGATTTAGCAATAAACAACTCACTTTAAGTAGTAAGTTACTTACTTACAAAACCTAAGGTAATTTACTTTAGTGCAGGGCTAAAGCAATAAAATAAATGTGATGAATCTCTCTAGAGAGATGAGTATATTAAAGAATAAGTCTTATTTCTCTCAGAGATGAACCTACAAGAATGAAACCTTAAGGCAAACCTAAGGTTTCTTTTTTTTTTTTTTTGGCCACTCAGTCGTGTCTGACTCTTGGAGACCATATGGACTGCAGCCTGCCAGGCTCCTCTGTCCATGGAATTCTCCAGGCAATGATACTGGAGTGGGTAGCCATTCCCTTCTCTATGAGATCTTCCTGACCCAGGAATCAAACCTGGGTCTCTTGTATTGCAGGCAGATTCTTTACCATCTGAGCCACCAGGGAATTCCCAAATACTTTTTAACAAATTCACTGCATTAAATCCTTACTAATTTAACCAACAATGCATGTGTTCTAGCAAGAAGGCACTTGGAAATTTAAGCATCACTGGTAGAAACCTTTATGAATATAAAGTTAATTCACTTAAAAAAGGTAAACAGTGAAACCTCCATAATATGTTCAGGCCTGTGATCTCACCTGTAATGCATCACAGGGACAAATGACTCTCCCTAATTTCCCCCAGAGATGCAAAAAGACAGAAGTCATGATCATTGCAGAGCTTATTACTTGGTTTGGATACTCAAAGATTAACATCTGAAACTTAATTATAACATTGGACCCCTGTCTTCCCTTCTCTCACTTTCAAATTCTCTTAACTTACACCCAAGATAAGTTTAATTGTGAACCTTCCGGAATTCTAAAAAAAAATACTAATTTCAAAAGACATTTTAACAACCCATTTCCTTTCTGCACACAAGCATCCATGTCGTTAGGAAGACACAAAACTACCTTCTTAGGGTTCAATGAAGATTATGAAACGCTCGCATGTCACACTTATAGGTAAAAGTCTACTTGAGATGCCCTTTGCCATGACGCAGAATTTTTAAAAGGCTAGTTTAGGAGATTCTGTAATCATGAGTCTACTAAAAAGAATTCTGTTGTGTATGCATTGGGTGTTTTATTCTACAACTCCAAATGAAAAGTAATGCTTGATGATTGGAAAAACTTTTATTTAGAAAGTGCAAAAAACCTCTAAATATTAAATAAAATTTAATGTCACCTTCATTAAAGAAAAAATGATTTAAATTTGCTCCTCCTCAGAAGTAACATAACTCTCATTCCCTGTCTACATAAAACTCCAGAAAACTTGTTTTTAAAGTTTTATGGGGCATTTTTCAAAGAAAAATATCAAAGAGTAACCTTGATTGTTACTGTTGTTGTCCAAATATTGAAATATTTATTTACAGAAAGATTTAGGTTTCTCTTTATTTTCACTAGTACCTTAAAACAGTATACTGATTAGGAGCTACACAGAAAGAGACATATGACTATTTTTCAAACTATAAATGCAAGAATTATAACTGGGGTTGGAACCAAATGATTTTCAATTTCTAAGAATAACAGTTACATAAATTGTGCTGCTGTACATTTTTAAAAGTCCAGAATGTGCATGCTAGAAAACAAGAAAACATCACCTCCTTAAAAAAAAAAAAAAAAATTACCCTATCTCCAGGTTTTAATACAGGCTCATTTTTGGTCCCCAGTTTATTAAGGAGTGTATAGGCCAACTTTAAACTTCTGCTCCACAACTTTCCTGGAAAAAGAAAAGAAAATAATCATGTAGAAAAACACAGGTCTACTTTAATAAGAAGGCACTCAGTTCATTAGCACAATGAATAAGGTATCCGTCACCAGCAAATGATACATTAGACAAGCATCGCCCTCCACACACAGAGAGGCCTTCCTCACAAAAACTGTTTTACATTCACTCTAATTTAGGAAAGCCAGTCTTGTCTGCAAGCAAAAAGGAAACCACCAAAAGCTCACTCTAGACAATATTTCATATTCTTCTCTGATGTAATCTATCTGTAGAATAATTTGATGCAAGCTGATCACACTTAAAAGGAAGGAAACAATTTTTTATCACTAGACTGAAAATCAGAAGACCACTTCTTTCTAAGCCTTTTCTGAAGAACCACTTACATATATGGTATTGAATAATTGAAGTAACTGCAAAGCAGAAGTATGACTCAAATGACTGAGTATTCCATACCACTATATTTCAGTGAAAACAGACAATAAAATGGAAATTATGTGAAACATGCGGATATATTCACAGATGTTAAATAAACATGTAAAAATCCCACTGTTTTCTTGAAGGGTATATGGATGAGATTAATGTACAGCTCCTGAGATGAATGCTAAAACAACTTCAGGGAGGAAAGTCTATTCTTCCCCTTTTCTCAACCACCTTAGAAATTCTTACTTTAGATTATTAAGAAATTGAAAGAGAAAACATTTTACTTTGCACAGGTATGTTGGTTTTATACACAACTCATTCAGAGGGGCATCAAAGGTGAAAACTCATGTCAATCTGTACAATTCTTTAAATAAAACCATTTTTCTTCTCTAAAATAGTCTATATGGAGGTCTGTGGACAATGTACACCACTTTAGAAGGGAAAAAGGAATCTGTCTGAAGAAACTAGAACAAAATTGCACAACCCAGGTTGAATCCATTCTTGTTAATTAAGAGAAAACGTAATAAAAATTTATAAATTTTAAAAATTTATAAAACAAAACGAAATGGAAAAGTACTGATACTCTGATCATTATAGAAGCCTGTGCCTATTATGTGCAAGTGGCAGGATGCAGTAAATGACAAAGATGTGAAAAGTAATCAACTTCAATTTTTAGATAAAACTGATTTTTTCCATACACCATTAATCCTGCCCAGATGTCTTCCTAAAATCCTCTCCTGGTATTTAAACATCAGTGGATCTACAAAGTTTCTTTCTTCTTTTAAGTAACAGCTACTTACAATAGTCACTTTAGCAAAAGAAAATATCTGGCAATAGCTATACTTAGGAGCTTAGGATCCCACTGAAATAGTTTAAAAGATCTACTGAAGTACAGTGACCAGTAACCGCTAGATAGCAAGATTATTTAAAAAAAAAAAAAAAATTACCCATGATAATCTGAAGAGCTATTAGGAGAAAAGGAAGCTGGACTCATGTAAACTCACCGTAAGTAAGAGTGTAAACTGGCTTCCCTGTTACATCCAGTGCGGTCAGACAGGGGCATTTTGCCTGAGTAGTGCCCCAGCGCTGCAGGGCAGACTCCAGAGCAGGGGGCCAGTTACAGATGACTCCTAGTGGCTCTCCCTTCACAGGGGTCATCTGCCGTCCCTCAGGCTTGGGTTGGTTAGGGTCTGGCTGAGGTACTGTACCAAAAAAACACCCCAACAGGTTATATGAACATAAGATCTGAAGTACAAATACCAGCTAACATAAGTGAGGTCTCTAATCTTAAAATATTTCCCTTTCCCTTTTTCTGGCTTAAACTCACTCTGAGAAAAGAAAGGACATTGTTAGAAATAGTAATCCACAAACTGGAGCTTAATTCATTTTCCCACATAACTGTAAAACTGTATTTAATACATTTTATGCAACAAATCCTGACCCTGACCAAGCAAATCCCTGAACATACAAAAAAGCACAAACCATACATTTGCATTTAGTACTTTTACAATTCTTAGTAAATTTTGTTTTTGTTTTATTTTTAGTAAACTTGTTTTAAAATCTTTAGTTTGTGTCTAATGTTAGAGAGCCAGGTTCTCCCTCACCAGGTTATGTTTAATGAAAAACGACGGAACTGCGAGTCAGGAAACCCAAGCTTACATTCACTTGTTACTAGTGTGACCTTGGGCAAAAGGAGTTACCTCAGCCTCCCTTTTGGTCATCTGTAAAATGCAAATATAGTAACAGGTATACAATAGGGACCTAGTGGAATCAGGAAGACAAGGGGCATGAATGACAATGTTCCTTCCATGTCTCTAGACCTCTGCGCACATCTCCTATGGCCAACCCTTTGCCTCTTGGTGAATGTGCATTCATCCTTCTTAGGATATACCTTCCCTGGGAAGCCGCCCAGCTTAGTTCTTCCACACTTAGTTCTTCCACACTTCACATGAATGCACTCTTATTAAAGCACTGAGGATACTTAAGGTCTTCCATTACTCTAGAGGGTTTTCTCCCTCTTAGACTGAGAGTTCCTGGGGAGAAGACATGGTTCTCATTCTTCTTATTGCCTTTAGTGCCTAATATATAATGGTTGCTTAATCGATGTTAACTAAATTGAATGGAACTTGGGGGAGAAAAAAGAAAAGCACTAGGCAATTCCCTGGTGGTCCAGTGGTTAGGACTCAGTGCTTGCACTGCCGGCACCCCAGATTCTATATCCCTGGTGGGAGAAATAAGATCCCATGTAGTGGGGCAAAAAAAAAAAAAAATTTATTTAAAGCAGTAGATTTATAATAGGGTAAATTCCAGAAACTAGAGGTGAATAATATTTCATACTTTTTCACAGAGACAAAACTAAAGTCCTCTTAATCTTTTACAATAAACAAGTATTGCTTGAACTTAAAAAAAAAAAATCCTGTATTCTCATAGCAGGAAGGATAATTTACATATGGAACAAAAAGTCAAGTGTTCACTGAATGTCAACTCTGTATGTAAGATGTGATAAACATTGAGAAGATAAATGCTGCACGTATCATTCTTTGAACAAACATTTATTGCTTCTAATAATGTCAAGTACAAGCAGTACAGAGCCACGCCCTCTAGGAGCATCCAGTGGGCAGTGAGGAAGCACACTCGCATACAGAGCAAAGCACACACGGGCAGTGGATGACAAAGAAATGAAGAGAAAGGGCAGAAGAAGACCACGCCTCCTAGCTTAGAGGACGAGGGCACCGGCCTGCAGGAGGTAATGCCTGGGCTGAGTTTTAAAGGAAGAGTACGGATTAGCCAGGTGAACAAGGGATGAGAGAAGGAGCACAGAAGAGAGAATGGATAGAAGGAGCAGCAAGTATTAGAAGGGCAAACGAAATATGAAATGAGAGGCATGTAAAAGCTCAATTTAATGCCAGATTCGGGAAAACTTGAAACGTCTTCACTCATTTTTCTACTGATATAAAATTAAAAGTTTCACTTTCCAACTCACCACCCTAGGTAAATGATGTTTGCATATTCCCAGACTCTAAACCACCTAACTATAAAAATAAACACGGCTGATTCTAAATAAATAGTTTTGTTTTTACAGACAACCTGTATATATGCTAAGCATAGTTCTGATCATAAAAGTCTATACATTATTGCCATCCATTAGGCCTCACTGCAGACCCTGGGGCATACTCTTCCAGACTTCCAAAGACATACAGGTATTTTTCTCTTCCAAAAATAATTGTCATTCAAATGAAAAATCATTGCCTATTTAACATTAGTGGGAAGCTGTTAGCTCTATCTGGCCAATGAATGTTGCTCAAGTATGATTCCTGTTAGACTTTGACTTTCATTTGCCTTTGAAAACACAGTACTAAAAAGACTGAGAGGGTGATTACTGGCATAGACACTTGAAAATTCAGTTCATCAAGAAAGATGGCCATAGTTCAGAGTTCAGTGACTCCAAAAGAAAGAGAAATTCACCTTAAGCTCATACATCACGTTGCTTGGTGCTTCCTGCTGCACCAAAAGGGCTAAGACTGGGTTGTCTACTAACATACTTCAGTTCAGTTCAGTCGCTCAGTCGTGTACAACTCTTTGCGACCCCATGAATCACAGCACGCCAGGCCTCCCTGTCCATCACCAACTCCTGGAGTTCACTCAGACTCACGTCCATCGAGTCAGTGATGCCATCCAGCCATCTCCCCCTTCTCCTCCTGCCCCCAATCCCTCCCAACATCAGAGTCTTTTCCAATGAGTCAGCTCTTCGCAGGAGGTGGCCAAAATACTAGAGTTTCAGCTTTAGCATCATTCCTTCCAAAGAAATTCCAGGGCTGATCTCCTTCAGAATGGACTGGTTGGATCTCCTTGCAGTCCAAGGGACTCTCAAGAGTCTTCTCCAACACCACAGTTCAAAAGCATCAATTCTTCGGCGTTCAGCCTTCTTCACAGTCCAACTCTCACATCCATACATAACCACTGGAAAACCATAGCCTTGACTAGAAGGACCTTTGTTGGCAAAGTAATGTCTCTGCTTTTGAATATGCTGTCTAGGTTGGTCATAACTTTCCTTCCAAGGAGTAAGTGTCTTTTAATTTCATGGCTGCAATCACCATCTGCAGTGATTTTGGAGCCCAAAAAAATAAAGTCTGACACTGTTTCCCCATCCATTTCCCATGAAGTGATGGGACCAGATGCCATGATCTTTGTTTTCTGAATGTTGAGCTTTAAGCCAACTTTTTTACTCTCCTCTTTCACTTTCATCAAGAGGCTCTTTAGTTCTTCTTCACTTTCTGCCATAAGGGTGGTGTCATCTGCATATCTGAGGTTACTGATATTTCTCCCGGCAATCTTGATTCCAGCTTGTGCTTCTTCCAGCCCAGCATTTCTCATGATGCACTCTGCATATAAGTTAAATAAGCAGGGTGACAGTATACAGCCTTGACGTACTCCTTTTCCTATTTGGAACCAGTCTGTTGTTACATGCCCAGTTCTAACTGTTCCTTCCTGACCTGCATACAGGTTTCTCAAGAGGCAGGAGAGGTGCTCTGGTATTCCCATCTCTTTCAGAATTTTCCACAGTTTATTGTGATCCACACAGTCAAAGGCTTTGGCATAGTCAATAAAGCAGAAATAGATGTTTTTCTGGAACTCTCTTGCTTTTTCCATGATCCAGCGGATGTTGGCAATTTGATTTCTGGTTCCTCTGCCTTTTCTAAAACAACCTTGAACATCTGGAAGTTCACGTACTGCTGAAGCCTGGCTTGGAGAATTTTGAGCATTACTTTACTAGCATGTGAGATGAGTGCAATTGTGTGGTAGTTTGAGCATTCTTTGGCATTGCCTTTCTTTGGGATTGGAATGAAAACTGACTTTTTCCAGTCCTGTGGCCACTGCTGAGTTTTCCAGATTTGCTGGTATATTGACTGTAGCACTTTCATCTTTCAAGATTTGAAATAGCTCAACTGGAATTCCATCACCTCCACTACCTTTGTTCGTAGTGATGCTTTCTAAGGCCCACTTGACTTCACATTCCAGGATGCCTGGCTCTAGGTGAGTGATCATACCATCATGATTATCTTGGTCGTGAAGATCTTTTTTGTACAGTTCTTCTGTGTATTCTCGTCACCTCTTCTTAATATCCTCTGCTTCTGTTAGGTCCATACCATTTCTGTCCTTTATCGAGCCCATCTTTGCATGAAATGTTCCCTTGGTATCTTTAATTTTCTTGAAGAGATCTCTAGTCTTTCCCATTCTGTTGTTTTCCTCTATTTCTTTACCTTGATTGCTGAGGAAGGCTTTCTTATCTCTTCTTGCTATTCTTTGGAACTCTGCATTCAGATGCTTATATCTTTCCTTTTCTCCTTTGCTTTTTGCTTCCCTTCTTTTCACACCTATTTGTAAGGCCTCCCCAGGCAGCTGTTTTGCTTTTTTGCATTTCTTTTCCATGGGGATGGTCTTGATCCCTCTCTCCTGTACAATGTCACTAACCTCCGTCCATAGTTCATCAGGCACTCTATCTATCAGATCTGGTCCCTTAAATCTATTTCTCAATTCCACTGTATAATCATAAGGGATTTGATTTAGGTCATACCTGAATGGTCTAGTGGTTTTCCCTACTTTCTTCAATTTCAGTCTGAATTTGGCAATAAGGAGTTTATGATCTGAGCCACAGTCAGCTCCTGGTCTTGTTTTTGTTGACTGTATAGAGCTTCTCCATCTTTGGCTGCAAAGAATATAATCAATCTGATTTCAGTGCTGACCGTCTGGTGATGTCCACGTGTAGGGTCTTCTCTTGTGTTGTTGGAAAAGGATGTTTGCTATGACCAGTGTGTTTTCTTGGCAAAACTCTATTAGTCTTTGCCCTGCATCATTCTGTATTCCAAGGCCAAATTTGCCCGTTACTCCAGGTGTTTCTCTAACATGCTTAGTTCCATTAAAGTCTGATGCGATCAAAGTCTGTTCTTCATCTCAGGACATAAAAATGGACTGCAAAGCTACCAAGGCTCAGTTCTTCAGACAAAGGCTTTTTTTAGATAGATCTATCCATCACCCACCTTTAATAACTATTAATATCAAATGGCCCCTTCTATGCCCCCAGATAGTCCTTTCTCAATCCTTCTATTATATTCTAGATTCATTTTATCCCTAAATATTTTTTAAATTGTTGGATGAATAAATCACTCTTATCACTTTGCTTTCCCCAACCATACAGATGAGACCGATTTCTTCCTTTCTCCAAGTTGCCAGTACCAGCTGATACATACTTATTGACTAAATTCAATTTTCAACTGTAGTGTCTATTTTGTCTAAACTGGAAACAACATGAAGGAAGTGACTATATTTTCATGAAGCTTTTCCACCATCCACCATGTTAAAATAGATCTATATATGTGCTGACTGACTTAACAAAAATGGTTGAGTTATATGTATTTTTTTAAAAATGGGCAAACTTTTGAGGATGAATGTGACACTATTCTAAGATAATGACAAATATAAATAATTTTTAAAATTATGTGCTTGTTCCTAATTTTAAAAAACTTATTTCTAAGGATAATTCTGTGTTCCATAGTTATCTCCTTGTCTTTCCCTTCTCTCTCTCTAGTTTTCATCTGAGATTTAAAATATAAATGATCATAAGGGAAAAAAGATCAGAAAACTATGAACTCTTCAACCAAAAATGACACCTTATCCATCCATAAATCCTATAATATCTACATGCAGTGACTGTTTACAAAATTTCTAAGGAATATATGTGGTTTGGTATTATTACCACTACCTTCCACAATTTCTTCAGAATCATCCACAAAAAATTCTTTCAAGGGAGGCCTTTTGGGTCGTTTCAGAGTGTTGAGAAGCTGCTGGATTTTTGTGGATACTCTGCTATTGACAGGAACACCTATAGGGAAAAAAATGGTAAGTTACAATTAACTGATTTTAGGAATATTTCACTTCCTCAATTCTCTTAGGAGCTTTCATTTTTAATGATGTTTGCCCTTTGTTCACAGTCTCATTCTATTTCAGCTGGGCTAAATAGGTACAAATACATACAGAATAATTTTTATGACAAGAGTAAAAATATGGTGCTATTATTAATACTGTTTAAAGATTCCATCTAACCTCCCTTTTCTCTCCTAGCATTCTTTTCTTTTTCCATACTTTTTGTTCAGACTATCTTTGAAAAGAGAGAGCTGAAATGACTTATGTGAGTAGGTCACAAGTACTGCCACTGCTGGACATTAGACACTGCTGTTTATAATTTGAATTTTTTCAGTTTAACTAATATGCCGTATTTAACTACCAAACAGCTGCCTACCATCAGCTGTATCCATAAGGCTGGACCTGTTGGATCCTTTGTGCATGCCTTTAACTATCCCCGATGGGGGTAGATCAATATTTGCTGGGCGTATTGAGGAAGATGTTGACGAAGAGGTAGTTGTAGTGACGTCAGGGGGAGCAGAGAAATTCTCTAAGAGGGGAGAAAACAAAATTTAAAAGTTATATTATGTTAGCAGTAAGAATAAGAATCTTTAAGTCTTTTTTGTTGCTGCTGTTTGTTTTTTAACAAGAGAGAAAACCACTCAAAGGGGCACTAGCTCTAATTTTACTAGCAAGATATAATGAGACGAACAGGGTAAGTCAGGGCACATCAGCTTTCTAAAATTACTACTTTTGAGAACTTGAGCAGGCTTAGTAAGATCAAATCACATATCAAATATTTCTCAAACTCATTCTTTTCTACACAGAAAGTCTGGTAGAAATCCAATGTTATAAAAATAACCACAATAAAATAAAAATTGCTGGTGACTTCAAAATGAAACCAAAGTCAATATGATCATTATGGCTACTAATATTTTAGACTCTGAGCATTTCTTCATGTTTATGGTAGTTTATCTGTGTCTCTTCACTCACTGAGGACAGAAACTGTGTTTTGGAAGTGGGTCAGATTGCTCAAGTCTCAGATGAAGAAAACCAGCTAAATCCAGTTTTAATTTTTGTAAAACAACCCATACGTAACTTGAATCTACTTGGAAGATAAGGTTCTTCCCTATTCTAAGCATGATTAAACATTGCTGCTTTATTCTGCTTCGTGTAGGGATTCTTACTATAAAGAAATAATGATATAGTTGTAAGAGAGCCATTGAACAAGGAAGTGTTACCAAAACATTAGAAGAAGAAAAAGAAAATTAGAGGAAGCAAAATGTAGAGTTCACAAGAATAATGAAAAGCCACTCAAAACTATGAACAAGGAAAAAAGCATAATATAAACAATTTCTAAAATTATTTTGGGATTTAGGTTTTCAGGCCCCAAAAGTCTATACTTACTATCTTAATACTTTTTAAAGTTTTAAATACTTTGCACAAGTATACTGCAGTGTAGTCTTTCTGTAAGATGATGTGGTAACAAAGCACTAAAAATAGACATTTTTACCTGACCCAGCAATTCCACTTATAGGAATACATCCTAAGAGGAAATAATCAAACGAATGCACAAAGTTGTGTGTGTGTGAGGATATTCATTTCAGTTTTCATACAGCAAAAAACTGGATACTACTTAAATGTCCAAAATACGGAAATGGCTAAAATAAACCATGGCAGAGCCATACAGTGGCATATTTTGAAAGCATGAGGACAAAAGTATGATTCTATATTAATGATATAAAAGATTTCTGCTTTAAAAGCAGACATGTCTGCTAATAAAAGCAGGTTCTATTTAGTACCATTTCATTTCTGTAAAAACAAAACCAGAGCCTTACATTATGCAAATAAAGTCTAGGATCTACATGAAAGTGATAATATTGAAGTGTTCTACATAAGTGGGGCTGTAGCTTATTTTTCCTTTTATCCGTATTTTCAAATTTTTCCTTTGGAAACATGAAGTACTTATTAACTTCTGTTAGAGCAAACATCCAAAAGGCAATAATGTTGGATAAAATGGTTCCTGTGAGTTCCTGAACTTTTCACAGAGTAGAAGCAATATGAGATATGGTCAGGTAAAATCATCTTGTTAACAAAAATTGAGATAAAGTTAACTGAGTACCAGGAAACTATTTTTCACAAGTGAAACTGCTATTTTAGACAATGTGGATATAAAACCTGACCCCGCTATGGCTCTGTTGCTAACCCTCCCAATAGGAGAAGTGTTGAGTCTGCTGATCTGTAGCTGCTTTGGGGGGGGGGGGGTGTCAGTCAATTAAGAGCACAGGCCAAACCGTCCGCTGCTGGCCCTGACCTTTTAATGTGGGCAAGCATGACCTTAAGGTAGCTATTTTCTTTAAAAATTACAGGCTTGAATCAAAAAGTTTCCAAGTTTTCCCTTTTCAGAAATCACTTAATAAACATTAAGTGGTACAGGAAGGTCACTGACAAAAAATCAAGACATCAAAATGCAAATGGATTGTCAAGAAAAAAGGAATAGTATCACAGGCACGTGATGTTTATATATATCGCTTCATGCTGTGTGTACCAACTAATTAAGCAAAGGCAGAGACCTGAGCTTTATCTGCAGATGTCACAGACGCTTAGAACACACACACACACAAACATAAAGCTAAGTCAAGCAAAAGCATTGACCGACATTCTCAGCCCGCACACTTCTGTTGTTGCAATAGTACAGCAGCAAGGACCATAAATCCAGTCTTTATGCTACAGACAAAAGAGTCTCACGGATACTGTCTTAATTCCAAATTTTCTCAGGTTTAGTTTTTTTTTTTTTTTTTGAGAGAGAGAATGTAGGCAACAATCCCGGGAAAAATCTAAGATGTTGTATCTTTGAACACTTTTTCCTTGGTGGAATATTCTCCAGTAGGGGTAAAGCACAGTAAGACTGGTGTTACATCTTGCAGCTTGAGCATTGCTTATGGAAATATCTATGGCTTCAGGTGGGCAATACCGTCGCCAATAAAGGAGACATCCCCCATCATTCCAAACGTGCTGCTTGTGTCTCCTTCTCTGCCTCACTGTTTGTCAAGTTCACTTTGATACTGGTTTTTAGGCCACCCTGAAAAAACCTAACGCAAATCGTAAACTATTTCCTGGCTACTGGAAGCCAAACGGAACATAATTTCTTGGGGAGATTCAGCTCCTACCTATTCGAGTATTGGCAAATACATCAGCTAGAGACCCACTGGTTCCTTTGACCTCTCCATGGGACAGCGTGGAAGATGCGGATGAAGAAGTGGACGATCCCTGAATTGACCGGTTGATCCAGGACTCAGCATTCTGTAAGCTCTGTTGCAAGGCAGCAGAGAGCGCAGCTTGGCGTCTCAGAGAGCCCTCATCCTCAGAGGCCGAAGACGTGTCTGTGTGGAATTAGAAAAACAGAAGTTCTCGATCCTGCCTAGAACACAGACCTTCCAGATCTTTCTCAATGAGCACACATTCAACTTTCACAGCAGCAAAACATTTTATGTAAAGTTTCTTGAGAATCTCAAGGAAAGGCTTATGAACCAAAGTTTGCAAAAATAAAACAGCTAAAATCTAGGGGTTAAGCTCTTTTTAAAAACCCATTTTTGAACAGTTAAACTTCATTCACTGTTTTTGTTGTGGTTGTTGCAGTTGTTTTGTTTTTTTGGTTCTGGGCTTAATCAGTATCTAAATATTCTGGCTTATCTCCTTATGTTCAAATAATGCTGAAGTGCTTCTATTATCTTCTTCAGTGCCTCTGTTAGAGAACATTGTGATGGGCTGCTACCCTGATTTTCACAAGTACTTATTAATTAGTGTCTACTTAAAAGGAAATGGTCTTGATGGCAAATATAAAAATCTTATTTTTGGTAACAACTGAAGTGCCAAACAGTGAACTAGATTTTGGGGAACTGTCTACTGTGGAATAAGAAACTGCTCAGCCCAGCAGAAATCATGGTTTTGGTGGGAAAGCTAGCTGGTCACAGGGCACCAGGGAGCTCTCCAAACAAGACTGGAGAGGCCACAGAGGTACTTCTCTCCTTGGTCCCAGAGAACTGTGAGGAATTCACTGGTGCCTGCATTTAGACTGGCTCTGACTTTCTAAATTAGAAAAGTATGCAGAAAAAATAAAAAGAGAAAAGTTCAACCAAATATAGGACAGCTAAGGGAAGAAGAAGTCAGGAATTTATTCCAGCGCTCTAAGCATATGCCGGCATACATGTTACAGCGGCATTTGGTCTGATGTCAGATAAACCCTCCTAAATGATTTTGAGGGTTACAATTTATGGCTCGTGCACTGAATTTCATTCAATTAAAAAAATTTAATATTCTATGGTTAGTCCTGCTGAACTCTTTCCTCTAACTCAAGTAAAATTGCAAGTCCGTGTTCTACTTCAGTTTAGAGAGCCAGAGAGATAACTAACAGCTAGAACAAGGCTAGCTCCTGACAACAGAAATTCAAAGAACAAAAGACTGATTTAATCTAGAAGTCAAATTGTGAGAATCTGAAGTAAGAGAGTTAAAATAATGACTACATCCTTTCTTCCTGCTTTCAAACTACCCCTAATTTATTATCTCACATTGAAGAAGATCTGAGGCCCAAGACTTATTATTATTTTACAGTGTACTATTTAACTGTGTAATATGTGCTGGGAACTATCAGTTCTGGGAATTTTGAGATGTATGAATTCTTATCAGACAGTAAATGCCCTAAGAAAGCTTACCACCTAGTACAGAAGACACACAACTCCTCAGATTATTTCATATGAATGTAATAGATGCCAAGAAATGGGGTGAGCAAAGGGTTTCACAGGAGGAACCCCAATCTCAGTCAGGGATTGAAATACTTCTATGCAAATCATGTGGACTTTGGGGAGATAAGAGCAAAAAAGAGGCTGGAGAGGTAAACTGTGACCAGACTCCAAAGGGCTAAAGTGATGAGGTTCTTTAGAAAACATTTTTTGCATAATCTTAAAGAAAAATGTTCAACTGTACCTTGGGAGGCAGAGATTTCTGTCTTTGCAAACATGCTTTTAAAAAAGTATCTATGGGAGGAATGGGACAGGTGAATCTGACCCTTAGAATAAAGTATTTTTTGGGTGATACATCACAGGATCCCACAACCTCCACTGTATTCACGGAGTGTCTTTACTGCACCATTTATTTTAATCTGTGTAAGTCTAAAATCAGAATAACTCAATTTTTAAAAGATAGTAAAACAGTATTTTCATGATTAGGTTTGTGGAAAATTGGCTTCATTATGTTTCTATATTGGATCAATTATGTAATTAGGTATATTGTTTCAATTCAATTACCTCATTTGCTTGCTAGTCCTCCTTAGAGTGTTTAGTGACTGTAACTGTGGGGAGGCTTGCCGCCGCTGTTGCTGCTGCTGCTGCTGCTAAGTCGCTTCAGTCGTGTCCGACTCTGTGCGACCCCAGAGACGGCAGCCCACCAGGCTCCCCTGTCCCTGGGATTCTCCAGGTAACAATACTGGAGTGGGTTGCCATTTCCTTCTCCAATGCGTGAAAGTGAAAAGTGAAAGTGAAGTCGCTCAGTCGTGTCCGACTCTTAGCGACCCCATGGACTGCAGCCCACCAGGCTCCTCCATCCATGGGATTTTCCAGGCAAGAGTACTGGAGTGGGGTGCCATTGCCTTCTCCGTGGGGAGGCTTAGTGCAGTGGAAAAAACATGGCTTTGGTGTCCTTGCATTTGAACTCTGGGGCCACCATTTATAAGCTATGTAGGGGACAAAGTTGCCCATCTGAGAAGGCTGTTTCCTTATTTATCCATTCAATAAATATAAGGATTATACTAGTTAGCAGGAATAAAATGGTAAGCAAGAAGACATAGTCCCCACTCTAACAGGACTTAGAGTATTAAAGAAGTTCAGGGTTGGTGCCCAAGGAAGTGAGAGCTCAACCAAGGTGAGAAGGGTTAAGTAGAAATTATTTATGAGAGGCACAGAGGTGGGGACAGAGGGGAGTCAGGTGAGCAACCTGGGAGGCAACAGGGAACAAAGCATATCTGAAGATCGGGAAGAAATGAGACTAGCGGAAGCACAGGATGCAAAACCGGTAGTGGCCAAAATGAGGCTGGACAAGTAGACAGCACTGGGCTGCTAAGGGCCACCTAAGTCAGCTAAGGAAACTCACCTCTGCTAACTGCTGTGGGAGGGCCCAAAACAAGTTACAGAAAGCACCAGTAGCGCCAGCATATAACAGGTGGCCAATAACATCAAGTCCCTCTTTCCCCTGAAAATCCCACCCTACGTTACCTCACAGGTACAGAACTTCAGCTCTGCAAAGTTTTACAGTTTACATGTTAAGGTTATACAAAATATAAGTACCTATCTAGGACTATATCTTAAAAAAAAAAAAGTGCCTTTACATAGTCATACAGTTATTTTGTACCTTTTTTAAAAAAGTAACTGTCACCCACAAAACTGTTAGGGATTAGTAGAAAATTGGGCAAGATTAAATTAACAAAGTTATTCTTTTCCCACTGATTCTGCTCCAGTTGAATAAGAACTCACAACTCTTATCCATCATAACTAAAGTCCTTGCCAAACTGCTTGTATATGATGAATTTAATAGGTTTTCACAACAAGAAAATATTCTGGAACTATAGCTTGCCCTTCAGGTTGTAACTGGTGTGACTTTAACACTGTATCATTTAATACTGATTACTGGAAGTCTAAAATCCATTTATAACCCATCAGGAAACATATAAGTTCCTGGAAAGACAATGCCTGACACTGGGTTCTGACAGCCAATATCCAAATTAGGTCCAGATACCAGCTTAAAACAGCAGGTAAGTCAAGATTCGCTGAAAGGAAGACCTCACCCTAACAACTGCTACAAAATATGGCACAGAAACTAGGCCAGGAAATGAGAGCTTCAAAGAACAAGTAAGGGAAACAACCATTAAGACAGTTAGTATACACTAGTCTGGAGTCCATGAAAAGAAATATTTGTGTGTGTTTGGGACGGGCAGGGTGGGAAGGGGTGGTATCAGGCAGGAGAATGTCATGTTCTCTTGCACTGGTGGGTCAGGGGAATGAAGGACTTCCAGAACCTTCAAGAGAGGCAAAGTAAGTTTCCATGTAGGCAAAGAAAGTTTGAAGTTTAGGAAGGAAAAGCTTTAGAGACCCAAGTAGGTGCAGTCTAGGAATAAAAACTTACATGGAAGAGAAGATTAAAAGGTTAGTTCGAAAGCAGTCCATTCTGGACTTACCTTGGGCTACAAATTCTGAAGTGATTAATCTAGCACTAAACTCAATCAGGGTCGATACTGATTGACCAGACATGGATCAGGAAGATGTTCAGAACTATCTGAGAGATTTTCCAGCATCCCACAGTGACCTGGGTGCACAGAGAGCTGGCTCGGATAGGAAATTACTATGTAATCACTAATCAGCAGAGGCCCATGTGTTGTCTATTAACATCCATATGGGGATACTTATGAGAGAGGGGCACTCACGAGTAATAACTACTCCAGGATCACTCTACCCATAAGGGATTTCTGAACACTGTTTTTCAAGGTACTGTCCCACGTCTATGAAAAAACATTTCACAAAATGAACTAATATTACAATTAATCTCGCAGTGAGGAGACAGGTACTTTCTTTTTTAACTTACTGCCTAACTTGAAAAGTTAGACCAAATATGCAGCAATTGCTAGAGCTCCAGAATAAAAACCAGAAAACATTTACTCGACATGGTAGCTCAAGAACCTGCCTGCAACGCAGGAGACCAGGGGTTCAATCCCTGGGTTGGGAAGATCCCCTAGAGAAGGAAATGGCAACCCACTTCAGTCTTCTTGACTGGAGAATCCCATGGACAGTGGAGCCTACAGTCTATGGGGTCACGAGTTGGACACGACTTAGTGACTAAACCATCACCATGGTAGGATGAGAGGCCATACACCAAGTGGTTTAGAGAATAGGCTTTTAAGGCCAGACTGCTTTGGATTCCAATCTTAGCTCTGCCGTTGACAGGAGTTGGGCAAATCAGTTCTTAACGGGTCTTACTTCTACTGTTTTGCTATTGTTCTTTTCTCTCTGTTTTGGGGTTGTTTGCTCACAAAATCCAGTGGATCTTTTATCTGTGGGGATTTTAAATCCCCGGACTGATGTACCCTGCCAGAAACCACTTGTGCCCCAGGTTATCATCAGCCTGGGACCACTTTCTAACATTAGATTTAACAAATAGGACACCAGAATTCAATTCTTGTACCTTCTGACCACAAATTATTAGAGAAGGTCCCTGCCCTCACTATTCTGAGGCAAAGCAGGCAAGCTTTCTCGAGAAGGTTTTCTTTTGCTGGGAGGTTAATTTTTCATTGAATTTTTTCTAACTATCCCTTCTGCTAAAGATGTGAACCCTTCTGGGGATCTCAATCCCAACTTTCAACCTCATATATGTCTGAGGTTTTATCTTTCCTACTCTTACAGTAATTAAAATTTAGGTCCTTTGTTGATGGTGCCTTCTCCTCCCCAGGACAGCCAAAGTCAGCCCCATCTAACTACACTGATTTTCAGTGATCATTCTCTACATCTCTCACTTCTGTATGTATTTAAAAGGAAGCTGATTATATTCTACCTAGTACTAAAGAGAAATTTTCTTTTCCCTCTTTCTAAGAGAGTTTTCAGGTTGTCTAACTGACCACACAGCTAGAAATAGATGTCTGAGCAAGTTATTGAGCCTCTTTAAATCTGTTGTCTCATCTGTAAAATTGAACAGAAAATCATCAAGAAAACAAATGATGAAAAAATGTTAAGCACTTAGCCTTCTGACTAGTACACAGAGGTACTCAAGAAATGGTAGCTATAAAATTACGTTTACTGGAAAACTTTAAATTTTATAATCACTTATTGAAATAAACTAATTCAATCTGATAGACTGGGTTTTTATTGCGCTCTGGCTTAAAGAATATTGAATACTAAACTTCTAAGTACTTGTGGAGCTCTGCTCATAACTCATATCAATACTAACAAAAGCATTTTATTAAAAGATCCAAAATTTATTAATTATAGCACATTTATAGAGGTCTGATTTGCCATCTCTGTTTACTTTGTGATTTTGAATAAAATTAGAATATCTCCACGTTAGTAACTGACTAATAATGTATTTTAGCCTATAAGCTCTCAGAAGGCAACAGCTGTTCAATTTGTTTGGAATAATACCCATTCCAGGACTGTGCATATAGGAGTATGTATTAAGCAAAAAAAGAACTTTCCAAGAGTAAAAAACAAAATCAAGCAATGAGTCTGATACATAATTGCTAAATCCTAGGATAAATCACTTAGTGACTGTAAGCTTGTCTGTTTCCTCATCTCTAAAGAAATCTGGACTTCCCACTTCACAGAGTAGTTGCTTAAGCAGAACAACTGAGGCAGGGCAGCCACTGGTATATGAAAGTCCTCTGCATCCTGTAATTCCATATAGCACCATTAAAGTTTGCTAAACTGTAACAATATTCCAGCCTGTTCGTGGGCATTGTTTTCATATATAGAAATACAGAGAGGTAAATGTCTCTGTGACTGGCCCTGTGAATTACTACTACAGTCACTTTCAAGCAGAGCCCTGTATAAGAGAAACTCAGAGAGACCTCTAAATTTTAAGCTTTATTCTATGCAAGCCAGTCAAAACAGCTTCCTGTGCTTTGGGGTCATTATGTGGTCTATTTGTTCATCTGAGCACCCTCAAAATGCAGTGCAGGGTAAGCCCACATGGGTGCAGAAAAAGCTTAGAGAAAAAAAAAATGCTATAGCTTTTGCATTCTGTTTATCTGTATGAATGAGTAATAGCATTACACAAAGAAGCCCTACAAAGAAAGTGCTGAGGTAATTGCCTCATGACATTAGTAAATGATTTCAGCATATAAAGGGAACTGGATGGCAGTAATTCAAGCAGTCTAAAAGACTATGAAAAAGGCCACAGGCACTAGAAGAACCACTAGAACCACTAGAACCACAGGCTGCTACCAACTTGGGGAATTTAGATTTTCCAATCCACAAGATAGAAATCAGTGCATGTATCAATAAGCAGGTTTTAGGGTGACTGACATTTTATTATTTGAGAAGGCTTATGAACAAAAGACAAATCAGCTCTCATGTCAAGTGTTTACCATATTTTCCAGATTATATGATTACGAACAAAACCAAGATTTATGACACAGTTCACTTCCAGACTCTTTTTGTTAAATCCCTCCAAAAGCAGCTCTAGATTTTCATCACTCCAGTGACTCCCACAGTTATGCGCTGGTTGCGTCTCTAAGCCGACTGGCCAGTGCGCTTTAGCAGGTATCCCCGAAACTAGGTTCACCTGGCACAGCGTGGGCAGAGGAAGGGCCCTGAGCACAAACACGTTTTGTGACGTCTTGCGGTGTGGCCTCTCAGTGCACAAAGGACAATGTAACTATAATACCGTGAAATCTGAGGTTAGTCTTGCCCTGCAAGAGTGGCACAATTTTTCTATAAAGAAAATAGTAGCATGTCACTTTCATAGCTGCCTAGAACCTGTTTTTGTTTTTTTTAAAATCAGCCCATAACCATCAATAATTAACATCAATTCTCCTCTTCCTCTTGACCCCTTGAGCACAGCTTCAGCATTTCCTCTAACTTTAGTGTTTTGGGGGCTAGTAAAAAGGCAAGATAAACCCTACCTGCCTTCCCTGGGTTAGGCTGTAAGAGGTTCTGGGAGACAGTGATAAAACGGTTAAGGTTCAATGGCCAAGTCTCTAACTGGTGGCTCTCAGATGCTTGGAGAGAATGGAATCCATATCCAGGCAAGAATACCAGAGTGGGTAGCAATTCCCTTTTCCGGGGGATCTTCCCGACCCAGGGATAGAACCCAGGTCTCCTGCATTGCAGGCGGACTCTTTACCACCTGAGCCACCAGGGAAGCCCTTATCCTAACTTGGGAAGAACAAATTCCATCCCCCGAGTGGAAAGGTCCTGAGAGAAGCCTTATGACACCATCCCTCCACAGCCCCTCACCCTGGAACACAGGATGGTTCCAGGCATGTGTGTTGTTGCTGAACAAGAGCATCAAGTGCAGCAAGGCTCAGCTCTCTGTCGGGGCCAGGTGAGAAACTGCTACGTGGAGTGCTCTCGGTGCTCCAGCTGGGAGAGAATCCCTCTTCTATTTGACAACACTGATGTCTCTAAGAGCGGATCAACATCTCTCACATACCATTCAGAGTTCCCGGAACAGGACATAAATAGGAAACCTTCTTATTACTCTGCTCTGCTGAATAAAGGTCTTAAGAGAGAGGACTGAATCTTTACAATCATGAAATTATTAAAACTACCAGGTAATCAAGAAAATGATGCCACATCCTTAAGGCTGCAGACAGAGTCGAACATTCATGTTTAGAGATACAGAAGCCTGTACTGAATTCCACAGGACTATGGTCTTGTTCAGCAATGAACAGCCTTGATTTAGAGTTGGTGAATTCCCCTCACAAGGTGACTTTCCGAAAAGGTTTCCATTCCGTCTGCATGTTCTCAAAATCCTTTGCTGCACTCTCCCATTTCACCCGCAGCCATGGGGGCAGACTACTTCACAGCTGCATTTCTTTAGCACAGTTCTGGGGAGGACTGGGTCTAAGGACTTGGGAGTCTGCGCTGCTCCCTACCCTTTGCCATTTACTACAATGGCAAACCCTCAGCCATGCTGCGCCAGAATCTGCCAGCAAGGAATAGCTGTGAGACTGAGAGCCCCCTTTGTCCACGAGGACCCGGCTGGTGCTGTACTAATGCGACAGGGAAGCCATCCAAGATTCTGAACGAGTGGGCTGGAAGTATGCACCACTACAGCACAGAACGTCTCATTGTGACGGTCTGCTAGAGGTATCCTGCGTTACATTTTGAGGATCACTTGAAGCCACAGAGCTATTTCTCTTTGGAACATATTGACACCACAGATGTAAAGGAAAAAAGCACACACAGTTAAGGAGCCCACAGCACGCCCGGATGCTCTGAGAAGTTAGCCAGAACCTAGGAGAAGACTATTAATATAAACCTAGGCCAGCGGCTAGGATCAGTGTGAACAGCTCAACCTGACAGCTGTGAATCAGAGTCAGCTACGACCAACATAACCTTCCTGGGAATCTCCCCCAAAAGACAGGGTAAGTCGCTGAGACCAAAACAGTTCAGGAAATGTTTCTCCCCAAAGATTTTATTACCAGGAACATGACAGTGGAGAAACAGACACAACACTGAGGCTCTGAAACAGACGGACTGTTCAGTCTCAGAGGTCTACACATTGAGATTCTCAGACTTCATCTAAATTTTTAAAAACTTTGGGGAAGATTCCAAATGCAAAAGACAACTTAAACGTGTTCCAGTTGCTCTTCAAATATGAATTTGTAGTTGGGGTGGGGGTGGTAAGTCTTCAAAGTCTGGAGGGTGGTAATGGGCCTCTTAGTTCTTGGCTTATCTCCTGATCCAATTTAAGAAAGTGGATTCTTAAAGAAATATAAACATATACAAAATATATTAACACACACATAAACACTTATATATGTTTTCTAGATCTATTGTAACTCTGCATGACTGCTCTCTTTCATGACACAAAAACATTTTGTCCCAAGATCACATACTCCTGTGACTGTTGCAGAGATAAAGGATTTGATTTAGGAGTATAAATCTGTTAAAGACATACATATATGACTCTGGGTCATATTCTGGATGTCAATAAAAAATAGCTATTTAGTCACAGAAAGGTATTTTTTAGACCCTAAGCTTTGGCTTTACTTATGTCTACATGCGTTTGGAGGTTAGAGCAAGGAAATTCTGGAATTTCAGAAGAAAATTAAAAAAAAAAAAAAAAAAGCTTTACTCTTAAGGCCTTTTTTGTGTGTTGTTTACAATGCAATAATCAAAACCTGTCACCTTCAGTGTGTACTCACACATTTCTGATGACAAGGAGAGAGTTCTAGCTCCTACCTCAGAAAAGAAAAAGCAGAACTTAAGAAACATCAAAGTAGTAACTGTCAGAGAGAAAGCTTCTGATAAACCTACCAGGTGGTGTGCAGGCATCTGCAGGAGACTGGACAAACGTGGACCGCCTTTTGGTTGGCATGGGCAAAGCCATTTTCTGTTCTTTATGCTTTGCCAGTGCAGCTTGAACTGCTTCTGTGTGAATATCTGAAAGATTAAAAATTTGCATTTATTAGCTCCTGGCTCTCAAAGTGTTTACTTCTTTGAGCTAAACTATCACTGCCTCAGCTGTTAAAAGGCGATATTTAGGTGACTTTTATTTATCATTTGTGTTACAGCAAATAGGAAAAACAGACCAAAGAAGTAGTCAAGGATAATTTACATGAGAGGAAAATGAAGCCCAGAACAATGAGAAGGCCCTTTAACACAGCAGAGAAGAAGGTGATGGAGAGGGGGCTGGGTGTGTAGTGAGAGGAAGAATCTAACATGCATCAGGGCCAGCTGGGAACCCCACCTCTGAATGGAATGCATGTGATGCAGGCACCCAAAGGACACTCTCTGTTCAAGCTCAGGATTTGCTTAACTGTCTGAAAGGAGCTGACACTCTTCAGTTCTATACCACAGAAAAGAAGGGCTGATTCTGATGCAGAAAATACAAGGGCCAGGGGTACTTGTTTGCCACTCTGCCCACAAAAGAACACAGCTCTTCACTTGAATGTCTAATAACAATCGCAAAATTAACATATCCAGAGAAAACTCTTGATTCTCCACTCCCACGCCAAAACTCAATCTATACTGCTACAAAATAGGATCATATAATACACAGTATTTTGGACTGTGCTTTGATTTTTTAAAAAAATATTTTTTTAATTTATTTGGCTGCATCAGGTCCCAGCTGAGGCATGTGGGATCTTGTGGCATGTGAACTCTTAGTTATGGCATGTGGAATCTAGTTCCCTGACCAGGGATTGAGCCCCACCCCCTGCACAGGGAGTTTGAAGTCTTAGCCACTGGACCACCGGGGAAGTCCCTGTGCTTTGATTAAAAAAAAAAAAAAAAAAAAACTCAGCAAATCCTTCTGAGGCAGATCCTTCTGAGGTGGCTTCCAGGTTCAGAGAAATTCCCTCTTTTCAAGGAACTGGCCCAAACTACATATGCAAATGATCCTTGAAAGCCTGTCCCTTGTAAGAGCTGGGCTAATCAGGTTATTTGCGGGGGTGGGGAGGGGGCTGTAAGTTTAAACTGAATCAAGAAACTGCAGCTCCTAAAGTGGAGTCACATGAACAGCAGTACCCTAGAACAGACTAAGTCATGATTAGAGGCTTAGAACTTTCAGCCCTACCCTCCACCCTCTAGAGAGAGGAAAGGGACTGGGGATTGAGCTAATCACCAATGACCAATTATTTAATCAAGCATGCCTAGGTAATGGAGTCTCCATTAAAATTAAAAAAAAAAACAAACCCTCTAAAGTAAGAGATCTGGAGAGCTTCCTGAGTTGGTGAACCCATCTTTGTACCAGCAGGGTAATGCACCTTAAGCTTCACAGGGACAGGAGCTCTTGTTTTGGGGACTCTTCTGCACCTTGCCCTATAAGCCTCTTCATCTGGTTGATCATTTCTATCCTTTATAGTAAACTGGTAACATTAAGTATTTTCCTGAGTTCAATGGGCCATTATAGCAAATAATCAAACTTGAGGACGGGGTGGTGGGAATTCTGATTCAGAGCCAAGTTGAACAGGGACTTCCCTGGTGGTCCACTGGTTTAGACTCTGTGCTCCCAATGCAGGAGGCATGAGCTCGATCCCTAGTTCAGGAACTAAGATCCCACCTGCTGAATTAAACAACCCCACATAGCCAAGATGGCCAGAGGGAAGCAATGTGGAAACACTACAAATGGTCTGCAACTTGTGATAAATTCAACTAGTGATTTCTTTTTTTTTTTACTTTACAATGGTATAAAAGCAATACACACTTAATAGAAACTGTACTTCGAATTTTCAATTATTTTTTCCTGGATATGATTCTCTCTTGTGATGCTAGGCAGTAGCAGCAAGCTATGGCTCCCAGTCAGCCACACGATCACAGATGGCTGATACACTTAAAACCATTCTGTAAACATACAGCCATTCCATTTGCCCAACTGTAGGCTAATGTAAGTGTTCTGAGCACATTTAAGGCAGACAAGGCTAAGCTATGATATTCAGTAGATTGTTGTTGTATGTTGAGTCAATAAGCTGTGTCCAACTCTCTGCAACCTCAAGAACCGCAGCATGCCAGGCTTCCCTGTCCTTCACCATCTCAGATTTTGCTCAAACTCATATCCATTGGGTCAGTGATACCATCCAACCATCTCATCTTCTGTCACCCCCTTCTTCTCCTGCCCTCAATCCTTCCCAGGATCAGGGACTTTTCCAATGAGTCAGCTCTGTGCATCGGTGTCCAATTAAATACATTTCAACTTAGAATATTTTCAGCTTATGATAGGTTTATTGGGATGTAACCCCACTGTATGTCAAGGAAGGTCTGTACTTGTGATTGGCCACTTCCTTTTCCAGGGGATCTTCCCAACCCAGGGATCAAACTCACGTCTTCCGCATTGCAGGCAGACACTTTACCATCTGAGCCACCGAGGGAGCCCAAATGTAGGGGCAGTCTTGTGGAAATGGGCCTGTGGGGTCTCCACTAACTGCAGGTAGTTAATATCAGAAATGAATCAAATTGCAGGACAGTGAGTTGCTATCTGCAGAGAACTGGAGAACTGATGGGTGTGAAAAACTCACACACTAGGTAGGTACCTACCACACAACAGCCACTTCTACCTCAAATCCACTCACTCACTATAGGTAACCAAACTCCTTATTGATTTATCCTGCCTGTATTTCTTTGTGCAAAAAATAACCATATTTTTTCCATATCCCCACCTTTCATACACACAAGGTAGCATACAATATGTACTTTTTTGCACTATGCTTTTTTCACTTAACAGTATATCCTGGAATTCATTTTGTATCAGCTATTAGAGATCTTCATTCTTTTTTTAAAGTAGCATATATAGCACTTCATTGTATACCACAGTTTTACTCAATTGTCCTATGTGTGGGCAATATTTTACAATTACAAATAATGATACAACAAACAGCCTTGTGCAAATACACTTCTATGCTGATGAGAATATATCTTCAGGATAAATTCCTACAAGTGAGACTCCTAAGTCAAAAATCAAATACAGTTTAAATTTTGTTACATCTTTCCAAATTCCCCTCTGAAAGAGCTTTATCATACTGTAGTACTATCAGCAATGTGTAAGAGAGCCTGTTTCCCCACTGACTTGCCTTCAAAGTATATTATCTATCTTTTCATTGTTGCCACTTCAGTGGCTGAGAAATGGGACCTCAGTATACTTTAAATTTGCACTTTAAAAAAATCATTACTGATATTAAACATCTTTACAGAGGATTTTAAGAGCCATTTAATATTTGTTTGAGAGTGAAGTGAATGTTCACAGCACTTCACCATTTTTCCATTGGGGGTCTTAGTTTATTTTCCCTTGATTTTTAAAAATTCTTCATATATAAAAGACATTGGCCCTTTATCTCTGAGAAATGTTAGAAATATTTTCTTTCCGTTTGCTGTTTGTCTTTTGCCATTGTTTGCAGTGCTTTGCTGCCGTGCAAAAGTTTGTGTTTTTTTTTAAGATTTTGTGGAAACTCTCTAGTCAGTAACCTAAATGCACAACTGAATGAACTCAAAAAAAAAGAACAGAATAAAACCTAAGTTAGCGAAAGAGGGAAATAACAAAGATTATAGGAAAAATCACTGCAGATGGTGACCGGAGCCATGGAATTAAAAGATGCTTGCTCCTTGGAAGAAAAGCTATGACAAACTGAGACAATAGTTTCAAAAGCAGAAACATCACTTTGCTGACAAAGGTTCATATATATATACAGTCAAACCTATGGTTTTCTCCAGTAGTCATGTATGGATGTGAGAGCTGGACCATAAAGAAGGCTGAGTGCCGAAGAATTGATGCTTTCAAACTGTGGTGCTGCGGAAGACTTTTGAAAGTTCCTTGGACAACAAGGAGATCAAACCAGTCCATCTTAAAGGAAATCAGTTCTGAATATTCATTGGAAGGACTGATGCTGAAGCTGAAGCTCGAATACTTTGGCCACCTGATGCGAAGAGCTGACTCATTGGAAGAGACTCTGATGTTGGGAAAGATTGAGGGCAGGAGGAGAAGGGGACAAGAGAGGATGAGATGGCTGGATGGCATCACCGACTCGATGGACATGGGTTTGGGTGAACTCCGGCAGTTGGTGATGGACAGGGAGGCCTGGCGTGCTGCGGTTCATGGTGTCACAAAGAGCCAGACATGACCGAGCGACTGAACTAAACTGAACTGAAGTTGAAAAAGAAGAAGTAAAATTGTTTCTGTTTACAGATGACATGATGTTATATGTAGGACACCCTAAAGATCTCACACACAAAGACTGTCAGAACTAACAAATAAATTCAGCAGTTACAAGACAGAAAAATCAACATACAAAAATCAGTTGTGTTTCTGAACAATAACAATGAATCATTTGAAAAGAAAAGTAAACATTTACAATAGCACCAAAAAGAACAAAACACTTAGGAATAAACATAACCAACGAGGTGAAAGATTTGTACAATATGAGACACTGATGAAAGCAATAAGGCAAATCAGTGGAAAGACATTTTATGATTCACATTAAGTCCATTAAGGACTGCAAGACTTAATACTGTTAAAACACCCATATTACCCAAAGCAATCTAGAGATTCAATGCAATTTCTGTCAACATCTCAATGACATTTTTTTAAGAAATAGAAAACAAAATTCCTAAATGCATATGGAATCTCAAAGGATCCCAAAGAGCCAAAACAATCATGAGAAAGAAGAACAAAGCTAAAGGCTTCCCTCTACCTTATTTCAAAACATATTACAAAGTTACAGTAACTAAGACTCTGACACTGGCATCCAGACATACATATAGAGCAATAAAATAGAACAAAGAGCCAGAAATTACTCTGGTGTCCACGGCTGAACAGTCTTCAACAAGGGTGTCAAGACTATACAATGGGAAAATGACAGCCTTGATAGAAACAAATGGTGACGGAAAAACTGGAATATCCGTATGTAAAAAAGAATGAAGCTGGATCCTTATCTTTCACCATACACAAAAATTAATCAAAATGGATTAAAGATCTAGACATAAGACCTGAAACTATAAAATTCTTAGGGAAAAACACTTTGTGACCTTGGAATGTAATAATTTCTTGAATGTGACACCAATAGCACAAGCAGCAAAAGCTGAAAACAGAACTAGGACTGTATCAAACTTTAAAACTTCTGCATAACAAAGGGAACAACAGGGAAAAGGCAACTCGCGGGATGGGAGAGCATATTTGCAAATCATACACTGAGTAAGGAGCTACTATCTAGAATATACAAAGAACTTCTACAACTCAATCACAATAAAATCTCAAAGAACTCAATTTTAAATGGGCAAGGTAATTGAACTGATATTTCTCCAAAGAAGACAAAATGGCCACTTTAAAAAAAAAAAAAAAAGGAAAATCACAAAGGTTGACAGAGATGTGGACAAAGTGGAACCTGTAAAATGTTACTGCTGCTATGGAAAGAACTATGGAGGTTCCACAAAAAAATTAAAACTAGAACTATCCTCAACAATCTTACTTTTGGGTATATATCCAAAAGAACTGAAGGCAGAGTCTTGAAGTGATATTTACACATCTGTGTTCACTGCAGCATTACTCACAATAGCCAAGATGTGGAAACAACTTAGTCCATGAATGGATTTAAAAAATGTAGTGTATACATACTACATTACGTATTAAGGGTGGAATATTCTTCAGCCTTAAAAAAGGAAACTTTGACATACTAAGTGAAATAAGCCAGTCACACACACACACAAAATCTCTAATATATACCACTTTTAAGAGGAATCTAAGTACTCAAATTCATAGGTATAGGGAGCAAAATAGTGGTTGGCAGAGACTGGGGCAAGAAGAAATTATTGATCAATGGAGATAACGTTTCAGTCATGCAAGATGTAAAGATTCCAAAGAGCTGTTGTATAACAATGTGCATACAGTTAACAATATAATATACACTTAAAATTCTAAGAGTAAATTCATGTATTTTTACCACAATAAACATTTTTTTTCTGTCTCTTCTAATACATCTGGATTTTCAGTCTTAGAACATCTTCTCATAGGCTTTTCATAAGCTTAGATTATTTAAAACATTGACTAATATTTTCTTTAGGTACTTTTATGGTTTCTTTTTTACATAAAGATCTTTAATCCATTTGAAGTTTTTGCTCATATCTGGTGTGAGATAATAGGTTTACTTAATTTTTTTCCAGTTGTTGTAGCATAATTTATCAAAAAGTACTTTCTCACCCAAGTGATTTGCAATGCTATCTTTATCATATACTAAACCCCAGATGTACTTCAGTCTATTTCTGAACTTGTTATTCTATTCCAATGGTCTGTCTGCCAATTTGTGTGTCATACCACACTGTTTTAATTACAGTCTTTGGAGTATGTTGCTAGATATTAAAACATATCTAGTCACTCTCATAGGTTTTCTGAGTGTTTCCTAGCTAGTCTTACGTGTTTACTTTTCAAATTGAACTTCAAAAATATTTTTTCTAGCTCCATAAATAAATTTGATAGTGTTTTTACCGGGATTGGATTAAAATTATAATTTTTAGAGTCCTAACATCTTTGTGATATTGAATCATCCTATCTAAGAATAAGGGATGACTTTCCATTTATCATGCCTACTGTGTGTCATTCAGGATGTTCTAAAGTTTCCATCATAAAGGTTTTATACATTCCTGAAGTTTATACCTAAATATGTTTTATTTTATGGTTTGCTCTACCAATACATCTTTCAACTAGTTTTTATTAGCAAATATGAAGGCTACTGATTTCTGCACTAATTTCATATCTTGCTACTTGATATAATTATTTCATTAAGTTACCTTTGCCATCAATTCTCCTGGGTTTTCTAAATGAATTATCATTCCAACTGCAAATACAGTTTTCCTTCTTCTTTTCTAATTCTTATACCTCTAATTGATCTGTCTTTTCTTTTTTTTTTTTGGTTACTACTGCTAGTAAATTTAAATATCAGTATCCCTAGGACTAGTAAAACTCATACAAAAATATAAGAAAAAAAAAGAATTCAATTTAGAAAAAGCAGGTTTAGGCAATGGACAAGTGGTTTACAGAAGAAGCCACAAATGGAAAATAAGCATATTCCAAAAGGTCCAATCTCATTAGTAACAAAAGAAATAACATTTCTACCAACAAGATGGGAGAATGTCCATTTCCCCACATCTATGGATAATAATGGGCAATGTTTTTTCATCTTTCCCAAAAAAGATAAGTGGAAAATGCTACTTTACATATTTTAAGTAGTTGCTCCTATTCTTGGCTTGTTGTTATGAAGTAGTTAAGACATGGTACAAAAGTGGCACAGCTGGGCTTCAGGGACCAGGGGCAGAACAAACACCCAGTGCCCTTACCTGCTAGGACATTACTATAGATAGGCAGAAGGACAGACAGATGTGAACAGATTGAAACGCAGATGTGTGGGTGGACTGAGTCATTTAAGTAGAGACGTACAGTTCAAGGAGTTATCTGTAAATTTATTAGTAGTCATGCCATTTTTACCAATTTCTAAGGTACTGACCACTTTGCCATTTTTAATTACAGCAGAGGCAGCAACTATTAAGTTCTGGAACATTAGCATATCACATTAATTTTGGCACTACTGTATGTGCTGGTGGGGAGGAGCAGTGAAATTTTAATTCTGCATTCACACTCCCCTGCTTCTACCAATTACATTTCTTTAGTTTAGAATATCTATATAGCAAACAGCTATTCATTCTTCAAAATGGCTCAGACTCTGCCACCTCCACAAATCCTGCCCTCAACAGTGCCTGGTATTCAGGCTCCTTCCTCTGTCAACCCCTCTTCTCTGTTGACTATACCTTATACAAAGGTTTCCTGTGTTTTCATCTGTGTTTCTCTAGCACTGAAACTGTGCTCAACTTGTAGGAGGTCTACAACAGATGCTTGCTTAAACGGAACTGAACTGAATTTATCTTTCTTGGTATGAAGAAGAGTACTAATGAAGAAATGAAATGGTCCTGGTGTGCCAGTGGCAGCCACCTTGGCCAAAGTCGCTGTATCAGAGAACATATTTGGACAGAGAAAGTTAGTTTTCAATTAAGTTGACAGAGGTAGTTATTGCTGCATTTAGCTTCCAGCATTAAGTCAAAAGAATCCACACTTAGAGCAAAAGTCAGGAAGAACAATGGATGTCAGGCTTTAAATATTTTATCCACGGATATCACTTTAAAAACTTTCTTTTACATTGTTTTCGCTCCCTTAAGCTGCAGCACAAGTCCCATAAACAAAGCCTTGCCTGAATTTCTCAAAAAGCAAAAATGAAAATCAAAAAGACCCTATCTTTTATAAAGTTCCAGTTATAAAATAAATAAGCCATGGGATGGAATGTATAGCATGATGACTATAATTAATAGTATTGTATTGCACATCTGAAAGATGTTGAGAGAGTAGATCTTAAAAGTCCTCTTAGGGTGAGAGAGGGAGGCTCAAGAGGGAGGAAATACATGTATACTTACGGCTGATTCACATTGTTATATGGCAGAAACCAACACAATATTGTAAAGCAATTATCCTCCAGTTAAAAATAAAATTTTTTAAAAAGTCCTCTTATAACAAGAAAAAAAAATTTTTTTTAACTTTGAAAGGTGACAGATGTTAATGAGACCTACTAGGATCATCACTTCAAAACACGTACAAATAAAAAAAAGCTCTTTCTCAACAGAACAACAGCACATCAAATGCTCACATTTATTAATTAAAAATACTACACTTCCAAAAGTATTGCTGCATGAGACATAAAACATGCAAGAGCAAACTGAGAAAACTAGGGACTTATTCACATTAGTCAACTTTAGAAGGCCCAGGACGTTTGGATAATTAATAAACACAGAGCATGTTCTTCTCTGGCATAGGATCTGCAGCATCAGAACACAGAACATATCAAACCACTCATTTATTTTCTAACACGATAAGCCCTGGCCCCTACACCTGTGTCAAAAAGGAGATGTTCAGTTACTGTATTAGCAAAGTCTCTCATCGATAAGAACAGGCAGCTCTTGTAAGTGGATTTGACTCCTTCAGCCAACATACAATTCATCTTGATCATTTGATAGAGAAATCACTTCCGAAGTTCAGTCCCCAGACGCAGCTGACTTTGGACATCTCTGCCAGGAGCATGGGAAAGTTGGGTTTCATTTTCTGGCACTAATGTTTGAGCTCAGTAAGGTGATATAGCTACTTTTTTTTTTTTTCTCAGATTATACTTTTAATGCTATGTCAGTCAAAACATACCTGTGAAGCAAAGCAGTCCACAGGCTACCACTTCGTGACCTTGGCTACCACTCATTCTCATCATCTATTGCTTTTACTATCAAGTGTGAAACTTAAAAGTGGGTACCTTGTTAAACTTGCTGGGGAACTGTATATATTGGGTTACATATCTGGTGTTTCTCTGTGAGGTTTCTTTAAATGACCAACCAGAGGTGCCATTATGTTATACCTCTTTTTCTTTGTCACAGGAAAAGCATAAAGCAATATATGCTGTTTTTTAAAATATATATGATTTTGTTTTCAGCCTAGTGTCCAGCAGCTTCACAGCTAAAGCCTTAAAGACGGGCATATCAAATTGGTCTGATCTGTTGGCCCAGCCACTCAGTAGAAGCTACAGAGGAAATGGAACAAGAGTGAGTGGCCATCTGTAGTTAGTAAATGTGGTTCTGTGGTCTGCACAGTCCCCTTTGCCCGGGTCAGCTTCGTTGACTTTTCTCCAGTATCTTAAACTAACAATTTGAGTAATGCTCTCAGGACAGTAATCTTAACTAGTATTTCAGATCTGTTGTGCTCATTTGATTCTACCTGAATTGATATTTCCCCCATCAGACACTGCCTTATCACTTCTCCTGTTTGACAAGTCTGAAAGTGAAGTCGCTCAGTCGAGTCCAACTCTGCGACCCCATGGACTGTAGTCTACCAGGCTCCTCCGTCCATGGGATTTTCCAGGCAAGAATACTGGAGTGGGGTGCCATTTCCTTCTCCTGATATAGCTACTTTTTAAAAGTCCTTTTTTTGTTTTTGTTTTGTTTGAGGTGGCTAACTGCTGAAAAGATTAACACTGAAGAAATTGTCACAATGACTTACCACCCAATCACTTACCATCTCAGAGATTAATTGTGTATTTTCTACACAATTGGGACCACAAAACGTGTGTGTAGAAAACTGCATCCTGCTTTGATGGGCAGGAAAAGGAGGTACTAAGTAAGTGCATTTGAAAGGTCAGACCCTTTTGCCTAAGCACAAAGAATACAATCAGGTCAGAAAATCTAAACTCTGAATAAATGTAAGCTCTTTATGCCATGTCTGAAACATGAAATACTAAGTTCGATTATGACTGGTTGAGATGTTGTAGGTGTTAATAAGTCTCTACCAAATAAGAGAGGAGTTTCAAGTTTGAAATCAATGTCAAGCCCTTTCTGTGTACTTTAATCTGAATGCTTATAATTTTTCCTAAGCATACCCTCCATTCTTAAGTTAATTTTGCACGTGACATGTAAATATAAGCCTTCCTATGAATGGAGTAGCAAAGACGTGAAGTTCAACTCTGATAAATTTCTACAACTTCTTTGCTCTATTTCTGCGGCTACTGTTCAGTTCAGTTCAGTTCATCTTCTTACTCATGGAAGCCAGAATTTGCAGCGTGCGCTGAGTTTTTCTCTGCTATTTAGTTAGGCATTTCCTTCTACTTTTAAAAATGTCATTTTTAGCCAAAATTCATGCTTGCGGGCCTCCTCTTTCACGTTCCTCCTCATAACAGCATTGCAGAACTTTTATTATCTTCAGGGTTTTCAAATCGCCTTTGTTCCCTTTACCTCCTCTCTGGCCTCCTCAGTACTACTCCCCCTGGCTAAAGTCCCAGTGACACAAATATCCAAAACCCAACTACTGAACCCTCCCTCCTCAATATCCCTGGCACCTAACCAAGAGTCTCCACAGTCTGCTAACCAGTGTATGATTCAGACTACACTTTCTGATACTGGGGTAAGTCTGAAAGTACTGATGGAAAAGATACTTGGGTTTTACTGGCTCAGTGGTAAAGAATCCGCCTGCAATGCAGGAAACACAGGTTTGATCTCTGGGTCGGGAGATCCCCAAGAGAAAGAAATGGCAACCCACTCCAGTATTCTTGCCTGAGAAATCCCCTGGACAGAAGCCTGACAGGCACAGGCCAGGGGTCTCAAAAGAATTGCATGTGACTTAGTGACTAAACAACAAAGGTGAAGGTCAGAATTTTACACTACTGAATGAGCTCACTAAAGACTTTTTTCTCTGTGTAATCAGCTTGGACACAGAGTGTAGAGAATCGTCTTTGGGGTTCCTTACTAACTTTTTTGTTAAATGCTGTAAGAACAAGCAAAAAACTTCCCAGCAGGCCTGGGGTGAGTGCTATAGCGGTTAAAAGCCTTCCAGGGTGGTGAGAAGTCACTACTGCCGCACCTGAGCCCCAGCCTCTAAAGGCAACACCGGGTGCTGGGGAACCCACCTGGGGGCTTGGCGACAAACAGGAGCTCCTGATTAGCTTTTTCAAATCCAGCCTTACCTCCCTCTGATTCATGCCCTAACGAATACTACTTTTATACCTTCCTTTCTCCGAAATATGTATTTAACTCTTACATGTGTTAGGCCCTGTGCAGCTGGCCCAAGCTACTAGAACAAATTACAAATCTATGTTCCTGCTCTGCTAAAAATTCTTCAGTGGTATTCAAGATTCCTCAAGATTTGCCCGCTGATTATCTTTTCAGCTTCATCTCCCACCTCTTTCTGGGTCCTTGCTTTCTAGGTTTCAGCCATAATGAACTATTTTCAGGTTTACTATCTGATGTTATTTCCCTAACTTTGTCTGCCATGACATGGTTCAGATGTCTTAGCCTCAGAGAAAGCCTCTTATCAATCAGCCCCAGGTTAGGTACAAAGGAAAATTCTGTGTGGTGTGTAATTTCTATTTTTCTGACGGAACACTTTTCACTCCTTCCTTCCTTCCATTGTGTGAAAATACATATCTAATAATAGCAGCTCATAAAATAACTGTGCTTTCCCTCATTTCCTCTAAAGCTGTTTTCTTGAGGGTGTGATACACACCCTGTTTTTCAATTCAAGAAAAGGATAAGGTAACCTTGGTTGATAACGGAGGGGGCGGGGGTGGGAATCTGGAGAAAGTAAAATAACATTCCAGTTAGTCTTTTGGCTTAATTCTGCTGGTTCTTAAACAGTAACTGTGCTACAGAGACTATCCTAGCGCAGAGGACAGTAGGTGGATGTGGGACAGGCTTACTACCACATACCCCGAGGCCTATGACTCACTTCTGCTTGTCAGTGCTGGACGTGGTGTAGCTGGAGTGTGCCCCCACAGCCAGCCACAACACATCGCCTTTTCTTTTACCATGGGTATTTTCTGGGTGAGGAGAAATAAAGTTTATGGGTTTCAGGTCAGTTCAGTCACTCAGTCATGTCCAACTCTTTGCAACCCCATGGACTGCCACACACCAGGCTTCCCTGTCCATCACCAACTCCCAGAGCTTGCTCAAACTAATGTCCATCAAATCGGTGATGTCATCCAACCATCTCATCCTCTTGATGGTGGGAGGAGACCCCTTCTCCTCCCACCTTCAATCTTTCCCAGCATCAGGGTCTTTTCTAAGGAGTCAGTTCTGCGCATCAGGAGGCCAAAGTATTGGAGTTTTAGCTTCAGCATCAGTTCTTCCAAAGAATATTCAGGACTGATTTCCTTTAGGACTGAGTGGTTTGGTTTCTATGCAGTCCAAGGGACTCTCAAGAATCTTCTCCAACACCATAGTTCAAAACCATCACTCCCTCGGCGCTCAACTTTCTTTATAGTCCAACTTTCATATCCATACATGACTACTGGAAAATCATAGCTTTGACTAGATGGACCTTTGTCAGCAAAGTAATGTCTCTGCTTTTTAATATGCTGTCTAGGTTTGTCATAGCTTTTCTTCCAAGGAGCAAGCGTCTTTTAATTTCATGGCTGCAGTCATCATCTGTAGTGATTTTGGAGCCCCCCAAAATAAAGTCTCTCACTATTTCCCCATCTATTTACCATGAAGTGATGGGACCAGTTGCCATGATCTTCGTTTTTTGAATGTTGAGTTTTAAGCCAGCTTTTTCACTTGCTTTCACTTTCATCAAGGGGCTCATCAATTCCTCTATGCTTTTTTATGGGTTTACCAATCTGAAATTTCACTGTTAAGTTTCTGTTCCAGCTCCATGAGTCAAGAGACTAATCAATAGCCCTGAAAAACACAGAAAGACCTGCCTCTTCCAAGAGAGTCTACTGAGCTTTCCTAGTAGCATCTCAGGAGACCCCTGCCCTCTGCCTTCTTATTTATTTATTCACACTGCCTTTGTACTTGCCTGGCTCCCCTGCTGGCCTTGACGGCAGACATGTTTTATTTGGGGCTATAACCCCAGCAAATAAGAGTACCTACTACATCTGGCATGTAACAAGTACTCAACAAATGGCTGATGAATGAATTAATATAGACCTGTTAGCACTTCAAGAGAAAAAAATAAACATTAGGAGCTCTCAGGACGTACAGTTCACACTACAGTAGGTAACAACGGTTCCAGCAGTAACTTTCAGTTCCCTCTCACCTGATCGGTATCGTTCATCCCTGGCTCCCCCAGATCGACTTCGATGATACTTAGAAGGAGCGGAAGTTGGAGCTGCAGATGGAGCAGGTGTTTGGTTTCTATGTTCCTTCTGTACTGATGAATCAGTTTCTAAAAAAGGAAGTTTTGAAAATGGTTATAACAATAATAACTAACATTTTCTGAGCACTTTACAGCATTTCGACAACACTCTGAGGTAGGTAACACTACCCATCTACAGTAGTAGTATTCAATACACATACGTTTAAAAAAAAAAATACAAAGGCATCCAGACTAAAACAAAACAAAACAGAACATTATCTTGACAACGTAATTGTCAACAGGTGATTGGAGATGTAAGCAGGTGAAAAGGAGAGACTCCACAAACTGGGAGGATGGGGGATACAGTGGGTGTACATGACCCCCTAATCCTGTACAGTTGCAGAAAACATAGCTTGGGAAGCATTAGTCTCCCTACCATAAGTTACTCCAAATAAACATGTCATTAAAACAAAACTAGAGTGCTTACTGTGCAAACACAGCTTCAAGTCAAGTCTTACTAGCCCCTCTTCCAACCGAAGGCATCACCGAACTTAACCCTTTCCAGTCCCTGGCCTGTCCCCACATTCTGTCCTCCCAACATTTACTGTTTTGCATCAAGAATATGGGGAAGACTGCAATCCTATTCCTGGGCATATATCTGGAGAAAAACATGATTCAAAAGGATACATGTACCGGTTCACTGCAGCACTGTTTACAATAGCCAAGACATGGAAGCAACCTAATGTCCATCAGAAGAGGAACAGCTAAAGAAGATGTGGTACATATATACAGTGGAATATTACTCAGCCATTAAAAGGAATAAAATCATGCCACTGCCATTTGCAACAACATGGATGGACATAGAGAGTGTCATACTGAAGACAGAGAAGGAGAAATACCATATGGCACCCCTTATATGTGGAGTCAATGAAGAAATGATAACAAATAAACTTACTTACAAAACAGACTCACAGACTTAGAAAACAAACTTACGGCTATTGGGGGAAAGAATGGGAGCTTGGGATGGTCATGTACACACTGCTACATTCAAAGTGGATAACCAACAAGGACCTGCTGTACAGCACATGGAACTCTGCTCAATGATATGTGCCAGCCTGGATGGGAAGAAGGTTTGGAGGAGAATGGATACATGTATGTGTATGGCTAAGTCCCTTCGCTGTCACCTGAAACTACCACAATATTGTTAATCAACTATACCCAAATACAAAATAGAAAAATATGAGGGGGGATATGGAGAAGAGAAAATAAGCAGGGAAAATAAGCAGAAGAAAAATACTTTGTTCTGATATTTTCCTACCTTTTTTTTTTTTCAAATGGTATTAGCTCCCAAGTCATAATTTTTTAAAATTGTAGTAAGAATATTTAACACGAGATGTAATCTTTTAACAAATTAAGTGTATAATATGGTACTGTAAACTATAGGAATGATGTTACACAGCACCTTCAGAACTTACTCATCTTGTATAGTTAATACCTTTACCCCCTGAGTAGCAATTCCCCATTTCCCCCACTCCCCAGCCTCTGGCAGCCACCATTCTACCCTCTGCCTCTATGAGTTTAACTATTTTGATTCTTTGTTCTTCTGTGATTCACTAAGTTTCATGTCCTCCAGGTTCATCCATGTTGTTATATATTACGAAATTTTCTTATTTTGAGGTGTATTTTAAGTTTCTTCAGTAGCATTTACCTGTGCTCAGAAAGGTACTGGTCATAGCAAACACCCTCTTCCAATAACACAAGAGAAGACCCTACACGTGGACATCACCAGATAATCAACACCGAAATCAGACTGATTATATTTTTTGCAGCCAAAGACGGAGAAACACTATACAGTCAGCAAAAACAAGACCAGGAGCTGACTGTGGCTCAGATCATAAACTCCTTATTGCCAAATTCAGACTTAAATTGAAGAAAGTAGGGAAAACCACTAGACCATTCAGGTATGACCTAAATCAAATCCCTTATGATTATATAGTGGAAGTGAGAAATAGATTTAAGGGCCTAGATCTGATAGATAGAGTGCCTGATGAACTATGGACGGAGATTCGTGACACTGTACAGGAGACAGGGATCAAGACCATCCCCATGGAAAAGAAATGCAAAAAAGCAAAATGGCTGTCTGGGGAGGCCTTACAAATAGCTGTGAAAAGAAGAGAGGCGAAAAGCAAAGGAGAAAAGGAAATATATACACATCTGAATGCAGAGTTCCAACAAGGAGAGATAAGAAAGCCTTCCTCAGGAATCAATGCAAAGAAATAAAGGAAAACAACAGAATGGGAAAGACTAGAGATCTCTTCAAGAAAATTAGAGATACCAAGGGAACATTTCATGCAAAGATGGGCTCGATAAAGGGCAGAAATGGTATGGACCTAACAGAAGCAGAAGATATTAAGAAGAGGTGGCAAGAATACACAGAACTGTACAAAAAAGATCTTCACAACCAAGATAATCATGATGGTGTGATCACTCACCTAGAGCCACATACTGGAATGTAAAGTCAAGTGAGCCTTAGAAAGCATCACTATGAACAAAGCTAGTGGAGGTGATGGAATTCCAGTTGAGCTCTTTCAAATCGTGGAAGATGATGCTGTGAAAGTGCTGCACTCAATACGCCAGCAAATCTGGAAAACTCAGCCATGGCCACAGGACTGGAAAAGGTCAGTTTTCATTCCAATCCCAAAGAAAGGCAATGCCAAAGAATGCTCAAACTACTGCATAATTGCACTCATCTACACCCTAGTAAAGTAATGCTCAAAATTCTCCAAGCCAGGCTTCAGCAGTACGTGAACCATGAACTTCCAGATGTTCAAGCTGGTTTTAGAAAGGGCAGAGGAACCAGAGATCAAATTGCCAACATCCGCTGGATCATGGAAAAAGCAAGAGAGTTCCATAAAAACATCTATTTCTGCTTTATTGACTATGCCAAAGCCTTTGACTGTGTGGATCACAATAAACTGTGGAAAATTCTGAAAGAGATGGGAATACCAGACCACCTGACCTGCCTCTTGAGAAACCTACATGCAGGTCAGGAAGGAACAGTTAGAACTGGACATGGAACAACAGACTGTTCCAAATAGGAAAAGGAGTACGTCAAGGCCGTATATTGTCACCCTGCTTATTTAACTTATATGCAGAGTTATAATGAGAAATGCTTGGCTGGAAGAAGCACAAGCTGGAGTCAAGATTGCTGGAAGAAATATCAATAACCTCAGATATGCAGATGACACCACCCTTATGGCAGAAAGTGAAGAAGAACTAAAGAGCCTCTTGATGAAAGTGAAAGAGGAGAGTGAAAAAGTTGGTTTAAAGCTCAACATTCAGAAAACAAAGATAATGGCATCTGGTCCCATCACTTCATGGGAAATAGATGGGGAAACAGTGGAAACAGTGTCAGACTTTATTTTGGGGGGCTCCAAAATCACTGCAGATGGTGATTGCACCCATGAAATTAAAAGATGCTTACTCCTTGGAAGGAAAGTTATGACCAACCAAGACAGCATATTCAAAAGCAGAGACATTACTTTGCCAACTAAGGTCCGTCTAGTCAAGGGTATGGTTTTTTCAATGGTCATGTATGGATGTGAGAGTTGGACTGTGAAGAAAGCTGAGCGATGAAGAATTGATGCTTTTGAACTGTGGTGTTGGAGAAGTCTCTTGAGAGTCCCTTGGACTGCAAGGAGATCCAACCAGTCCATTCTAAAGAAGATCAGTCCTGGGTGTTCTTTGGAAGGACTGATGCTAAAGCTGAAACTCCAACACTTTGGCCACCTCATGTGAAGAGCTGACTCATGGGAAAAGACTCTGATGCTGGGAGGGATTGGGGGCAGGAGGAGAAGGGGACGAAAGAGGATGAGATGGCTGGATGGCATCACCGACTCGATGGACAGGAGTCTGGGTGAACTCCGGGAGTTGGTGATGGACAGGGAGGCCTGGTGTGCTGCAATTCACGGGGTCGCAAAGAGTCAGATGCGACTGAAGTGAACTGAACTGAGGAAGGTGTCATCTATCCAGACAACAGCTAAGAATTGGCTATGAAGCCAAAATATAAAAAAGCAGACTTAAAGTACAGTGTTCTGGGTAATGCAAGTATCAGCTCTACAAACCTCAGTAAAGGCTGAGGGGAATCACCGTGCTATAGGAACTGAGACGTGTAATAACAAAATCATATTGATTTTCAAAACTGGTTTGAGTGCTGGAGAAGCCATGTATAAGAAATTTAGTCTAGAGTTCCAGCTGAGCTCTGCATTCCATGTGATTGAAGCTATCTTGGACCTTTCAGACCTGGTGAAAATCACTTAGTGACTCCAGTTGGCACCATGTGGCCCATAAGAATCACCCAATGAGCCTTGCCCAAATTCCTGATCCACAAAGTCATAATATATAATAAAAAAAGGCTTCCTTTATTTTTTCATATACTGCTTTTAAGAAGACAAGAAACAGTATATTTCAGGGTGCTCTCTATATTAAAGTGCTTTTATGTACCTTTAAACATTTATTTTCCTAGTACCAGAGACTTTTATTATAAAAATTACATATTATCTGAGCAGAACAAATTTAAAAACTGAGACTTAAATGTAATGTCTGGGGTTGTAAATCAAGTTTTAATATTTTTAGGTTTTAATTTTTTAATCAATCTAAATCTTCTTGATAATCCACTTCACAGAAGACTTGTACTGATTCTTGATATATTCATACCTTATGTTATTTGTTAGTTTTATTTCTCTAGAATAGGGGTCAACAAACCATAGCCCATGTCTGTTTTCATATAAACAGTTTTATCAGAACATAACTACACACATCTGTTAATATATTGCCTACGTGAAGGCAGAGATGAATTACTGTGACAGAGACTGTATAGTCCTCAAAGTCTAAAATATTTACCATCTGGACCTTTACGGAAAAAGTTTCCCAGCTCCAGTCTGTAATAATAAATGCTACATTTAAGCGTTTGCTTTCTGCTAGGCACTGTGCATTTTGAATTTCACACATTTGATCTTATTTATTCCTCACAACAACCCTACAAAGGAAGAACTATCACTATCAACTTTTTACAGAAAAGAAACAGTGACATGGATTATTTTATCCAAAGTCACAAAGTCAGAGGATGGAAGTGCCAGGATTCAAACCCAAGTCTAACTCCACTGGTTCTCCTAAGAGGAAAGCAATCACAATTAATAACTTAGTATCAGCTCAGTTCAGTTGCTCAGTAGTGTCCAACTCTTTGTGACCCTATGAACCGCAGCATGCCAGCCTCCCTATCCATCACCAACTTCCAGCGTTTACCCAAACTCATGTCCATTGAGTTGGTGATGCCATCCAACCATCTCATCCTCTGTCGTCCCCCTCTTCTCCTGCCTTCAATCTTTCCCAGCATCAGGGTCTTTTCAAATGAGTCAGCTCTTCGCATCAGGTGGCCAGAATATTGGAGTTTCAGCTCCAACATCAGTCCTTCCAAAGAACACCCAGGACTGATCTCCTTTAGGATGGACTGGTTGGATCTCCTTGCAGTCCAAGGGACTCTCAAGAGTCTTCTCCAACACCACAGTTCAAAACCATCAATTTTTCGATGCTCAGCTTTCTTTATAGTCCAACTGTCGCATCCATACATGACCACTGGAAAAACCATAGCCTTGACTACAGACCTTTGTTGACAAAGTAATGTCTCTGCTTTTGAATATGCTATCTTGGTTGGTCATAACTTTCCCTCCAAGGAGTAAGCGTCTTTTAATTTCATTGCTGCAATCACCATCTGCAGTGATTTTGGAGCCCCCCCAAATAAAGACAGCCACTGTTTCCACTGTTTCCCCGTAATTTAGTATAGGATTTACAGTCAGTAGTTAAGAGAACATATTTTGTCCTTTTTTTTTTTTAAAGCACCTGCCTTCATGTAAAAGATTCTGCAAAAAGCCCCTCCCTCCAAAAGTAAAGTTTTCAGCCATTCACTACAGAAATTACTTAAAACATATTTCAATTAACTTTAGAGAATAAAAAGTAGAAAGGGGCTATTTTTATTTGTATGGTCAGATGATATATATAGGAAGAAAATCAGATTAGCACACATGAGCTACTTTGCCTGTAAACATGTACAGAGAAAATGGTTTGAATTAAACACTGAATTTAAAACACGACCTTTGCATTACTTTTTGGAGGTACAGTGAATATATAACTGAATTACCTGTCACTAATTTCTTTTTAATTAAATAAGCAGATTTGCTAGGATAAACCAAACTACCCTGCTAAGAAACATGGTACCTTCAAATTAGATAACTAACGATCCAAAGGATGAAAAGCAGGAATATGGATTCTCATTTCACAAAGGATGCTAACACACAATTGATATACCTTTTCTGATCCTCTCTCATTATGCTTTTACTTTGTATTTTTCCAATGTAGTTAATTAGGAAAAAGATAATATGGACTAAATAAAAATTTTTTACCAAGAAATGATCCGGAGGTGAGAAGGGAAGTGAGAGTTGATCTATCTGTTTGAGGAAGAACTAGAGAGAATGAACATTTCCACTGAGGATTATCTAGAGGTTATCATACATCAAACCACAAAGAAATGTAACACAAATACAGACATTTGATGAGAATTGAGTCAGATGACACTTAGCCAAGAGATCTGTGGAAACTGGTACCCGCCCCCCCCCCCAACAAAAAAAAAGCCTCACAACACACTATTCACCAATTCACCAAGCAACATTAGTATGATGCTCAGCAAAGTTTAGCTCAGTCTCCTTAGGAATTTAGTCTTCCAAATCGAGGAGGTCTCTTGGGTCTAAAATCATGACAGACATTTCGAGGTAGCTTGTCAGAAGTGAAACCGAAAGGCTGACTGGCAGTTTCAGTAAGTGGCTGACAAGTTGGTTCAGTGAGCATTCCTCAGGTGCCGAACACACGATGCCACAAACATACAGATTTCTGACAGAACAAGTGAGAAGAGAAGTCGCTCAGTCATGTCCGACTCTTTGCGACCCCATGGACTGTAGCCCACCAGGCTCTCCATCCATGGAATTTTCCAGGCAAGAGTACTGGAGTGGGTTGCCATTTCCTTCTCCACACTTGCTTCAAGTTCAAGAGAGGTGATATAAAAAACAAGAAGAATAAAAATTAATTCCTAGGAACTCAACCACTTTAAGTGTAACATGGGAGCTTAATAATGAAACTCTGCAGCTTATCTTTTTTAATGTGAATGATCACTCTCCAAGTTATTCTAAATTTTATCTTCTAAAAACTTCTATTTCCATTTACTGGAGTTTTTTTTTTTAAACATAAAGATTTCCAAATAGATTTCATTTGTGCCCTGAAAAAATGGAAAGCAAATGAAATAAAATGTCAACAGTAATTATCTCAGGGCAATGAGACTGGATGTTTTATTTTCCCATAGGCTTTACTGGGTTTCTATAATTTAGAAAAGTTCTCTTTTTCAGTATATAAAAAATAATATACGTTCATTATAGAACATCAAGATAATAGTTAAGTATAAAGAAAAAAATAAAAATGATTCTGGATTTTCTTAATTTGAAGGTCATACCAGAGAGAGCAGATTCTTACCAAAATAAGTTAAAATACTATCCAGTTTTCAGCTTCCTAGATAAATTACAACACTGTGAGCAGAATTTTCCAACCTTCTAAAACCAATTGTCTCCTTTTCCTTTCCCCCAAAGCAACTGGTAATTCAGTGCATATCTGAAGGTGAGAGGGAGGAAACTATGTCCTGGTTGGATTAAACAAATTTTGGATGGCTTATTGCTTACTTAGCTTCCTTGCCAGGGCAACAATGCATCACAGAAGGAAAGCAGGAAACACAGACCACCAGTCTCCTGAAAGAGGAGGAGAGGTCGGGGGGCACAGGGGCCCCGTAAGGTATTAACAGCACGCCCAGCGTCAGCTGGGCAGGCAAGATGCTGCTTAAAGACGAACCATGCCCTGGCCATGGCTTCACACTCAACCACATCTCAGGAATCACCTGGGGCCCAAAAGCAGAGCTTTCTATAGTTTGAATAAGATGTGCACTATTTCACTACCACAGTAAAAAGCGAAGAAAAAGCAAAGATGGAATTAACTACTAGTATCAACATGATTATGTATTAAATGCCATGAAAAGTGAAAAACTATGCAGACATATAAAAGGGTTTCAAGTGATAAAAGAACACAAAATCTTATGCATATTATTACAACTGTGTACGTAAAACTATCCACCTGTAATTAATTATATGGACTTTTATATATATAAAATGCCTTAAGTAGTCAGGATGAGGTAGTGATAGCTGCTGTGGAGAACTTTACCATTTCTTTACCATTTTGTTTACTGAAAGAGCTATGTGTAAAACCAAACTAATTTTAAAAGACACTGAATATAGGTTAAGTGCTGGAGGAGAGCTGCGAACCTCATAAATCAAGCCTTCTGCAAAACTTCTAAATTCTAGAGCAAAACATCCTTGAGCTTCAAAGAAAAGGATTACTGCTGATTACTACATACAGTGACCACTTCTGTTTAGGGGTTCCCGGACCTCTCAGTCTGTTATACACAGTATCCACTAGGGGTCACCCTTATGTTTAAATAGGGATGATAGAATGTTTAACAGTAAGTTTAAACAAATTTTCATTTCTTCTACAACACAAAGCCTCCTTTCTCAATGGTCAGCATGTACATAATTTACTGTTCTCTGACAGAAGAGACACCAGAGTCTCCCATGATTCTATTGTTGGAACATAACAACAATGATAACCTGGAAAAGAAGCTGATCTTTCGTATAAGCTATGCAAAATTTCCAATTCAGGTTTATCTTTCAACTCTGCCAATGATTTAACAGAAATTTCCATCTGCAAAAGTCATAGAGGGAAGGAGGATGTGTTCTGAGAACCAAGGAATACAGCGCTTCAACTTAGAGTGATCAAAGCAGACACACTCACTGGTCTCAGCGCCGGTGTCCAGAGAAGACACCTTTTTCTTTAATTTAGCACTCATAATAAATAAGTGATCATTCATTCCTGTGTATCTTCTACATCATGGTACGTGCTAAGAGGGAAAAAAACAAGGTTCTCTGAGCCTACACAATGAGGGATTTAATTTATACTAGAGTTTTAGGGGCAGTCTGTTAAAAGGAGACTGATGTAGGTTTCAGTTAGGCTTAGGAGTGGTGGGGGTGGGGGTGGGGGTGTTCCTGGGGGAGGAGCTTCTTTATACAAAAGCACAGTATTAGAAGTCCAGTGAGGGAGAGAAATCTTGACAAGTCTGAGGAAGGTCGAAGGGGCTGAAGCACAGTGAAAGAGATGGAGTGAGACAAAATGAGGCTGGAGAAGAAAAGCGGGGCCAGGTCACTTGTCCTAAACCAAAAGAGCAGCCTTTGAAGGGATTTGGACAGGAAATGACAAAATAACAATGATAATACAGTTCTATGGCTCTTTAAACTTTTGAAACACCATCTCATTTTATATTCACAATAACATTATCTGACAGTTATCATTAAGGAAGCAGGACACCCATCACAGATTAAATTTATTTTCCTACAGTGAGAGTGTGTCCATAGTCACCTTGAATCATTATATAAACAGAGCCTCCACTCCCATGTCCACCCTCCACCCTGGGTGAAGGTACCCTGAATCACTCAGAGATTCTTCCCTGGAAGCTCACTGAGGAGAGCCTTCCTCAGAAGGCTAAGTGGTTAACCAGCCTTGCTGCCTTACTCCCAGCCTGACTCCCTACCTTACTGCCAGTGGGTAGGGAGGAAAGAGTCTGCATTTCAAGTATGGAAAGGGGCCACCTGCCCATGGTGAATCCTAGGGGTGGATTCTGAGAAGGAGAGGAACTGGAGGTTCTGGGTCTGAGAAGCTTCCCAGGCCACTTGGCATCAGGAAAATAGCTGTGTGTGGGCTCAAAGAACACAATACCAAGAGCTTTGCCCTGAGAATTCAAGTGGGGTGTCCTGGCTGAGCCTAGCAGAGTGGGGTCCCTTCCTCAGAGTGGCTGAGGCAGGACCTAGATTGAGCACTGGGTTAGCATTACTGACCACAAAGTAAGGACTGGTTTTCAACAGCACCCCGTGAGGCACTGAGGGGCAGCAGCAGACAATGGGGCTCTTGACCCTTTCGGATGTGGAAGCTGCACTGACCACCTCTCCTCCTGCACTACCGGTGTCCCAGGGGGTTCCTGGATAATCCAAAAGGAAAGAGAAACCCCAAGAGAAAAACAGTGGACTTCCTTCTAATGAGGCATACGGGGACAAATAAGATTGTAACGCATGCTCTAGTTCATAGTGACTGTACTGCTGTCCAAATCTAGCAAATAAAAGGGCAGAACTGGGACTGGAATGTTCTTTTCATTATGCTGTGATCCTCACTTGGGAAGGAACTTCTGTATTAAAATGCGATAGTGGAAATACAACAGATCCCACCCTTCCACTCCCATCACAAAAAAAGCATAGAACTCTGTCTCAGTTCAGTTCAATAGCTCAGTCGTGTCCGACTCTTTGCAACCCCAGGAATGCTGCACACCAGGCTTCCCTATCCATCACCAACTCCTGGAGCCTACTCAAACTCATGCCCATCACATCAGTGACGCCATCCAACCATCTCATCCTCTGTCATCCCCTGCTGCTCCTGCCCTCAATCTTTCCCAGCATCAGAGTCTTTTCAAATGAGTCAGTTCTTTGTATCAGGTGGCCAAAGTATCGGAGTTTCAGCTTCAGCATGAGTCCTTCCAACGAATATTCAAGACTGATTTCCTTTAGGATAGACTGGCTGGATCTCCCTGCAGTCCAAGGGACTCTCAAGAGCCCAACACCACAGTTCAAAAGCATCAATTCTTCAGCACTGTCTAACTCTCACATTCATACATGACTACTGGAAAAACCACAGCTTTGACTAGAGGGACCTTTGTTAGTAAAGTAATGTCTCTGCTTTTTAATATGCTGTCTAGGTTGGTTATAGCTTTTCTTCCAAGGAACAAGCATTTTTTAATTTCATGGCTGCAGTCACCATCTGCAGTGATTCTGGAGCCCCCCAAAAGAAGGTCTCTCACTGTTTCCATTGTTTCCCCATCTATTTGCCATGAAGTGATAGGACCAGATGCCATGATCTTCATTTTCTGAATGTTGAGTTTTAAGCCAACTTCTTCACTCTCCTTTTTCACTTTCATCAAGAGGCTCTTTAGTTCTTCTTTGCTTTCTGCCATAAGGGTGGTGTCATCTGCCTAGGTGAGGTTATTGATATTTCTCCCGGCAATCTTGATTCCAGCTTGTGTTTCATCCAGTCTGGCATTTCACATGATGTACTCTGCATGTAAGTTAAATAAGCAGGGTGACAATATTCAGCCTTGACGTACTCCTTTTCCTATATGGAACCAGTCTGTTGTTACATGCCCAGTTCTAACTGTTCCTTCCTGACCTGCATACAGGTTTCTCAAGAGGCAGGTCAGGTGGTCTAGTATTCCCATCTCTTTCAGAATTTTCCACAGTTTGTTGTGATCTACACAGTCAAAGGCTTTGGTGTAGTCAATAAAGCAAAAGTAGATGTTTTTCTGGAACTCTCTTGCTTTTTCCATGATCCAGCAGATGTTGGCAATTTGATCACTGGTTCCTCTGCCTTTCTAAATCCAGCTTGGACATGTGGAAGTTCACAGTTCACATACTGTTGAAGCCTGGCTTGGAGAATTTTGAGCATTACTTTGCTAGCGAGTGAGATGTGTGCAATTGTGCAGTAGTTTGAGCATTCTTTGGCATTGCCTTTCTTTGGGATTGGAATGAAGACTGACCTTTTCCAGTCCTGTGGCCACTGCTGAGTTTTCCAAATTTGCTGGCATATTGAGTGCAACACTTTCACAGCATCATCTTCTAGGATTTGAAATAGCTCAACTGGAATTCCATTACCTCCACTAGCTTTGTTCGTAGTGATGCTTCCTAAGGCCCACTTGACTTCACATGCCAGGATGTCTGGCTCTAGGTGAGTGATCACACCATCATGGTTATCCGTCTACCTAATATTCACATATCTGGGAATGTTCTATAGCATTCCAAAACGCTGTTCTTGATTTCTACAGCCAGTTTCAGGTTCATGTCCCTTTGCATTTCCTCAGTATTTTGTTTAGAACTTTCTTACAGGGCTTTTTTCCCCTCTGTATTTTATGACTATTTGTATACCTATCTTATCTTTCCTATTAAAGTATAAATAAACGAGGTCAGAGATCTTAACTCATTTTGTATATCCTGCAGTAATTAACTGGGTCCTATACTGCAAGCACTCAAATTTTTGGTTAAGATAATTATGATCTTGTCTGTCTCTTCATTTCCACCAATGATAGGGGGAGTGGCTGGAAAAACCAAAGACAAAAATGAAGAGGCACCAACCGTTAATCTCAGCAGTCTGCTTATCTGTGTATCTCTAAGCCACACAACATTTATGCAAAAATTTGTGCCTCTCAAAATCTTCATACAATCATATGAGGTCATTAAGAAAAACAGGATCACAGACTATCCTTGAGAGGAGTTATCAGAGTCTTTAGAGAAAAAGGATAAAATTTCCAAGGCTTTCTTTTGTTTTGTTCTAACTTGGTTATATACACATTTGCACAATCTCAAAGGCAGGACTGAACTCAGAAGAGCTGTGATGGAAGGGCTGGGGAACAACTGGCAAGCTCAGAGTATGTACATACACTGGAATACTGGTGAGCAAATACCCTCCAGCAAAATAGGCAGCAACCACAAAAGGAATCTGAATTTGGGAAAAAACTTTGGATCACCAGTACTTCTTACCAGACAAGCTAGAAAATGCCAACACATAACCATATTCATAAACTGACATGCTGCTGCTACTGCTGCTGCTAAGTCACTTCAGTCGTGTCCGACTCTGTGCGACTCCATGGACGGCAGCCCACCAGCCTCTCCCGTCCCTGGGATTCTCCAGGCAAGAACACTGGAGTGGGTTGCCATTTCTTTCTCCAATGCATAAAAAGTGATAGTGAAGTCACTCAGTCGTGTCTGACTGTTAGTGACCCTATGGACTGTAGCCTACCAGGCTCCTCTGTCTATGGGATTCTCCAGGCAAGAGTACTGGAGCGGGGTGCCATTCTTACCCCTAAAAGGACAGTAGGTAAGGGCCTAGGGAAAAAAATAATTGAGGAAATCTAGGCCAGGAAGGAATATATAAAAGGTGAGATCCTCTTTTGAAGCAGAAGACAAATACAATTAAACGCAGTCAAAGACAGCAGGACAAAGTCAAAGGATGAAGGAAGAAAAACAAATACACAAAGGTCACAATGATCTCAAATACACGAAGACAGAATGGAATGTATACATCAATGCCATCAAAAACAGAAGCTGCACTAATGTCCTAAAGCAAAGGATGTGGGTCCAAGAGAAGATGCCTTGTTGGACTTCCCGGCAGTTTTAAACAGCGTAGAATTGCAAAACAGAGCTGACACAGGGCTCTACCTTGGAACCACCCAGAGAAGGGAGGCTGCCCAGTTAATCTAATCGGGCTGTGATAAGAGATCCTTTGATCAGCTTGCTGGTACACAGCCAGCAAAAGAGGCACTGACGTCTTTGAAATCTTTCAGATTGATAGAAATGATCTTTGTACAAGTTTTGAACAATCCTCAAATAGAAATGTACAGTTCAGTTCAGTTCAGTCGCTCAGTCGTGTCCGACTCTTTGCAACCCCATGAATCACAGCACGCCAGGCCTCCCTGTCCATCACCATCTCCTGGAGTTCACTCAGACTCACGTCCATCAAGTCAGTGATGTCATCCAGCCATCTCATCCTCAGTCGTCCCCTTCTCCTCCTGCCCCCAATCCCTCCCAGCATCAGAGTTTTTTCCAATGAGTCAACTCTTCGCATGAGGTGGCCAAAGTACTGGAGCTTCAGCTTTAGCATCATTCCTTCCAAAGAAATCCCAGGGTTGATCTCCTTAAGAATGGACTGGTTGGTCTACGGCCATACCACCCTGAACGCGCCCGATCTCGTAAGAATGGACTGGTTGGATCTCCTTGCAGTCCAAGGGACTCTCAAGAGTCTTCTCCAACACCACAGTTCAAAAGCATCAATTCTTCTGCGCTCAGCTTTCTTCACAGTCCAACTCTCACATCCATACATGACCACTGGAAAAACCATAGCTTTAGCTAGATGGACCTTAGTCAGCAAAGTAATGTCTCTGCTTTTCAATATACTATCTAGGTTGATCATAACTTTTCTTCCAAGGAGTAAGTGTCTTTTAATTTCATGGCTGCAGTCACCATCTGCAGTGATTTTGGAGCCCAAAAAAATAAAGTCTGACACTGTTTCTACTGTTTCCCCATCTATTTCCCATGAAGTGATGGGACCGGATGCCATGATCTTCATTTTCTGAATGTTGGCTTTAAGCCAATAGAAATGTTAGAATAAAGTATTCTGATTAAACATGGCAGAATAACACATCTCCCTATCCCTTACTCCTTCCCAAAACACCACTAGAAAGATAATGAAGGCCTATAGAGGGATAAGGGAACAATCAGTTCAGGAAGAGAGATGGCATGAAGAGTTGTCTCTAGAAATAATAAAATGATGGATTAACTGTTTAAAAAAAAAAAGGAAATGTAATCCTAGTAAACCAAGTGATTTCGTGGTGAATAACATTCACATAATCAAAATAAGGCAAGCACTGAATGCTGATTTAGCAATAACAAAAGAAACACACTGGACACACAGTGCACCATGAGTATGAGATGGGAGATGGGGAGCAAGGATAAAGGGAAAAGCAGTGTGTGGTATCCAGGTGGCTGGGGAGGAATGAGTAAGAAGGAAAAATTCTAATCTTTTATAGGAGGAAATGAATAAATGTCTCATGCTGGGGGCAAAAAAAGTCAAGAAGTACTTCTAAAACATTACACAGAAAGAGAGGTAAACACCAGAAGAAACGGTTAAAACAGTTCAAAGAAGTGGTCTCTGCAGAAGAGGAGGACACTGCTTATTTTTGTTGTTGTTACAATCCTCACAGTAGTATTTGATTATTTAAAACAGGTTCATTAATTTCATTTAAAAAATAAAAAGGTGAAGAGGAATGCTGACTCTCCAATGAAAATCAATATGCTCTGTACAATCTTTTGAGACTTAGTAGATCTAGACGAAAAGATTTACTGAAGGTGGAGACAAGCTGCCAGCACCAATAATTCTCCAGTCCGTAGAGGAGTCTGCTTCTTCATTACCTGACACTTTCACCTTCACAGATGTTTGTGCACTAGTCACACAGTCATGTCTGACTCTCGGCAACCCCATGGGCTGTAGCCCACCAGGCTCCTCTGTCCATGGGATTTCCCAAGCAAGAATACTGGAGTGGGTTGCCACTGCCTTCTCCAAAGGGATCTTCCTGACCCAGGGATAGAACCCACGTCTCCTGTACTGGCAGGTGGATTCTTTACCACTGTGCCACCTGGGAAGCCGATAGATGTTTATGCAAGGAAATATTTCTAAATTCTCAATGTTCCTTCTGTTTAGTTCCATCTACTATGTGCCAGATACTCATGCCACAAACTGGGGATGTAAAGAATTAAAAATAAAAGAAAATGTTCCTGATTTTAAAGACCTTACGAGTCCTATATGGGAAAAATACACATGAACAAATCATAATCTATGGGGCAGTCAGAGAAAGATTCTTAAAAATGCAACTCAGATCATGGGAGTGCGGACTGTTTGTGATAGAGCTGGTCAAGGAAGCCGTCTTAGTGATAGTCCTAGTTGAGCAAACTACTAGCAGACAAGAGAGCAAGCCAGGGGATCTCGGGCTGTCTCGTCCGATGCTAGTTGCCTGTCTCAACAGTACTTGGAACACAGAAAGCACTGAGTGAACACATGCTGACCTGAGGTTCTGTCGGCAACCTCACATCGCAACACAATAAACTCTTTTCTACTAAAGCCACTTGGAAATAATCAGCTGCTTGTATCCAACGTATCTTCAAGATTAGACTACAGCATCAGACTGGGATGCTTTCTCACTACAGAGACCTTTCATTTTCCTCTAACTCCAAGAATGGCCAAGAGTGACTAATTTACAGAGGAGTGAGAGCATATGTGGTCTGAAAATTCAGTTCTTTGGGCCATGCCAAAAGACAGTTAGTTTCTGGCCTCTTCTCTCTGTGAAGCTGCTAACTAAGGCATGTGGGAAGGTTTATATCTAGACTCTCGTAGCTTCCAGTGACTGAAAGATGTTCTATGGGTTACTGCTTTTGAAGAGCATATGGCTCAGAACAAGGAGATACAGGACTTTCCTGGTGGTCCAATGGTTAAGAATCTGCCTGCCACTGCAGGGACATGGATTGAATCCCTAGTATGGGAAGATTCCACATGCTGTTGGGCAGCTGAGTCCATGCGCCACAACTGCTGGAGCCCAGGCACCCTAGAGTCCACAAGGGGCAACAAGAGAAACTGTAACAGTGAGAAGCCCGCCCAGCACAGCCAGAGAGTAGCCCCCTGCTCACTGCAACCTGAGAAAAGGCCCTGCAGCAACGAAGACCCGGCACAGCCAAAAATACATAAACAACTGTTACAAGAACAAGGAGATAAGTACCTGCCACATCCTCATTTCTCCCTTGTCTCTCACAGGGAGAGCATCTTGAGGCCCTGGGTATGGTCTCAACCTTTATCAAGATATGAATTTCACACAGCCTGGCCCTTAAAAATCAGATAAAATTTGGGTTTGGTGTAAAGAAACAACAATCAGTTCCAATACTGGTAGGTTTAAGTGACTTTCAAGGGTAGTTTTGACACATCAGATTTTTGTCATACAGTAAGTTTAAAATTCAGCCCCTTAATTCCCTGTGGTGACAGTGAATTAAGCTACGTTTATTACCCCAAACTGTCCTTACTCAATTTCCACTAAGTATTTTCTTCAACCTTGTGTTCTCGTCCCTATTTCCCCATTTTTCCTGTTAGACTGCTTTTTTTTCTGAAGTCCTAGTTTAAAGATTTATGTAACATTTGAAAAAACAATCTAAATTATACATAAATATGCACCCCAGATAACTCCAGATCAATTCTGTACAGAAAATCACTCACTAAATTTTTAGATAAGCATGTGCACGTACCTGTTCTAGCAGTACAATGTTGCAGGCAGTATTAATTTTTTCTTTCAAGAGAGATTAGTGGAGAATGTTACTTTTATACACTATACTCAAGGAGTCACCCTCAATGGAGCACCTCACAACTGGAAACAATGAAATCCAACAAGAGGACAGTGTCTGAAAAAGGTTGAATCCCCCTAGAAGTAAGAAGTAGCAAACTCCTACTAAAAGTGTTAAACTGACTTTCATTTAATTCTAGTCAATAAGCTTAAAATCTGGGCTTCCCAGAGGCTGAGCGGTGAAGCATCCACATGCAATGCAGGAGACTCAGGTTCGATCCCTGGCTCGAGAAGATCTCCTGGAGTAGCAAATGGCTACCCGCTACAGTATTCTTGCAGGGAGAACCCCACGGGCAGAGGAGCACGGTAGGCTACAGTCCATAGCGTTGTAGAGAGTTGGACATAACTGAGAATGCATGCATGCAGGCATAAAACCTTCATTAAATCCAGCGTCATATAAAAAAAAAAAACACAAACTAAATACCTCCTTCAAAATCTACAAAGATACATGAGGTAAAAATGTCGAAGGATAATCTTTTCTTTTGCTACAGAACCTGTATGACATAACCAGCCCCTACAAACAATCCATTTCTGGGAAAGATTAATAGGTTTAAGAACAAAGGTGGGGAAAGTGATAAATGCAAATTAAGAAAGTTTTTTACCACTAAGAAACTCTGATTAAAATATGTAACTGTTGCAAGATGAACTTCAGGAAGAAGGAAATTGAACTGAGAGGAAAGAGTCATATATGCAAAGGAACAGTGAACAAAAAAACAGATATTAACTACTATTAATGGATCACAATAAACTGTGGAAGATTCTGAAAGAGATGAGAATACCAGACCACCTGACCTGCCTCTTGAGAAATCTGTATGCAGGTCAGGAAGCAACAGTTAGAACTGGACATAGAACAACAGACTGGTTCCAAATAGGAAAAGGAGTACGTCAAGGCTGTATATTGTCACCCTGCTTATTTAACTTCTATGCAGAGTACATCATGAGAAATGCTGGACTGGAAGAAACACAAGCTGGAATCAAGATTGCTGGGAGAAATATCAGTAACTTCAGATATGCAGATGACACCACCCTTATGGCAGAAAGTGAAGAGGAACTAAAAAGCCTCTTGATCAAAGTGAAAGAGGAGAGCGAAAAAGTTGACTTAAAGCTCAACATTCAGAAAACGAAGATAATGGCATCTGGTTCCATCACTTTATGGGAAATAGATGGGGAAACAGTAGAAACAGTGTCAGACTTTATTTTGGGGGGGCTCCAAAATCACTGCAGATGGTGATTGCAGCCATGAAATTAAAAGACGCTTACTCCTTGAAAGAAAAGTTATGACCAACCTAGATAATATATTCAAAAGCAGAGACATTACTTTGCTGACTAAGGTCCATCTAGTCAAGGCTATGGTTTTTCCAGTGGTCATGTATGGATGTGAGAGTTGGACTGTGAAGAAGGCTGAGCACTGAAGAATTGATGCTTTTGAACTGTGGTGTTGGAGAAGACTCTTGAGAGTCCCTTGGACTGCAAGGAGATCCAACCAGTCCATTCTGAAGGAGATCAGCCCTGGGATTTCTTTGGAAGGAATGATGCTAAAGCTGAAACTCCAACACTTTGGCCACCTCATGCGAAGAGTTGACTCATTGGAAAAGACTCTGATGCCGGGAGGGATTGGGGGCAGGAGGAGCAGGGGACGACCGAGGATGAGATGGCTGGATGGCATCACTGACTCGAAGGACGTGAATCTGAGTGAACTCCGGGAGTTGGCGATGGACAGGGAGGCCTGGTGTGCTGCAATTCATGGGGTCGCAAAGAGTCGGACATGACTGAGCGACTGAACTGACCTACACAGAACAATAATAACTAATAATTGAGGGGTATGTAGACAACAAGGTACTAAAAATGCATTTGTTCTTAAAGTCCTCGTGTTGTTTGGGAGGAGAATTAAGGTTCTAATTGTGACTTGATTTTGAACAGGCATGTTCTCTAACCACAGTCAAATGGAGAAACACTCACCTTTGTAAAGAAAACTGAAAACCTAAGCATCTGACTCAGGAAACTTAGAAAAGGAGTGCAAGGAAGGAAAAACATACAGAAGCTGAAAATGATAAATGAGAAAAATAAAGACACACTAAAAAGAAGATCAACAAAATTAAAAGCTTGTTCTTTGAAATGACACACCTCTGGGAAGATTGATCAAGAGAAAAAAGAGAACAGATAAGAGTTGTACACAGACAAAGCAAAGGCTTTAAAAATAAAGAGAATACTGTCATTAACAATAAATTTGAAAACTTATATAAAACAGACAAATTCCTAGAAAAATTAAACTTACAAAAACTGACTCATGAAGAAGTGGAAAATGTAACTTGGTAATAGGCAAGAGATGGGGAATGAGGAGACTGCTGAGATGACTTTTAAGCCTAGATGGTGGGCTTATGAATGGGAGTTCCATTCACCCAGAAGTGGAAACAAGAAGTCTGGGAGATGCTGGATAATGTATTAATAATTTTGTGTGAATGTTCACATGTAGGGAGGGGAAGGTGCCGGTGGTACAGGTGGTATGAGCATAAGTCATACATAACATTTAATGGGTATGTTTGGATAGGTTGAAATGAAGGTTCCTTTAAGATATATAAATGGAGTTGTTAAGTATGCAGTTGGATCTATGATCAGGAGTTCAGGAGAGATCTGAGTTGAAGACACATATTTGGGAGTCATCTATAAATGATAATTAAAGCCACAGGGATGGCTGAAAGGCTCTAGAGAGACACAGCATTGTTTCTCCACACCAGCAACTGCAGCATCACCTGGGAACCTGACACAAACGCAAATTCTCAAACCTCAACCTGGACCAACTGCATCAGAAACGCTGAGAACTGACAGGGTCCTGCAATCTGTATATACAAGAAGTTCTCCAGTGATCCCAATGCAGCCTAAAGTTTGAGAACCACTGCTGTAGAGTGAGATGTCAAGAGGGCTTGAGGCTTTGCCTTGAGAATTCCAAGATTTAACAGAAGAGGAGGAGCCTGCAAAGAAGACTAGGAGCAACAAGAAGAGGGGAGTGAGAAAATGCGGAGAGTGTTTCTAAAGAAGTGTTTCAAGAGGTAGAGTGGCAAGGGACTGGGACAGGCTGAGAATTGAACAGGTGCTGAGAAAACAGGGATAATAAGCAGAGACAAGTTCTCAGCAGTCTGATCATAAAGGAGAGATAGGATAAAGGTGGAAGTGGCAGATTAAGGATGATTTTTTTAAAGAGAAGAGTAATGAGCATGCTGATCTGCTGGGGTAAGAATCTGGCTCAGAGGGAGAGGGTGACTGCACAGGAGCATCAGGGAGCTGACGGCAGCAGCACACCAAGGGGGCGATGCAGCCGTCCGCCTCAGTGGGAGCAGATTTCTACTACTTACAGCATTTACAATTGCTATCCATGGTGATAAGAAATGGCAGACCAACTTTTTGTTGGCTATATTACCGCTTTTCTAATTTCTACAGATACTGCACCCCTCACTGCCTGCACCAGGGTGGCTCACTCCCACTGCCCTGTCCTTGGTGTCACTGGGTGATAGTATAAGGTTTCTGAAAAGGAAAGAGGGGATGGGATCCAAAGCACTGGTGGAAGGACTGACCTTGGCTAGGATGGAGAGATCACCTTTTCAACCAGAAGGCAGGAGGTCATAAACATGATGGGCACTAATATGGTGAGTTTGAAGTTCTGATAGCAAGAAGCTGAAAGAGCTGCCATCAAATGACTTCTATTTCCCCCATGAGATCTCGTGCACAACCATCCCTACTGTGAGATGCCATGTCACACTCCCTTGGCCTGCTTTAATCCCTTGGCCTGCTTTAATTAAACATCTGATTCGTCAAATCCATGCTCACTAAGCAACCTTCTATATGTGATCAAGCTCCCCATGTAGGCCTGCCCGTGGGGCAAGAATGTGCTGACCACAGAGACTAGAGTGTGTCTCAGTGGTTTCTCACAGTAAACTGATAAACTGGTTTTTGAACATGATTTAGTTTCTATATAACCTGACTACAAAGAGCAGACAGAGCATGGTCCTTTTTATAGTTACATTCCTTACTGAGTTATTTTCTCAGGGTCTGATTGCTTTTGCACAAAGTGACTACAGTAAATCTCTGGGCCTACAGAGGCATGGGCCAGATCCATAATTAAGCAGCCAATCAGAGGACTCCCCTTCTGTGACATGCCTTGCTCAGCAAAAGCTGGCTTTTCATTAGCTGTCACTGGCCTGATTTCTACCTCTTTTCGCTCAATTCATTTCTATATCCATCTGTTCATTAAGATACTTTAAACTGACTATCTAGGCATTGACCTACTAGTTTTTACAGGGAGGAATTTCTAAAAATAGTGCAGGAAATAAAACAAGGACTTTGGTGAAATCTATTGGTATACCACCATTATTCATTTATTTATTCCATTATTCATTCAATAAATATTTACAAACTATATACCTTGTGCAAGGCTTAACATTAGAACCATGGGGGCTCCAAAGTCCTCAAGGGATTTATAATCCAGAAATAAAAGCAATGATTATTAGTTCCACAAAAAAACAGTCATGTGGAAACAGACTCTGATTGCAGGGGGGAAATGAGAAATAAAGAAAAAATTCCTCATAGTAAAAGTGATTAAAGTAGAAACAGGCCATCAGAGGAAATCCTGGATGCTGAGTAACTTCAAAAATATGATGACTTAGAAACAGACAGCCTTGCCTAGAGGCAAAGGTTCCAGCAACCCGTCTGGAAATAAGCACAAAAGTGACTCAGGACTTTCTGATATATAAAGAACATGCCAGTCTTTCTGCACAAGTCAGGCTGTGAAAAGGTTTATTTAGGGTTCTTATCCCCAAATCCCCAGGTGCTGCAATCTTTGGTTTGTTCTGCAATACTGAATCTGTCCCTCCTTCTTATCTTTGCCTCCCTTGCTTCTTTCCATCACAGTTCATACTCAAGCATTAGATGTGGTTTTTCTATGACCTAGAATCTTCGGCCATTGAGTCATGTCAGCGACACAGACACAGTGACTACCACCCACGCTCTGTATGAATGATTTGATGACCTTGGGTATTTTTTAAGTTCTACCACACAGCAGATGCTCAATTAAGATTCATTTCCTCCTTTCTTTGCTTCCTTTTTTTTCCCTTCCCTGGTGAGGAAGGGAGGGAAAAAACAGGAACCAACAAAAAAGACAGATCTCTAGTAAGATAGCATTCATTAGTGTAAAAATACTGAGAAGGTTTAAAACCACTTCTCATTACCTACCTTGTGTCTGCGGGATGTAAGGAGACAGGAGTTTTGACCTTTTCTTTTCATATCCCTTCTGTGTGATGTCCCCTAAAATAGCAAGAACAGAAATAGGTTACTCATTATTCTTACTCTGTGGCTGTTCACTGTAAAAATAAAATTAATTACAGAGTGTTACAGAATTACCACATAGAGAGTAGGGGGAAAAAAATGTACGGTTCTTTGCCAAGGATTTTGCTATGTGTGATTTCCCACAGGCTTGGAGCTGACTTCTTGTGGAAAAATTGCAGGGCTGGTCCCTCCCTACACCAGTCTAGCGGCGCAACATGCTACATTCCATGTCAGAGATCCCCAAGTTCCTAGGCACCCCTTGTTTCCATGGCATTTAAGATATACTAAAATGGAATGTGCTAAGGCTAGCAGACAAACGATCTTCTTGCTCTCCAAGGTTTCGCTCTGACCAAATGAATGCAATTGACTTGGGAGGTATTCAATTACACAGCTATAAAGAATCACATAAAATCACAAGTCTAGTTAAGGGGAGAAGTCAAGGTTCAGGCACCAGGATGGGATTTCTGAAAGGCCCTTCTGCACCCTAGGACCTGTTCTGGAACCCAGAGCTGGAATTCCCACATCTTCTCCACTTGGTTCACTGGTTTGTATTTTTGATTATGTGTATGTCTTTTTCACAAGGTTAAATGGAAAAGTATACGTGAAGCACACAAAAAAGTACATATGTGATAAATGCAGTAAGGACAAAACTAACTAACAGAGGAGAAACTATGGCGCTGAAGACTTCAAGAAATCTGCTTCATCCTAAAGGGTAGAAAATGGATGGGCAGAGAACAGGATTAAAAGGACCAGGAAATCAGCAGGAGAACAAAGGGACATTCAAGGGGCAGTGAGTAATTCAAAGCTGGGGGAATAAATATATCCGGTGAATAAATATATGTGATGGTGGGCAAGGAAGCCCATACTGATGGATACAGAGCTTTGAACTCATGGGTGATGAACGTCAGATATGTCTGTCTCAGATTTTGACTGATGGAGCAGATGGGGGAGATGAAGCAGGGCTCACTGAACAGCTTAATTGGAGGAGTAACACTCGCAGATCACAGAGTGCAGCAAGTTCACTTTTTCTGAGGAATATGGAACAAAGGGTAAAAGCCAGAGAGAGAAGTGCTTGCACTGCTGCTACTAGAGTGATGTGGGCAAGATACTAGTAGCTTAAATCAAAGACAGAGGTAGAAGGGATGAAAAGAAGTGACTGGATTAAGAGAGCCACTAGGGAGGAAAACTGAGTAGGATTTGATGACTGATTCAGTGTAGGATGGAGGTTTCTGGCTTGAGCAACCAGGCAGATGGTCATGATATTCTCTGACAGAGATATACCCCAAGAACTGGGTTGAAGAAGACAAGTGTTGAGCTCATTAGGAAAAGTCTATCAGACACACAAGAGAAAATGTCCAATCAACAGTTGGCTATACGAATCTAGAACTTTGGAAAGAGATACAGATTTGGAACTATAAGGATATAGATGAAAAAAATACAATCTCTGGAGAAATGTGGTTTCTATCGAAATTCAGATTTATCAACTGCACTTCTAGGAATTTAGCCAATGATAAAATTCACAGAGGTGTACAAAAATCAACATAAGAATATCCTGAGTTATTCTTTGAATGGAAACACCGGAAGGACTCTAGACACTTATGTTATAGACCATCTGTATCAGTGGCTTTCAAATCGGAATGGCTCTACCCTCAAGGGGACAATTGACAATGATTAAACATGAGTTCAATCCCTGGTCCAGGAAGACTCCACAAGACCTGGAGCAACTAAGTCCATGCGCCACAACCACTGAGCCCATGGGCCTAGAATCCATGCTCTGCAACAAGAGAAACCACCACAAGGGGAAGCCTGACCACCCCAACTAGAGAAAGACTCCATGCAGCAATAGAGACCCAGTACAGTCAATAAACAAACACAATTTGGAAAGAAAAAAAAAGCCTGTTCAGCTTCTTTAAAAAAAGAAAATAATGAATGGTTCTGTAGGTATATATTTGTTAATATGATAAGATGGTCACATTATTTAACAGAAAAAAAGGAACTATACTAAACAGTTCATGCAGCATATTCAGTTTGGGGACTAAAAATATTTTTTATACATAGAGGTATACACAGAAAAAGAAAATCTAAATTTTAAACACCAAAATGTTAACAATGGTTAGCTAATACTTGTAAGATTATTATAAGTTTCAGCTTTTTGTCAATTTTGCTTGCCTGTCTTTTATAATTTTTCTACAACAAGCATCCATTATTTCAAGAAATGATAAAGATTTTTAAATTGCAATCATGACTACTTACTAGACTGTACAAATTTAACCACAGCGGCCCTTCATCTCTGCTTTCCTAGTGAAATAAGAGAAACCCACAGTGCATTTTTGTTAATAAAAACCAAGCCTTGTCAAATTAGCAAACTGAAGAGTTTAGGTCATCTCTAACAATGTACAAAACTAGCAGGGATGTGGGAGCCTACCAAGGAAACCTTCCTAAGAAGCAGGAAATCATGTCTTTCATTGAAAAAGAAACAAGCGTTCTCCTGTCCTATTTCGCACTCTCAAGCTCTCCAATCTCCACTACACACACTCTCTCTCTCTCTTACTCACTCACTCACTCACTGATTCGCACACGCCACTCCCTTAAAGGCACAAAGACCTCTTCTGCTGCCTCAGAACACATCTGATAAAGTAAAAAGCCTTTGAAAGCTTTCTTCAGTGCTTTGACTACCAACCATTCACTGTCAGTAACTGACGGACTTGGTATCTTGGACATTAATCAACTACCAACCATCTCGAGTTGTGAAAAAAGTCAATCAAGAGAGTCTAATTCAGCCATGCCAAGTAGCTCCATTCGTTCCATAAACAAGAAAAGACACTGAAGAGCCCTAGGAGAAGATACACTGCAGAGAGAAGTGGGCACTCCGGTGACAGCGCTCGCAAACGCCCCCTTCCTCTTCTCTGGCACAAAACCTGCGCAAAAGTCACCTCCTCGGAGACACTTGCCACCACGTGTTAGCCACTTCCTCCTGGTGGCCCCTTCAGCTCTGCACACACTTCTGTGCCAGCACTAAGCACATCACTGGTACCTTGTTTACACGTCTGTGTCCCTACGTGAGGTGCACTTGAGGGCAGGGACTGCGTCTTGTTCATCTCCACCGCCTGCCCACAGCCTGGCACAACAGACACTTGTTGAATGAGTGACTGAATGAATTGGTAGAATGAAGGCACCGAGGGAATAATAAATCAGAGACACACATGCTTGGGTGGAAAACTGGGAATGAGAGAAAAAGAGGTCTTTACGTTTAGGAGGAGCTGAAATGCCCAGGGAGAGAAATTGAGTGAACCAAAAAGTTTGCTGAAACCTGACAGCTAGACCTCAAAGCTGGCCAGAGAAGCAAGAGAGGAATAAATAGTACATAAATCACTGGGCACCGAAGCGGAAGGAACTCTACCAGATAGCGATGTATCCCACAGCCAGAGAGCGAGACCAGACAGAGGGAATTCAGTTATCCCACATAAGTGAATTTGTTACCCACATGGCTGTCATTGCCTCCTCCAGTCTGTGCTCTTATCACTCTCACCACCTGCTGCTAAGTACTTTTTGGTGCACTAAAGCAATGCTTGCTAAACTTTTCCAGTTTTTAAAAATCACCCGAGAAACGTGTAAAAATACAAATTCCCAGGCCCTTCCCTTGAAGACTCTTATTCACTAAGTCTGGATTAAGACCCAGATAGCTGCTTTTCTAACAAGTGCCTTCCAATGAGTCTTAAAGATCAGGAAGTTTGCCAATGGCTGCACGAAAGAACTCTGGAGCATGCTGGGCGGTTCCACTGACAATGTGAGGAGGGTGTGTGAGGAGAAGGCTATCTGGGCAACACGGCCTCGAGGGAGAGCATGGAGCGCGGGGAGCTCACAGACACTAAGTCACATCACAGGCATTCTTACATCAGATTTTTGGCCATCTGGCATATGAGCAGAAAGGAGTGCCATAACTATACCTGTATAAAATTTGCATTAAAATGGCACAAAGCTAAGTTAAACCTGTTGTTCAAGTTTTTTGAGTACTGAACAAATATAGGGAGGATTAGCCTTCCCCTCCTACTGGGGTAACGTATTAGTATTTCTCCACCAACATGAACACTCAGAAGAGTAGCCCCTTCCTGCGGTCTAGAAGCACGAAGGCACCAGGCCTGATGAGACAGTGACCCAAGACTGTCCAGATGCTTCAGCACCACCACAGTCTCGAGCCAACACTACACCTATGGAAAGATGGGTGTCAGGGGTGCGAGAGAAAGGAAATAATATGTTCCCAACTTCTCTGCTTGCCACCTGGGATCAGTGCAAGTGGCTTGGCATGGGCAGCCCACAGATCATCTCCAAGCAGACCGACAGAGAGCCTAAGAGGAGGCGGGTGTGCACCTGCCAGCCAACCGAGCCTCTTCAAGGTCAGTGGTGACAGGAGGAATCGTCCCGCAAGTCAGTTAGCTGTTCGAGGGGAGTGTATGTTTACACTGGTGGGGCGGCACCACGCTGTGGTTCAGCACCTACGAGCTAGACACAGCCGCACCTGCAGCACAGCCTCACCACTTCCTGGCTATCTGACTCTAGACAAGTTTCACTTAACCTCTTGATGAGTCTCAATTTCCATGTCTGCAAAGTGGGGAAGAATAGCATCTACCTTGCAAAGTTTATCTGTGATTAACAGTATTCAGTATGGGCTCTCGGTAACTGACAATTAACAGCCACAAACATTTACTGAAAGCCTACCCTACTGGCTAGGTAGGGTCTAGGGCGAGCAACTGTGTTCAAAGAGGAGACACAGCAGACAGGCATCACTAATTCTCCACAGTGTGGAGGAGGCTGTGGGAGAAGGAAGGGTTGTGTTCTCTGCTTGGGGAGGGAAAGGCATGTTGGACAGAGCAGTGGCATGCGGTTTGGGTCTGGGCTTTCTAATAGCAGAACTAGGACCTGAACTCATAAAGATGCAGTCACTTAGCGGTTCACTGGTTTTCCTCCGCTGTGTGGGTATGGCCATGTTTGGCAGTTCCTGTATGATTCTCATCTCCCAGAGAGAGCAGAGCGATGCTAAGCAGTTCTCACAGATGACCTTGGGCAGCACCCCGAGCAATTAGGTGCTAAATAAACACAGGGTCTGAGAAATTCTGGAGGGCCACCAAGTCAGATGTATATAGGGTGTTGTTGGACAGAGAGCAAGAATTACAGCTACAGCCATAATCTCTTTCTGTTCCAAAGGAAATAAAAAGGGATGTGCCATACAGCCCAGCCTCAAAGTCACACCTAGTCAGTCAGAGGGGGTAACAGCTGGGGGATCTGAAAGATGCTGTAAAAAAAATATTTTTGAGCACTGAATGGATGATACAGAGTGTTAAGCAAAGATGAATAAAACAGTATCCATGTCTTCAAGAAGTTCCAGGTCAAGGGACTTCCCTGGTGGTCCAGTGGCTAAGACTCCACACTCCCAATGCAGGGAGGCAGAGTTAATCCCTGGTCAGGGAACTAGACCCCACATGCCGCAACTAAAGATCAAAGATTTCATGTGCTGCAACCAAGATCCCACACAGCCAAATAAATAAATATTAAAGGGAAAAAAAAAGGAAGTTCCAGGTCTAAACAAATAATAAAAGTGACAGGGAAGACACTAGAGATTAAAATGTACAAAGTTCTATGTGAGTATGAAGGAAATAATGGTAATAAAAGATAATTATTATATTCAACAAGAATAAGTATATAGCAACAACACTCATCAAGGGCTTACTATGTATCAGGCTCTGTTAGAAGAGGCTCAGGCAGTTTTATCAGCTGCTATTACCATAATTCCCTATGTAATATATAGGTGAAGATACTGAGACACAGCAAGTTTAAGCAACTTGAGCACAATCATACCTAATAAGTGCTAGGATCAGGAACTGAACTCAGAGAGACTTGGCTCCAGTAGCCCCCTCTTAAACACAACAGTGCACTCATTTTCAGAAAGAAGTTCCAAATTCAGCTTTAGAGAGATTGGGACGACTTCACAGAAGTTGCTCTTGGGCTGGGTCTTGAAAGATGACAGAGAGACAGACACTGAGGGTGAAGACACAACTTCTCAAACCCTCAACTGTGAAAGAGAACAGTATTCCTGGAGCAGCAGGCAGAAATGTAAAGTTGTAAATTCAATCTCCCATGAACCAGGAAAGAAAACGGCCTTAATGCTGTTCCTGCAGGCCCAGGCAGACGGGAGGATCAACATGGGATCCTCAGACGCTTGAAATTTAGGACTGATATTTATCTCATGGCTCATCAGTTTACTTCCCTCTTCATTAAATGCCTCTGTATAATAAGGCCATCATTCTAAATTTTCAAAATATTCTGACAATTCATTTAATCTGCCATAAAGTCCTCTTCAATAAACAGGAAAGGTGTTACCTTTATGACAGAACAAGAAACTGAGACATGAAAAGACAAAAGTCTTGGATAAGGATATACAGCTAGACTAGAACCTAGGTCTGTGGTCTTTTCTTAGTGTTCTTTGTCCATTGTTCATTTGTAGGTGGTCCCCCTATCAGATGCAATAAAAGTATAAAACTAACCTATTGTTCATAAAATGAATAGCATGGGATAAACAACTTTTATGACTCACTCCAAAACATACATGACTTTCAAGAAGGCATTAAATACCACTACCACCACCACCCTGCCTGCAACAGAGCTCTGGGTGAATTGTCTTTTTTAGTCATTTTTAAAATGAGAGCCAACTGGAGAAAATGTCCAAATGCCGTTTAAACAAAAAAAAAGTCAGCAAGAAGTGATTACACATCATTACTAAATACTCAGCTAAGGGAGAGTGGGGCCTCCCTGTTTTGTTAAGGAGTAATTAGGAGGGAGAGAAATGAGAGACTGAGAGAAAAAACGTTCTGGAGTCATCACCTTCAAATCTATACCTGTATCTAAAACCTATTCTATCCTCTCCATGTAAATCTTTGGCCAGGAAGGTCGGCCATGCTGGCTGTGACTGGACATGGGGAGTGGGACTGGGGTTATGGCTACTAGGGATAAAGCTCACACATAGAGAGGAAGAGCCAAAACGCAGCCAAGAATGTGAGTGAGGTCAATCTTAGCAAAACTGAGAAAGGCAGAGGCTTGGATCATGTCCAGGAGACACCGGCTAGAAGACAAAGTTTTCTATTATTAAATTTTACCACGTTCTTCTTACAATGACAATTCCATTCAATCAATTATATGTACCAGCCACCATCCTCCAAACATCCTCCTTTCAGAGGTAATACATAAAGGTTCACAAACACACAGAGTAAGGGCTCATCGTCAAAGAAAACAATAGCCTTACCCCTTAAGCCAAATATAGGGCATTTTGGCCTTTATCTTCCCCTACCAAGTGGCCAAGAAGACTCCAAAGAATGTGAAACCCTAAATTACTTTTAAAACTCTCTGAAGTTTCTTTTCACAAATAGGGAGGACTATTCTTATATTGAAGGAAGGTGAAAAGATAACAATATTTTCATAGTCTAGCCAGAAATAAACTGGTAAAATAGTTCAATCTGCTGGAAGATGAGAATTTTTATTTTATCTATTTAACAATTTTTCTTTTGGGGAGAAAAATCAGTGATAAAATATTCAAAGATTAGTTCACTCTTCTTTTAACTTTGCTAATCTTACAAAAGATTTTCAAAAGAATTTAACTTCAGGACATTCAAATTCCCACTCTCAGTAGATGGCCTCTCACCTCATTTAGGAGAGTAACTAGACATTTTCCACATCAGAAACTTGAGAGTAAGCCCAGACTGCTTTCTCCCAAAACTCAAATCATAGAATTGTTTTGGCTGTTTTCTAGGTCAAACATATATGACTTCTTACAGATGGTATTTCACCTAAGGCACCATGCAAGTTCAAACAAATAAAAAGCAACAGAATGAAACCCTTGAAATGCACTGAGAAACCGAACTCTTAAGTCTACTACATCATCGGGCAGCTGGCTAAAGTAATTCATCTAATGCAACAGGTATGTTTGTGTGTCCATCAGAAAAACTGTGTCTGCAAATAAAAAATCTGCTATCCAAACGACCTGAATGTTTAACCAGGACTGGATGGGGGAGGAAGCTCTGAGACGGTTCAGCTGGTAGAAAAAGCACAGGGTTCGGCATGAGGCAGACCTGGACCTGGGTTTGGACCCTCAGTCTGCCATTTACCGGCTCCTTGACAAGTTACTGAACAACTCTGCCTCAGTTTCATAACAGTAAAACTGGAATAACTCCTACCTTGAGTGCTTAGGATGAGTCTTGAATGAGAAAATACATGCAAAAGTTCCTGGCACACAGCACGCACTCGACTAGCTTTATCTGACGCCACCCCAGCCCTAGCCCCACCCTTAAGTCCTAACAGGAGCTTTACCCTTAAAAGGGTGATTTAGAAAATTCTGGGTTGGTAGGTTCTCTTTGAAAAAAAATTTTTTTAAGAGGAGAGAGTACATTAAATGTCTTCCCAGGTGGAGCCAGCAGTAAAGAACCTGCCTGCCAATGCAGGAGACATAAAAGACGAGGGTTTGATCCCCGGGTCGGGAAGAGCTCCAGGAGGAGGGCGTGGCAATCCACTCCAGGATTCTCGCCTGAAGAATCCCATGGACAGAGGAGCCTGACGGGCTACGGTCCATAGGGCTGCAAAGAGTCAGATAAAACCGAAGCGACTTAACACACAGACAAAGACACGTGGTGGCACAGTTCTACACCCTTAGCAGTAGGAGCCGATAAAGTTAGTGCCTTTGGGTGCTAAAAGTTTAAAAGAAGGAAAACTGACATCAAAGAGGAGGTACAAATATCTAAACTAGAAATAAGCAAATTAGTTCAAAGAAATACATGTAAATAAAACAGTGCCAATATGCACAAAACAGGATTACATGCATCTGACCATGGATGTCATAGTTTTAATCTAGGCCTCAAGCTGCAAATGCCTAGTGGGGGGAAAAGACAGGAGAAAAAGATAATTTTCTTTATAGCTTCTTCTTTTCCCTGATTTTTATCTTTAATCTTCCTTAGAAAATTAGAAAACAGTTTCTTACAAGAATAGCTAGGCATATTCAATTACTCTGCCTTTATTCTAGCATCCATGAGAATGACTTCTTTTAAAACTAGGCAGAAAGTAAGAACAGCTATGCTGTTCATTGAATCTAAATTAAACAGTGCATGGTGCCAGGCATTCTTTATCAGTGGTGCAGATAAAATTAACAATGAATCAAAAATCTAAGTATGTCCTCTGCCAAGTACAGAAATACAGTGAAAATTTCTAAATAGGAAGAATTTTGTAGGTAGCCAGTTCATACTGCTCTGGAAAGCAAAGATGCACAGGAAAAAATACAAGTAGAGAGAATAAAATAAGCAGCTTGTTTGATCTCAGATTTCAGGTGTCAGAAGGCTTATTTTCCTCCAAACTAGCTCTCTGATCCTGCACAAGCCATTATACACTTCTCCTGGGCCTCAGTTTCCATATCTGCAGGAATTAAGGATAAAATGAGCTCTAAAGCCTGGTCAACATTTGACGAATGCCACTTGCCTGGCACTGCTATGTGTGACAAGGCAAAACGAGGGAAGGAATCGAGTAGGCAACAGGACAGATGAGCTCTGGGAACGACAGATACATCCTCACAATTGGTGTAGGAGGTGGGAGCTGAAAGCGCGGGTGTGAATGATATCATCAGAGGGAGTGCAGTGTGAAAAGAGAAGGCCAAAAAAGGAATCATGGAGAAAACTAACATTTAAAGAATGGGTAGAGGGGAAAGGGATGATACTGGGGCAAAGCAGGGAAGCCAGGAAGGAACTGGGGGAAGGAGGAGGAGAGAAGAGGGAGAGGGAGGAGACGATGAATAAGGCACACTGTCACAAACGTAAAGACAGAATTAGAAAACGCTTGCTCGAGTTGGCAACTAGATCACCAGTAGTGGCCTAATTAAAGGAACTTAAGGACGACAGTTATTCAGAGTACTAAAGGGGAGACCAGCAGTGAAGTGAGGCCAGCAAAATTTTTTTCTTTCAATATGCTTTGTTACAAAGTGAACAAGATAGGAAGCAGTAACTACAGGAGGCTACAGAGTCCAGGAGAGTGATGGGCACATCTTGAAGATGGACAAATTCATATATTACACAGAAAGAGCTATTAGAAAGAGAGTGAAAAACACTTACTCAACCCACAACAATCAAGAACTTCCAACCTGCAAAGCACTCCGTTAGAGGAACAGGACAGAAGAGGACAGATGTGGCCCGAAATGTAGAGTCATGGTCATGAGTCCCCCAGCACAGAGAGATACCCAAATAACAATGACATAATGAAAGACTTAATCGCCAGCTTGATAAGGGCTGCACAGAAGTCGTTCAGGGGCTAAGAGGGCTCTGACAGGTTTCAGCAGGCATGTTGCTCAGCACAAACTTACAGACAGGTCTGCATGCCAGACCTGACCTAGTCTGGGCATCTGGACAAGACTGCTCTGAGGAAGTGAGTGACATTTAAGCTGAGATATTTAAAAATAAATAAATGCACTTAAATATTTTGAAAATGACACAGGAGCTGGCAGGACAGGCAGTGGGCTCGCAGCGGTGCGAAGTTCATCCCTTGAGAAGACCTTGAGAGGGACACATCTGGGAGAGAGCACAGCTGAGAGCCAGCTCACCTGGTGGGGGGCCAGGGGTACGGTAGGGGTTGGTGAGGTAGGGGAGGCAGCAGGGTCCAGATCCTGCAGGGTCCTGGAGACCACATGAGGGTTCAGGGGGTTCATTACAAATGAGAGAGAAGGGCTTTAAGCAGAAGGGTAACATGATCAAACATAGTCAAGTAACTGATAAGGACTGAAGCTCCTGAAAGGATCAGAAGGAGTAAGAGTCAGAGTTGGGAGTAGGGCAGCCTCATGGCTCAATTGATACTGGGACTAGGGTCTGTGTCCTTGATCTGAGTGCTCCCTGAGTTTGGAGGGTTATCCTCTGCCCTCTGGCTGACTGGCAGAGCTTAGAGGAGCTGGAAACTCTGAAGCAGTCACCTCAAGTAGACAATAGCCTTTTTAATCCCTCTGTATTCAAATATTATCATTTTCTGTGCCTGTCAGGATGCATAAAAGATTGGAGGCGCTATAGGACTTTAATGATATCTCATTCTTGGAGAAAAGAGATAAGGATGGATAAGTAAATACAGTTGTTGAGGGAGTGCTGGAGGTGGGGTGAGGGGCAGAAGACAAAGAGGCTCTGGTCTGATGATCTCTAAATTTCTGAGTAGCAGTCAAAATAGAGGAGTTGGTGATGGACAGGGAGGCCTGGCGTGCTGCGATTCATGGGGTCGCAAAAAGTCCGACGCGACTGAACTGAACTGAACCTATTTTCTCCCTCCCCTCTACTTCCAATTAGTATTAATAATAATACATGCAAAGTTCTTAGTTCCTAGCACAGAGGAAGCACTTAATAACATCTGCTACTCTAATGGCAAATTCTAACAGAGATGGGAATACCAGACCACCTAACCTGCCTCTTGTCTTGAGAAATCTGTATGCAGGTCAGGAAGCAACAGTTAGAACTGGACATGGAACAACAAGACTGGTTCCAAATCAGGAAAGGAGTACATCAAGGCTGTATATTGTCACCCTGCTTATTTAACTTATATGCAGAGTACATCATGAGAAATGCTGGGCTGGAGGAAGTACAAGCTGGAATCAAGATTGCCAGGAGAAATATCAATAACCTCAGATATGCAGATGATACCACCCTTATGGCAGAAAGCGAAGAGGAACTAAAAAGCCTCTTGATGAAAGTGAAAGAGGTGAATGAAAAAGTTGGCTTAAAGCTCAACATTCAGAAAACTAAGTTCATGGCATCCGGTTCCATCACCTTCATGGCAAATAGATGGGTAAACAGTGGAAACAAATGATTAAAGACAAAATCCTGAAAAAAGTGATAAAGAATAAAGACGACAGAAGATTAATTTATGTTGTAAAGAAGACATTAAAAATTAAAATTTTCTTTGGCATCTCCTCCTAAAATGCCAGGGGAACAGGGTAGAGCCTATAAATGGAGAGATACCTGCTGGTATGGAGGGAGTGGCTTTGTGGAACTTGGTGGAGACTGAGAAGGGGTCAGGTTCCAGAATGACTGGCGGGATGGGTTAGTATGAGAAGGGGATGGGGAGGGAGAAAAAGAGGATTAAGCTATCAGGGGATGAAAACGGAGTTCCTCAACCCAGCAGGGTCCACTCTGAATCTCATTTTCATAAAAGATGTTCAGATGCTACTTGCCATTTCCTCTTTCACCATGTCAAAATTTCAAATAACTAGCCGGTGGTCACTATTTTTAAAGATTAAATAAAAACAACCCATACCCCTCAATGCAGCCTCAGCAAAAAGAATAACTGTTAAATGTTGATAATTCTCTTAGGAATACAGGCTCCCTGAGGAATGGTGGATAAACAAGCAACAAGAATAAGAATGATCTTGCAGCTATACAACTTGTAATAGAAAGTTGCTCATGGTTTTTCATAGGTTCGGGAGCTGATAACCTTAGCAGGTTTCAAAAAAAAGAAAAAACTAGCATGAAAGAAAGAATTGGGATAAACTGCTTAAGGATTTTTACAAATGACTCAGTTTTGAATAGACTATAGGAGCTGTAACTTTTGGTTTGGCTGATACAGAATAGTTTCTTTCTTTCTGTAATGTGTGAGTCTTCTGTTCCCCTAAAGATATTTAAATCTCCAATACCGTTACTAAAAAATCTACTTCTTTCCTGCAATTTCACTTAAAAGAAAAAAAAAAATTTCTTCCCAAAATAGCAAAGACAACAATGCGAGGAATAATCCTTCAGAGTCTGAACAGATATTTCCTGTAGTTCACTTGATGTACTAATCACAAAGTTAGGAATCGAAAGAAAAAAACACCACTACTGACACTTACCTTCAATAACAACAAAACACGCAGCACGCCACTCCTGCCCTACCCTCACCTCCCCCCAAAACAATAAGACACTCTGTGCTACATGTCTGAATATTACAAAAAAAACTCTTGAAAACTGTCAATACCTGGAAACGTGAATATTAAGCAGGGTAAATGTTCTTCATAATAACGATGTAAGTAAATGAGAAAAGCCATTATTCTAGAATAAAAGCTAGAAATAATCAAATTGGATCTGTTCAATACTTAGATTTAAAAAAAAATTTTACTAAACTTATTACAAGTATTTTGTCATCGTGAATTTGAAATCCTATTTCCTTATTCTCATTCCCATCTGAAACAAGTATTTTTGCAATGTCGTTTTTTCAGAAGGTAATTATGATATTTCAACAGAACATGAAAGATAAGCAAACAGTATAAAAAACCAAGTACAAAAGAAAGAAACGTCAAGCACAAGCAGTTTGTGTATCAACAAGTTTAAAGACAGCCAAGTGCCCCCATCATCTCTTCTCTGCTCCAGAAGAGAACTTTTAGCCAGTAAAACAACAGCCCTCAGGATAAAAACCACATTCCCCAGTCCCCTCACAGCTAGGTGTGGTCAAATAGCGGTTCTGGCCAATGCAGTCTGGACAGAAAGAATGTGTTTAACTTCCAGGTCCTGCTCTTTAAGGGGAAAAGCACGTCCTCCCTTTTTCTCCCTTTCTGACAGGTGAAATGGGATTGTGGTGATAGCCATCTTGGACACAGGCTGATGGCCAGATCCAAGAACTGTGAAGTCCAAAACAGAGAGAGCCCAGAGTCTGATGACCTCACGGAGCAGAGTGGCCCCACTGGTGCAGACTATTACATAACACAGAAATCAACTTCTATTGGGTTTAAGTACCTGTTATCTGGGGTTTCTCCTACAACAGTCAAACTTGAAATCCAACAAGTACACAGTAAATGAGATGACTTCCAGTCTGTGACAGCAAATAATTGCTGCTACTTGGTGTCCCCACCAGAACCACAAAACCGTGGCACTAAAACTGTTAAAAGCTAATTTAACTATTAGATAGGTAAGACATAGCCTTATAAGGTAAGACATGGCCTTATAAACTCTTCACTGTTAATCTTCCTGATGAATCTTTTTACATACTCCATCTTACAGAAATGTGATTTTGATCCAGGCTTAATTCTTTTAAAGTAAATCTAGTTTACTTATTAAAAATCAAAACATTGCAAACCAAACTCTCTGCAAAATTATCTAAAAACACACACTAAAAGTCTTGAACTGGACTCATCAATATACTGTGCGTGTTACACATTTCTGATAGCTGCTGTTCCCATGAAAGGTTTGTAGCATAAACAAGATGGCATTTCTGCACTGTGCATGCATGCCTGCTCAGTCATGTCCAATTCCTTGCAATCCCATGGACTGTAGCCTGCCAGGTTTCTCTGTCCATGGGATTATCCTGGCAAGAATAATGGACTGAGTTGCCATTTCCTACTCCAGGGGATCTTCCCAACTCAGGGATCAAACCTGTGTCTACGCCGGCTCCTGCACTGGCAGGCAGATTCTTTACCACTGAGCCATTTACTACATGGCTCAGTGGTAAAGAATGTAGGAAACGGGAAGCTCATTTATTACACTGTACTTGTGTTTATTTTTATTCTTAAAGTTAAAACACTAATCATTTGATAGGCTGAGTTCCCCATCAAAACATTACCTAAATAAACTCCTAGTTAGAAATGGATGCTTGAGGGGCTTCCCTGGTGTATCAGTGGTAAAGAATCTGCCTGCCAATTTAAGAGACACAGGTTTGATCCCTGATCCAGGAAGATCCCACATGTCATGGAGCAAATAAGTCTGTGTGCCACAACTATTAAGCCTGTTCTCTAGAGCCTGAGAAACACAATTACTGACCCCTATGCCACAACCACTGAAGCCTGTGCACCCTAAAGCCTGTGTTCCACAACAGAAGTCACTGCAATGAGAAGCCTGTGTACTGTAACTACAGAGTAGCCCCTAGTCGCCACAACTAGAGAAAAGCTTGAGCAGCAACAAAGACCCAGCACAGCCAATAAATAAATAAAATAGGTAATTAACACAAATCCCAATAACCAGTGTGACAAATGTTGAAAGACAACAGTCTGGAAATAAGCAAAATGTTTGAGGAATGACGTTTTCCCTCTGTTTACAGACTAAGAGCTTGCTATACCAGAGCCATTAGCAACTCCAGGAAATTCTCTGAGCTTCAACCAGAGCAATTCTGCTGTTACTGCTGCTGCTGCTAAGTCGCTTCAGTCGTGTCTGCCTCTGTGCGACCCCATAAACGGCAGCCCACCAGGCTCCCCCCTCCCTGGGATTCTCCAGGCAAGAACACTGGAGTGGGTTTCCATTTCCTTCTCCAATGCATGAAAGTGAAAAGTGAAAGTGAAGTCACTCAGTCGTGTCCGACTCTTCGAGACCCCATGGACTGCAGCCCACCAGGCTCCTCCATCCATGGGATTTTCCAGGCAAGAGTACTGGAGTGGGGTGCCATCGCCTTCTCTGCTGCTGTTACTGGGTATACTCAATCGTGCTTCAGTGTAAGACTCTGTTTGAACAAAAACCCCTCACCTTAGCCAAAACATTTTAAAACTACCTAAATATAGTTGGTAGGCAAAGGGCAATAGGCATATAGCTACCATTAAAAAGAAAGCTGTCAAAAAATGGAAGAAAGTATTAATAAATCATTGGAAAGACCTGATTTGATGAAAAGTAATGAGATTATTGTTAAAAAAAAAAAATTAAGTTTAAAATTTTCTGGAGCTGTCCTAAAGTCAGACAGATCTAGATTATAAGCCTCGCTCATCACTTATCAACTATGTCTTTTTAGACAAGTTACTTAAGTTTCCTGGGTCCTTGCTTTTTCCATCTGTAAAAGGAGGAAACCTGTACTTATTTCATAGGACTGTTAACAGGATTAAGTGATTACCTCTGCAAAGTTCCTAGCAAAGTGCTTAGTCCAGAGGTGGTTTCAGTCACTCAGTAGCTAAGTCCTGTCTGACTCTTTGCAACCCCATTGACTGCAGCACACCAGGTTTCCCTGTACTTCGCCATCTTCCAGAATTTGTCTGCTCAGATTCATGTCCACTGAGTCAGTGATGCCATCCAACCATCTCATCCTCTGTTTCCCCCTTCTCATTTTGCCCTCAATCTTTCCCCACATCAGAGTCTTTTCCAGTGAGTCGGCTCTTTGTATCAGGTGGCCAAAGTACTGGAGCTTCAGCTTCAGCATCAGTCCTTCCAATGAATATTAAGGGTTGATTTCCTTTAGGATTCACCAGTTTGATCTCCTTGTTATCCAAGGGATTCTCAAGAGTCTTCTCCAGTGCCACAATTTAAAAGCATCAATTCTTCGGTGCTCAGCCTTTATGATTCATCTCTCACATCTGTACATGATTACTGGAAAAACCAGGGCTTTAACTATATGAACCTTTGTCAGCAAAATGAGGTCTCTGCTTCTTAAAACGCTGCTTAATATCAATAAATGTTATGCCCCTCCCTATCCACTCTGCCACCAAACATCAGAATCTCAGAACAAATTACAAACAAGAGAATTCTGAAGTGGGTTGTATGCCTTTTTGCAATGGGTGATATTTATGTTGGAAATGAGCTAAAAACACTTCCCTGGATGAAACCGTACACTTACTCAAAAATTTGTACATTTGTGTTGAAAGCAGCATTATTCACAACCATAAAGTAGAAACAATCCAAAACTCCAAGAACTGACAAAGGGATTAAAAAAAAAATGTGGTATATCCAAACACAGAATATTTTCCAGCAATAAAAAGGTACACGTTGGGCTTCCCAGGTGGCACAGTGGTAAAGAATCCACCTGCCAATGCAGGAGACTCAGGAGACACGGGTTCGATTCCTGAGTTGGGAAGATCCCCTGGAGAAGGAAAAGGCAACCCACTCTAGTATCCTTGCCTGGGAAATCCCATGGACAGAGGAGACTGGTGGGCTACAGCCCATGGGGTTGCAAAGAGTTGGACACGATTAAGTGACTGAGCATGCATGCATACACACACACAGGTACATGTCACAACATGGATGAACCTTCAAAACCTTATGCTAAAGGAAAGAAGCCAGTCACAGAACACTGCATTTCGTTTGACTCCATGGACACGACTCAGTGACTGAGCACACACATTTACGTGAAATATCCAGAAGAGTCAAATCCATAGATACAGAAAGTAGAGGGGGTAGAAGGCAGGGGAAGCGACAACTAATTGATACGGGATTTCCTCTCGCGGTGATGAAAGTGTTTTAAAATTAGACTGCAAGAAAGGGTGCACAACCGTGTGAACTTACTGAAAAACACTGAATTGCATACTTTAAATGGGTCAATTATGTGCCACGTGAATTATACCTCAATGAAGCTTTTAAACAAACTTCACAGCATCTAAAATGTCATGAATCAAATCACAGCTATTGAAAATATACCATCTGCTAGAAAACAGACTACACTGGAGGGTTTGTGTATATAAAACCTCTAATGTCATTTTATAATGTCTCCAGCAGTTTATCATGTTTACTTCTTTCGACTCATTATATGCAATGGATGCCTTATTTCCTGTGTGCCTCCAATGATACCAGCTATGTGCCATACTTGGGAAAACTGAGGAGAGCCACTCAGCTTACATCTCTTGTGGAACTCTAATTGATAAACATTCTTTTAAAACAAATAGAACAGTTATGAAAACTGACCACATCAACAGACCATAAACTAAGTTATAAACATTTCAAAGTACTGCTAACCTACAGACCACTTCATCTGTCAACAATACAATATAAATCAATAAAAGATAACTTTTTAAAAAGACCAGCTATTAAAAAACTCCTCTGTTGTGCCATTTACTTGTATTACACACTTGCATATGCAATAAATACTGCCACTTAATAATGTTAGTTCACAAGGAAATAGCTGAGGCTGGGTGTACAGTTGCATACTGCCAACAGACTTCCTTGTTATATCTAATACATCTGTTTCTCAAAAAATGTATATAACCAATCATTTTTAGGAATATTTGGGAATTTGCTATTTAAAGCATTCATGGAGTAAATTTTTTGTATTATAAATAATTATTGCCTAACTCGTCTGCACTTAGTTGTTTCAAAAGCTTATTCTGTATTTAGCAGAGTATTCAGTACTGCATGAGATGCAAAACAATGCAGAGAAAGGAATTTGGTGCTCTGGTCAGTGCCAAGGTCAACATTTCCCCAAAGTGTTCTTCTAATTCAGCAAGCCAAGGCCTGGAACCAGTCCATGGCTTTATCATCATTGTGGATTTATCCTTGAGCAGTTCCTGAGAAAAGACCTCCACTGGGTCCTATCTCAGCAGAAAAATGGGACCAGGCTTCAGTTACCTGAGGTGACCAAAAGGTGACCAAACTAGCTTAAAAATTTGAAGGACAGCCAACAATCTTCCTCTTCGCTAAAATGGAGCGCCAAGTCATGGCTCTCCCCTCTCTTTCCCAGGCCAATGTCACTGAACCACTTGAGCCTCTTTAGAAAGGCCTAATGCACAACTGCTTGCTTTTTATTAGACTAGAGCAGTCTTCACACGAAGACAAAGTTAAATGCTCACTTCTTGGACTGCTATGTGCTCTTCTGCTGGTTCACCCACTCTGCCTATCCCTCTTCTCAGACCTGGACATATCAAAGGCAACACTATATTCTTTGCTAATTTATAAAAAGGCATGATCTTGTCAATCTTGTCAGCGGTCTCTTTAAATTGACATCACTTGTTTATCTGCTTGAGAAAAATAGTTACAGCAAATAGGAAGTACTGAATTTTAACTTGGATACCAATTGCACTGCTGATGTATTATACATAAACTTAGATACAACCATAGCATTTGTTGAGTATTCAAATCCCTGCTCTATTTCTACCTCATCTCTTTCTTCTAACAACAGATTCCTAGAAAGGAAGATGGAAACTATTGACATTTAGTAAACTAATATACAAGCTTTAACCTATGAACTTGCTCAAGGCTGACAAGGAGGATTTCCAGAACTCTGAGTGTTCCTCTGTGATCCAGCCCTTAGTGGCTCATAACAGGAGTGAGAGAACTTTTGTTCTCTGATCACAGGATCATTATGTTCAATTATATAAGAGAAGCAATAACTGTGGCAACCAGGAGAGCACCGAGCAGAAAACACAGGGGTGAAGACTGTGCCTGGCACCAAAAGCATACACAACCAGATGTGGGCTCTTTAGAGGCGTGGCATGAGCAAGGCAAGATTTAAGTGCTAGGATAAAAGCAACAGGTTAATTACGAAGCAGAGTGTAGTAAGAACACCTAGAGACATTACAAAGGCCACCAAAAATATCCTGCTCTGAGGTACTGTGGCACGCTGGTTAGTGCCCCAAATCTGGAGCCAGATGCTTGGGTTCGATTCCGGGTCTGCCACTTACTAAAAACTGTTCGCAGAAGCAAGAAAAGTGTCCACTGAACTGGTCAAGATGTAAAAAGCCAGTGTTTAAAAATCTTAAAATACATAAAACATAAAAAGCAAAGATACTTTAAAAGGCTTGCTCTGGTCAGCCTGTTTCCCAAACTTTGTACTCCCCACATAAACACAGGGAGGCACGCACATATGTAAGTGTGTGTTACGCATCTCTCCTTCAGCCACTGGCCCCTGGGCTGTGCCGAAGCAGACAGCCATTCCCTTGTGGAGCTTGGATCTGAGGGACAGAAAACTACTATAAACAAAGTGGGTGGATGAATTATACAGAAATGTTAGAAGGAAGAGAATGCTTTGGAAAAGGAAAAATTTCGAAGAAGGAAAGCAGGGTCTGGGGGCTCAGCAGGCATTAAACAGGACAATCAGGCAGAACTCATCTGAGAATGTGAGAGCTGAGTAAAACTGGAGGGAGGAGTTAACCACACAGAAAGCTTGAGAAGAGCCTTCTGGTCAGACTCTTCCAGGAGGAGGAAACAGCTATGCAAATCAATGAAATGAAAACCCCAAACATGTTTCAAACTTTAACACTAGAAGCAATGATCAGCCTTTTTCCCAAATAATCACTCATCTTTGGAAAAATACTTTTCTGAGAGGTTTAAAAAAGACAGATAGGAATGTCTGGATTTTACAGAAATATTTTTAAATTTAAAAAACTAATTATCATGGTTAATCTGAACAGGTAAGTGAATACTGTCCTGAACAACCGCCCCATGGTGGCGAGAAGGGAGCCTGCAGGCAGCTACGGGCAGGCCAGGCTCGCAGGGCCCCGCCTGTTCCACCTGAGATTTCAGGGAGCGAACCTTCCTGAACCTTCCCTCACCGGCTATCAGACCGCTCCCCCAGACAGGAAGCACATCCAGCTCGAACAGGCATGAGGGAGATTTGTTTTTCTCATCTGTAAAGTGTTACTCACACCCACACTCACTCACACTACAAGGGCTTTCTGTGGGAAACAGTGATCAATGTATTCTAATAACGAAAATAGTAAATTCTAAAAAAATATTTTGCCCTCATCAGATACTGTTGCTTCCCTTGTGGCTCAGATGGTAAAGCGTCTGCCTACAATGCGGGAGACCCAGGTTCAATCCCTGGGTCGGGAAGATCCTCTGGAGAAGAAAATGGCAACCCACTCCAGTACTCTTGCCTGGAAAATCCCATGGACGGAGGAGCTCAGTAGGCTACAGTCCATGGGGTCGCAAAGAGTCGGACACGACCGAGTGACTTCACCTCATCAGATACCGGCTAAAAGGGACTAAAGGGTGGTTTTGGAAATCATTTGAAACATCAAAAGGTTAACTGTCCTGGTCAAATGAACTGGCCTGGTCATAAGTACACAACTGAGGGGCAGAGACGTATTTCATTCAAACATATCCAATTCTTGAATCTATTTGTCTCCTACCCTGAGTAAATGCTAATTGCTAACCATCATGGAAATGGCTCTTACTGGCTCTATAAACCGATACCATCTCCCAGCCATTTGAGGTAGCTTGCTAATCAAAAACAAAGGTTCCCAATATTTCAGTTTTTTTTTTTCCTGTTCAGTTGAGCTCCAGGAAATGGAAGCAGTTGAATGTGAATGTAAATACGGATGTCCTTACAGAACTGCTGTCATAAATTACATGATCAGGAAAAGAGCAAAACAATACAAAAGATCATAATCTCAAAGTCTCCTACTGCCATCCCAGAAAACAGGTCATTTTTATAGAAATGGTGTTGATGATAACAGTTAAACTAATAAATAACAACCAGTGACTCCAGTCTCCCTAGGCAGAGGCTATAATTACACTGTCAAGCTTTCTGTTATATTCTAAGGCTATCTGGCTAATATGAAGAAATAAGGAAATCAGAACATCCTTTCAGGGGAAACAATTGTGCAGTGTTCACAAGTCTGTAAAACATTTATATGTTTCACCGATACTTCTTTTAGGAATCTACCCAAAAGAAAAACAGAAACCTGTCCACTCAATGTTATTTCTACAGGGACCAACTGTGAACAGTTTTAAGAAGTATTTTAGAACGTTATATATTGGGCTTCCCAGGTGGTGCCAGTGGTAAAGAATCCACCTATAACACAGGAGATGTAAGAGTTTCGGGGTTCGATCCCTGGGTTGGGAAGTTCCCCTGTAAGAGGGCACAGCTACCCACTCCAGTATTTTTACCTGAGAATCCCATGGACAGAGGAGCCTGGCGGGCTACAGTCCATAGAGCCACAAAGGGTCGGACATGATTGCAGGACTTAGCACCCACGCACATATCGAGCAAAAAAAAAAAGTTCATTAAGAATTCCTCTAGCAGAAAGGCACTATCTTTGTTTAGGAAAAAACTTCTCAAATATACAAAGTAGACAGTATAGTACAGTGTAAAATGCACAGGTTCGGGAATAAAATGATCTGGCTGGTGATCTGGTTCTATTCTTAACTATTGATAGCTGTATCACTTCAAGCCAGTCAGTTCCAGCCCTCTGTTAAGTGTCCTCATCTGCAAAATAGGGATGTGACTAACCAACTTACCTTCCTCATGGTAATTTTTGTGTGTGCCTGTGTGAGCAAAGGAAAGTAATAAATGAATCTGAAAACCTTTGGAAGTTGTTAGTAAAGGATCATTATCATCATCATCCAAGTTGCAAATGAAGGAAAGAATAAAAAAGTGTAAAGAGGTACTTTTTTCTCAGTAGACAAAGAAGAAAAGGAAAGCAGGATGCCTTGTAAAATTACCTACTTACGGATGACCAGAGAGGTAGAACAATGGTGTTCAGGAAGAATCTACAATTGGACAAGGATACATTTTAGAGCAATGAGAAGTAGATGAAAAGCCAGGTAAGATATTATGTTCCAAAAGTCTCCTGGGGTCTGAATAGGGGTGGAGAAGAAAGGGATGTGTGTGAGGGACGGGAGGCAGGTTGACCAAAGAACTTGTGTCAAGATTCTCCCGAGGACTTTAAGGCCAGGATTAAGACCGTGAACAAAATTCTGTTCCAGAAGAGTGCAACTAATGATCCAGGCAGGTTATATCCAATGTTCCTAAGACACTACCATTATCACTGTCTTTAGTTAACTGGATTACGCAGTTTTTGTAAATCACCAGGATTCCCAGTCTGTCCTTCCTTTAAAGGAAAAAATCCTGTGCTCATTAATGCAGAAACAGGTAGGTGTGGATGACTTGGTAGCATTAGAGAAAGGAAAATAACCCAAACTCATATTTAGAAATTACTTGAGTTATTTCTGAATCTGACATCAGTCAGTCACATGGCTGCTTTGGACCCAACTGACGGAATTATGTGTGACCATGAATAGAGGAAAAGAACAGAACGGGAAAGACTAGAGATCTCTTCAAGAAAATCAGAGATACCAAGGGAACATTTCATGCAAAGATGGGCTTGATAAAGGACAGAAATGGTATGGACCTAGCAGAAGCAGAAGATATTAAGAAGAGGTGGCAAGAATACACAGAAGAACTGTACAAAAAAGATCTTCATGACCCAGATAATCACCATGGTGTGATCACTCACCTAGAGCCAGACACCTGGAATGTGAAGTCAAGTGGGCCTTGGAAAGCATCGCTACAAACAAAGCTAGTGGAGGTGACGGAATTCCAGTCAAGCTGTTTCAAATCCTGAAAGATGATCCTGTGAAAGTGCTGCACTCAGTATGCCAGCAAATTTGGAAAACTCAGCAGTGGCCACAGGACTGGAAAAGGTCAGTTTTCATTCCAATCCCAAAGAAAGGCAATGCCAAAGAATGCTCAAACTACCACACAATTGCACTCATCTCACATGCTAGTAAAGTAATGCTCAAAATTCTCCAAGCCAGGCTGCAGCAACACGTGAACTGTGAACTTCCTGATGTTCAAGCTAGTTTTAGAAAAGGCAGAGGAAACAGAGATCAAATTGGCAACATCCACTGGATCATGGAAAAAGCAAGAGACTTCCAGAAAAACATCTATTTCTGCTTTATTGACTATGCCAAAGCCTTTGACTGTGTGGATCACAATAAACTGTGGACAATTCTGAAAGAGATGGTAATACCAGACCACCTGACCTGCCTCTTGAGAAACCTATATGCAGGTCAGGAAGCAACAGTTAGAGCTGGACATAGAACAACAGACTGGTTCCACATAGGAAAAAGGATAACATCAAGGCTGTATATTGTCACCCTGCTTATTTAACTTCTATGCAGAGTACATCATGAGAAATGCTGGACTGGAAGAAACTCAAGCTGGAATCAAGATTGCCGGGAGAAATATCAATAACCTCAGATATGCAGATGACACCACCCTTATGGCAGAAAGGGAAGAGGAACTAAAAAGCCTCTTGATGAAAGTGAAAGTGGAAAGTGAAAACGTTGGCTTAAAGCTCAACATTCAGAAGATGAAGATCATGGCATCTGGTCCCATCACTTCATGGGAAATAGATGGGGAAACAGTAGAAACAGTGTCAGACTTTATTTTTTTGGGCTCCAAAATCACTGCAGATGGTGACTGCAGCCATGAAATTAAAAGATGCTTACTCCTTGGAAGGAAAGTTATGACCAACCTAGATAGCATATTCAAAAGCAGAGACATTACTTTGCCGACCAAGGTCCAGCTAGTCAAGGTTATGGTTTTTCCAGTGATGATGTATGGATGTGAGAGTTGGACTGTGAAGAAGGCTGAGCGCCGAAGAATTGATGCTTTTGAACTGTGGTGTTGGTGAAGACTCTTGAGAGTCCCTTGGACTGCAAGGAGATCCAACCAGTCCATTCTGAAGGAGATCAGCCCTGGGATTTCTTTGGAAGGAATGATGCTAAAGCTGAAACTCCAGTACTTTGGCCACCTCATGCAAAGAGTTGACTCATTGGAAAAGACTCTGATGCTGGGAGGGATTGGGGGCAGGAGGAGAAGGGGACGACAGAGGACGAGATGGCTGGATGGCATCACTGACTCGATGGACGTGAGTCTGCGTGAACTCCGGGAGTTGGTGATGGACAGGGAGGCCTGGCGTGCTGCGATTCATGGGGTTGCAAAGAGTCGGACACGACAGAGCGACTGAACTGAACTGATGTTCTGCAAGAGTGCTCACTTCATGCCACTGGGAGGGGAAAAGGCTGCTTGTCAAATGTGATAAAGAAATCTCTGAAGGGCTGAAAACAACTAAGCCAAGGAGGAAAACCATCCAAGAAACCTTATGTTCATTTGCAACCTTCTCCTGTAACGTATACTTTATATTCACAAAGAAGATTGAAAAGATAACTATAAAAGAGAAGCTCAAATATTATTAAAGCACTCTACTGTTTCAGTTAAACATTTATCACACACACACACTCTGTGACGAAGTCCTGGATGGTGCAGGAAGAGGTCCGTGAGACCCCCTCCCTGACTCCAGGGGCAATTTCTCCTGACACCCCTCCGCTCAGAGGCCCTCAGTCTATCAGACATCATGCATGCCAGTGCTACCTTCTGACTCAAAGAGATGCTCATTTATTAATCACACTCCTCCAGGAACAGAAGAGCACAGCACTACCTACTACGGTTCTAATAAGAAGATAACATTCTCACTTTTACCCTTTTCCCTCTCTAGAGTAATCAGAACAGTGAGCTGTTGTCTGTAAACTCTGAGTACAATGTATAAATTAAATCATTTACATGAAATTCCATAATGCTGACAAAGAATCTGAGTATTTCAATATAAATGCCAGGTACAAGTAAATTTATTTACAAAACAGAAGTAGAGTCAGGGACATGGAAAACAAACTTGTGGTCACCAGAGGATTGGGGCGGAGCGAGGTGGGGGCTGGCAGGCAGGGAGAAAGATAAACTGGGAGATGGGGACTAAAAATACCTACTACCATATATAAAATAGATAACATAAGAGTCTGCTGTACAACATAGGGGACTCTACTCAATAGTCTGTAACGGTCCATATGGGAAAAGAATCTTAAAAAAAAAAAGAGTAGATATATGTGTAACTGATTCACTTGCTGTATACCTGAAACTAACAATATTGTAAATCAACTATATGGCAATACTTTTTTTAAAAATTAGATGCCATATCTTCAACCACCTTTGATTGAATTAAAATAATTTTTATGGTGACATAAGAAGTTATGTTGTCAAATAAATGGTGGATTTCCTATTCCAACATGCACCACACAGGCCTTTTAAAAAATGAAGTAAATCAATATGGAAAGCACTGTAAGATAAAGTAAGTGAAAAACAAAGTGCAAAGGACTCCTACGGTGGAGCTCCTCCATATAAAGAGTGTGTCTCTGTGTGCATATGCTAGTTTGCCTAAAATACAAATTAATAGAAAGATTCACAAAGATTGGAAAATGTGTCAGTTTTAAATTAACTATAAACAAAAAACACCAGCTTAGATAACTTTCAGAAGAATGTAGTGGAAATTTTTACTAGTCAAGTATAAATATCTAAATATATTTAAAGCAAATAGTACCTCTTCTATCATAAAAAGTAAAAATAACCAAGTTTCAAAGAAATAAAACTGAGACAAGTGATAGCTATTTTTAAAACATGCAAATCAGATTTATCTAAATACCTTGGGTTACTGAATCTTCAGTCTATTTTAGTGCCAACTGGAAACCGTTGTTTTTTAGGATCACTTGAATCAAGTCAACACTCTGAAAGTCTCCTGGTCTTGGACACATGTCAAAGCTCTAAGATACAATAGCCTTGGACCGGCTGGGCATAATAATGATCACTGTCAACTGTCAATATATATGGCTTCTGTTACCCTGTTTTATCACCATGCAAAACAGACACAATCTAACTCATATAGTCAAAACTTTGTCTTTAAGACCCTCTCCCAATTTCTCACTTTTTCATTTATACTTATGATCCTTAGTTTATATTTGAAAACAAACTCTATTCCTGCCAAAGGTTTTATTTTATATCTCTCTCTTTAGTTTCTAAGTCGTGTCCAACTCTTGCAACCACATTAATTGTAGCCTGCAAGGCTCCTCTGTCCTTGCGGTTCTCCAGGCAAGAATACTGGAGTAGGCTGCCATTATATAAAGCCCTGATAAGTGAGATTAAATTCTTGTTACACAAATCAAAGTCTTAAAGCCATAGAGCTCTCAGGGTGGAGTACTCTGTGTAAGATGGTAGCAACTACCGGCAATATGCAGGAGAATCATTCAGCTTCACTGACATGGTAAGTAACTAAAACACAGTAGGAAAGAAACCATTTGGAGAAAATGACTGGAGTTCTGAGATCACAAAGGCACAAAGAAATTCCACCCTGAGGGCAGAAGAGGGAAGGTTGAGAGTAAAAGGGGAGAAGGGAGGAGCCCTTCAGTACATTTCCAGGAGGCCAGGTGCCAGAAGCCACTTATTTCATTCCTTTCTCATTTTTACTTTGCTCCATCTGGTGATTTTTCTTCCGTGAATAAATAAATATTACAACAAAAATCAATACACAGCCTTTTGGTTAATACATTCAATTGTCACAAAGGAAGGAAAAAACCATATATAAGCAACACAGATGTAGCATTCTCAATGGCCACATTAAGCAGAACTGTGGTGTACTTGATGTTTTCTGATAATAAAACCTGACCAATTTACTCTCCAGCCCTAAACATATTCACCGATACCTAAGGGATAGGTACTTACTAGCTGTGTGTACTACGAGCTTGTTAACCTGCATTTCCAGTGCTAGCACGGTTTTACTTTCATTAGAGCCAACAGCTGCCAAAGTGTTATTCCTTTTAGACCTTGAACCCAAGCTCTGTGATAACTGATACAGCCAATTTAACTCAATGGTACTATGAAAATAATTTTTTTTAACATATCAAGTTATTCAAAGTAGAGCTCCTCCCTCTCAATAAGAGAAAAATGTCAAAAGAATTACAAAAGAAAACCAGACGAATTACATGACGGCTAAACTTGAAAGGTGGGAGAATCCCCTGGAGGTCCAGTGGTTAGGACTTAGCACTTTCCCTGGTCAGGGAACTAAGATCCTGAAAGCTGCAAAGAAGAAAAAAAAAAAGGTGAAGGGTGGGTCACCAGTTCTGAAAGACAAGCCCTTAAAGGAGTAAGTCAAGGCTGTATATTGTCACCCTGCTTATTTAACTTATATGCAGAGTACATCATGAGAAACGCTGGGCTGGAGGAAGCACAGGCTGGAATCAAGATTGCTGGGAGAAACATCAATGACACCACCCTTATGGCAGAAAGTGAAGAGGAACTAAAGAGCCTCTTGATGAAAGTGAAAGAGAAGAGTGAAAAAGTTGGTTTAAAGCTCAACATTCAGGAAACTAAGATCATGGCATCCGGTCCCATCACTTCATGGCAAATAGATGGGGAAACAGTGGAAAACAGTGGCTGACTTTATTTTTCTGGGCTCCAAAATCACTGCAGATGGTGACTGCAGCCATGAAATTAAAAGACACTTACTCCTTGGAAGGAAAGTTACGACCAACCTAGACAGCATATTAAAAAGCAGAGTAAAATAGACATTACTTTGTCAACAAAGGTCCGTCTAGTCAAGGCTATGATTTTTCCAGTAGTCATGTATGGATGTGAGAGTTGGACTATAAAGAAAGCTGAGCATAGAAGAATTGATGCTTTTGAACTGTGGTGCTGGAGAAGACTCTTGAGAGTCCGTTGGACTGCAAGGAGGTCCAACCAGTCCATCCTAAAGGAAGTCAGTCCTGAATATTCACTGGAAGAACTGATGCTGAAGCTGAAACTCCAGTACTTTGGCCACCTCATGGGAAGAGTTGACTCACTGGAAAAGACTCTGATGCTGGGAGGGATTTGGTGGCAGGAGAAGGGGACAACAGAGGATGAGATGGCTGGATGTTATCACCAACTCGATGGACGTGAGTTTGAGTGAACTCTGGGAGTTGGTGATGGACAGGGAGGCCTGGCGTGCTGCAGTCCATGGGGTCACAAAGAGCAGGACATGAACCGAACTGAATATTATCTAAAAACCAGCCAGGCAAAATAAAAACATCAAAGCATCTAAACTGATATAAGACCAAGACAGACAAAACATTTAATCATATATCAAACAATGGTGGTGGTGGTTTAGCAGCTAAGTTGTGTCCTTTTGTGACCCCATAGACTATAACCCGCCAGGCTCCTCTGTCCATGGACTTCTCCAGGCAAGAATACTGGAGTGGGTAGCCATTTCCTTCTCCAGGGGATCATCGCAACCTAGGAATCAAACCCGGGTCTCCTGCATTGCAGGCAGATTCTTTACCAGCTGAGCTACAAGGAAAATACCTATTAATGTATGTTATATTTGAGCTGGGCTAAACTTTTAAAATACATTAATTTTAGTATTTCTAATGTACTTTTCTGGTTTAAGAGTTAATGTTGAGTTCTTGGATTAATAATCTGATGACTTCACACTTACTGTAAAACCTTTTCATTGAGTAAATATGAATTTCAATCTATTTGGTTCTGTGCTCTAATTATTAAGGCAGTAGAGAAGGGTTGGTTAAACAGATAAACGTGCTCAATCATGTCTGACTCTCTGTGTCTCCATGGAGGATCAGAGGGTGCCAGGCTCCTCTGCCCGTGGAATTATCTAGGCAAGAACACTGGAATGGGTTGTTATTTCCTATTCCAGGAAATCTTCCTGACTCAGGGATGGAACCTGAGTCTCTTGCATCTCGTGCACTGGTAGGCAGATTCTTTACCACTAGCGCCACTTGGGAAGGGTTGGTTGGAATCCAGCAGCTCAAGAGTTGAAACAAAGGGGTGTGTTCCTAACAGGAGCTACTGATTTTCCTGATACTGCCTACACAACATCTCCATTTGTGGCCTTAGGTGATTCACTGATCTCCGATAGGTTTTTTTTCATATGCAAAATGGGTGGTGTCATTTGTAAGACTGGTGGTTTAGTCACTCAGTCCTATCTGACTTGCTGCCCCACAGACTGTAGCCTCCCTAACGTATCTTTAATGATAGCTGCTGCTTTGGGTTTACCATAAAGTCAATGTGTTCTACATTTCTAGAAGACTAAATTAAGCTCTGGTCTTAATATTCAATACCAGGACAATAAGTCTAAAGCTATACATAAGTTCTAATTAGTGTATGAGTTTTAATTTCAGCAAGAGTAGAAAGGTTGAGAAAGATTGTAGGAAAAGCATAAAACTCAAGTTTTAGCTCAGACTGAAATTCAGTTACCTGCTAAAGAGAAAAAAAGTAAAAGATTTAAAATAACACACACCAGATGGAAAAACAAAAAGATCAATATAATAAAATCTTAGAATAGCTTCAGGTTCAACAATTAGGCATTAAGTTCAGCCAGCAGCATCTGGCCAAGCCTTTGTGGAGAAATGAGACAAATGATTAAGTTCCTACTATTTGAAAAGGAATTTCCTATGTGGGCTCTGGTCCATAAACAGACTAAAATTTTATAACATTAAAATATGATCAATCTATACTTTTATATTAAAGCCTAAATTCCTATTATAGGGGGGAAAAAAGCTTTCATTGGAAATGATCACAGTAATGATTCTCCAGAAACAGGTACTGTAACAATTAACCCAGTGAGTTACTCCTTGGCCCACAGCTGTGAACCTCAGTCATTTCTCCAGTGGGGGCGACAAACGCCACCTTTTCTTCCTTCCTTTAAGAGAAGGAAAGTGAAAGTGAAGTTGCTTAGTCGGTCAGACTCTTTGCGACCCCATGGACTGTAGTCTACCAGGCTCCTCGGTCCATGGGATTTTCCAGGCAAGAATACTGGAGTGAGTTGCCGTTTCCTTCTCCAGGGGATCTTCCCAACCCAGGGATCGAACCTGGGTCTCCTGCATTGTAGGCAGACGCTTTACCGTCTGAGCTACCAGGAAAGCCCCCGGGACATCTCCTCCAGCACCTTACTTGCTTGTACCAGTTGCAAGTCAGGAAAAAGAAAGAAAGCAGCATGAGAATCTCAGAAAATAATTACTCCTGGTTAGCACATATTTCAGTGTTAAATCACTCAATTGTTTAAAATTTAGGGAACAGGAAGAATCCTCTTCTGGCCCAGAAGAGCCCCTGTTCGCCTGTATCTACAGATCCCATCACCACTCTTCTAACTCACCAACCTCACACCCTTTGCACTTCCTCCAATACATCAATTCTGCAGGACCCCCGCCCCCACCAACTATTTCCTGTGCCCAGGAACACACCTTCCCTAGACTTTCTCATAAAGGGACTCCCTCTCATCATTTCAGGTCTCAGCTCAAATTATCATTATCACATCTTCAGAAACAATGTTTCTCATCATCCTAGAAAAAACAGAAGTCTGTTACCCCTCCCAGCTTTATCTTATGTTATGGCAATAACTTGCTAAGAACTTCAGCCATTTTAAGTCAACCAGCTGGACTATCACAATTTTAAAGTAACAGACATGTAGCAGTCACTTCACTCAGTCAAACGACTTCAAAACTCCTCAACCTTTACCAGAAATAATACAAATTCTGAACATTAAGAGATTTTCCCTGATATGTCACTCCACCCTCCACACTTACAATGTTCTACAGAAACAGACACAAAATCCAGATCGACAGCAGGGGCCGTACACATAGAACCCAGCCGCTGGGTAAAGGATGGGATTCTCGTCAGGATGGTCTTGTTACGGGCGCCTGTTCTCCACCACTCAGGGAACAGAAAGGTGCCTCACTCAGGCAGCATTACTTTAAAAAGCTCCTCCTGATCTTCAGCAAGGAAATAACCCTGAACCTTGTGTAAGTACAGTGCAGCAGAAGCACCGACACTAACCAAATTTCTCAAGCTGTTTTGTGTGTGCATGCTCTGCGATGCCTGACTCTGCCACCCTGTGGACTGCAGCCCACCCGGGTCCTCTGTCCATGAGGTTTTCCAGGCAAGAATACTGGAGGGGCTTGTCATTTCCTTCTCCAAACCCGCATCTCTTGCCCTGGCAGGTGGATTATCTACCACTGCATCACCTGGGAACATCTACCAATGTATTATTTCAAGGTTAGTTTTCTCTCTTTGCAGGGGGAGGGTCTGGGTAACTGAACATTTATGCCTAGCTTTGCTTTCATTCGTCAGTATTCTATAGCTACCAAAATAAATTCTAAGACCATAGATTACATTTTAACAAAAGTCAATGGTCCCAAGAGACAATTTTTCTTCCAAATTTTTTTCCTATACCTTGTTTTCAAACACAACTAGAACCGAGTTTAAAGTATAGTACAACTTGTTTTTCTACTCTCTGATGGACCTCAAAAGAGAAATGTAGGCAGAATACTTGCAGTATCTGATTAAGGAAATAGAAAACGTAAAAGAATCTGTACAAAGAGCAGAAGAGAGAAGCACGGATGGCAGGCAAAGTTTATGTGTATTTCCAGCTTTCAAAAATCAAGTGGAAAAGCTTTAAAAGTATTTTTAGGGTTGCTGCTTCCACATAAGACCTCCACGCACAGGGGACACTGAGGAGAGGAAGAAAATCTGAAAACAGAGACTAGGGCTGAACCAGTGCAACAGTACTGGCGACTTCCGATGTGACACGCATCACTTCTGAGCACCTCTGTTACTTAAAATAGTAAGATGGTAGTCTTATTTTGGACAGAATCTAACAAACTGTCCCATGAAAAATATTCCTTTCTCGTCGAAGATACATCCATAACCTCTAATAGAAAAGACATATGAAATAAGTGGTGGTCAAAAGGTAACTTTGATTATTATTATCTTTTTTGAACTGAAAGCAAACTTTTTTTTTAAGTGAAGAAAAAAAAAGAGGGAGAAAATTTACGGAAAATTTCTGAGCAGCAGAAAGGTGCCAAGACGCAGAGGAAGACAAACATGGGGAATAAGGAACAAAGGGCCTCGTGGGAGAGAGCAAGAATTGGTGGACAGCCTGAATCACTTTGTCTTCACATCAAGGATGAAGAGGGGAGAGCTGGTACTGGGGGCACTGGAGTCTGGGGAGCAGAGTCAAGTGTGAGCTGTGAGGAGGTCCACACTCCCCTAGGTCAGGCACCCCTTTCCCGCTGCTGCCCCAAATCCCAGGGAATCCTCAGCCAAGGTTCTGATGGTCTTGGTGCGAGAGGGAAGAGGGGACAGAGGTACCCACCAAGTCATAAGAGTAAAGTGTGTAAAAAGTCATTTTAATTAACTAGTCATCATGTAAATATTTTAATAAAGTCCATAGAGCAAGTGAAGGGTGAAACAAGAGGGTGGCCTTAAGACTAGGCGTCAATAACAGAACATCCACAGAATCTAAAAGGACAAGGAAACACATATATTAAACTATCATGCTGTACATACTATACATGAGTATGAGGACAGAAAAAGGGTACAAGAAGAGACAAGGAGCTTCGACACTGTGTCAAGCTCCAATTTTATCTGCAAGTCAACTGGCTTGACATATTTCCAACTGGTGGAAGAAAGACACCTTCCTAAGGTGCACTCGTTTGAAAGCTATGTGGCTGCATCTGGAAAACAGAGACCGAGGAGCAGGCCAGCTTCAGTTTTACCCGATGGGTACTACTCGCTTCTATCACACCTTTGACCTGTGGTTCAAAATCCAAAGATACAGAAAATATACATACAGTGAAAACACCATTCCCTCTCCTGTTTTCGTGAAGTTCGTTCCTGAGAATCTGTCCAAAGATGCACATACTACAAGCAAAAGCACATTTTCACATGGGCAAATTTTGATATAGATGTTTATAATGTTTTTTGAAAAGCAGTCTTTGTTCTAACTAAACTCACTAGCATCACACATATCCATACATTTCAACATTTCTATGAGGCTGACTGCAAGACTTTTTTTCGGGGGGGAGGGCAAGCAGTATGGCTTGTGGGATCTTAGTTCCTCAACCAAGATTGACCCTGGGGCCCTTGGCAGTGAAAGGGCAGAGTCCTAACCACTGGACCACCACAGAACTCCCGAAGACATTTTAAGTACCAAGAGAAGTGGGCTTCCCTCATGTCTCACACTACAGAATCTGTCTGCAATGCAGGAGACCAGGGTTCGATCGCCGGGCCAGGAAGATCCCCTGAAGAAAGGCATGGCTACCCATTCCAGTATTCTTGCCTGGAGAAGTCTATGGACAGAGGAGCCTGGCGGGCTACAGTCCAAGGGGTTCCAAAGAGTTGGACACAACTAAGCAGCCAACATTTTCACTTCACTTTCATCAAGAGAAGTGGTAGAGTGAATGTGCTGGATTATGAAGTCCGAGTTCTCGCCTCAATTCTACGTACGTTTGGGAAAGTCCCACCATTTCTTCAGCACACTCCCTTATCTCTGTGGCCACCTCTTGAGTCCAGGTCACCTTCAGCTCCTGCCTGGACCTGCCCAGTCCCTCCACATCCTCCAAAATAACCCACTCTCTTGCTTCCTACAGGCCATTCTACTCAGGGCTGCAGCTGACATAACGTTAAGTGCAAATCTTGGTTTTATGTGAATACTGAACTCTCGTGCAATCTTTTCACCATTTCGGTGAAACCAGGCACAGAGCACATCCACAGCGTCCACAGTGAGGCTGGCAGTCTTCAGAGCTCCCTTCCTGAGCTGGATTCCTTCACCTAACACATGAAAAGACTGGAGCGCACAGAGACAAAGTAGGTGGGCCACATCCTGACTACTATGTGGTTCCCAGAATGCCACGATTATGTGGAAATCTAAAGGTCATCCACCCACTGATGAGCATTTACCAAAGGTCAGGCACTGTGCTAGCTTTCAGGAACTTTGGTGAAGAGGTGAGACCTCTGACTTCTTAGAGCTTATGTTTCTAGACACCGTTCTAGAAAAGCAGCACACACCTGAGATGGTGTTCTCTCACTTCACTGGAACCCCTGTCAACATGTCTCCTCTTCTAACCACTGTCTAGAACACCATCCCTCACTTCACTCCACCTGCTTCATCTGTCTACACAGCACAGATCACCAACAGAATATGATATATTTGTGCTTCATCTGCTTGCCCACTAGCTGGAAGCTTCCTGAGTGTACCTACCTTGCTCACTGCTATCTACCCCGTGCCTAGAACAGTGTCAAGCACAGAGGAGGCACTCCATAAATAACTGCTGGAAAAAAACAGGTAATGTGACAAGAAGAGACGGAGATGGGCAAGTAGCCACTTTGGGAAGGGTGATCAGAAAAGGGCTATCAGACAAGGTGACACTTAAGCTGCAGCCTGAAGAACAGTAAGGAGAAGAGTCAGGAACACAGTCTATGGAGAAGGAGCAGTGAGTGTCAAGGCCCTGGGGCATCAGAGATCCCGGTGTGAAAGGGGCAACTTTGCCCTGCATAGTGAGGGAGGGGAAAGCAGTAGCCAAAGCTGGAGAAGCAGGCAGGACCCTGAAGGCTATGCTAAGGAGTCAACAGTTTATCCTATATGAAATGCCATCATTAAGAACTAAGCAAGGAGTTACATGATATGGTTGTGTTTTTCATAGAGCACTGTACCTCCTGTGAGCAGAACAGTGTATAGAAGACAAAAACGAAAGCAGAAGGACCAATTAGGAAACTCAAGCAGTTTTCCAGTAGAGAAATGACAGTAATTTAATGGTGAAGTATAGACAAAGAGAAGTGAAGATACTTGAGATATGTGTAAGGTAGAATTGATAAGACGTGCTGATGGGCTGGACGGAGACAGGGAAGATAAAAGATGATTTCCAAGTTTCTGACTTGTGCAATTGGGTGTATCAGGATCTACTAACTGAAATGAAAAAGGGTTGAGGGGGAAAAGCCAAAACTTTGTTTTGCACCAATGAAGCCTGAGTCATAGGTTCCTGATCTCCAGGTGGAACTCAGAGGACAGGTCTGGGCTGCAGCTACATGCTCAGGAGTCATCAGCATAAAGATGATATTTAAAGCCACGGGAGTAAGTGAAATGACCAAGGGGAAAGAGTACAAATAAAGAGAAGTGAGGACCAAAACTGAGCCTGGAGGCATTCCAGCACTTAGAGGTCATGCAGAGCACGGAGGCAGTAAAAGAGAAGGAGAAGGACTGGTCTATGAGACAGAAAGAAAACAACTGGATTCCATCACAGAGGACCTGGGGGCTCTTGGCAAGAATGGTTTTGGTGAAGTAGTGAGGAACAGAGCCAGTACTGAGTGGTTCAAAGAGTGAATGGAAGAGAAAAAAGGTAGAAGAACAGACAACTCTTCTGAAAGGTTTAACTGGGAAGGGGAGAAAAAAATGGGCCACCAGAAACCAAGAGAGGTGAATTTAACAAGGGACAGTTTCTTTCTACAGATGGGGTGCGCCAGAGCCTATCTGTACACTAACAGGGGTGCTCCAGCAGACAGGGGCAGCCTGAAGATGCGAGGGACGGAGAGGTGGCCAGAGAAGCAGCAAGGGCCCCGGGAAGGAGGCGGGGCACTCAGAGCAGAGGGAAGGACTGTGATGCGGGTGGAGGGTCAGGAGACGAAACAAGCGCTCGTTCCATTATACCCAACCAGAGGGAAATGAGAGGAGAGTGGCCCACTGCCAAAACAAAAACCTCTGGATGAGAAGGGCAGATGAGGGTGTCCCTCTAGACAGATTCTTATTTTCTCAGGCAAGCACCAAACAAAGCCATCAACTGAGAGAACAGAAGTTTGTAAGGTTTAAGGGAAAGGTATGAAGTACTCTTCTTAGAACCTGAGAAAGCAAACTGAAAAGCTGGGCTTCCTGACAGTGATGAACCCCATTTCAGACCGTGGTTATGTCAACATGGAATTTCAGGTAAGACTTCCCGTACATGGTCAATACTTCCTTCAATCAAGGTTGTTATTCAAATTTATACCAAGAACTAGGTTTGTAATATCATCTTGGGAAATCACTGATCTAATATAAGTAAATGTCCCCTCTCCCACCAAAACAGAATATTACAGACTCTCTACACATTCCCAGGATTTCAATCAATCATCAGATCATTAGCATCTTAAAAAGAAAAGAGATCAGACAACAAACCAAATAGAAAAAAAAAAAAGACATAATCAGAGGAAATGTGACCACAGACTATCTTACATATTTCTAGATTAAAATGCATACTGACACTTGATATGCTTTAAAATAACTGGAGAGGGCAAGAGAAAGTGGGTAAGGGTATAGGTGAAATCAGACTGGCCATGTGACAGTAACTGTTGATGTTGGGGTAATCAGTATTCAGGGATTCCCTATACTAGTCTCTCTACTCTGAAATGTATTTGAAAATCTCCATTTAAAAAAAGTAAAAAGTAATAAAAGAAATCCAGAACTCTAAAATATAACCAAATATTGGTTATATTTTAGATCAGTCCTGGGTGTTCTTTGAAAGGAATGATGCTAAAGCTGAAACTCCAGTACTTTGGCCACCTCATGCGAAGAGTTGACTCATTGGAAAAGACTCTGATGCTGGGAGGGATTGGGGGCAGGAGGAGAAGGGGACGACAGAGGACGAGGTGGCTGGATGGCATCACTGACTCGATGGACGTAAGTCTGAGTGAACTCTGGGAGTTAGTGATGGACAGGGAGGCCTGGCGTGCTACAATTCATGGGGTCGCAAAGAGTCGGACACAACTGAGTGACTGAACTGAACTGAACCCAATATTTATTTTATGTTTCCAATATAAATTAATATTCCCCAATATTTCTTTTTTTTTTTTTCACTTCCAAAATTCTAGTTTGCTCCCTTAACAACTAACTCATCAGGAAAGGAAGCCCTTATCCTTCCAAACAAAATTCGCTTTATTTGAAAAATAACCCTCTCTCCTGTCTGTTTTGTAGGATCCAGCTAGCCCCACTGCCCATGTATCTTACTGCATGAGGCCTGCCTAGGTCCCCCAGTGCAGTCTGAGACAAGGGGGCACTACTGCCCAACTCACGGGGTTCAGATGCAGGCTGGCTGGCTCCCACACTAAGCTCTGCCTCTATCACTATTAAAGGTAACATGTGAGCCTCAAAAATGAAGAGAAAAAGAAAAAAGTAAAATAAAAGTGATCAACTTTTCTTTCCTTCCTCAACAAATGTCTGATCTCCAGAGCTCTTGGAACCAGCACAACAAACAAACTCACCTTCATTAACTTCTCTGTTAGCAAAAAAAGTAAAGGACTGGGACGTGTCCAGTGGTTAAGACTGTGTGCTTCCAATGCAGGGGGTCAGGGCCGATCCCTGGTCAGGAGGAGGGGGAGGCAGAGGAGGAGAAGGGAGAAAAGGAAGGACTGAGACGAGAGTACCCTTGCTGGTGGGAATGGAGTGGACAGTCCTCTGTGCTTCCCAGAGGCCCCTGCTGCCTTGGTCAGATTAATTTATACCAGAAGTAGCTTTTAAAGACACTTAACCACTGTGGTGAATGTGGGTAGCAAATGAATGCTACTGAGGAGAAACCAGCACTGAGTAATGCCCCTCCTGAGAAAAAAGGTGGATCATGTTTCTCTGATTCTACTACACAACTCTCCTCCATCCGTTCCCACATCTTTTCCCCCTACCAACCCCTTCTAAAACCAAACTTGTGGCAAATAAAATGAACTGGACACCATATGACTGGAAAGAGCCAAAATTTTAAGGACACCACTGCTCCAGTTCTACTTGCCAATCGGAGGGTTACCTGACTGGTTTCACTGACAGAACTGGTTGCCCAGGAGGGTGGATGTTATCTCTGAGAGCCACAAAGACCATCTTCTCTTTGCAGCAGCTATTCTAAACGTTTCTTAGTTTATGAATATGTATCTGTTTCAGCGGTTTCCAAGTCTGGAATTTTACAGGAATTTCTAGAAGAGTTCTTTTAAGATTTGGTTGGGGCCCATAAACCTGTATTTTTTAAAAAGTCATCAGGTAGTGGCACTTACTCAGGCTTAGAAACACAGGATGTATTATGAGCTGAGGTACAAACATAAGTCATATTCAAAAGACAAACCTATCTCTAAAAGCTTTAATTATTCTGAACATAACCAAAATATTTTCTCTAAATAAAACTACAATTCTAGATAATATGCAAAGTAAAATCAAACTGTTAATTCAGAAAAAAAAATAATAAAAAGTTAACAAATTACAAGGAAGGACTAAAATACAGTCTTCTAAGACTGGTCTTGCTGACATATTGGACTGGATGATTCTTAGTTGATAGAGGCTATGCATTGTTGGCTAGTCCTATCAACCGAATATAATTTCAGTGAAAATCTTACTGTAACAACAGAATGACTGATTTTGCTGAAATGAAGGCCAGCTCTCTATCCACTAGATGCCAGTAGCATCCCCCCAATTTGTGACAATCGAAAATGCCTCTAGACACTGTCAAACGTCCACTGCGGGGCAAAATCACCCTAGTTCAGGACTACTGGATTAAAGTAAGTAAAGTAGCTCAGTTGTGTCCGACTCTTTGCGACCCCATGGACTGTAGCCTACCAGACTCCTCCCTCCATGGGATTCTCCAGGCAAGAGTACTGGAGTGGGTTGCCATTTCCTTCTCCAGGGGATCTTCCCAACCCAGGGATCGAACCCTGGTCTCCTGCATTCCAGGCAGACGCTTTAACCTCTGAGCCACCAGGGAAGCCCACTGGATTAAAGGAACCGGATTAAAAATTAGAAGGAAAAAAGAAAAAAAAAGGCTAAAATAGATTGAAGATACAGCAAAATAAATTGTCTTCAGAATATAAAGCAGTAGCATGAGGCGCACTCTTACTGGCTATTTTTATTAAAAACAAAACTAAAGGAAATGGACTTAAGTTTCACAAGGGAGCATCGAGAGTACTCAAAAGGAAAAACCTCTTAACTCCTAAGTCTTATTACAGCCAGGAAATCTGGAGACCCCTTCCTGGAGATAATTAGAATGAAAAGGCTGTGACATGACTCAGAAGCTTTGGGTCTATAAAGTGCAGGTCTGAGAGACCTACGGAGGGCCTGAGAACCTCTCCCGCCCTGGAGCCTGAAAGACTCCCTCAGAAGGAAAGCACTTGACTCACAGTTCATGTCTCCCTCTGGACTCAGGTCGGTGTGATGAGACCAGTTTCTGAACGCACACACAGCAAGCCAACAAGGCTAGCAGGTTTATGGCCCTTCCCTGCTGCTTGTGTTCCTGAAGGCCAAGGTGAGGCTGTGAACCGGTCGTCTCTTTTGGGCCCAGAGCCAGCCCTAGCATTGTTCTAGTGCAGAGGCTGCCAGTCCAAATGGTATTCTACCCGCATCAGCATTATCTATAGCGTCTATCTCAGTAAAAGTAAAGGCAAATAGAAGAAATCTGAGAAAAGAGAAAGAAGCAAGTCAAGCCACAAACTACTGTAAATCAGCAGTTCCCCAAAATGTGATCCATTGATTTCTGGGGGTCCCGCAAGAACTTACAAAGGTCCACGAAGTGTAAAATACTTTAATAAAAAGATTTTTTTGCCATTTTTACTGTGTGAAAGGCTATTTTATAGTTTAACCTTTTGCTCTTCATCCATAACAATGGATCTCAAAATTCATAAAGTATTTGCTCTCATAGCATAAAAGCAATGGTGAATAAAATGGCTGGAGACTTAGCACAAATCAAGGCAGTGGTGACTTAGGCCATGCATGTACAGTGGAAGTTACTGGTTTTATTACATCTTGATCCCTGAGTCCACATCTTTCTAATATTCTGTGTTGTCTCAAGGAAAAGCACTTACACAGTTCTGAGCTGAACTGGCTGTCTTTTTTCTTTTCTAAACTGGCTTCATTCACTTTATTTTTCTCATATAAACCTATGTGATGGCTACAGCTGGAGCCTGGGTCCTTTGCACGGAAACTCTGGAGTGGGTCTTTACAAGGTCAGTGAATTCCTGATACGGAGGCTCAGACAAAGACTCAGTGAACACTGACTCTTTCCAGAGATCAGGGGTGAGATAACTGTAGGTCTTGGATATGGCATTAAAAGTGGCCTTGGCAAAGCTGCCCAGGATGGCAGTGATGGCAGGATGGAGATGCAGCCGTGGTCTATTCAGCCATCACCAGTAGCTTCTTGGGCACAGGGACTGAGATGATGCCAGTGTCCCTGGAGACAGGGATGAGGCACACCAGCACAGAGCCACAGTGGCGAATCACCTTGCAAGGGACAGCCTGAGGCTTGCAGACCTTGTTCCCCCAGTAACCTCACTGAACAGGGACAACCAAGAGTCTGGCCAGAAGTAATGCCCAACAGATGGCAGTGGCTACCTCCTGAGAGCACTTAACACCCATACACCATTCCTACTTTAACATCATTTCTACTTGAACTGATGGTCAAACTAGGGTTTTCAGACTTGAGTATCTGGCAGACGTTCTCTTAAAAATTAACCAAGTGAGCTTGGTACCAGCAGCACTGATAACAATCATAAACTTCAGTGAACTGGAGGTAACTTCAAAGCAAAAATCAAAATTTTGGAATACTTGAGCTTGACAGCTTTCCAATACTTAGCATTTTTTCTTATGAGACTGAATGTGAGATTAACAAATACAACTTTCACTAATGTATAATGAAATGTGCCATAATTTGAAAGATGTACCTAACATACTGATTCAATATTTTCCAAATGACCAATGAATGATGTTTAAAAAAAATTATACACTAGTAATAATTCATTCAAAGTATAAGACAGAAAGGTCCTTCCTCCATGGATCAAGTGGTAAAGAATCTGCCTGCAATGCAGGAGACAGGTTCAATCCCTGGGTCTGGGAAGATCTCTTGGAGAAGAAAATGGATAAAATTTGTTAAGATCAGTAATCCAGTATAGTCAAAGCTATGGTTTTTCCAGTAGTCATGTACGAGTGTGAGAAATGGACCATAAAGAAGGCTGAACGCCAAAGAATTGATGCTTTCGAACTGTGTCATTGAAGAAGATTCTTGGGAGTCCCTTGGACTGCAAGGAGATCAAACCAGTCAATCCTAAAAGAAAGCAACCCCGAATATTCATTGCAAGGACTGATGGTGAAGCTCCAATATTTTGGCCACCTGATGTAAAGAGCTGACTCACTGGAAAAGACCCTGATGCTGGGAAAGATTGAAAGCAGGAAGAGAAGGGGACGACAGAGGACAAGATGGTTGGATGGCATCACCGACTCAACGGACATGGTTTGATCAAACTCTGGGAGATGGTGAAGGACAGGGAAGCCTGGCATGCTGCAGTTCATGGAGCTGCAGAGTAGGGCATGACTGAGCGACGGGAACAACAACCAACTCAAACTGATTGATTAAATCTTCACGAATATTTTTTTTATGTTAGGAACTAAGAACTAAAGAACTAAGTTCCTTAAAGCACTCACTGCATGTATTAATTCATTACAGTCCTCTGAGATACCACACACAGCTAGGTAAAGAAGATATAGAAACAAACTGGAAATGAAACCTGAATTCCAGGTGTACATGGTGGAACAGGGGTGACTGAATGGGAAATGGGCTCTCAAAACACAATCTAGACTGTGCAATAACAGAAGTACAAACCAGGTGGAATAGGGGCATAACTGCAGGAGACAGGTGGGCTTAATGGAAAAAGTGACCACTGAGCAGAGTCCTATGGGCTGAAGAGGTTGTAGGAAGAAAATAAAAGATAAAAGGGCAAAATACACTGCAGGATTTTAAACAAGAAAGGGCATCACTAGGGTTTTGTGTTTTATAAAGAAATCTGACAACACTTAGTGAGGGGGCCAAGACAGAAACAGGGCGAGTGAGATGGGGAGGAGCAAGGGCCAGTGGGCATAGAGAGAAAAAAGCAAAAGTGATGTTTTGGAGGGAGAACTGGTAAGATTTGTTGACCTAGGACAGCAGTCAGATAGTAAATACACAGGCCGTGCAGACAACAGAGGGCCTCCATAACAAACACACATACATGCTTGTTTTAAACAACTCACAAAGGTAAAAATCCATTCGTGGCTCACAGGCCTCTGCTTAGATGTTGACCTCTGACCTGGGAGATAAGCAACAAAGGAGAGGAAGAGCCTGCTGAGGTGACACCCATGTTTCTGGCTTAACCTAGTAGACAGGCGGAGGTACCACTCACAAGAACTGTGGATACAAAACGAAACACTCAAGGGTTTCTGAGTGGTGAGAGTTGAGAGGGTGGAGGAAGAGTAAGTTAGTTTCAGATGGCCTAGGTGGAACTGTTAAACAGAGTGCCAGACATATAAATATGGAGCTCAGAACAGAGGTCTGGGTGGAGAGAAAGATTTGGAAATCATCAATATACTAAACAGCTAAAACCGTGTAAATGGCTGACAGCCAAGGTAAGAGTGTCAAGTGAAAAGAAAGTTGGCTACTATCATGGGAAACACTAGGGGTTGGGGAGGAGACAAAAGGAGTCTGTGAAGGAAACTCAAAGAAGAGACAGAACAGCAGGTATATTTTAAAATGCTAAAGGACAGCAGCAAACTAAGTTGTGGACCTTCACTTAATGCCCAGGAAAGATGCCAAACCATAGATGTTTCAGAAAAGCAGCAAGGGCTGCCTAAGGGCGCACAATTCCCATGATTCTGGTAAACAAACGTCTGCTGTAATTTCCAAGAGGCCACTTGTTATAAGGTTTCTTCCCCAAAACAGAAGCTTGCTCCTAGACTAGCCATGCTACCATTTCCTACCTGGGACCAACCCATTCTTCATGGAAACCACACATAGGAAGGAGCCAAATGCTTTTGAGGAGCATTAACTCATTGCTAAAGTCTGGCTTCCTGAATGTAGCCCCACCAGTTGTAACATCCCTGGCAATTCTTTGTCACTTACATGCTTCTATCCTGGGAAGGGAAGTAACTGATCTGACTGGCAGATGTGGGGAAAATAAACGGTCCAGTTGTGCCTTTCTTCCTCTTAAGAGTGAACTAGAGGAGATACGCTGGCTGGAAGCTTTGTCTACTACACATGCCTTCTCTAATCCAGCAGTACTGTGACCAGGGGGCAGGTCTGCCTAATTCTGGAACTTAACAAGCCAATTTGGCTCTAATGCTAAACTGCTTCCTTTACCTTGCCTTCATCAATAATAAAGGTGATATTATAATCCCTATTTGCTAATCCTTTAGTTTCTATCCAATCTATTCAAAACTTGGGTGGGAGAGGAAGGTGCTATTTATTGCTCTCCCCTCCCTTCTAGATCCTAACATCAAGTTTAAGTAACTTTAGATAAATGCAATCTAATTAATCTAATTTAATGTAATCCTAGTAAAATAAGGGCTTTCCAGGTGGCAAAGTAATAAAGAATCTGCTTGCAATGCAGGAGACCCGGGTTTGATCCCTGGGTCAGGAAGATCCCCTGGAGAAGGAAATGGCAACCCACTCTAGTATCCTTGCCTTGAGAATCCGATGGACAGAGAAGCCTGGTGGGCTATGTCCAGGGGATCGAAAAGAGTCAGACACAACTGAGCAACTAACACATGCACAGTAAAATAATTTAAGACTTTTAAATGGTTATGTTATTCTCCTTCCTTTTAGATGGAAGCTTCTTTACCATTTTGATGGTGTGTTGCACTTCTCATTTGTTGTCATATGAAACAGGTGAGACACTTACCACCATTAAAGATATAATTACAGTTGAAATTAATCCCAAACATTCCATCCACTTTCAGACTTTGGAACAAATTTCCAAGAACTCTTAATATCATCAAACACAGTCAAGGAAATCAAAGCACAATTCTATTCTTAAGAAAAACACATCGCCAAATACCCTCCAAGTACTTACATATAATTCATAAATATTTATCCCAGGTCATTTAAAAAATACCTGAAAAGATAAATTACTTGAATAAATGAATCGAGTGATTTCATGCAAAATAACCTCACACTATTATATACCACACTGTGCCGTTTTTAGTCAGAGGACAGGAAAATACACACTCTGTAGAAAAAGGAAACGTAAACCAAATGGGCTAACCATTTTTAAAGACTGCTTCCTATCTGGGTTCCGCCCGTTCATGAGACCTGATCACAAAAATACAACAGCCCTGAAGCAATACCTCAAGTGATTAGTGCTACAATGGGCTTCATCAGTCACTGCAGACACTGTCCAGCGATCTAGGCCCATCTCTTACTGTTTCCAATATCCACTCTACATTCAGGATAAGGTTATAGAGACTGTGTTAGAAGAACCATACTGAATGAGTCAGGGTCAACACCACGTGGTAGGTGGCTACAGACCGGGGCAGGCCAGGAAGAAATGGACCTGCAGTGGGATGGCAGGTAGAATAGTTAGAGCAGGGTGCCACTCAATCCGTAAACTACCTGACTGGTACTCAGTCTTGTCTCTTTACAGCCTGAAGCACCCAGCACAGAGCTTTACATAGTAAAGGTAAGTGGCTATACTTGGAGATTTTACATCTTCCGAATTATGTGCTGATTGCCTGGAACAGACTTAGGGGGAAGCCTAAACGGACACTTAACCATTTAGTTCTGTCCAAATGAAAGCACTGAATGCCCTGCGTGGCTTATTTATTGGAGCTCACACATTGAATGGTACATGTCTAATCAGTTGTTGGGTGCCAAGAGTGTTCTTTGTTTAACAGCACTCTCTAGCCAAGATGCTGACACTGGGCATATTCTCAAACTCTCAACTGTCTCCTAGAGCTGCTCAGATCTGATTTAATACTGTCAATGAAGACTCACAGCACGAGAGGGGCTGGCTCAAGATGCTCCATGAAAAGCAGCCACTCATGGAAATGTTAATTTGTGGAAGGAGGCACCAAATATTTTCTGTTATTTTAAATCCTGGCAGCAGTAAGGAGAACCAGCCCAACATTTTAAGCAAACTAATTTTATACCCTTTTCAGCTTACAGAATTGATAAATTACAGCTCTACTTTTCATTATCTGGGAAATGGCAAAAATGGAGAAGAGAAGAAAGGAGACTCAGTGCAGTAAATTGGAAGATCCTTTAAAACAGAGCCTATGTTTTGTTGATTTTCTTTTCCATCAGAGTGTCTAGCAGCAGTGCTTTGACCACAGCACTCAGTGAGTGTTTGCTGAATCAAATTGTTGTGAAAGCATTCTCAGCTCACCACAGATCCAGCATGTCACGAGTTTAGCAACCCTTAACTCTCTCCTAGCAAATGTTTTCAGTTCCGCTTACAGCAAAAATTTTTTTCCAAGAAATGTATCTTAACTTCACAACACAGAAATGAAAAACCTAAAATCGCCTTTGTAAAGGTGCATTTCTTTTTAAGAGGAGCCATATACTATAAATAAGAAACATTTTGTGTTAAAAAGGAGAGGGCAACCTAAGCAAAGCAGTATATGTGTAACTGTGCTGTAAGGAACTCTAAAGAGCAAACATCTGTAACGCTGCCATACAGCTGCATCCATAAACGCCTTTTCCTAAAGGACTAGTTAAACTAAAGGTTAAACTAGAAACGCAGGTGCATCTTTTAAATAAACTCCCAGTCCTAGTTGTATGTTTAAGTTATTTATGAATAATTAAAAGGCCTAGGTTCCAAGGGTCACAGAGAATTGAACTCCCATCTACTCAGCCAAAGTCGTTCAAGGGGCTGCCAACAATAATATATCCTCTGTGAGGCTTTTCCTGGCAAGCCCATTCCCCAACCCCTCCCCTGTGTTGCCATGGCATTTTCTTTTCATATCTCTATTATCGTTTACCTCAGCATATAATCAACCTTTAACTTCCTTTTCATTACAAATCAGTTCCTGATTAGACTGTGAGCCCTTTGTGGACAGGAACTGGGTCAGAGTCACTTTGCTATCCCCAGAATCTACTAAATAGTAAAGCGGTTAGTTAATAAAACTTCTGTTGAAAGAATGAAATCAAAACTTCTGAGACTATTGTTTTACATATTTAAGGCTGCTCACTGAAAGGAAGTTCTCAAGTAACCCAAGGTACTGAAAAAACTGTTTAAGCCTCATATATCCACATATTGTCTGCCTTTATCTTTATGCATTTATACAGTCAGCAACTGTCTTATGCAGAACAATGTTTGAACTTAGTAGGTGCTGAAATATTAACTGATCCAAGGAGTACATATTGAACCCTCTAGGTGAACATAGTAGGTGCTCAAATATTTATTGATCCAAGGAATACATGTTGAACACTATATCTATATATATATATATATATAGAGAGAGAGAGAGAGTGCGGGCCAGGGTAGTGGGGGAGAGGGAAGAGGGGAGAAAAAGAGAGACACAGAGAGAAGAAATACATATACCATATACTACAGAATTCCCTAGATCTGTTTTTTAAGATATGAACATGTTAAGTAAACATATAAAGAAAAACTTTAGCATTTTTAAGCAAGACCTGGAAAATCTTAAGAGCTGATTTTCAGAAATGATAAAAGGATCATGACACAGCAAAAAACTGGTCTGACTATGGAATCTCTCATAAAGTAATTGGATAACTTCATTCATGGAAGTGACAAGTTTCTACAACCAAACTGCAAAAGATTTCTCACTTTAACAGCTAGCAGCAGATGTCAACACAGAAGCTGAGTTGTTACTCCTTTTTGGAAGCCAGTAGATTGTTAAACTTATTAGTTTCATAATAAATATAAAAACATGTAAAAATACAATCTTTTGAAAACCAGTATTCATTTGATATTAATGTAACTTTTCATACAGTTATTACAAAAACAAGCATAAAGGCAAAATCTCTAAAGATATCAATATTTACCTGATATGTATATAATAATATTCAAAATAATTATAGTTCATTTGAACGTGGAGTAGGGAATTTCCTGACTATCTAGTGGTTAGGACTCAGCCCTTTTACTGGCCCGAGGTTCAATCGCTGGTTGGGGAACTAAGATTCTGTAATGAAACTATAAAGGTGGAATATAGTTTTATAAAAGAGAACTAAACCTCACCCCATAAAAGGTAATCCTGAGGAGTCAAAAAATCAGGTTCTGACATTTGACAGTGAGGCTACACAATCTTTAATCACCACCTGTATAAGAGGTAAAGAGCCTCATTTTTCCCTTAGAGTTCTGCCTCTAACCCACTGGGAATGGCGGTGATGAAATAGCAGGCCAAGAGAAGGGGTCCAACAGTTCAGATGGTGGAGCTCACAAGCACATTCTCTTTCACCGTCAAGTGTCTGGTAGGCTGCAAAGGCAACCAACCACATAACATGGCCTTGGTTTTCAGAAACAAAACGTCATTTAACAAGTTCCAATAAAACAAAATCTCCTAAAAAGTCCCAGCCATCATGGCACCTGGAGGCAAACACTGTGAAGCAAGGGCATCATACGTTGCTGAAACTGGGGCCCAAAGCACTGGGTACCAGACCCTCCTTAGTCCCCAGAGGAGGTTAAAAAACACCAGAAGCTTGTAAGGCCCCCATGACTTGGATGTCTCTGAGAACAGTGGCATATCCATATGCCAAGTTGTAAAGGCTACATCCTTGGAGCCTGGAGCTTTCCCAAATATATTTGCTAATGGTACACTGTTGGAGGGGGACCCCGACCCCTCGATGGTCGACTGGGACCCCCAAGAATGGGAGGCGGCAGCATATGAGTTGAGGAAGAAACAGTCTCTGTCCCAGGCATTCCCTGTTAATATCTACTGTACCAAAAAGTCCAACAATGGCCAGTGTGAATGAGGAACAGAGACGCCTAACTACACCATGACAGAAATGCAAGGCTTTTTAGAAACAGTCACCAAAAGGGAGAGGGAGAAGGGTGCTAATGGTTCACAGGGGTCTCTGTAACTGTTTTCAAGCTTTGTTTACACAGGAAGAGGCCCCTCCAGGCTCGCAGAGACAGAAGGAAGAAGCTCAGCCTCCTGTACAAGATGAGCGACAGGCTCTCTGTATTGGCAGCTGCAGAAATCAGGGTCCCCGATAAGTCATCTCGGGACAGCCAAATACAAGTTAAAAGCCTTGGTTCAGGAGCTGCGGGCTCTTCAGGAGACCTCGGTCCCATTCCAAAGGATGAAACTGTCACCTCTTGCAATGCTCCAGCCCTGACTGCAGACTCTGGGATCCCACACCCAGAACTCTTAAAGAGATACAGCTGGCAAGGCCTCTGCCCCAGGGACCCCTGCAGTCCCCTGAGCTCATCCCTCCACTGAGGGACAATCACCTGTTCACTTGTCTAATTATGCACGGGGACTCTCTCATTGACACCAGAGCCCAGGTTACACTCTCCCCCGGAACCCCTCCAAACCTAAGTGAGGGGCACCCTGTCAACCAGGCATAACAAGTAGGATGAATGTGAAAGGCGCTCAGTCGTGTCCCACTCTTTGAGATCCATGAACTATACAGTCCATGGAATTCTCTAGGCCAGAATACTAGGGTGGTAGCCTTTCCATTCTCCAGGGGATCCTCCCAACCCAGGGATCGAACCCAGGTATCCCACATTGCTGGCAAATTTTTTCCCAGCTGAGCCACAAGGGAAGCCCAAGAATACTAGAGTGGGTAGCCTATCCCTTCTCCAGTGGATCTTCCTGGAATCAAACCAGGGTCTCCGGCACTGCAGGCAGATTCTTTATCAACTGAGCTATCAGGGAAGCCCCAACAAGTAGGATAGCAGATGTCAAAAAAAAAAAAAAAAAAGCCCAAGATTTATAAACATAAGATTTATTCTTATGTTGCAGAGAGTGGTAATTTCCTTATAGGTGACATGGTTGGTAACTCTCTTTACTATCTTGCTAATGAATAAGCTAATGGATAAGCTACAGTAAGAAAAGAACACTTCCAAACTCTGGAAGAGAGAAAAACACTAATCACATTCACTAAAAACTAAACTATCTTCACTGCTAAACTGTTTCCTTGACGAATAAATAAGGAAAAATGCTTCTGAGATAGTGGTAATCTTCATTAACATATATAATTCAAAATTTATTCCAGATCCATTAAAAGCATAATTATAACACAGATCTAACATTCCTTTCTTCTTCCATTTAATGGAGTGTGACTACTTTCAGTAAAAAACATATACACTTATTATAAATGTACAGTGGTATTATGGGCTGAATTTTGTCCCCTTAAAATTCAAGTATCAAAGCCCTAACACCCAGTACCTCTGAATGGGACTGTAATGAGAGACAGAACCTTTAAAGAGGTAAGTTAAAATGAGGGCCTTAGGATGGGCCCTAATCCAACTGAACTGGTTTCTTATTAAAAGAGGAAGCGTGAACAGAGAGAGACACGAGGGATGAGCATAGAGACCGTGAGGACACGGTGAGCAGGCACCGCGTGTAAGCCAAGGGGAGACCTCAGAAGAAACCAACCCTGCTGACATCCTGACCTTGGACTTCCAGCCTCCAGAACAGTAAGAAAATAAATTTCTATTGTTTAAGCCACCCAGTCTGTGTTAGTCTTTGTTGCAGCAGCCCTAGCAAATTAATACGCAAAGCAAAAAGGTGTTCTCCTGACTTACCAGGTGGCTCAGTGGTAAAGAACCCATCTGCCAATGCAGGAGACACTGATCCTGGAAGATCCCACATGCCTTAGCGCAACTAAGCCTGTGCCCCACAACTACTGAGCCTGTGCTCTGGAGCCTGGGAGCCACTACTGAGTCCACGTGCCCTAAGACCTGTGCTCTGCAGCAAGGGAAGCCCCCACAATGAAAAGCCCATGTAGTACAACGAAGAGCGGCCCATGCTCACTGCAACTAGAGGAAAGCCTCGCAGCAAGAAAGACCCAGTACAGCCTTAAATAAGAAAGAAAGACATTCTCCACGCGATCAAGAAATAGTGTGGCATAGATGGCTAGCTGCCCACCAGAGATTTATGTTTCCCTTCACAAGCGGTGCCAGAAAGCAGCTGACAAACACAGACTGTATCTTCTGCCTCCCCACCCTACCCATCACCCCTACATCTAGGTTGGATCTCACCAAACCAACATGTCCACTCTGGACTGAGGTTAAGAAGTGAGTATGCTCTTGTTATCCTCTTTTTTGTCACCCCTTCCCTTTCCCAGTCTCCTGGCTGGGTATCAACCCCCAGGACCCCCAGAAGCTGTGTATGAACCATGGATGAGTCTTCATCAACCTGGGTCTCCCATGATCTCACTAAGCAGTTTCCCCAATTCCCTGTCCAACAACAGTCCATTTTGGACCATGTTATGCATCGGAGAGGGCTTCTCAGGTGGTGCTAGAGGTAAAGAACACACCTGCCAATGCAAGAGACTAGGAGACTAGGGTTCAATCCCTCGGTCGGGAAGATCCCCTGAGGAGGGCATGTATCCTTGCCTGCAGAATCCCACGGACAGAGGAGCCTAGCAAGCTATAGTCCATAGGGTCATAAAGAATCGGATACAACTGAAGCGACTTAGCAAGCATGAATGCATCTGAGATTTTGGATTTGTCTGTTAAAGGAGCAAACATTCACCTTAATACAGATGACATTTAAACTTGAAGTTTCATTTTCTTTCTTCAGATTTCAGAACTGAGAGTTAAATACAGGTCAAATTCATGAGAAACTGCTGTTTATGTAAGTCAAAGATGATCGAGTATTGTTAATTTCATATGCTTCAACCTAATATGTTTGGTCTACAAAACAGTGGATGAGGCATGACTGTTCCCCCAGACTGTTCCCCACAAAGCTGAACACACTGATGGATTCTAACAGCTCAACACTCTTCACAGACTGAGAGGCAATTTCATAGAACACTTACATTCAGTACTGGCTAGTTCTCTGCTTTCACAAATCCATGCCCTTAACTAGTTTCTCTATTATTTGATAATATTTTTTTTTGCCCTGATTTTATCAAATTACACCCTACCAAAGATGTCAAGATGGAGTAAACCCACTACAGACTCTCTCTCCCACTGTGTGCTGTGCTCAGTGATCCAGTTGTCTGACTGTATACGACCCCATGGACTGTACCCCACCAGGCTCCTCTGTTCTGGGCAAGAATACTGGAGCAGGCTGCCATTTCCCACTCCAAGGGATCTTCCATATCTAGGAATCTCTTGCCTCTCCTGCAACTGGCAGGCAGATTCTTTACCACTGCACCATCTCTCTCCCACTGATTAAAGCTAAAAACTCTGAACTGAGTAGGCTTCCCTGATAGCTCAGTTGGTAAAGAATCTGCCCACACGGGAGACCCCGGTTCTATTCCTGGGTTGGAAAGATTCCCTGGAGAAGGGAAAGGCTACCTACTCTAGTATTCTGGCCTGGAGAATTCCATGGAATGTATATCCATGGGGTTGCAAAGAGTCAGACACAACTGAGCAACTCTCACTAAACTAACTGAACTGAGTACAAAAAGAAAACTACCCGAGGAAGGAGAAAAGTAAATAATAATCAAATAGGTAAGGGAAGTAAAAACTTGAAAAATTACAGTACCAGTGAGTTTCCTTGCCCTTTTTTATTTTTAAAACTCTACTGCCCAGCTTTGATCCAATTCACAAAATAGCACAGCAGACATTCAAACTAAAAATGCCGAGAAAAACTTCCTCATTCTGGCCACAGGACTGGGGAAAAGAGAGAGCCAAAGCAAGCCAAAAAGCACAAGGTAAATTTTTTCCTTTTTTCTTTTTTTTCCTTTCTCCACAGAATTTCATGGGAAAGGGGCTCCTGGAAGCCCAAGAATGTGGGGATACACCAAACAAGAAAAAACTGGAAAGAGAGGACCCTCAGTTCTACATATAAACAAATATAAGTCTTAGGCTGAGTCCTTCTCCCCTGTGCCCTCCCCCTACAGCGTCTGTCTGCTCTCCAAGTCTGCATGTGCAGAACAAATCCAAAGACAGACAGCAAAGGCGTTGAGCCTGAACTACAATGTAAGAAACTGCCCGAGTCCAATGACCAAGGGCGGTGTAGTTCCAAAAACCATAGCAAATGCTGAGAGCTCAAATGACAATGGAACCACCACTCACAGAAGGTGAAACCAAACTTAAGATCTGAACCTAACCAAACCAACGGTCAGCTAAAACTAAAGATTTCAGCATTCTCCAGAGGATTTTAAAAGCACCCGAAGTTTCACAAAATAATACTCTATATGTTCCTGACACAATTCAAAACTACTCAACAACAAAGAGCCAAGAAAATATAACCAATTCTTTGGGGGAAAAACAAGAGATGCGAAAACCAAAATTAAACAGATATTACAATTATCAAAGAACTTTAAAGCAGTTATTATAACTATGCTCCATGAGGTAAAGGTAAACACTCTTGAAAAGTAGATGTTCCCAAAAGAAAAGCAAAAACAATGAAAAGAAACACCAAATGGATGATGATGACAGTTCTGTAGTTTGATTGTCGGGCAGTTACATGATATAACACATGATAAAATTGCATAAAATCATACTCACATGTGGGCTTCCTTGTGGCTCAGCTGGTAAAGAATCTGCCTGCAATGCGGGAGACCTGGATTGATCCCTGGGTTGGGATGATACCCTGGAGAAGAGATAGGCTACCCACTCCAGTATTCTGGCCTGGAGAATTCCATGGACTGGACTGGACAGTCCATGGGGTCACAAAGAGTTGGACATCACTGAGCAAGTTTCACCTTCATACTCACACCCAGGAATGTGCACATATACACACAACTGCATATGTAACTGGAAAAGTCTGACTAAGCTCTATGGATTGTACCAATGTCAATTTTCATTAATAATGTACAACAGTTACACAAGATGTTAACACTGAGACAGCCTGGGGAAAGTTCAAGGTACTTTCTTGCACATTTCTTTGAAACTTCCTGTAAATACATAACTATTTCAAAATAAAAGTGTTTTTCAGAGAACCAAATGGAAATTTTACAACAGAAAAGTATGTCAAATAAAAAGATCACAGGATGAGCTGGAGAGCAGAACTAAGATAATGGGGGAAAACTCAATAACCATAAAGACAGATGAATATTATGAGTCAATACGATGACCAGAAAGAGACTGAGAAAACGTAACACAGCCTTAGAGAACTATGAACCTATCATCCATGTCACTGGAATCACAGAAGAAAAGAAGAAACTGGCTCATGTAGAAAAAATAACTGAAGAAATAATATCTGCAAACTTCCCAAGTTTCGTGAAAGACACAAATTTACAGATTGAAGAAAGTCAAGCAGAATAAATTTAAAGAAAATCACATCCAAACACCTCATAATCATACTGCCAGAAAAAAAAAAATCTTAAAAGAATATCCAGGAAAAAAAAGTCATATTACATACCGGGGAACAGTAATTTAAATGAATGCAGACTTTTCATCAGAAATCATGGAAGCCAAGAGACTGTGGAACAATAATTTTTAAATGCGAAGAGAAAAGCCTGGAGGAGGAAATGGCAACCCACTCCAGTATTCTTGCCTGGAGAATCCCATGGACAGAGGAGCCTGACAGTCTACAGACCATGGAGTTGTAAAGAGTCAGACACGATTGAACACACACACAAGAGAAAAGTAGTGTCAACTCAAAATTCTAAATTCAGTGAAGATATCCTTCAGGAATGAAGGTGAAACAAAGATGAAGAAAGGCTAAAAGAATTTGTCAGCAGCAACGGGAACTTTCTGTACTATCTCCACAATTTTTCTATAAACCTAAACTTGTCCTAAAATAAAAATTTTTATTCTTAAAAAAAAAAGAGAGGACTTCCCGGGTGGTCCAGGGGCTAGGACTGTCCGTTCCCAAGGTAGAGGGCCCAGATTCAAGCCTTGGCCAGGGAACTAGATCCCGAATGCCACAACTAAAGATCTCATAAGCTGCAACAAAGACCCAGTACAGCCAAATAAATAAATTTTAAAAAACAACAGCAACAAAAAAATTTTAGTGATAAAATGAATAAATTTCTAGAAAAATATAAAATGCCAAAGTTGGCACAAGAAAAACTGTGAACTTAAATAGACTATGCATTATGAGGGCCAAAAAGTGATAAATCAATTGTGAAAAAAATCTTTACTTTTCCATTCAAACTTGTACATGTTTACCACATCTGAAGGGTAAAAATAGATGAAATTTAATTGAGCCTACGGGTCGGAAAGATCCCCGGAGAGGGAAATGGCAACTCACTCCAGTATTCTTGCCCAGTGAATCCCATGGACAGAGGATCCTGGTGGGCTGCAACCCATGGGGTCAGAAAGAGTCAAGACACGACTGAGCAACTAACATGCAAAACTGGGACTACACTGAATTTATATAATTAATTTGAGAAAGAAGTTACATCTTTTTAATTCATATACACTATGAGTTTTTAAGACAGCACAAAGCAGAGTGAAAAAAACAAACAAGAAACACACAATAAAGGCTGGTACTAATCTGAGAAAAAACAAATAGACCTAATAAAACAAAGACTGCTAGAGAGAGAGTCATGGAAATATAGAAACATGATGCAGAAGAGGTGTAACTGACTTGGTACCACAAAGTAGTTCATGGGGTTGGAAAAACAATCTCACTACAAGTAGAAAAGATTACTATGCTAAGCCATAGATAATGATGGACTCAGATTAAAGACTTAATGTAAAAAACTAAATTCTAAATTATATAATTTAAAATGTAGACTACCTTTATTATATTTAACAAGACCCAGAAACCATAAGGTAAAAAAATCATACAACAATGTTAGCTTCTGCTCAACAAAAGGCACCATTGACAAAATTAACACACTATGACACTAATATTCTAAACTAGATAAAAGATGTCTACAAATCAACCAGGAAAAGATATGAACTCTAATTAAAGAAATGGGTGAAAGATATGAACAGGTAATTCACTGAAGAGACATTTAAAATGGCCCCAACAGAATACAAAGAAATGTTGCAATTCATTAGTAACTGGAGAATGCAAATTAAAACACCATTAAGATACCACTTTACCCATATCAGATAGGCAAAAATTAGAAAAGCAGATAAAGCCAAGTGCTGGCAGGAAGATGGAGAAATAGGATCCACTGGGCACACAGACAAAGAGCCCAAATCCGGTCGTGCTTATCAAATTACATGCAACAATTCACTCTAATGCATATGTCCAGAAAATTCTCCCACAGGACCACAGGAGAACAAGAACACGGCTATACATCCCACTGTCTGTGGTAGTGGGGAGTTGAAGGTAATGTGCGTGCCCATTACTGAGGGAACAAGTCATTTACAGACAGTAGATGGCAGTTATACACAAAGAACTAGATGTATACACAGAAATATCATCCTCAAACCGTCCCTAAATGAGAACCAGGGGAGGTTGGAGGGATAAAACCACAGCACACCATTTAGGTAAATTTAACAATACACAACCAAAAAAAAAAATCCCACTATGTATTTATAAAAATACATCAAATATATTAGAACAGTGAACTAAGGGAGACTGAGAGCAGAAATGAGAAGTGGAGGTAAAAGAAAAATAATTCTAATTAATTTTAAAAGCTAAGAGAGAAGACCTGCACAAACCAGTGTTGATGGTGTGTCATGAATTGAGATGTATGATTAACTCAATCCCCTCCATCTAAAGACTGAAAAATAAATTTGCCACGTCATGCCAATGCTTCAAGGCTAAGGATCAAAGAAAGCACACAGAATAAGAGCCTAAAAAAAAGGAAAGAAAACAAAGTTGAAGAAATTATACCTTAATAAGACTTAAGCATATGTTGAAATCAAACAACCAGCAGCTCCCAAACAAATGAACTGAATAAAAACTGGTGCACTGGTCTTCTGGTTCCATGAGTAAATAAAGCAGTGCTTTATAACCTTAAAATTTAACAATTATTCTACACTTAATTTTATTAAAGTATGATAGGTTTCTTTGTGGCAGCTAAGTCAACTGAGATACTGATTGTAGTTAAAATTGATCTGGCTGTTCATCTCTGGTGTCTCGGTGATAAAATCCCCCTGCCAGTGAAGGAACTGCAGATTCGATCCCTGGGTGGGGAAGATCCCTTGCAGTAGAAAATGGCAACCTATTCTAGCATCCTTGCCTGGAAAATCCCATGGACAGAGGAGCCTGGTGGGCTACAGTCCATGGGATCGCAAAGAGTCAGACACAACCTAGCAAGTAAACAACAACCACCAACATGACTAAGTATTTATTTGGCTTACACTTCATATTTACTACAATCAGTCTGCCCCTACTCCACCGCCAGTCACCCAATGGCCATTAAGTCATACTGTTCAGTTCAGTTGCTCAGTCGCTCAGTCATGTCCGACTCTTTGCGACCCCATGAATCGCAGCACGCCAGGCCTCCCTGTCCATCACCAAATCCCAGAGATCACTCAGACTCACGTCCATCGAGTCCATGATGCCATCCAGCCATCTCATCCTTGGTCATCCCCTTCTTCTCCTGCCCCCAATCCCTCCCAGCATCAGAGTCTTTTCCAATGAGTCAACTCTTTGCATGAGGTGGCCAAAGTACTGGAGCTTCAGCTTTAGCATCATTCCTTCCAAAGAAATCCCAGGGTTGATCTCCTTCAGAATGGACTGGTTGGATCCATTAGTCATACTAATGAATTATATTTAGATAACAAATTAATCTGACCGTAAAATAATATGAGGACATTTTTAAAGAAAAATTAACTTTATAAATTTCAACATAAATAGCACTGCTAAAAGGAACGGGAAAGTTATGCTTTTAAGCATCTGCTCCAACCCTATATACAGAAGAGAGCTAAATGCTAACTTCCTTCCTGTCCTTATCACTGTACACTCCCTTACTATGCAGCCATGAGATTAAGATACTTGCTCTTTGGCAGGAAAGCTATGACAAATCCAGTGTATTAAAAACCAGAGACATCAAGTTTGCTGACAAAGGTCTTTAGAGTCAAAGCAATGGTTTTTCCATTAGTCATGTACAGATGTCAGAGTTGGATCATAAAGGCAGCTAAGCACCAAAGAACTGATGCTTTCTAACTGTAGTGCTGGAGAAGACTCCTGAGAATTCCCTGGACCACAGGGAGGTCAAATTAGTCAGTCCTAAAGGATATCAACCCTGAATACTCATCGAAGGATTGATGCTGAAGCTGAAGCTCCAATACTTTGGCCACCTGATGCAAAGAGCTAACTCACTGGAAAAGACCCTAATGCTGGGAAAGACTGAAGGCAAAAGGAGAAGAGGGTTGCAGAAGATGAGATGGTGAGAGAGCATCACTGACTCAATGGACATGAATGTGAGCATATTAGGAAGATAATGGAGGACAGAGGAGCCTGGAGTGCTTCAGTCCATGGAGTTGCAAAGTGTCGGACACAACTTAGCAACTGAACTACAACAACGAGGCCCTCTAGTTTTTGCATTCTCGAATCACATATAAGCACTATTTAAGACTGGATCCAAAATCTAGATGAACAGCTCAAGACAGTTCCCCCTCCTCCAACACCCTTTTTTATTCAAAAGCTTGTATCCAACAGTCAAAGTCACTTGAGATAATGTAAAACAATTCACATGTCACTTTGGAAAGTGATTCCAAGTATCTGAATTATGACACTATATTATTTATTCTCTTTATCTCAATCAAAAGGACTTAGTAGCCCTCACAATATAGAGATGAAAAACATGGCAAATTACTAGTAGATTAAGAATCCCTCAAAGGGAAACACACCAATATTACAAAAGAGACTGAACAGTATTATGTTCAGTTCAGTTCAGTTGCTCAGTCGTGTTCCACTCTTTGCGACCCCATGAACTGCAGCACGCCAGGCCTCCTTGTCCATCACCAATTCCCAGAGTTCACTCAAATTCATGTCCATCGAGTTGGTGATGCCATCCAGCCATCTCATCCTCTGTCGTCCCCTTCTCCTCCTGCCCACAATCTCTCCCAGCATCAGAGTCTTTTCCACTGAGTCAACTCTTCACATGAGGTGGCCAAAGTATTGGAGTTTCAGCTTTAGCATCAGTCCTTCCAAAGAACTCCCAGGACTGATCTCCTTTAGAATGGACTGGTTGGATCTCCCTGCAGTCCAAGGGACTCTCACATATCTTCTCCAACACCACCGTTCCAAAGCATCAATTCTTCAGTGCTCAGCTTTCTTCACAGTCCAACTCTCACATCTATACATGACTACTGGAAAAACCATAGCCTTGACTAGCCGGACCTTAGTCGGCAAAGTAATGTCTCTGCTTTTCAATATGCTATCTAGGTTGGTCATAACTTTCCTTCCAAGGAGTAAGCATCTTTTAATTTCATGGCTGCAGTCACTATCTGCAGTGATTTTGGAGCCCAAGAAAATAAAGTCTGACACTGTTTCCACTGTTTCCCCATCTATTTCCCATGAAGTGATGGGACCAGATGCCATGATCTTCATTTCCTGAATGTTGAGCTTTAAGCCAACTTTTTCACTCTCCAGCAATCTTGATTCCAGCTTGTGCTTCTTCCAGCCCAGCGTTTCTCATGATGTACTCTGCATAGAAGTTAAATAAAGGGTGACAATATACAGCCTTGACGTACTCCTTTTCCTATTTGGAACCAGTCTGTTGTTCCATGTCTAGTTCTAACTGTTGCTTCCTGACCTGCATATAAGTTTCTCAAGAGGTAGGTCAGGTGGTCTGCTATTTCCATCTCTTTCAGAATTTTCCACAGTTTATTGTGACCCACACAGTCAAAGGCTTCGGCATAGTCAATAAAGCAGAAATAGATGTTTTTCTGGAACTCTCTTGCTTTTTTCCATGATGCAGAGGATGCTGGCAATTTGATCTCTGGTTCCTCTGTTACGATCAATTAATTTCCTCAATTATATGATAAAAACAAATATATATACACAAAACTATTTTACAGACAACTTCTCAGGAATATTACTTCTGTAAGCCAAAGGTACATAAGATGGCAGACCATCTTAGATGCAATGTGTCCATGGGTATGCTAATTTAACTTATCTTACTCTGAAGAGCTCCACAGAAGCTACTAGTAGCTCTCTTTAAAACAACAACAAAAACAGATACATAGCTCTCTTTAAATAAATATATTTAACTATGAGAACGTCACAACTGGAGATGAGTGGGAATAAAGATCTGCATGTGGAAGCATGAGAAAATATCCACAGAAGAGTCTTACCCTTTTAATGTTATCTGCAAATATAATGACAAACTGTAGAATACATAATATAAAAACACACTCAACAATTTTCTTTAAGAAACTGGAACTGTCTCCGATTCAAAATGACAGCCACAAGCATAGTTCATGAAGGACAACAAAAATAAAATCTCAAATATTCACCAGTATTAATTGCTTTGGCTGAATAGAGGAAGGAAAAGGATCTTGAGTGTCTAATTTTTCAAAACAATCTATACTGAGTGTCAGTGGTAAACAATTTGCCTGCCAGCAGGAGACATGGGTTTGATCCCTGAGTCGGGTAAATCCCCTGGAGAAGGAAATGGCAACCCACTCCAGTATTCTTGCCTGGGAAATCCCATTAACAGAGGAGTCTGGTGGGCTATCGTCCATGGAATCACCTAAGAGTCGGACATGACTTAGCGACTAAACAACAACAAAATAGCTGACTTATATCGTGTTCATTTCAGGTATACAGCAACATGATTCAGTTTTATACATTTTTTTCAAATTGTTTTCCATTACAGGTTATTACAAGATATTGAATATAGTTCCCTGTGCTATACAGTTCCTTATTGCTTTATTTTATGTATATTAGTTTGTACCTATTAATCCCATACTCCTAATTTACCCCTCCCCCCATTTCTCCTTTGGTTAACTGTAAGTTTGTTTTCTATGTCTGTGAGTCTGTTTTGCAGAGATTCATTCGTATTATTTTTTATATTCCACATATAAAGTGATATCATATAATATTTGTCTTTCTCTGACTTACTTCACTTACTATGATATTCTCTAGGTTCATCCATGTTCCTACAAATGGCAGAAAGACCATTTTAGATGGTGACTTCTCCTAGGGTAGGGGACAAGACTTTTTCTTTTAACTTTTTACCCAGTCTTACACTTTACACAACAGCAGCTAGATTGAATGTGGTGTGTTGCATCTCACCCCTTCTACAAGAGCAAAGAATACACCTTGGGTTTCTTTGTACATCACTCTCACCTCCATGGCCAAAACATGTAAGGTGACTTGCAAGAGCTATGCATTAATAAAATAATATTTTTTTAAAGCATCAACTGCTGACTAATCCAACTGTTAGGACAAAACTAGTATACCCAGGAAGTATTTACTCTTCAACTTTTTATAGTTCCTTACATCCTCTTCTCTTCTGTGCATATTAACTTCTAAGTTACAAGAGAGGAAAGAAAAGGAAAAATGAAATGTTATCCCCAAACCTAAATGATTCACTCAGTGGGAGACCAGTTAAGAAGAAGTTTGTCCTTTTCCAGGGTAGGGGTACCTAATTATCTGTGTCGCACATTTGGAACTAAATCAACGTTGGTACATGATACTGGCTATGGAGAGAAATTATACACAAGCAGAAAGTGCCTTCATAGTGTGCTCCCTGTGCCCTCAACTGTGCCTGATGTCCCCCATTCTAAAGACCCTCTATTTCACCCTCTTTAGGAAACAAATCTATAGTCTTCTGCTAGGATGAAGAATTCTCTTGGCTGCAGGGAGGGAGAGGATCTGTGAGTATCAACTTTTCTTAGGCAAACTTTCAGTGACTCTTTCTGTTTATAACCTACTTTTACTCCCATCACCAGAGGAAACTGATCAAGCCCATCCCCGAGCTTTTTGGGTTTTCACAGTGGAGATCGCCCTGTTTCCCCACTGCCACGTAGGATTCAGCCTTCCCAGGGCTGCTCAGTCAGCTGTCACTTACCCACCTGCTTTCCACATTTCAGAATTTTGCTCCTGTTGTCTCTTCTGCAGTTCTGTTTTTTCCTGAGTTATTGCTAAAATTTTTTCCCCTTTACTGTCATTAATTGAAGTGTGATAAAGAACAGAGGTTGTCAGGCATATTAATTTAGCCATTTCTGACTGGAAGCTCTTCAAATTGTTCTTGAGATACTCCTCATTGGTGGAAAACAAGTTCAGAAATACAGCGCTGCCAACCGAGTGACTTCAAGCAAACGACCCCACCTCTCAGAACCTCAATCTCCACATCTATAAAAAATGTCAGAACAGAGAATTTCTAAGGTTCCTTTCAATCCTGCTGCTGCTGCTAAGTCGCTTCAGTCGTGTCCAACTGTGTGACCCCATAGACGGCAGCCCGTGAGGCTCCCCCATCCCTGGGATTCTCCAGACAAGAACACTGGAGTGGGTTGCCGTTTCCTTCTCCAATGCATGAAAGTGAAAAGTCAAAGTGAAGTCGCTCAGTCGTGTCCGACTCTTAGCGACCCCATGGACTGCAGCCTTCCAGGCTCCTCTGTCCATGGGATTTTCCAGGCAAGAGTACTGGAGTGGGGTGCCATTGCCTTCTCCATCCTAGGAGTGTATAATTCTCAATTACACCCGTGGCGGAAGCACAGAAGCTTTTAAATCACCTTGATGTCCTTAGCCAGTGCTGCCATATTAGAACTATTTAATTTTTTCTATTATTTGTGTTGTCTCTAAGGGTAAAGGAGATGAATAAAACAATGCAATCTCCAGAAGTTTTTGAACTAGATTGAGTTAATTTATTTCATGAAACCCTATACATCTTGAAATCTGTGACAATTTATATTGGATTGTGTTGATGCTCACTCTTTACCATCTATAACACTACAATTTGTGTACTTAGTTTTTCTTCTTTAAAAAAAAAAGAGTTGAACAAATCAGTGTGCCAATTATGCAGCAGAGAGGCGCAAAAGCAAGTTCAACCTTAGGAAAAGCAACAAGAACACCAGACTCCATTTACTAAGATTCACAAAGTTTACATAACTATATTCTTCCAGGGCTACGCAGACAGTGCACATAAAAGCCGTCACAATAATGGTAGTACGTTTTTGTTAGCTTTTGCCCTCCGTGGGTTCCAGCAGAGCCCTCAGGGCCCATCTCCCTTAGAGCGGCCCAGGAGCCACAGTTCAGCAGGAGACAGCCACTATCGCGCACTCCTCGTAGTGTCCGCTGCCTAGGGAGGCCCTGCCACTGCTGTGAGAACATCAGCGTCCCTACCAAGAATGGTATGACCGATGCTTCACGTCTGCCAAACTACGAGCACAGAGCAGCAATGGCTTCCACCCAAAAGTAGAGAGATCACCCAAACCACAGCATGTCCCCCAGGGATCTACCAAGTCTCACTGGTACCCACACACACCCCTTGGGAAAGCAACTCCCGCATCTCTACCTGGACCGCGTGCAGGAGGCCAGACGGGGACAAAAATTACATTTCAGAGTTTCCCAGACAGTTTTGCTCAATCCATCTCATTTGTCTCTCAAAGTACCATGAAGTCCCAAATCTCACCCATAAAGGATGAGATTACTGTTCCCATTTTATAAATAAAGAACCAAGACTTAGCAATTCAGGAAGTCTCACAATATATATTATCATTTGGGACAATAAGTTCAGCCTTCCTACTGTAATGTTAGTTCTATTATTCATAATGTTTATTCTATGTAAGTCTGCCTAAACCCTCAAGGAGGAAGACATATCAAAAGATGAGTAGTTAGTATAAAGATGAAAGTCAGAGACGTGAAGCAGAATAAAAGGCACCAAGAACGAGAGAGAAGCAAAGTCAGGACATGGACTAAATCAACAAAGATTTAATTTCTAAAGATGTGTGTGTGGTCACAGTGTGTGAACACTGTGTTGTTCAGAATAATTTCTTGAACAGTTAATAAAATGCAGCTAGAACCAGGCTTTGACTGGTGTTCTGCATACTGGAGAGAGGGCTTCCCAGGTAGCTCAGTGGTAAAGAATCTGCCTACAATGCAAGAGATGCAGGTTCGATCACAGGGTGGGGAAGACCCCTGGAGGAGGAAATGGCAGTCCACTCCACTATTCTTGCCTGAAGAATCCCATGAACAGAGGAGCCTGGCGGGCTACGGTCCATGGGGTCACAAAGAGTTGGACATGACTGAAGCAACTTAGCATGCATGCACGCATACTGCTTAGAAGGGAACCTGCCAAGAAGCAAAGGGAGAGAAGGGTTACTCTGCTTAGTTGGAGGCACCTAGAAAAGGAGGAGATCAAGAGGCGCCAAGGAAGCGTAGAGTAAAAGGAAACAACAAAAGATAAAAGTTCAAATAAACTGGAAAAAATAAATATTAAGGATGACAGAAGGACTTCCCTGGTGGTCCAGTGGTTAAGACTTCACCTTCTAAGTCATGGGGTTTGATCCCTGGTCAGGGAACTAAGATCCCAGGTACTGGCAGCCAAAAAACATAAAACAGAAGCAATATTGTAACAAATTCAATGAAGACTTTAAAAATGGTCTACATCAAAAGAAGGCTTAAAAAAAAAAAAGGATGACTGGCAATGGAACAAGTGAGGGTAAAGTTACAAGTCAGAGGTGACAAGCAGAAAAATAGACGAGCAGGAGAAAAAAAGCTGAGATAAAGGACAGTTCAGGGGACTTCCAGTCAGAGACAGCAGAATGGGGGTGCCTGGCCCCTGCAAACCTCACTACGTGACAGTGACAGGGAAAAAATTAAACTCTAACCCACAAGGGAAAAAAGACTGAAGATACAGCAGCAACAAAATTTATACATTGGGAAAGCAGGTGGATAAATGATAGGTGACTGAGCAGACCCAAGCAAGCTGCATCCTAAGTGGCAACAGGGAAGCAGGGCAACTTACACTGTGAAAGTCTGAAAGGCTCAGGGACGGGCTGGATCAGCTCCCTCTGGAATTGGGGGTAAAAGTAGGTTTCAAACAGTAAGATCTGTTGAAGGTTTGTTTAAAGCAAAGTTAGACTCACAGACCTCTCCTTTCCTCCACGAAACCAAGAGAATGCCCTTTCTTCACCCTAGCAAAAGACTGTGTGTTAGTCGCTCAGTCATGTCCAACTCTTTGCAACCCCACGGGATGTAGCCCACCAGGCTCCTCTGTCCCTGGGATTTTCCAGGCAAGAATACTAGAGTGGGTTGCCATTTCCCTCTCCAGGGGATCCTCCTGACCCAGGGACTACAGATTTATTATCTAGAAGGCAAAACAGAGCATCTTTAGAATAAGGGACACCAGCACAGCTAAGGGGGCAGGCCTCATACTGAAAAACAAGATGCATGTAGAGATGACCTTCAGAGATACACTCAGCCAAAGTTAAGGAGTAAAACTCAAAAAGGTGAAGACATGGAACCCAGAAAACAGAGTCTGTAACACAAAAACAAAGGAAATCCCTAGGGAGCTAGAGAAAGGTGATCCTTACAGAATGGGAGAAAATATTTACAAATCTCCTTTTGCCACTACATGGATGGACCTTGCAGGCCTTATGCTAAGTGAATTAAGTCAGACAGAAACTCAAATACTGCATGGTATCACCTGTATGTGGAATTTTAAGAAGTCAAACTCACAGAAAACAGAGAGCAGAAAAGTGGTTGCCAGAGGCTGTGAGGTGGAGGAATTAGGGGAGATGGTAAGATGACACAAACTTCCAGATCTAAGATGTATAAGGTCTGAGGATCTAACGTAAAACCTGGTGACTATAACTCATAACACCGTACTATATAACTGAAATTAGTTAAAAGAGAACTTAAATTCTTCACCAGGAAAATTAATTAATGAAAGGCATACATGCACATGTAAAGTGATAAATACGTTCAAATTAACCAGAGGGGCAAATCCTTTCACAACATATATGCTTTCAAATTATTACAATGTATATTTTAAATATCCTACAATTTTATATGTCAGTTATAAAGCTAAAATTTTTAAAACATTTACAAATCATAGATCTAATAAGGAGTTAATATTCAGACTATATAAAGAACTCCCACAACTCAACAATTAAAAAATCGAATAACCTGATCAAAAAAATGGGCAAAGGACTTGATTAGACATTTCCCTAAAGATAATACGGCCAACAAGGGGCCTTCCCCGGTGGCCCAGAGATTAAGAGTCCACCTTGCAATGCACGGGACATTGGTTCAATCCCTGGTCCGGGAAAACCCCACATGCCACAGGGCAACTAAGCCTGAGCACCACAACTACTGAGCCTGCGCTCTAGAGCTGGTGAGCCGCAACTACTCAGCCCACGCACTACAACTACCGAAGCGCAATGCCCTAGAGCCTGTGCTCCCCAACAAGAAGAACCATCACAACAAGAAGCCTGCCCACCACAACTAGAGAAAGCCCGCACAGAGCAAGCAAGACCCAGCAAAGCCAAAAATAAAAATAAATATTTTCTGAAATAATAAATGGCCAACAGGATATGAAAACAGGCTCAACATCACTAATGATCAGGGAAATGCAAACCAAAAACACAGTGACTTCAAATATACACCACTATATATAAAATAAAGAAAATGGAAAATAAGTGCTGGCAAGGATGCAGAGAAATTGCAACACCCGTACACTATTCATGGAAGTCGTAAAATGGTACAACTGCTGTGGGAAACAGTATGGTGATTACTCAAAGAATTAAATGTGCAACTACTATGTAATACAGTAATCCCACTTCTGAGTACACAGCAAAAGGAACGGGAAGCAAGGTCCCAAAGAGGAGATACTTCCACACCCATGTTCACTGCAGCATTATTCACAACAGCCTAGATGCAGAAGCAATCTAAATGCCCACTGATGAGTCAATACAGGAAATGCAATATATATGAATAAAATGAAATATTATTTGACTTAAAAAAGGAGGAAACTGTGGCACATGCCAAAACACGGATGAACTCTGAGGGCCTTATACTAAAGTGAAAGAAATCTGTCACAAAAAGACAAATATTGAGTGATTTTACTTACATAAAGGCTCCTCTGTCCATGGACTTCTCCAGGCAAGAACACTGCAGTGGGTAGCCATTCCCTTCTCCAGGGGATATTCCCGACCCAGGGATCAAACCCGGGTCTCCCACTTCGCAGGCAGATTCTTTACCATCTGAGCCACCAGAAAAGTCCCCTATATAAGGTACCTAAAGTAGTCAAACCCATAGAAATAGAAAATAGAATGGAGGTTACCAGTGACTGGTAACCAGGAGGAAGGAAAAGAGGGAGTTGTTCGATGGGAAGAGAATTTCAGATTTGCAGGATGAAAAAGTTCTAGTGATTTCTTTCACAAAAATACAATGTACGTACACTACAGAAATGTACGCTTAAAAATGGCTAGGGTGGTAAATTCTGTGACATGTGTTATTAGCACACACAAAAAAAGCTTAGGTGGGAAACAAGCAAATAAGTGGTTAAGAAAAGATGCACGGAGGAAAGGCCTAATGAATAACACAGGCTCTCTGGGGCATATGATCAATTCACTGTAAACAAACTTTCCTGGCTGCTTACAAGGCACTGCCCTAGGTTCTTTGGGGGTGACAAAGATGAATGAGACTGCACTCCTGCCCCAGAACTGACAAGCTTGGGGAAAAACTTACTGGGCTCTCAACCATAAGACCAAGCAGTACACGGTAAGCTCTAGACTTACAGGTCTAAGTGCTGTACTAGAATAGAGAAGGTAGAATTTGGTTCCTAAAATGAAGACAGAAAAAAACACCTGTATAACAACACGAATAGACACAGCAGGAGAGAGAAGATGCCAACACTGCCCACAATGAGCTCATAGTCGAGTTCACAGTCTAATGAAAGAGGCAGACAAGCAAGGCATAAAACAGCACTACAGGAGGGCTGAGAAAAGGAGCGGAGAGGTGGCATATGAAAGACACCTGAGCCCAGCCCCGGGAGGGAGCTGATACGGGAAGGAGTCACCCGAACTCGGACAGAAAAGCTAAGAATGGCAAAAGAAGTGAACTGTGCCAAAGAACAGAGATGTAAAGATACACAACTTGTTCCAGGACCCACAGAGGACTAGAGAAGCAGGCAGGCAGGGCACGGGAACTGATTCTAAAAGCTCAAAACTCGAAATAGCCTAAGTGTCCAAGAATGGGGGATGGGTTAAATATGTTATAAGCATACTACGAAATAGCATGCAATTATTGAAAATGATTCTGAAAAACAGATTATTAAGTGTCCTTTCAATAGAACTTACCACTCTGCCCCACACCCACCTCCCCCCAAAAAACCCCAGTGTTTTATCTATTAGTAGATTTATTTCCGCATCCCTGATTGCCTATACAAGTATCTGCCAAGCAGATTACAAGAGTATGATTCCATTTGGCAAAAAGACAAAAAGGAAGAAAAAGACATAGATATAAAACTGTACGAAGTCCTTACATACACGGATGTATCCCTGTGCACGTGCGGCTGTGTGCACGTGTGTCTGACTTCAGGGATATATAACAAAATATTAGCAACAGTTCGCTCTGTGGTATGTACATGGGTAGTTTTTCATCTTGTTTTTGCATAGCCATGATTTTTCACTTTTCCAATGAGTATGCATTGCTCAGTATCAGGAAACATTTAACCAAATTCAAATCTAAAGTAAGTGAACTGATCTCACACAGAAGTAGCAGAAAAGCAAAACAATCAGAAGTCATTCACTACAGAGATGAACAGACTTTCACACGTCCAATGCCCAAAGACAGCACCGTAATATACAGTACAGGGCAAGAGACTTTCAAAATAATGAACCCCAGGTTATTAATAAAAGGTTAAACTATGCTATGTTTAAGAAATTAGAGAAATCATGCAATTTAGGTTGATTGCCATCATCCGTGACTCAAATTTAAATAGATTCTGCTCTTAAAATGTGTTTATGGTTAAGTATCAGTCATCTGAGAAATCTATTAATACACATTCAAAATACCACATTACTCAATAATAATAAAAGAATTATAATCACATTTTTATTGCTTTATTCTTTTGAATCAACTCCCTGTCTGATGTAATATTTGTATACCTTAAAAAGAAAAGGTGGCTGGTGGCTCAATGGTCAAGAATTCGCCTGCCAATGCGGAAGATGCAGGTTCAATCTCTGATCCGGGAAGATCCCACATGTGGCAGAGGAAGGAGCAACAAAGCCCACTGCTGATCTGCCCCAGCTGCTGAAGTGTAAGCGCCCTAGAGCCTGTGCTCCGCAAGAGGAGAAGCCACTGCAATGAGAAGCCTGTGCACCACACAGCAACAAAGACCCAGCACAGCCGAAAATTAATAAATATTTGGGGGGAAAAAAAAAGCGTAAGTGAGAGAAGTCACAAAAGGCCACATACTACTATTTCATTTATATGAAAACTCCACAATAAGCAAATCCATAAAGATAAAAAAGTGTTTGGTGATTGCCCAGAGCAAGGCAAGAGGGAAACGGGAAATGATTTTTAATAGTTTGGCGTTTCTTTATGGAATGCTGAAACGACCTTAAAATTAGACAATGTTGAAGACTGCACAAGTCTGTAAAAACAGTTAATAGCATTAAATTAATTGTATAATTACTTTAACAGTGTGAATTTTGGGGGCGTGTAAATTACATCTCCATGTAACGTACATCACCAGGGCTTCCCTGGGGGCTCAGTGGTAAAGAAATTGTCTGCCAGTGGCAGGAGATGCAGGAGATAGGAGTTCCAGCCCTGAGTCGGGAAGATCCCCTGCAGAAGGAAATGGCAACCCACTCCAGTATTCTTGTCTGGGAAATCCCAAGGACAGAGCAACCTGGCAGGCTACAGTCAATGGGGTTGCAAAGAGCTGGACATGACTTAGTGACTAAACAAGAACAAAATTATATCTCAATAACACTGGGAGCTTCCCTTATAGCTCAGGTGGTAAAGAATCTGCCTGCAGTGCAGAAGACCTAGGTTCGATTCCTGGGTTGGGAAGATCCCCTGGAGAAGGAAATGGCAACCCACTCCAGTACTTTTGCCTAGAGAATCCCATAGACAGAGGAGCCTGGCAGGCTACTGTCCATGGGGTCACAAGAGCCGGACACAACTTAGCAACTAAACCACCACCACCAACACTGTAATTAAAAGAGAGAGAGAGAAAGAATACAAAAGTTGACCAAAAGGAAGCTTGACAAAAGGCCCAAGTGTTTAATTCTCATGTGTAAATGAAAATAACAATACATATCTTGCAAGGTTTTCACAGAAATAATATAAATAGAGCACTTAGCACAGTGTCTGGCACAAAGCAAGTAGGTATTTGATAAACAGAACTGATTGTTAATATATACATTATGTAAGCTGCTTTGACTACAGACTTCAAAACAAAGATATGACAGAATCTAGTCCTCAATATATTGTGTTTTGAAAACACTACTGATAAACCTTAAATTGGTAGCTAAATGGAATCCCTAGGAAAACAGCAATTTGTCACTTGCTTTGAGATGTGTGTAGGCAGCACCTGTCGCCGGCCTACGCAGTGTTTACCAACTGCACAAACTTGGCCAATGTGTTGCCTATAGATTAACAGTCACAATAAGCACTGACTGACTAATCACTCCTTTCCCACAGAAGCAGCACGGCTTAGAATCTGGTTCGGGGATTCCCTGGTAGTTCAGTGGTGGAGAACCCGCCGGCTGATGTGGGAGACACGGGTTCAATCCCTGATGAGGAAAGATCCCACATGCTGCACGGCAACTCAAGCCCATGCGCCACAACTACCGAGTCTGTGCTCTAGAGCCTGGGAGCCAGGCGCTCTAGAAGCCCACACACCTCCTGAAGCCCACGCACCCTAGAGCTTGCGCTCAGCAGCAAGAGAAGCCACCGCAATGAGAAGCCCGTTGCACCACAACCAGAGAGTAGCCCCCACTCGTAGTAACTGAAGAAAGCCCACACAGCAACAAAGAACCAGCACAGCCAAAAGCAAATCTGGCAGAACCAGATTCTATTCACTCCCTTATGTTTAAGGCAATTTTTCACTAAGATAAAATGAATCATGAGAGATGGAGAAACCTGTTAGGTTATCCAGACCACTCCCCTCAGAAATCCTAGAATATGGCAAACGTTTTTAGACCTAGTAATATAGTAATGATTATAAAGAATATTTCAGAGGTTACTTGTTCTTTCTGAGTAGATTTCTCTCATGAAATAGTCATACTTAGATTCTGAGTAGTTCAATTTCTTGATTCACTTGTGAATGTCACAGTCTCATGAAAAAGATGAATGGAGAAAAAAAAAAAAATCAATGAAGAAGTTGGCCAAATCTGCAAGAAACTTCAAGTCTCAAAAAGCAAGCTGGAGGAAGCTTAGCTTGGTGCTCTGTGATGACCTAGAAGGGTGGAATGGGAGGATGGGAGGGAGGCTCAAAAAAGAGGGGATGTATATATACACATGGCTGATTCACGATGTTGTACAACAGAAACTAACACGTTGTAAAATAATTACATTCCAATTAAAAAAAAAATTTGGTCCTACAAGTACACCACTATTAATACCAAATTTAAAACCCAGGAGATCTCATCAAAAATTTAAAAACTTAATGTTATCCATTACACACAAAACTAGCCAGGCCTAACAAACAAAATTCACAGTTTCTAGGCATCTCCTTTGCCTTCACTAAGCAAAGAACTAGCACAGTATATGGCTGCTATTCAGAGGGCTGACGGGGGACTGAAGGAGGAAAACAGAAGCCTTGATACCTGCAAACTGAAGAGTCTCTATAAAATCTAAAATTGCCAGTGACACTTAAGGGAAGGGAAGGAAATTCCCAAATCCGATATAACTAGGCATTTTGATTATTGTATCTGGAACAGGACTTTTCCTTTGTTACATGCAGATCTTAAATTTCCATATTAAAAAGGAACAAGAGTCAATTCTTTAAAAATTATTCAGAATGAAACAAAATTAAGAGCACAGGGACATAAGCTAAATATTTCTACATATAAAGATCATTATGAAATAAATTTAAACCGGAAATCATAAACAACCAACCATACAGCTTCTTTAACAGCCCCCACTCTCATCCCTGATTCGCTCAGTGGAAGAGAATTACAATTTACAGCCCAAACTGGAGTGGTTGCACTGAGAGTTTCGTTGCTCTAGAGTACTTTCTTTGCTCTGTTTCAAAGGTCATCATGCAGTTGGTTAATTACCATAAAATTTAAACTTTAACTAAGAGACATGAACAAGCTGTAACTTGCACTGAGGAAACCTGAACATATATTACTGCCACACTAGAAAATTACACACTTCCAGAACAAATCCAGCCACTTCTTAAAGAACTGAAGAACTATTCCTGTACACTGTGATGTTTGAAAAACACTTCTTTGTGTCTTCCACTTCAAAATGCAAGTACAATGCATCTTGTAGCTTAATTGAATGTCCAACTGTACTAATGCTGTTTGCATAAATTTATGTACATATATACAGGAGTATGTATATAAATACACAGAATTTTAAAGGACATCTTTTTTATGAGTAGCTAGTTGCATCTGTGCTCCTCCCTTACTATTCTCCATTAACTTTCTTTTTTCTTAAGGTTGCTTTATTTGAAAATCACTGGAAAGGACACACAAAAAATGCAAAAGTCATCCATAATTATCCACCACAGTAAGAAGAGCAAGTTCCTTACTCTGTCTCTCTAAGCCCAATTCCAAAGGAAATCACCATTAAGATTAAAGTGTTTTTTCTATGCTTATACAAACATTTACTATGTACACTCTCTTTTTAAACAGCAATGAAATTCTGTTATACATACGTGTCACAGCCCGATTATTTTCACTTATCAGACATTTCTCAGCTCAGTACATGTATAACTCATTTCCTTTAAAGAATGAGTGGTACAGATGAGCCACAATTTCACTATTTTTCTATTTAGTTTGTTTCCCACTTTTGCTCTTAAAGTAATATTAATACTTAGATTAATATTTTACAATATATATTTTTACTGTCCTCGTTGCTATGTTTGTGCAACAGACTGCTAGACATCCAACAGCTAGATCCCAAGTTACAGGATATTAACCCTGCTCTGAGCTACTGCCAAATTACCTTCTAAAAAAGATGGTACCAATTAATACTCCCATTAAGCGTTAAGTGATTCTTGTCTAGTGTTGTACAGTCATCATTAAATTGCACTGGGAAATTATTACTTCCTAGATATCGTTCAATCTTTCGAGCCAAACTTTAATTGTAACTACCAAACAAATTAATAATCAATGGTTAAACATAGAAGTTTGTCCTTTCTATAAAAAGGACACTCCCTTCCTCCCCAAAAAGGGAGTGAAATTGTTTAGAAAGTGGTGTTTTCACTACAGCCAAGAAATGAAAGGGCTTCAACCAAGTTTGTGGTTAACAGTGCCATGAACCTCAATGGGGGAGGAGAGTAAAAAAAGGCAAGGTAAACTGTTAACCTTTGAATAAGCAGCTTCAGTAAAGTGGGGAATAAAGACAAATAGGAAGTGGCATCTTTTTTGTTTTGTAAATAATGCATTTCTAAATTATTTATACATAAAATCAGTTGTAAGGTCAAAAGCAACATCTCACTTAAAGATTCTTTCTCCACTGCCTGCTACATTAGCCCCTGAAAACTGACACACAGGGTCAAGATGGGATCACTCTTGGTTCTGAAGTATCCCTATTTGAGAGCCGACACTTGTTAGGCACCTAATATCTGCAAAACACTGGCAGGGATGCTTTACATGCATTACCGTATTTAATCCTAACAAGTATGTGAAGAAGGTATTACTGAACTCATTTTCCAAATAAGAAAACTGAGACTCCTGAAGAACAAAATAAGGTGAAGGTGAAGTCGCTCAGTCGTGTCCGACTCTTTGCGACCCCGTGGACTGTAACCTATTAGGCTTCTCCGTCCATGGGATTCTCCAGGCAAGAATACTGGAGTGGATTGCCATTTCCTTCTCCAGGGGATCTTCCCGACCCAGGGATGGAACCCGGGTCTCCCGCATTGGAGGCAGACGCTTTAACCTCTGAGCCACAAATAACTTGCCTAAAAATAAGGGCTGGAGATACCTGAAGGTGAAAGGTAAACGTGTGACATACATGTCCTCTTCCTGCAACAAAAGCAGATGTGTCTATTCAGTGATCTTAGGCACGATCTCAGAATTCTCCATGACACGCACCTCCAGTTGACAGGAAGGCATAAGTATCTAAAACTATATGTCAGCCCTGCAGTAAACCATGCTGCCTCTCATTTAATACTAGTTCGTGGTATTTCCTGAAGGGCAGGACTAACTTTTGCTATATCTGTGCCTATTTGCACAAGTGTGCACACACAATGAACTGTTTTTATCTTGTTTGAGACAGGAAGCACATCTGGCTGGCCTAGGACAGGGTAAGATGATGGAATCAGTACAGAGTGGAAACAAAGCTGACAGACGCACGGCAGCCCACTATGTCCCACTGTACTCAGATCTTTTCCATAGAAGGAACTGTCAAAGCACGAGGGGGGATCCTGCTTTTTTTCTCGGTAAATTCCTCAATAAATCTTCCTTTATCTGTACTCTGATTTTTCTCTCTATTAAAAAGGTGTTCCATAAGTATATTCTGTCAGTCTTTTTTTTAAAGTGTAGAGAAATTCTGAAATTTACATAATTCATACTTGTATACAAAATGTTTTAGATAAAGCAAAAAGCCAAGATATTATAAAAGTAAATTATAATTTTAAAATAACTTTGTGTGACACTATTTGTCCACCCAAAATTGTTCACTGAACCCCTAAACCATATACCAAGTATTCTCCTAGACCACACATGAAGTCACTCAGTCGTGTCTGACTCTTTGCAACCCCATGGACTATACAGTTCATGGAATTCTCTAAGCCAGAATACTGGAGCGGGTAGCCTTTCCCATCCTCAGGGGAATCTTCCCAACCCAAGGATCGAACTCAGGTGTCCCACACTGCAAGCAGATTCTTTACCAGCTGAGTCACAAGGGAAGCCCAATAATACTGGAGTGGGTAGCCTATCCCTTCTCCAGAGGATCTGCCTGACCCAGGGATTGAACCAGGGTCTCCTGCATTGCAGGCGGATTCCATATACCAAGTATTTTCCTAAACCACAGGAACAGAAAAATACACAAGATTCAGTCCTTGTCCTTAAGAAGCTTATTAAAGACATGCAAAGTATTACATATATCTTGCATGATAAATACAGAGGTTAGCAAACTTTTTCTTAAAGGGTCAGAAAGGAAATACTTTAGGCTTTACTGACCAAAGGCAAAATCAAGACTATTATGTAGGGACTCAATGTGTTTAGTCGCTAAGTCATGTCCGACTCTTTTGAGACCCCATGAATGGTAGCCTGTCAGGCTCCTCGATCTATGGGATTTTTTTAAACTGAGGAACAAAAAAGAAAAAAAGAAAGAAAGGGATGGAGGAAAGGAAGGAGGGAAGGACAAAGAAAAAACATTTTGGCAGGATTGAAGAACTAAAAATAGACCACTAGTAGCTCTCCCCTAGACCACTGTAAGTGGTCTTGGAGCTTACAAGGAGCTTCAGTTCAGTTCTGTCCCTCAGTCCTGTCGCACTCTTTGCGACTCCATGGACCGCAGCACGCCAGGCCTCCCTCTCCATCACCAACTCCCAGAGTTTACTCAAATTCAAGTCCATACCCAAAATCCATCTTTTAAATAACACGGGCTACCCTTCTAACCTAAAAATTTCAACAAATCGCTCCTTTGCTTAAAATTCCTCAAAGGCTCTCACCTACTACAAAATGAAACACAGACTCATTAAAATGACACACACAGCTGTTACCGATTCTTCAGGCTCACCTAAGGCCACTCCCCTTTACCTGGCCAATGCTGACTCAAACCTCAGACCTGAAGCTCCATGAATGGCCAATGTCTCCTCCATCCCCATGCCTCCCTCTGCCTTCCTTCATCTTGTCCACCTGGTTAACTCCCATTATCTTCAAGTCTCAGGTTGAGCCTCCTTTTCTCCAAAAGGTAAAACTTGGTTCCAGGGACAGAGCCTGTTAGCTATTCTGCACAATTCACCCTCCTCATCTAAGTCAGGGAACTCTCATTTTTAACCAAGCACATGGGTAGGAGCCCTGTTCTTAGCTAACAACAGGGGTTACATAATGAAGCTCTCACCGATGTAATGTAAGCCCAAGTGTCCATGGCCCTTCTTCATGAGACAGCTCTATGCCTCCTCTTCTTCATTCCTTTCCCCATCCCACTGCCTGAAAGAAGAGGCTCCATCTCAGACCATGAAGCTGGGCACAGCCATGGTGGAACACTAACACGGATACTCTAACACCAAGAAACACCACACAAGCCCCGGGCCACCTAGCAAACTTCTGTCTCACATTAAGTCACTGTTAATTTGGGCTTCCTGTCTATCTCAGCTGAACCTAACTCTAACTAATAACAGAACTTCCCTGGTATTTCTCACAACAGCACCATCTGTGAGGGTTGTCATTTGATAGGGGTTGTCAACCGCTGTGTGTGTCTTCTTCTAGTTGAGACTGGGGGTTCCCAAAGAGGGAGCTTATCTAATGTACCCCTAGCCTTGCACAGGATCTGGCACACTGTCTTGGCACACTGTGTGCGTGCTAAGTCACTTCAGTCGTGTCTGACTCTTTGCGATCCTATGGACTGTAGCCCTCCAGGCTCCTCTGTCCTTAGGACTGTCCAGGCAAGAGTACTGGTTGCCATGCCCTCATCCAGGGAATCTCCCTGATCCAGGGACCGAACCCACGGTTCTTACGTCTCCTGCACTAGCAAGCAGGTTCTTTACCACTAGCACAACATGGGAAGCCCATCTTGGTGCATTAATAGGGATTTATTGAATTTAATTATACTGACAACCAAGTACCACGCCATTAACTTCATTAACTTTATCTTCCCCTTCTTTCTTTTTAGTCCCAAATTTATGAGGACTTCCCTTCCCTTTCTCAGTATTTCTCCCAATTTTCTGCCCCAAATCTCAAACTGAGCTATTTTTTCCCCCTTTGAACATTGCCGATTGAACATAAAATGTATTTTTACAAAATGACAGTGTTCTCAGCATCTCTTCCATGTCAGCAACTCTAAAAGATCAGAAATAAATTCATCACTGATTCAAAGGCCTGTATTAAGTACATGTCAGGCACCATAAAATCAGCTTAGAATATTAATTAGGCTTCCCTGGTTCCTGGCTCCCAGGCTTTGTTCAGTTTGGTGCTTCTAAGAGGACCCACCCCTAGCGCAACAAGAACTGTGCTTTAAGGGGACTTGCACTAAAGGAACTCCGCGTCTGTGAGATTTGACTCAAACCAGACAGTGATGTGCCTGTACCTTCTCCGTTCTCTATCTGTGCCTCTCCAGCCTATTTACTCCAGCCCTTCCAGCCTACAGCAGCTTTTCCTGCCCTGACTCTCCCAATTTATTTCCTGGTCTATATCCTATCTCCCTAGTCCCTTCATGGAAACTTTGTACACAGCCTTCTTGATAACTGACCTCTGACTTGGTCCTGCCTACTCTTTTTGAATACTATTTCAGGAGGCAAAGGCAGTATCCTAAGTTTCGTATCAGTCTCTCCCCAACACAGACACATCAACCCTTTTAGGGGATGTGATGTAATGGAAAAAGCACTGGCTTAATAGCCTGAGGCATGGACACATACAGCCTTCAGAAAACAAATAAACCTCTTGAGCTTCAGTTTCCTCAAATACAAAATGGGGATTCTCTCCATCCATTAGTTACTATAAGGATTAGAGAAAATTCATGTAAAAGGCCAAGGGCAATGGCCAACATAGAAGATTTTCAGTCATCACGACTTATTTTAATACAAAGAGGTAAATATTATAATAGATCTGAAATCTTGTAATAAATTATAACAATTAATACTCATAAGGGAAACCTAGTTATAGTTCCACAAAATTTACTAAGCACTAACTCTAAGCTATGCTAGGTACTGGAATTGTTAACTGTAAACAAGGAAGTACCTGCCCTCAAGGGGTTTACATTCAGATATGGAAGAAAAGCAAGTAGAAAGTTAATTATGATACAATGAGGCAAGGACCCAAATACAGGTAAGGATAAAGTTTAAAACAGGAGAGCATAAAATACTTTAGATTTAGATTGAACACATCCAGGGAAGGAGGGAGGCAGAAGAGACTCCTTTGTGAAACATAAGGAAGAAGACAGCTGTCTATTGGCCAATTTGCCCTGATTACTGTCCTCGTGTTCAAATAATCAGAACCAAGACCAGTCTACTAACTCATATGTTGGTGTTAAGACTCTTATACTCGCACTTGTCCCCCACCTCCAAATCCTAGGGTTATAAAACATCCACACCTGAAATACAATGTCCAAATACAGAACACTGAGAACATGAACAAGGCCCCACAGCGGAAAAGCACTGATCTACCCCATCCAAGCAGTTTAAAACAGACAAAGAAAAATCAGCGGGCCAATTGGGGAAATTCTGAACACATATCTGAATACTTGGGGAAACTAAGATTATTTTTTTAGGTGATCATGGTATAATGGGTTTGTTTTTCTTTTTTTTGGTTAAGAGTCTTTTTATTTTTCTGTTTAAGGTTTTTTTTTTTCCTAGAGATATGTACTAAAATATTTATGAACAAAATGAACAAATATTTATGAACAAAATATTATGAATAAAACATTTATGAACAAAAACAGCTAGGATTTAAAATAGTATGGGGAGGGGGAAGATAAGAGGATTATAATGAAATAGACTGATCACAAACTGATCATTGTTGAACTGGGTGATGGGTACATAGAGATTTGTTATACTAGTCTCTCTACTGTTGTAAATGAGACATTCCATAATAAAAAAAAATTTTATGAAGCACTAATCTGGACAGTCCATAACAACAGAGAATAATATTCATGAAGTTTCTTCTTTCCTGTTGTTCATTTAGAAATTCACAGCAGAAAAAATATTTTAAAATTTACCTAGTCTCTAGTTATCTCATTTTTATATGATATTATAGATATACCTTGTTTTCTTTTTGGAATCTCGAATCACAGAAAGGACAGAATGAATTCTTAACTAGAAGACAATGAATATGTCTTTTTTTTTTTTTTAAGTCTTTTATTGAATTTGTCACAATGTTGCTTGTTTTATACTTTTGGTTTTTGAGCCACTGGCAATCCACTCCAGTCTTCTTGCCTTGAGAATTCCATGGACAGAGGAGCCTGGCAGGCTATATAGTCCATGGGGTCACAAAGAGCTGGACATCACTAGGCAACTGACACGTTCACTATGTGGGATCTTAGCTTCCTGACCAGGGATCAAACCTGCACCCCCTGCACTGGAAGGCAACCACTGGACCACCAGGGGAATTGCCACCTACATCTTAAAGAAAATTATGGCTGTATTTTCAGAGGGAAATTAATTTTTAAGAAAAAAAAAAAAACTTTTTAAAAAACAATCCAAGTATTAAGTGGTTTTTAAAAATTGATTTTTTTTTAAAGTGAAGTGGTTAATAAGCTATATAAACTGAACTTCTGGTGTCTACAGCCAAATGCTATTTAGAAGAGGACAAAAGCTTAAACAGGAGAGGCAGTTTCAAATTCAGGTATGACTCTGAACCCAAAAGTAGAAAACTGGAATAAAACAATTTTTGAATATGTAAATTTATAAAACTTTAGGATTACTTGTATCTTTTTTTATTCTAGCTCTCTTAAAAATTCTGGTTTGCCAAAAGCATCTGTAAACTCAGTTTGTCCTTACAAATAAACAGATGTTTTTAACCTTATTTTTTAGCCTTTACTTCCTAATAATAGTAAATAAACATTTACTGAGCTTGCACTATGAAACACAAGACATCTGCCATTAATTATATCATTTAATTTTCACAAAAACCTTATCAGGTAGATTCACTATTACCTGCATTTTAAATATGAGGAAACTAAAGTTGAAGGACACTAAATAACATGCCAAAACTAGTTAACAGAAGAGCTAGAATTCCAACCTGAGTTCTTAACCAAATAAATAATACTTCCTGTCTTTTTGTCCTCAGTACCTGTGTTTTTAACTTTTGGTTTGCAGCTCTTATTTTCTTCTAACTATAGAGAAAAGTAAAGTCAACTTTTACTCTTTTATGCAAACCCTACTTTTTAAACAGACAGATTAAAACATATCAAGGTTTTACACCACTCTGTGCAATTTAAGCATTAACTTGTATGTACAATACTTAGTATAAATACATGATTCTACTAAGCTAATATCATCAGGGACTGAGCTTTTAGTGGTCTCCCAGGGTTAGAGAGAAATTTCACTGAACCATTCACAGGCTCAGCTGGTTCCCTCCCGCAATGAAGGGCCCATATTTATCTGTAAGAGAGCTGGCATTGCTGGAAAGGCAAACCATGGCCCTTATGCTGGACAAAGCTAACAATACAGAACTTCTAAGTTTATTTTCTGTTTCTGCACTGTCTGCCAAGTAAGTGACCTATGGCAAGATACCATGTGTCTTCATTTTTACCAAAATAACACTGTCAATTTTTAAAAGTTTACTGTGTAATCAACAGAGACCATTAAAAGAGTAAAACATCAAGGCACAGAGAGAAGACACTTGCAGTGTGTGCAACAAGGAACTCATCCTCAGCATATATAAAGAATGCCTACAAATTGTAAGAAGAAGGTAAACACAATTTTGAAACTTCCAAAACATATGAACAAGCACTTCACAGAAGAGCACATTCAAAAGTCCTTTTAGGAAAGGTGCTCACTATCATTAGACCTCAAGGAAATGTAAATGAAAGCCACTAGGGAATACTACTACTATGTATCTAGTAAAATGATTAAAAAAATAAGAAAACTAACAATACCAAGCACTGATAAGTATAGGAGCAAATGGAAGTCTCATACGTTGCTGAAGGGAATTTGGTATAATCACTTTGGGAAACCGTCCGATAATATCTATGAAAACTGAACATGTGAACTCTATGACCAAGCATTTCCACTATCGGGTGTATATTTAATATATGGCACCAAAAGACATATAGATGAACATCTATAAGAGCCAAAACTGGAAACAAACCAAATGTCCACAAACAGCAGAATTCACCTGCCAATGCAGAAGACACGGATTCAATCCCTGGTCCAAGAAGACCCCACATGCCCTGGAGCAACGAAGCCTGTGCGCCACAACTACTGAGCGTGTGCTCTCGGGCCCACAAGCCACAACTGCTGAAGCCTGCACACCCTCCAGCCCGTGCTCTGTAAGAGAAGCCCGCACACAGCAAGCGACTAGACAGGAGCCCCCACTCACTGCAAAGAGAGAAGAGCCCACACAGCAATGAAGACCCAGTACAACCAAAAAGAAAGAAAGAAAGAATTAACAACAACAACAAAAAAATCAGCTACTGCTATATCAGTAACAACATGGACGAAATGGACAGACACAATGCTGTGCAATAGAAGCCAGACACTAAGGAGAACATACATATGACTCCATTTGCAAAATTCGTAACAGGCAAAACCAATCACTGATAACAAGTAGTGGTTAACTCTGGAGAAGGCAATGGCACCCCACTCCAGTACTCTTGCCTGGAGAATCCCATGGATGGAGGAGCCTGGTAGGCTCCAGTCCATGGGGTCGCTAAGAGTCGGACACGACTGAGCGACTTCACTTTCACTTTTCACTTTCATGCATTGGAGAAGGAAACGGCAACCCACTCCAGTGTTCTTGCCTGGAGCATCCCTGGGATGGAGGAGCCTGGTGGGCTGCCGTCTCTGGGGTCGCACAGAGTTGGACACGACTGAAATGACTTAGCAGCAGCAGCACCAGTGGTTAACTCTGGGGAGGTAATAATTGGGAAGGGGCACAACTTCTGGATGCTGGTAATTAATGTTTGCTACAAAGTCTCTAAGCTGTATGTTTATTCTGTGCTCTCTCTGGGCTCAGCTGTGTCCAACTCTTTGTGACCGCATGGACTGTAGCCCGCCGGACTCCTCTATCCATGGGATTTCCCAGGCAAGAATACTGGAGCTGGTTGCCATTTCCTACTCCAGGTGACTCTTCTCGAGCCAGTAATAAAACCTCTATCTCCTGCACTGGTAGGCAGATTCTTTACCACTGATCTACCGGGGAAGCCCCACATGCTTATTATTTGGACTCTTTTTTTGTACTTGTTATAATTCTTTTTTTTTTTAATCTTTGAGCCATACTGTGCTATGGGATCTTGGTTCTGGCATAAGATTCAGAACTAAGATCAAGGGGCGCTACAGCATATGGGATCTTAGTTCTCTGACTAGAGATCGAACCCATGCCCCCTGCATTGGAAGCATAGAGTCTTTTATTTTTCCTAATAGTCCTTTATTATCTCAAATAATGCATTATCATTTATGATGAAAGCCTGGAGTCTTAACCACTGGACCACCAAGGAAGTTCTTCTTATAATTCAATTTTAAGTTTACCTTAAAAGCATTTACTGTAGAAAAATTGAAACTTACCTATAATTCTAACAGTAGGTGAATATTCAAATATTATGGTAATATCCAAACCCATGGACTATTACTCAGTCATGTCTTTAAAGAATGATGAAATAGGAAATGTTCAAAATAGTTTTTTGTTAGGTTAAATTGAATTTACTATGTTACCTCAGTTTTTTTTGTTTGTTTGTTTTTTTATGTTACCTCAATTTTTTAAAAAGATACCTAAATAGAAAAGTGACAGAAAGAAAATTAACTTAAATAGTATTAGTGTTTATATTCAGATGTTACGTCTAAGAAAATATTCATTTTCTTCTTTAGTTTCCTTTTTTAAAATTAGCATGTATTATTTATATAATGAGGGGAAAGTTTTTTAAAAAACATTAACAGCTTGCCACAGACATTGAAATTATGTTAACCCTAATGAATATACCCATGAAAATCTCTCTTGGTGTAGGATCTGTAGCACTGAAACCACTGAACTAGAACCAACAATACCAGAAACAACCAGAAATGCGTCTTGGTTATGGCTTTCGTTTTCTTTGTATGGCCAAAGTGAGAAACCGGGTAATCATGAGTCTGATTAAAGCCTTGCAATTGTTCTAGCATCATTCAACTTTGCTGATGAACAACACTCATGTGACATACTAAAATCCGGACAGGATTTAACAAGTAAGGTATATCAAACACAGGCCCTGTTATTTGTCAAGGTTTCTAGGTGTGGCTGTAGCTCAAGTATAATAAGATCATTTACATCTCTCTGAGTCAGTCACCACTGTGCTGTCTGTCTCTCTCCTTTCACACCAGACGTGGGCAGGAACATAACCCTCTATACACAGCACAGATCAGAGCAAATCAGTAGATTTTAGGTGAGTGGTAGCTCAGGAATATCAACCCTTTTTCTTTTATGAAGGAAAACGAAGAGATGAAAACCTGTTACTGAAATACACATCTACAAAGATGAAAAAATGAACTTCTTGAACACATTTATGAATCCCAAAACAACTGTAGCTGTTACCATTTTATTTATGATATTTTCTAGCTTGTCCTAATTGTGTGTGTGTGTTACCTTCCCACTCTATATATTATAGACAGTACAAAGAATTCCAGAAAGTTCAAAATCTAAAAAGGTCACAGAACTGACAATCAGGCATACTACTCAAGTTCATAGAATTCCAGTAGAAGTCTAGTCCAGAAGTTAAGGGAATAAGAAATGCTAGAGTAAGCTACAATACAAGATTAAACATTTTCTATTTGTATTTCTCTTAGTCTGCCTTTCTCTGTTCTCCAAACAGAAGCTATCTGTGACCAGGGATTAAAAAAAAAATTCCCCACCAACTCTAAGTACATCAGTTCAGCTTTTATGCTGCAATGATGCAAATTTCAAACCGGAATTACAACTATTTTTAACACCCTAAGCACTTTTAGGGATTTTGATTCTCATGTAAACCAAGTACATGTGGATCCTTTTCACTTACTAACATCCTAAAAACAACAAAAATATTGAATACTAATATTTGGGTCATTTTCTCCCCACCTTTTCCTCCAGACTCTCTAAATCTTATTAAGATGGGACTAATCAATAAATAAGAGAATGACATTCTGTATGGGGGAAACTAACACTGCTCTATAAACACTCACGCTCTGCCATTCAATCACGTCTGACTGTTTGTGACTCCATGGACTATATCGCCTGCCAGGCTCATCTGTCCACAGGATTTTCCCGGCAAGAATACACTCACCAAGACCAAAATAAAATCTCTAAAAGGCTTTGCCATGGGAGGGCACAGAGAGATCATGAGTATTCTGTTTGGTGAAATATGGAAAGGAGATGATGTAAGCAATAAAGCGCTCACATTTTAGAAGTTAACATGGACTTTAAGTGGGTTGCTATACAACCCCAATTTTTACTTTCTCATCTCCTGAACCATACATAAGTCTGAACTATTATCAAGAAACTTTCTTCATCCACCTCAACTCTAAAGCTTGGCCTTCCTGAAATAAAACTGGCATTACAGCCAATTTTTCTCAAGTTTGTACAATACATGTTGCTGCAAAGAGGTGGTACAAGTGATGTCTGGGATTCCTCCAAAAGTGAGATTTAGGTTCTTTCATAAATCAACTGTGGAAAACTGCTTACATCAACCAAATTCCATTATCCAAATTTAATACCACAGTGATCATCAGAAATTTTCAACCAACTCCCATAATAAATGGATGTATTACCATGTTTTGAACTTCAGGAAACACTCAAAGAATGATAGTTGCCTTAGACAAAAAACTCTAGAGGCCTGTGAGTGACATTTGTCAGAGAGGGATGCATCATTAAATCAAAGTCAAACAAAACTGTTCCACAAAGTTCAGAGGTATCTGAAATGGATTTCTCCTTGAAGGATGAATACTACACGATATTACTTATATGTGGAATCTAAAATAAGGCATAAATGAACCTATCTACAAAACAGGAAAAGAACAGACTTGTAGCTGCCAAGGGGGAGTGAGTGAGGGAGAAGGATGGGCTGGGAGTTTGGTAGGTACAAACTATTACATTTAGAAGGGACAGACCACAAAGCCCTAATGTATGGCACAGGGAACCATACTCAATATCCTGTGATAAATCATAGTGGAAAAGAATATTAAAAAAGAATGTATGTATGTATATAACTGAGTCACTTTGCTATACAGCAGAAATTGGCACAACACTGTAAATCAACTATACTTCAACCACATTAGTTAATTAAAATGGATTTCTCATTATGTCTGAGGCCAAGTTTATCAGTTCTATTGCCAATCAATGAAAATTGAATACAAATTTCCCAAGCTCTGTGGTCAGCTGTTTTGAATGCCTCAATTTGCTCTGAGTCAGTGATGCCATATAGGAAAACTGTTATCCTAAGTAAGTCTCTGTAATTTAGTCAGAGTGTCCAAAATCATTATCAAAGCCTGGCATGTCTTAATCTGAGAAACCTTAGCACTAAAACCAAAACAAAACCCCCCAAAATTCACAATGCAAAAATTCAATTAATCTATAATAAATCTCTTAAATTATTTCAGTGCTTTAAAAGTATTCTTTGTTCTTAGTAAAAGTTTTTGGTGGGTCTCCTTTATCCTGCTGTGCTCCTGCTGCTAAGTCACTTCAGTCGTGTCCGACTCTGTGTGAACCCATAGACGGCAGCCCACCAGGCTCCCTTGTCCCTGGGACTCTCCAGGCAAGAATACTAGAGTGGGTTGCCATTTCCTTCTCCAATGTATGAAAGTGAAAAGTGAAAGGGAAGTCGCTCAGTCGTGTCCAACTCTTAGTGACCCCATGGACTGCAACCTACCAGGCTCCTCCATCCATGGGATTTTCCAGGCAAGAGTACTGGAGTGGGGTGCCATTGCCTTCTCCACCTTTATCCTACATGATGCTAACAAAGGAAACATGAGTTACTGATGGTATATAAAAAGGAAAATAACAGAAAAGTTTAAAAGATACAAACTTGACAGAAAAACTGTAATTCAAGCCTAGAAGTACTTACAAATAGACTTACTTGATGGTATTGTTAATGATTCTATAAAGTCACTAAGCTTGCCAAAAAATCATAGTTAACACATCAAAGTTGCACTGATTCTTTCCACATTTATTAATGCAAATTTGTCTTATTAGTTCTTACTCTTTTCTGCATTTTTTCAAAGAAAAATAGCCATGTATATCAAATTGCTTTTTTTTTTAAATTCCAGAACATAAAATTAAGGCCATTTAAGGAACTATGGAAAATACCAAGTTTATAAAAGTTTTTAATCACTGAGTTTCCTATCCAGAGATTTTGTTCTGTTTCATTCTAGACTTTTATATATTATCTGAAAATCCATGACTAAAGGTTTAAAATGTATATATATGTATATTTAAATGTAGAAGACATATGGAGGAATGTTCATAACAATGACATTTGCAATAGAAAAAACTAGAAACAACTAAAATACATGCCAGCTGGTGAATTAACTAATAAATTAAGATGAATTCATGCAATGGAATGCTAGAGCATCAGGAAACAAAAGGAGAACTACAATAACCTGCATCAGCAAGAATAACCTCGTGAACAATGCTAAGCAGAAAAAGAAAAATAGCAAGTTGAAAAAGAATATATATAGGATGATTCCACTACTAAAATTCAAAAACATAAAAAACTAAATACTATTTTGTTTGGGCTATATACAAACAATAAAGCAAAAATAGGGAATGCGTAAGGAAATTCAGGATGATAGTTACATGGAAGGGTGAGGTGAAAGTAACAGGACAGGCCCACCAGGCTTTCAGGGATATTTTAAGGTTTTAGTTCTTAAACCAGATCACAGACAATTTACTATTCTTCCTTAAACTTTGTATACACATAATATATACTCTTTTTTATGGATATTCCATAATAAAAATGTAAACACCTAGTAAGACCTATTCAACTCCAGAAGAAAACTACACCAACTGCCTAGTCTAGATAACCTAGTCACTCACCTAGTTACTAGTTACCTAGTAACCTAGTAACTATTCACACCTAACCTAGTCACTCATGTTAGCTGTGAACAACCACAAATGACATCTGAGGAAACCCAACGAAACAAAAAAAGCAGGCCAAGATAGACTTCTGGTAAAACATGACCCAAACGAAACGTGTGCTATTTCAGGAATTTGATGAGAACTTTTAAAAAATTTTAATTAGCATGCTCAGAGATTCAAGAGGATATCATGTCTATAAAAATTTAGAATAAACAGCTCTTTTAAAAAAGGGTAAATAAAAGAGAGAGCAAACACAAAGTAGATTTAAAAGCACAGCTCATGAAAGAGAAGAAATAATAAAACAAAACTGTCCCTGAGCTCCAGAAGAAGGATAGCCAATACACACAGATTTAAAGAGTCTGCTAACTGCCAAACAGGATGACGGAGAAGACAAGCACCTAGACACCTCCTGGTGAAAACGTCAGCGCTCCAAAGACAAAAAGCAAACCCTCAAAGTGTCCAGAGTATAAAAATAAGCTACATTCAAAGAAATGACAATCAAATGGGAGATAAAGACATTTCTGAAAGGCAAAGACTTGAGGTTTAACTCTTATGCACCTCATCTTAAAAAACAACTACTCCAAATTTTAAGAAGAATACAAGAAAAATGAGAACTTAAAATATGAGAAACAACAGCAACTAAGTAAGACTGAAAAGGAACACAGAAAGCATAGAAGAAATTAAAGAGGATCCGGTCAGTCCTGTTATTTGCACCATTCTCTTCGAGGCAGCAAAACCTTGTATTTCCTTCTCCAATAGCACGTCTGGGTTCTGAAGTGATATTAAAAGTGGTTACACCTTGGAAAGTGGGACTGTGTTGGGGTTGGGGAAGAGGAGGCTATTTTTCCATTTCACGGAGTTTTTCAACAATGTTTTCCCATGCCATTTTTTCTTAATTAATTAGTATTCTTACAAGTATTCTCATACTTCATTTCCACCTCAATAACCCTTAAATAAGACCATCTTTTTTCCCTCTTTCCTAAACACACATATGAAGGGACTCAGGAATGTTACCAGCTTAAATTATGAAGCCAGGCTAGGGTACCAAGGCCCTTAAGCCCCAGAGCATGTTCCAACTTTATGGCTGGCTTCTTTTGCTTCCCCCGACCCCTGGCCCCTGACCTCAAGTCCAGTCGCTGTCCTTGGGTTGGCGTTATTCACACTGACAACCTGTATGACACTCTGACCTCACACCTGGACACAAGCATCACACTTGTGTCCCCTCCAGATTCATGCTGACCGTACCTGGTCTGGTCCCCAGAGCACCAGCATCGCTTTCTTGTGTCGTTAATTCCTCTCAAGATCCCCTGCAGTCTCTGCTCTAATTCTTTTCACATGTCTCAAAACCCCACGCTTCCATCTTTCTATTTTTTTCCCTTTAATCCCACACCAATTTCCTCTCCCCGAATCATTGTTTTCAAATCAAGCCATTCGTCCCATCTCAGAGAAGGCTCCTCCCTCCTCTCCAACCAGCCCCACCATCCTGCTCTCTAATTCACCCTTATCTCCCCTCCAGGGATCCAATCTGTGTCCAAATCTCCCTAGCCAACACAATCTTTTCTTAGCCTCCTTTCTCAGCCTCCCTAGGACTATAAAGATTTCTCAGTAACCTCTATTATTAAAAAATAATAATAAAGAAAAGAATAAGGACTCCTTTGAATCTGCCCTTGTTCTTCCATTCTCCCCCCACCACCTTCAAAATAAGAAGCCTACAGACTCATTGTTTGTGTCCTCGTCACTTCTTAATGCAGCCTCTGATTCAGCAGGACTGAAACTGGCTAATACAATCATCTGTATTTCCTCATCTAATTCTCCTAACCCTTCTGCAGCTGTAGCATAGTTGAGCATTTATCTCCATAAAAGCCGCTCACTATGCACCTCCTACCCCAGTGATTACCTCTGGCAGCCTAGATGACTGTTCTTTCTTCTCTAGCTTCCTAAACACAGGCATTCCCCATTAGCTTCATTTTTCACATTCCTTTTCAAAGACTTGATTCGTTCTGATAAACTTCATGAAGAGCTTCCAACCTCTTCGGAGCAAATCCTCTGACCGCTCCAGGATGTCATTCACCATTTCTAGCTGCCTACTGAACAGTCTACCTGAATGTCCTGCCAATGCCACAGATTCCATCGCGTCCAAAAGTGTATTCATCATCTTCTCCCCAAACCAGCATGTCAGATATTTCTACATATAACACCAACATTCTCCCCTTAACCCAATTAAGATCTGGGCCATCTTTGATCTGCTGTTATCTACATCCTCACATATTATCTTCCCTTCAGTGTTTTACATAAGAAAAGTAAAGATGAGTAAGACATAATTTCCAGCCTCTGGGAAAGATAAACAAAAATGTAAGGGAATACGTGTATGAGTGCTCACTCAAGTTGTGTACGACTCTTTGTGACCCCATGGACTGTGGCCCGAGAGGCTCCTCTGACCGTGGAATTTTCTGGGGCAAGAGTACTAGAGTGCGTTGCCATTTCCTCCTGCAGGGGATCTTCCCAACCTAGGGATTCAACCTGCACCTCCTACATAGCAGATGGACTTTTTACCACTGAACCACCAAGTAAGCCCTATAAGGAAATATGTGCATGCATGTGCATGCGTGTGCATGCGTGCTAAGTCATTTCAGTCGTGTCCGACTCTTCACAACCCTGGAGATCGTGGCCCACCAGGCTGCTCTGTCCATGAGATTCTCCAGGCATGAACGCTGGAATGCGCTGCCATGCTCTTCTCCAGGGGATCCTCCTGACCAACCCAGGGATCAAACCTGCATCTCTTACGTCTCCTGCATTGGCAGGTGGGTTCTTTACCACCAGTGCCACCTGGAAGGTCCGATAAGGGAATACAGACATTACCAAAGACAAATGCACAAAATGCTGAGGTTGGGAGCAGGGTGGAGGAAAGCGGGACAAAGGGAAGAGAAGATGCCTTAGAAGGGGAATTCAGTAAGCTGTCAATTCTGAGTCAGAAACACAGTTCCATCCATGAGCCTCACTAGGCCAAAACAGTAACAGCACACATCCTGAATAATTAAATGTATACCTCACTTCAGGAAAATTCAACATACAAGTTTTGATGGAATGAATATAAATTGGGCAACTGATGATTAAGCTAATTTATTTGTAACTCACTATACATTTTCTTTAAATAATAACTGTCCTAATAAATTTAAAATAGAATCTCGAGAATTCACTCCCTGGTGGTCCAGTGGTTAAGACTCTGCACTTCCACTGCAGGGGGCAGAGCTGACCCCTGGTCAGGGAACTAAGATCCCACGTGCTGTGTGTGTGTGTGCATATACACGTGTGTGTGCCTGGGTGGTGGATTTCCTCTTCATACATTTTCCTAAAGCTTATTTACAGGTCACCCCAGGAATTAAGAGCTGGAAAGAACTAGATTCCCTCACCTACCCACTTCATCTCCCAGAGGCTAGGAGAGGTTAGAGGATTTGCCTGAGGTCGCGGAGCTTGTAAACAGCAGAACAGGGACCGGAACCCAGTGATCTTTTCCCTATTACCTCACACTCTGCCTCTGACATACTCATCTCAAAATGCTTCACACACGTTCTAGGAAAACAGGGATCTGGCTATAACATAGTGAAGTGAAAGTAAAAATGAGAAATAGGTACTCAGATTGTTGACGCCAACCTGACTTTAAGACTCTCTTGTTCCCTAGCTTCTCTCCCAAATGCTAATAAAGTCATTTTTCTTCCCTCAAATAACATCCCAACTGGAGTTCTAACTATTCAAACTAATGGCTAAAACCTTAAAACTGAGGGGAATGAGGCTGAGACACATAGGGTTACCTGACTCCCCATTCAGAAGTGGGATGAATTCTAAGAGGTGAATTCTAAGTACTGAGCCCACTGAGAGTACACCAAGTTCCAATTAGCATGTCTTGGTCAAGCTCTGATTTCCCCTTCTAGCAAGAAAAAAAAGTACTTCTCTCCATCTCCAAAAACTGACAGGTGCTTTCCACACTATAAATCTGTCTTCCCTGATAGGGCTCTTAAATAAGAGATTAGAATGTGCAACTTCTTCTAAACAAAACCCCTTTAACTCTGAGAATATGAGCCTCTGATCATTTTATAGGGAACATGTTTTAACATGTGAGAAATGCAAAAACAGAAGTAACCAGGACTCAAGTCCAACTCTGACTTAACTATCAGAGACTGCTTGGTAACAATGGCCAATATACCAGCAAAAGATAAAAACAAAATTAGCTTCGCTGGGTTAACTTCAATGAACATCTCGAAAATTAGAAGATCCAACCTTACTACTCTAGTTTCCCTTTCAGAAAGTTTCTGAGAAATAAGTAGTCTTGACCTCAGACTGGAAATAAAGAATTCTGAAAAGGTGCAACCTTATTACTAAACAACTGCTAATGTAAAAAAGTGGATACTTTAATATTCTTTAATAAATCAATTCTACCTAAAGACTGATGAGGTAAATAAATATGGTCATGTTGTGCTCTTTATGACTTACTGCAACAACGTCACATCCTTTCTCTCCACTACCTCCGCTTCTAAACAGACAAATCCTTTCAGATAACAGGTTTGTCAAAAGTTGGGAAAGCAGTTTCCTGTCAAATGAATCAGAGGTAAATCACTGGAAAACCAGCCTGGTTAGAACCAGAAGGCAATGGCACCCCACTCCAATACTCTTGCCTGGAAAATCCCATGGGCAGAGGAGCCTGGTAGGCTGCAGTCCATGGGGTCTCCAAGAGTCGGACACGACTGAGTGACTTCTCTTTCACTTTCATGCACTGAAGAAGGAAATGGCAACCCACTCCAGTGTTCTTGCCTGGAGAATCCCAGGGACAGGGGAGCCTGGTAGGCTACCGTCTATGGGGTTGCACAGAGTCGAACATGACTGAAGCGACTTAGTAGTAGTAGCAGTAGTAGTAGCAGTAGAACCAGAAGAGCTGCTAATAATGAGTGACTCTACTTCACTCAGGGCTCAGGTTTCTGTTCATTTTATCTCAAAGAGGGAAGAATGAGCCCCATGCACTCAATGCCTCTCCTCTTCCACTTTCCCAAGATCCAAGGACACTCTCCTGCAGGCAGAAGGCCCCTGGGGCTTCGCACAGGGTGTGTGGATCGCTCCACCCAGCTCTCAGCCACTCCCTGCATTCCTGCCCGAAACTAGAGACCTCTTGTCTCACCTACTTACTCATCCCTTGGGTGCATCCTTACCTCATCTACCCTTTATGTCACTGACCACAACCTTGTGTGTGCCTACAATTAAACTGTGTATGACTCTGCCCACAAGCCTAACTGCTTAAATAGGGGTGCTTTTTTTTTTTTTAATGTCTTCACGAAATGTTTTCCAAGGATACACATACAATTCAGTTCAGTTCAGTCGCTCAGTCGTGTCCGACTCTTTGCGACCCCATGAATCGCAGCACACCAGGCCACCGTGTCCATCACCAACTCCCGGAGTTCACTCAGATTCACGTCCATCGAGTCAGTGATGCCATCCAGCCATCTCATCCTCTGTCGTCCCCTTCTCCTCCTGCCCCTAATCCCTCCCAGCATCAAAGTCTTTTCCAATGAGTCAACTCTTCCCATGAGGTAGCCTACTGGAGCTTCGGCTTTAGCATCATTCCTTCCAAAGAAATCCCAGGGCTGATCTCCTTCAGAATGGACTGGTTGGATCTCCTTGCAGTCCAAGGGACTCTCAAGAGTCTTCTCCAACACCACGGTTCAAAAGCATCAATTCTTCGGCGCTCAGCCTTCTTCACAGTCCAACTCTCACATCCATACATGACTACTGGAAAAACCATAGCCTTGACTAGACGGACCTTAGTCGGCAAAGTAATATCTCTGTTTTTGAATATGCTATCTAGGTTGATCATAACTTTTCTTCCAAGGAGTAAGCGTCTTTTAATTTCATGGCTGCAGTCACCATCTGCAGTGATTTGGGAGCCTAAAAAAATAAAGTCTGACACTGTTTCCACTGTTTCCCCATCTATTTTCCATGAAGTGATGGGACCAGATGCCATGATCTTCATTTTCTGAATGTTGAGCTTTAAGCCAACTTTTTCACTCTCCTCTTTCACTTTCATCAAGAGGCTTTTTAGTTCCTCTTCACTTTCTGCCATAAGGGTGGTGTCATCTGCATATCTGAGGTTATTGATATTTCTCCCGGCAATCTTGATTCCAGCTTGTGTTTCTTCCAGTCCAGCGTTTCTCATGATGTACTCTGCATAGAAGTTAGGTAAGCAGGGTGACAATATACAGCCTTGACGTACTCCTTTTCCTATTTGGAACCAGTCTGTTCTTCCATGTCCAGTTCTAACTGTTGCTTCCTGGCCTGCATACAGATTTCTCAAGAGGCAGGTTAGGTCTGGTATTCCCATCTCTCTCAGAATTTTCCACAGTTTACTGTGATCCACACAGTCAAAGGCTTTGGCATAGTCAATAAAGCAGAAATAGATGTTTTTATGGAACTCTCTTGCTTTTTCCATGATCCAGCGGATGTTGGCAATTCGATCTCTGGTTCCTCTGCCCTTTCTAAAACCAGCTTGAACATCAGGAAGTTCACAGTTCATGTACTGCTAAAGCCTGGCTTGGAGAATTTTGAGCATTACATTACTAGTGTGTGAGATGAGTGCAATTATGCAGTAGTTTGAGCATTCTTTGGCATTGCCTTTCTTTGGGATTGGAATGAAAACTGACCTTTTCCAGTCCTGTGGCCACTGTTGAGTTTTCCAAATTTGCTGGCATATTGAGTGCAGCACTTTGACAGCATCATCTTTCAGGATTTGAAAGAGCTCAACTGGAATGCCATCACCTCCATTAGCTTTGTTCGTAGTGATGCTTTCTAATGATACTCATCCTTAATTTATTTTTAACTCAGAGAATGCTCATAAGACCATCAGGAGAGAACTCCCTCAACTTCCTCCTCTACCACCTGTAAATATCTGCCTCTGCTCCCATTCGTTCCTCCATTCCTTTAATTTCAGCAGAAAAGGAACCATTCTGGGACTTCCCTAGTGGTCCAGTGGCTGAGACTCCACACTCCCAATGCAGGGGGCCCAGGTTCAATCCCTGGTCAGGGAACTAGATCCTATATGCCTCAACTAAGACCTGGCACAGCCAAATAAATAAATATTCTTTTAAAAAACGAAAGGAAAGGAGTCGTTCCTGGTATCCTAGATAGTCCAGAGGGACTTGAAATCTCAAACTTTCCTGCCTCACGGAGCTCACGTTCCATCACATCCTTCAAACCCTCCTCTCCAAGACTTCCTACTCTTCACCCCACAAACATGCTCAAGCCTCTCCCTTCTTCATGTAACTCATTAATTCAGCCATCAAATATTTATGAGCACCTACTAGGTGCTCTTTCTACCCTGGAGATATAGCAGCGAGTAAAACGAAATTTCTGCCCTCATGCAAGTTACCCTCCAGTGGGAGAGAAAGAGGAGGTGAATGTATGAACATCCCGGCTACTGTTCTCTCCTTCACTTCACACAGTCAGGCTTGCAAAAGCAGTGCAAGCTGCCTGCCTCCACTTTCTTTCCCACCCAGGAGGCCTCACCCTCTCTGGACAGGTTTGCAGTCCGCACCTCCAACACCACAAAACAGCTCAGGGAAAGGTCACCAGCAGTGACCTCTTCCACTTGTAAACTGGCATCTCCCAGTCCCCTCTTACTCTACAGCAACGGGCACTTCCTGAAATTCTCTGCTGCTCTACGCTTCTCCTCCCCCCTTCAGCCACACCGTGTTCCATCGCTCAGTCCTATCAGACTCTGCGACCCCATGGACTGCAGCACGCCAGGCTTCCCTGTCCTTCACTAACTCCCGGGGTCAGCTCAAACTCATGTCCACTGAGTCAGTGATGCTGTCCAACCATCTCATCCTCTGCCACCCCCTTCTCCTGCCCTCAGTCTTTCCCAGCCTCAGGGTCTTTTCCAAAGAGTTGGCTCTTTGTATCAGTCAGTGAAGTTTGAGATTCCAAGGCCCTCTGGAGTGACTTCAGGGTATCAGGAATGACTCTTTCTTTTTTAATATTTAAAAAGTATTGGAGCTTCAGTATCAGTCCTTCCAATGAATATTCAGGGTTGATTTTCTTCAGGCTTGGCTGGTTTGATCTCCTTGCTGTAAGGGACTCTCAAGAGTGTTCTCCGCCACGCCTCTGGCCTTCTCAGCTTCTTCTTCCCCCGCCTCCCCATTACAGGGCAGCGTGTTTAGCTCTCCTCAATCTCTGTGTTCCCCTCAGACCACCTCAGTCATGCCCGTGGGTCCCACTGCCAGTGATGCCCACTTAGGAACACTGAAGGTGTGTCAAGAGGCCCGCCCTCTCTAAAGAGCTCCACACACATAGCCCACTGTCCACTAGAGATCTCGACCCACAGGGCCCAACGATCTCTCCAACTAAGGAGCACCGAATTTATCTCCTCCCCTACTCCAAATTGTTTTCCCCTTATTCTCTGTACTAGGTAATGATGCCCTCCTTCCCTCAAGGTGCTAAGCCAGAAACTTAGGTTTCTTAGGCATCAACTTAATGTTCTTCCCACACACTGCATGGCCCCCTCTTCTCCACACTGGTCTCATTGATTCTCTCTCTTCAAATACCTCTTTTCATTCCCTCTTCCCCAATCTCACCACAGAAGCCACCAACTCATTTCCGTAGCCACCTTGTCAGTTTCCCTCTCCTGTCTTGCCCTCTTATCCTGTCTGTATCTACTTAAGACATGTGACACTGTGTTCCGTGTGACCCCTGACCACGCGACACAGGAGCCGCAAACCGTTCTCCTCTAGGCTGAGCTCCCCCAGATACAGATGTCATCCACTCCTGCTTACAGTTCCTTAATGATCCCCTATGAACCAGATGGGTGCTCTTTAACCTTTCACCTGAAGACAGTGATTGGGGGGTGGAGGGTGAGAAGAGGCACAGCCTGAAGAAGTCAACCACTACGGAAAAAATGTCTTTTTAATTTTAAATTACATTTTATCTTGGATTTTAAATACTGTATTATAATATACTCATGTTTCAACATAGCAGTAATTTTCCCAAACTTCAACTGGATACCCCAAGAAGATGTACCATGTTTATCCTACAGTTTAGAGTACCCTTGGCCCATTTCCTACTGAGAAGCAAGAACCAACAAGATAAAATGTAAGATTCTAAGACCTACCCCTGCCACGCTCTCAGCCCTGCCCACCCGTCCAGGCTTATCGGACCTACTGAGCTTACTCCTTATGCTCTAGCAGTGAGACTACTCATCACCCTAACTCCTTGAGCATACTCCAACTATTCAAAAATCCATGCCTTCCTCCAAGATTAAAGTACCCTCCTCCCTGCTCAGTCTTCCCATCAAACTCCTACTCAACTGACGACTCTGAGCCTGAGGGATACTCCTTTGAGGAATCCTCCTTAGAAATACCACAGGTACACAAATGCCCTTTGCCTGATCTTCCTCCGTATTTGTACATGTCTTCTTTATGGCATTTATTATGTAATAAAGACACAGTTTGCAATATCTAATCTCTGCAAATGACTACAAAAATACTGTTGTGTCCTGCCCCTCCTAACTACTGTCAAATTTACTAAAATTGTTTTGTTTTTGATATGTATCTATTTTCTCCCATTCACTCCTTAACTTATAATTCCCACATGGGCATGCACGCTCAGTAGCTCAGTCGTGTCCAACTCTTTGCAGTCCCATGGACTGTAGCCCACCAGGCTCCTCTGTCCACGGGACTTTCCAGGCAAGAGCAGGTTGCCATTTCCCCCTCCAGGGGATCTTCCCAATGCAGGGATCGGACCCATACCTCTTTCACATCCTGCACTGGCGGGCACCGAGTCACCTGCGACCACTGCATTAAAACTACTCTCACGAAATTCAAAAATCACCTAGTGGCTAAATACACTGGCTCCACCCAATCCTTACCATTCTTGAATTTGCAGCAACATTTGATCATTCCCTCTTTTGTCTTTCTGACCCCCTAACTCTTCTGATCTTCCTTCTCTAGCTTTCTCGCTACACCTCCACTTCTTCCTGGCCGTCTTTGCAGGTTTTCCTTTCCTCTGCGCCTGGCAGTGTACCTAGGGGTCTGCCTGAAACACTTCTCTCTGCTCGCCCCAAGCCCCTCTCCTGGGTGAACTCATGTATTCGCATGGCTTTAAATACCATCCTGTTTCACACAGAGCTGGAAACCTAATCTGGGTTCATATATTCCACTCACTAATCACACTTTCTGTGTGGATGAAGTTTAGGAAATTTAAAATACCACAGCAGCACAGCAGCATAAGAAAGATTTGTAGTGCTTATCACTGGCTGGGCACTGCTCTAATCACTGTGTTTTTATGTATTGACTCATTTAGTTCTCATATCAATCCTATGAGATAGCACTTTTTATCCACATTTTATAGGGAAGGAAACAGAAAACTAAAACCAGCAAGGGCGGAAGGGGAAAGAATCTCCACCTCTAACGAAAAGCTCTTTTTTCAACAACTGTAGGGAAGAGTTAGACAATAATCAAATCAAATTCAGAGTTCTGAGCAACTTACTACTCCTGACAACGGTGATCTTTGCTTGGTAAACATATAATAATCACGTTAGTCTTGTTTTCAACACGATAATCATCTAAGTCATATTTATTTCTGACTTTACTGAAATAGGATAATTTAAATTATTAAGATGTTTCAGAAGCTCTTCTTCTCAGCCACAAAGATACACTTCAAGTTGATGACAGAATAATAAATAAATGGAATATTTGAAATTTTTATTATATTTATCCTATGTATAAAATTACAATAAATTTAATGTTTGAATACTATCTTGAACATAGGAACTCAAAGAAGCCCTTGAGAGAAAACATTAGGACCTAAGAAAAACGTGTTCTGTGCCCACAGGTGGACATAATATGGGTGGCCTACGAATGCCTTCAGCAGTCTAGCTGGCCCATACAATGTGCATAAACTAGGATAAATTACCCAAGAGTCTGACTTAGTTCAACAAATCAAATATTTACCATATGGCTAAATATTTCACTTCCCTGGCTTTCCAACAGTTTTGCAAAAGATTTAATGCAATCAAGAAAAGACGTTGGGAACCAAACAAGGGAAATATTTAGTTTTTTCCAACCAATACTGACCAGTTAAATCAAAATGAAGGTTGTTTACACTATTCTAAAGAAAACACACCCAATGAGCTTACACATCAGATTAGTTCCTGTGAGTAACACAGCTGGTCAAGGCAGAGGCAAACGGAATCGATATACAAGCAAGCACAAGGCAACACAGAAGGGGGACATCCCCCCATGCAGGGAGCAGACACACTCAGTGGCCCCGCTCCAGTACCTGGCTCTCAGCAAGGGCTCGCCTAGGCTTGGCACTGCGTCTGTTATACATTTCTGCATAATAAATAGCAGGTAGGCTAATGAAACGGAAAGCTGTCACATACCACCCAACTGTAAAAGGCACATGGGAAAGCAGAGCACGCAGATAAACAGGTGAGGGAAACAAAGAAAAAACAAATGTGACAAACTAACCCAGTGCCAGGAAACATCATGGGCCTCTGAGTTCCAGCCCTGGCCAGCTTCAACAGGGGTCCCTGTCCCTTCCTAGAAGAGGTCTTGGGACAGAGCTCACACTTCTTTACTCAGTAAAGCTGTCACCATCTAAGGAATCCTGTTGGAATCTTCTCTCTGCAAAGCCCATTTGTTCGCAAACAAGTGTTGACTGAGTGTCTTCTATTCTAGGCCCTGGGCATCCAGCAGGCAGCAAGACAGCACAGTCTCTGCTCTCAGGGAACTCCCATTTTACTGGAGGAGAACCAGATAATGAATAAATACACATGCAAGATCATTTTAAATGGCGGCATTAAGTTGAAAATTTTAAACAGAAAAAAAAAAAAAAAAAGATGAGATGGAGCAAAACGGGAGGAGTTGCTCATTTAAACTTGGGGGTCAGGAAAGACATCTCTGAGAAGGTCACTTTGAGTTGAGACAGAAAGGAGGCAAAGCTGTCAGCCAAGCACAGCTCTTTAGGGCAGAGCATTTCCAGCAGAAGAAAAGCAAGGAATGAGGCCTGGGGGCAGGAAGAGGCATGAGGAATTCAACGGAGAGAGTCTCACTACCCTCAGGTTTCAGTGTCATTTTCGAATAAAGTCATCCCTGACTCTATTTTAAACTAACCACTGACCGGCCCCAGTATTCTCTATTCCTCTTCGTGATTTCTCTCCACTAAAATGTTCACCATCTGACAGGCAATATACAGTACTTATTAATTTCATCTACTTATTAATTTCTGTCTATTCTTACAGAATGCAAGCTCCTTAGGGCAGGGATTTTTTTTTTTTCATATTTATTTATTTAGCTGCATCGGGTCTAAGTTGGGGCATGCGGGGATATTTAGTCAAGGCATTCAGGATCTAGCTCCCTGATCAGGGATGGAACCCAGAACCCCCGCCTTGGGAGCACAGAGTCTTAGCCACTGGAACACCAGGAAAGTCCCAGGGCAGGGACTTTTTTTATTTTAACCACTGCTGTGATGCCTGTACCTATGTGGCACAAAGTGGGCACTCGATAATAGTAGCTAAATAAATAAAAAGGAAAAAGAATGGGAGGGAGGGAGGAAAGGAGAGAGAGATAGGGAAATAAGAAATAAGAGAGAGAAGAAAAGTGGAAGGAGAGAAAGAAGAGTCAGCCAGCGTGGCTGAAGCACCGTGGATGGGGGAACCGGAGTGTGAATGAGCAGATCATGAAACAGATGCTGGAATTTCATTTAAAAGACAGAATCTGTTGAAGGGTTGTAAGGCAGGGAAGCAAGAGCATCTAATTTTAGTTTACAGAGCTGACTGTAGCTGCCATGTGGAAAATAGATTAAAGAAAGCAGGGGATGCTAGGTGAGGCGCTATGGAAGCTAGAGATGATGCGACAGGGGCGAGGCAAGGATCATCAGTGACCACAGACAGAGGGGAGCAGATGCAAGGGAAGCACCCAAAATACTTACTGATGGCCGAGATACGGACTGTTATATTGAAGAAGAGAGAGGAATCGAGAATGTGTCAGTTACCAACTTAGTGCCTCTCAGACCCAAATCTCCCCTTCACTGCCTACCTACACTGTGAAAATTAAGACGAACCCTTTAAATATTTTTCCTATGCCAGATGCCACGATGTTAAGCTTTGTCTGTAGAGGCACTGGAAAGACACTGCATGAGCAACAGACTTTTCCTTCTGTTCCCAACGTGCTCCTTTTGGCAGGATAAAGAGAGTATCGAAGATAAATACAGGACTAGTATTTCTGATATCCCATGGAGCCCTGGTTAACTTATTTTAAGAGACTGTGGAGGAATGGCAACCAGCTCCAGTATTCTTGCCTGGGAAATCCCATGGACAGAGGAGCCTGGCAGGCTACAGACCATGGAATTGCAGAAGAGTCAAACGTGACTTAGCGTCTAGACAACAACACGAATTTGTCAGGTTCTGTCTTCTGTAATGTGACTACTGTACGATGATATATAATAAAAAGCATTATTTGTAATTTAAAGAAAGATCTTTTCAACTAAACTTTCATATTTTCATAATTATTTCTCTTACATATACAAGGATTGGGACACCTTATTCTGTTTGCTCATCCCTTATTCAAATGTTAATACAATACTGCTTCGAGTATGATACTAATAATTTTAGAATTTGTTTCAATACTTGGTAAAGCAAGGACCACCTCACTATTCTGTGTCTAAATTTTCTTGGCAATTGTAAAACATTTATTCTTCCGTATGAACACAGACAGTTTTACCTGACTGCCTACCTTCAGAAGAACTCTCCATTGGAGCTGTAATTAATTTCCATTAAATTTACATATAGTCTTCCCATCCAGGAACACGGTATGCATTTCCACTTAACAATTTTCTTCATACAGACCCTGTACCTTTTTTGTGATACTTTCCATTAAGTATTTTATAATTTTTAACACCATTATAAAAGAAGTATTCTTCTCATTAAGGCAGTTCATTGCCATGCTTCCCCTGCCAACATTCTAAAGATACCAAAGAATGCTTGTAGTTCCCTCTCACCCCCATACCACCCTGTCCCTTGATGTCTGAGTTTTGCTGGAATCATTTAGAATATTTCATTCAGATAACAAGGTTTTCTCTTTTGATATGTCTCTTTAATTTCAAAGATCCTTACTTACCATTTATATAACACATTTCTTGTTACTCTCAATGTATGTAATTTTATATACATATACTTGTAGTATATAACTTACAGTAACAACAGCACATTGGTATAGCACATGAGATATATACATATTTCAAAGTCTGTCATCCATCATTGTTTCAAGGAAAGGAAATAACTATGTTTGATTAGAGTATATTGCTCAGATTCAAGTCTATGGGTGATATAATGCCAATTCTTGCACATACACATAGAGTTTTCTTTTCCTGAAAGGTGAACAGTATCCAGACTGCATGTAAGATTTTGGTAGTGTAGATCTTTTCTCTAACCAGTTTGCTTCTTATGCCATCACTATAGTGTTGCAAATGAGAACAGCCGATTTTATTGTAGTTTTAACTTTTTTTTGTATCTTTATCCTCTTTTGAGTTCGTAGATTTTTTCCTTCATCACTGAATTCTGGAATGTTATCAGAATATGCCTAGATTTGTGCCTTTTCTCATCTATCTTGCCTGGAAGACAGTGAACTCATTCAATCTGTGATCTTTTTCAATCTGCAATCTTTTTTGTCTCAGGGAATTTTTCTTCTATTAGTTATTTCCCCTAAAATTCTTATTATCTGCATATTTGGCTTCCTGGATCTATCCTTCAAGTCCTCCCACTTTCATGAGTTTCCATTCCAATTCTTAGTATTTTTGTTCTAAGCTTTGAAATTGTTATGTCACTTGAACTGAGTTTTAAAAAGAGGGCAGGAGTGATGTGCTCAAGCTACCACTTTCCCAAAATGATTTCAAATGGAGTTGTTTAAAGGCTATCTTACCACTCAAGTGTTAAAAAAAAAAAAAAGTTTATAAGTGCTCACTCAAAAGACAATTACTTTAAATTAATACTTCTAAGAGAAGCTACTAGATTGAACGCTCCTTGAAAGCAGGGAACCTGTCTTTTATGCATCTCTCCCTAGATCTTGTAAATAAATGTGCTCATTACGTCCTTATTGATATAATGATATGTTCAGCACCTTACAAGTTCCAAAAGGTAGAAAACCTTGTCATTACACTCACAGAAACTAAAGTCTAAATGAAGGGGCTTCCCTGGTGGCTCAGTGGTAAAGAATCTGCCTGCCAAAGAATCAACCCTGCAAGAGACTGGGTTCAATCCCTGATACAGGAGGATACCACACGCCTCAGAGCAACTAAGCCCATGAGCCACAACCACTGAGCCTGTGCTCTAGAGCCCACGAGCCACAAATACTGAAGCCTGTGACCTTAGGGCCCGGCCTGCACCGGAGAAGCCACCGAAATGAGGACCCCACGCGCCGCACACGACTAGAGAGCAGCCCCTGCTAGCCACAACTAGAGAAAAGCTGGCGCAGCAATGAAGATTCAGCACAGCAAAACAAATACTGCTGCTGCTGCTGCTAAGTCGCTTCAGTCGAGTCCGACTCTGTGCGACCCCAGAGACGGCAGCCCACCGGGCTCCCCCGTCCCTGGGATTCTCCAGGCAAGAACCCTGGAGTGGGTTGCCAATTCCTTCTCTAGTGCATGAAAGTGAAAAGTGAAAGGGAAGTCGCTCAGTCGTGTCCGACTCTTAGCGACATGGACTGCAGCCTACCAGGCTCCTCCATCCATGGGATTTTCCAGACAAGAGTACTGGAGTGGGGTGCCATTGCCTTCTCCAAAAAAAAAAAAAAAATAGCCTGAAACAGAAGAAATTAATAAGGACTAAAGTAGTCAGTTAGTTTCATGATGAAAAGGCCATCTAATCAGGCGTGAAACCACAGAGAGAGGAATGAGCTGTTTGAGGAAAAGGGTGAGGAAACAAGTCTAACTGTAATAGAAGAGTCTGTCAGATACCTATAAGGAAATAAGAATAGATAGGGAGGTTGATGACAGAGTCTAGATTCATTCACTGGTGGAACAGGTGCTGAAAAACACTTATGCTAAAGGATGCCGTGGGCTGTCCTCAAGCACCTTACAAAGGGAGGTGACAGCATTTATGCAAATGATCACACAGTAACTTTAAGATCATCTGAAAAACAGCTGTAATATATGAGTAACGTTAGAAGTTAAGAGTTCAGAGAACCAACAAATGAGGAAGCTTTTTTTTAAAACAGAAAGTTTTCTTCTAGGACTTCCCCTGGTCTCCTTGAAGAAAACAGTAAGCAAAGAACCACAGGAGGAAAACTCACCAGTGCTTTTGCTACATGTTCAATTTAAAAATGAAAGCTTTTCCAAACCAGAAAGGAAGTCCAGTAAAGTAAGAATGACAACTCTTTAGTTTTAAGACAAGAAAGAAAACTCTGTATGGTGATAGACGTTAATGAGATTTACTAAGGTGATCATTTCCTAACATAAAGAAATATCGAATCGTTGTGTCATACTCCAGAAATTAATAAATATCATGTTGTATGTCAATTATACCTCAATTAAAAAAAAATCACAGATCTACTAAACAAGAAAATATCAGAAGCTTCTCCTAACGATTCCTGCTGGGTTCATCTTTAAAAAGGAGATTAAGTGACAAGACTGGCCAGCACCATAATGCATTCATGCCTGACCTAAGTTAAAACCCACAAGGTTCCAGCCTATGAATAAATTGAGACAACATAACCCAAGGTCCTTAAGAAGAAAGAAAGAAAATCCTACAGCCACTTTAATTTATCCCTAAAAGCAAGAATCCTCTAAAAAAAAAATATTAGAGCACTATTCCTTCATAAAAAAGAGAAGTAACTCCCAAAAAATCAAAGTACATGTCGTCTACAGAAACACCTACATTAGTTTAAACATTAATTTTTAAATTAAACATAAATATCCTAAGGAAAAAAATAAAACGAAACTAAAAATTCTTTCTGAAGCAGAACAGAACCACAATACTCAACCTGAAGCTCAGAAAAAAACAAATCCAGGACACAGGACCTTTCAAAGATGTCCTGTGGGCTTTCATTTAGGGTTGACCTGTATAGCATTCAAAGTATTTTCTTTCTGGATTTCCCCTTTTCAGCTTTTCATCATCCCCATCTCAATTCAAGGAAGAAAAATTAATTTCACATCAAAATATAAGTACATAAAATTATCTCTAACTTTACAGATACACAACCTTAAAAGGATTTTACCCAATATCTTTAGTTCTTTTAAGAAATAAAGCAGTCACATCTTGCCAGAAGTTAGGCTGATGGAACTTCTCCAAACACATTTTAGAGTGCTAACTCCCCAGGGTTCTGGCAAAGCAAGGTCAAGAATAAGCTCACTCCTATTCCTATCTATTTCTCCTAGAACAGGATGGAACAATTCCATTCTCTTCTCTCCAGGGAGCCCTACTCCCAAACATCAAAGACAGAAACTGTATCCTAAGAAAAGGGGGTCCAAGAGTTAGGATGGAAGAGAATTCTGCTGAAATTACTTGAAACAATATGATTCAGGGAGATGGAGCCAGTATGGACATACCACGGGTTTTGGAGCCAAGCAGACCTGGGTTCCAACCCCAGGACGCTGTACCCCCAGACTTTACGTTCCTTAACAAGTCGCTACAGAATGGAAACAACACACTATCTAAGAGTTGTCAGGATCAGAAGCACACTTCAGAGACTTGTGCAAGGCCACACGGTAAGCAGGGGAGACAGGACTTGAAGCCAACTGTGCTCTCTCTCCTTTGCCATTCACATCAGATGTTTCTGCCGCTGGCAGGAGAAAGGGAAAGACCAGGTCATGTGTAACGGGCGGCTCTGGCACACCCTGCATGCCTCTCAAGCTTCAGGTGCTTCTTGCTAGCTCAGTTCCCTCATCATCACGATAATAGGAGCAATTTATTCGGCACCTACTTACCTGGCTGGGCAGGGTATACACAGTTTATAAACCCTGTTACATAACAAGTACTCAATAATTGATGACTACTTATACAGAGACCTTAAGAGAGCTTAAGAAAGGCTGGCGTCTTACAGGGAATTGAGTGGAGAAGTCAACCAGGCCGAAAAGAAGGGAAGAATGTGTCAGAGGGGGCATTTCTCAGAGGAAGGCAATGTGTACAATACAATGGCGTGCACGCTCAGTCACTCAGTCATCTCTGACTCTTTGTGACCCCACGGATTGCAGCCCTCCAGTCTCCTCTATCCATGGAATTTTCCAGGCAAGAAAGCTGGAGTAGGTTGCCATTTCCTACTCCAGGGGATATTCCTGCCCCAGAGATCAAACCCGTATCCCCTGCGTTTCCTGTGTCAGCAAGTGGATTCTTTACCACTAAGCCACCTGAGAAGCCCCCTACGATACAATGGCATGGAAGCGAGAAAGCACCATGCACCCAGGGAAGGACAAGTGGTTCGGCATGGCTAGAGACAAGAGCAAAACTGTGGGAAGCACAGGAAGGAGGGTTACAAAGGTCTTGATACACAAAAGATGCCTGGATTTTATCCTGTGGATAGAAGAAGACAATGAAAAATTTTCAGGCAAAAGGACACAATGAGATCTGTGTTTCAGGATGATAATTCCATCACAGAAGAGAGAAGGATGAGTTGGAGGGAAAGAGACTGAAGGCAGGCAGACAAGTTAGGAGACCACTGCAATAGTCTCAGTAAAAGATGGTAAGAGCCTAAACAAAGGCAGAAACTATGAGAATGGAGGGGAGGAAGCAGAATCAACAGGATTTACTGACTCATTAGAAGTTAAGGATGACACCCAAGTATCTGCAGAGCAGACTGAAACAAGGGGTACAGTTCGGGATCTCCTAAGTTACAGCTGTCTGGGGGAATCAATGGGAATCAGGACTAAAGATACAGACTAGAAAGCCATCTCCCAGGCAAGATAGCTGAAGCCCTGGGCACAGGTGCAATCACTCAGCAAGTGTTATGTGAAGTGAGATGAAGGCTAATGACTGATGTAGGAACACCCACACTGGGAGAAAGAGAGAAAAAGAAGCCCAAGGGAGAGCTGAAGGAGGAACAGTCAGGGAGCTGGAAGGAAATGACGCCATAAAAGCTAAGGAAGAAGGAAGTTTCATAAAGATAATGGAGCACGGTATCCAATGCTGCAGAGAAAGATGCTGTATACCGTGGGTTCTTTTCAGTCTGAAATCAGAAGTCACTAGTGGCCTTGGAAACAGTTGTTTCAGAGGCTTGATGAGAAAAAAGCAATGGACTGAAGAGTGAGCGAAAGTAAGAAATAAAGGATCTATGAGAGGGGGAGAACACTAGCACTCATGAGCAAACAGGTTCCAACAAAGGGCTGTGGGAAGAGACTTTTCTGAAGATAAGAGAAACCAGTACTTTTATAGGCTGAAGGGAAGGAGCCAAGTGTCAAGTGTTAAGTGAGAGGCTAAAGATGAGAGGAAAAGACAAAGGCAGAAGACTGCAAATGAATAGAGCAATCAATAAAGTCAGATCCCAAGATCCCAGAAGAGAAGGCACGGGACTGAGAGCACAGTCAGAGGGATAAGCTGCAGATCGGGAGGGTGACAGCTCTTCCTCTGAGGAAAGAGGATAACATGGGAACTGAAAGAGATAAGTGTGAGTGTTGAAGAGAGAGGCTCAGGGAATCTGGCCCTCCTTACCAACTAGTAATAATGAAAACTGGTCATACAGATTTGGTCCTTTTTTTTTTTAAAGCACAGTGGGAAGGAGGGGCTAAGTTAGCAGCCATTCTCCTTTGCTGCCTTCTTTTTTTCCCAAAAATATTATTTATTTATTTATTGGCTGTGCTGGGTCTTCATTGCTATGTGCAGGCTTTCCCTAGTTGCAGCAAGGGGGCCACGCTCTCGTTGCGGTGCAAGGGTCTCACTGCGGCGGCTTCTCTTGTTGCGGGGCATGGGCTCTACTCACATGGGCTTAGTTGCCCCACGGCATGTGGGATCTTAGTTTCCCGGACAAGAGATCAAACCCATGTACCCTGAGTTAGCAGGCAGATTCTTAACCACTGGACCTCCAGGGAAGTCCACAGATTTGGTTCTTAACTTTGCTTCAGAGTCCTCTTTAAGAAACTGATGAAAGCTGGACACTCTCCTCCACAAAAAGGCACATAAGCACACTCAAAGCACACTACACACGACTTCAGCATTTCCAGGTCCACTAAAGCCAACCCACGAATCCAAAGATCCTGTCAGCTGTGATGCTACAGAATTCCAAAGAAACGGGCTTTGAGAAGCTATTCTGTTCACAGAAGAGCAACCACAAGGGAAGGCAACTTATTCACTATAAACACAAGTATATGAGGAACTTCCCTGGCAGTGGCTAAGACTCCATGCTGTCAAAGTAGGGGGCCTGGGTTTGACCCCTGGTCAGGGAACTAGATCAAACTCAACTAAGAGTTTGCAGGCCACAACCAAAGAACCTGTATGCCACAATTAAGACCCAGTGCAGCCAAATAAATAAATATTAAAAAAAAAAAAAAAAACCCACAATACATGAAAAACTTTTAAACATCTATGACATAGTTACCAAAAAATGTGCATAAAAGCACTCAGACTCTAGGCATAAAGGATACAGAAGACCACCCCCGCTTTCACAAATCTCAGAATTTAAAGACAATGCGTTACAGGGCCTTGGATTTACCAACGGTTTTAGGTCAAAGTAGTATTTTTAAAAGATAAAAGATCAATCTAGAGCTGACTGTTAAGTCTAAAGACAAAGGACTGAGCAAGGCAGGAGATAAATGCAACTCAAAGGAAAAGTGGATGCAAGGAAAGTTTTGAAGGAGGAATTGAAAGGATTTGTTCACTAAGGACAAATGGAGGAAAAAGAGTCAAAAAACACAGGTGAAGGCTGAGTATCCACATGTGCCTTTTCATAGCTTGGAGACGCTTGAGTCTAAGAAACCATGCTTAAATGTCAGAGCCATTTGCCGGAACCTACAGGCCTGGAAGTGCACACACGCCAGATGCCTGTGTGAAACAAACCAGCTACTCTTTTCTGCTCTAGTCAACTGCTTGCCGTGACCCAACACGTGTTGAACAAGGGCAGAGGGTGCCGACAGGAGCAACTGATGGAGGAGTCAAGCCTTACTTACCGAAAAGAACTACACAAATTGATTCCATTCATCACTTCATACATAACTGTAATCTGCTAAGTAACAGAAGATATTAAAAACAGCCAAATCACTACGCATCTATTCACTATCAGAAACAATAAAGATTACACTTACGGAGCACTGACTGCATGCACACAACCACGCTCAGCTGTTTTCCTAGGATCTCTTTTTAAACTGCCTTACAACTCTAGTAAGGTTAAGGTTGCCGTTCCTTTTTTTAAGAATGGAAGAAACTAACACAAGGGAGGTTAGGCAGTCCGTTGTCCAAGGTCAGAGAGCTAAGTGACAGCCAGGACTTGGATGCCAGCCCACCAGATGCCAAAGCCCACACTCCTCATATGATCATACAACCCTGCCTCGTGCCAAGATCAAATCCCCAAGACAGAGACTTTTATGTTTCAATTCACATCTAAATGAGGTGAGCAAAAATTTATTGCACTCTTACTACAAGAAAGAAGTTGGTCATCAGTTGTTTAAAGGACTTAAAAGAATGACCTCTGCAGGAGTTTACAATGAGGTGAAATGAAAAACAACTTAAATAATTTTTAAAAAAACCTATGACTGGCAAAAATGTAAATGGTGTAAGATTTGGAGCAAGAGAGCTCACAGCTGTCAGGGGCAGGTTTAGAAAAAAATGTAGAACTTCAACTAATTCTTAAGGAACTGTGAGAAACGGTGCCGATGAGGCGCAGAGCAGGAAGAAGTGTTTCAGAGAGCATTCCTGATCAATCATGAGAACCATGAAGGACTGTAATCATTACGATACAAACACATGTGAAGGCCCTTTTTAGCCAATCATCTGAACTTTCAACCCTGAGGTGCTAATCCACACATAGGCCAGGAGAGAAAGCTGCCATCAAGCGCTGGGCTGAGAGGGAAGGATTAGAGATTTCTCTTGTTCAAAAATTCCCCTCAATGTTATGGGACTGTCAAACAACGAGATAAATTTTTCAAAATGTCAGTACACAGAACTGGAATGTCTAAACAAGCGCCATCCTTTACAGTAAAGTGAATCATCCTTCCAATGACTTTGTCTGTCACTACTTTCTGGAACTGCCCTCAAAACCAGTTTACCACCATTCTAGTTTTTTGACAGTCACAAATAAAACCCATTTATATATAATCACTCTAATTTTTTTTTCATTCACAGCCAGTTTGGACTCCAAGAGAACATCCACCAGCTTTTCTCTACTTGATACCAAGTGACCTATAAAATGAAACTGTGCCCTCAAATAATTAAAAATTGCCACCATCAAAGTTTGCTGAGCTATGTGTCACAGGCTCTGACGAGCAATTCCTAAAGATTTGTTCCAACATAAGCCGAGCACAGCCCACCAGAAAAAAAAGAGATAACGCAAGTTCCAGAGAATAAACCACTTAGCTAATGCCCTGTTTGGGTTATGCAAAAACCCACACACCTGCTTTCCTTAGTACTTCTAACACTAGGAAAGACAACTGCTTAGATGTCACTTTCTGATAAAGGTATTTCTTATGAATTCATGACTATGCTACATACTTGAGGAGGACGGGCCACACTTTTCCATGATAAGTAAAGCAAGGATTTACCAGTTCTCTGGTGGCTTAATTCTAAACTGGAGTCTGGAGACTGTGCAACACAATCTCAACTCAGCATCTCTCCCCTTTCCTCTTAACTCCTCTGCCCACCTCCTAAAGGGGGTGCACTTCAATTCCTAGGAAGCGGCCATGTCTTAACCCTCCACCTTCAAGGCCAACCTGCACCATGCTTTGAGGACCCTGAGTTATGTCATGAAATAGACAGGAGAAAGGGAGGATGTGTCTGGGTTTGTTGTGTTTGTGCTCAGAGAAGTGTTCAAACAAGAAAAGGGAGGATCCCTTCCTGTAAGTGTTATTTTATCTTAAATACCTTTCCAGTTGTCACCCTGGGATTGTTCTCAGGCAGAAAGACTCCCACCCCCGCCCCCTCCTCAATATGCCGCAGACAGCCTTCCTTCCTCCACACTTAGGACTGAGCTGCACCAAGCTAATCACAGCCCTCTCTACCAGCGTCCAGGTCTGTACTTACGGTTCTCTGCTGTTTCTTTTTCACAGCGATAAAGCAGATAGTTTCCTCTTTTCTTAGAAGGCAGCCTCTGTACAAACTCTTATGTACCCTTTGGTCTCATGAACTGTTTTGTTGGCATTTTTAAGTAATTTCCCTTTCAGACTCAAAGCTCTTTGAAAGCGGATACAGTACCCTGCTAACCTCTGTGTCCGGAGCACACAGTAAGCAGAAAATAAATGTCTGCTCAATCAAGTAAGTGAATGATAGATTTTAAAAGAGATTTCAGAAAGACAATCATAAGACTCTTTAGAATTATGGCAACAACTTTGTTTGTGTTTTTTTGAATATTTATTTGGCTGCACGAGGTTTTAGCTGTAGTACATAGGATCTAGTTCCCTGCTCTCGGATCGATCCCAGGTCCCTGCACCAGGAGCCTGGAGTTTTAGCCACTGGACTACCAGGGAAGTCCCGACATACAACTGTTTTGTGGCATTTGCTTAGAGTAAAAAGTAGACTTCATAGCTTATGCAATAACTATACAGATATTTAAGTCATTCAATGGTAACATGCCACAATAATATGGCAGCTTAAGATACTGGCACTAATTAGTGAGAGCTAATACTCACTGACAAAACACTAAACCTTTCTGAGTCTTGGTTTTCCGTTCTGTTCAATTTTAAAAAAAAAAAGTGAGGCTCGAATGACATATCAAATCATAAAACAAATACAATGTATTATCAGATAAATTTAAACAAATTCCCATCATTAGTGTTATTTTATGTGCATACACTTGACTAAAACATGATTTAAGTTCAGACAACAAAGCTCATTGCCAAATATATAAAAAATATAATAGTACATGTAGGTCATGAAAAAATTTCAGTTATGAGAATACTTATAGAAACCTCCTACCTATTCAATTAGTCTACAGAAAAGCCTGTGACTAGGTGTTAGTTCAGTTTTCAATGATTCTCCGGACAGCGCTGGCCTGTTCTTTCTGCTGCAAATGCGGGCAGCTTGAAGTGCCAAGCCCACAGTGACCCGCCTGAACGCAGCACCAGCCACAGCACTGGGCTCTGCAACACGCTCTGCGGCAAACAGCCCAGGGAGGCACAACCTGCGTTCCAGCGCAGAGCTGGCTCATCTGCGACCCAAGCCTGCAGCTGAAAACACAAGTGAGCACAGAGAAAATTCTTTAAAGGCATACAGCTCAGGCAACCGCTATAATTAGGACCCACTACAGCCTGAACCGAGATAAATGAAAAGCCAACCACACACAATAAAACAGAGTTAAAAGTATCTTTTTTCCCAAAGAAAAAAGTACTTTTGTCAGAGCAGTAACTGTAGAGAAAATGTAAAACAAACAAAGGTCCCTTCAAAATACGCTAACAGACATCACAAATAACACTGTGCTATAGATTTGGGGATTGCTGGTGGTGGTCTCAACTTCACTTGAATTCCTAAAAATGTCTACCTACTTCTCCAGTCAACCATTCTCTGTACTTTAAGCAAGAGAGACAAACAGATGGTCAAGATGCTGACACTGCAGGCCTGAGGTTTTTCAACTGTATTTTTTCCAGTTTTCCGTCGTTAAAAGAGATGAAATACCGGATAATGTAGTATAAATCTTTAAGAAACCATTTCAAATCTCAGCCACATGCCAAACCAAAACAATCCTGCAACAGGAAACAAACCATGCACTTGTCCTGAAAAATGCTGAAGGCTTAGCCTTACAATCTGTAGGAGTTTCACACCTTCTTCAAAGAAAGGTGGGCTAGCCAATATGAGTCCTAGAAACAGTTCCTTGGAATCATCTCTAGAAACAACCAGAGAAGTAAACAATAATCAGCTGGAAGCAGATACACCAAGAATAAGGAGCTTCCAGGATTTCCCTCTCCATGTAAAAGCAATTAACTCCTATATTTAATCTCTTTCTGACGCAAACATCCAGCCAAACTTCTCTCCTTCTAGCTAATCAAAGATAGCTGGTGTGTTACTCTAACTTGGTTTAAAAGTCCAATTTGAATGAAAGTCATCATGGATTGAATGACAATGCTTTAGTCTAGAAGAATGAGGTATTTTGAGAGGTAGAATCAAGATAGCAATGCCCTGAACATTTCACAGAAACAGACTCATCCACCACAACTGATACTGGGGACTGGCCAAAGAGTAACTTCCCAACTGATTAACTGAAAAATAATACGTTGCTAATTGAGTATAAACGAAAAGGGCACCTCCCTATACATTGGGAAACCCTAACAAGGTTATTAAAAATAATTATTTCCCTCCATGCCCAAGTGACTTTATAACACTCAAATCTATTTGTTTTTTTTTGTTTGTTTTTTTGGTTTTTTTTTTTTACTGTAAAGGATGGGGGGAGAGGGTGTGTAGAGAGAATGCCTTGATAAGTAAACAAAAAGTCAAAACTCTCCTGGAAACTTGTCACATTCTTCTTTTCCAATCAGCAATTTTTAATCCACTTGAAAAATGCTAGTGGAGAGGGCCTTTGGCAAAGAACTCAAGACGAATATGCAACTCTGGGGGCACCACCACAGTACTGATATCAAGCTTGGAGAGAATGCTGCTTTTGTCTCAGAGGCAGCCTGTGACAAAAACAGGAACTTTATGGAGAACTGATCACAACTGCACAAGAAGCCTGATCACATGCCCACAACAGGGCAGCGTTTCTCTCATTGTTGTCCAGGGACTTCTCGAATAATAGTGGCTCGATTTATTCCATTCTTTTAATTCTCAAAACCAATCCAAGCGTCCTTGTAACAATCCATTGTCAAAAGAAAGACCGTGCCGGCCAGGATTTGCATGTAACCGGTAGCCACCTCTCTCCTAAGATTCCAAAAGGTGATCGGATGCGGAAAATTCAGCCCGAATACAGGCACCGAGGGAAGAAAAAAACATCAACAACAACCCTTTTGACAAAGGTGGTCTAAAAGCCGCCCCGTGTGTCTCTCTCTGGGTTAATTCCACTGCTTCTGGCCTCCTCAGGACCCTCAGCGGCCCACCCCGCTTCTATCTCACTCCTGTCACTGGGGAGGCATCTCGCATTGTTAAACAAGGAAGAAGAAATGCTGGCGGATTTCCCCTGTGTCTCTCTCTTTTTCTGAAGGGGGGAAGGGGAGCTGAAACAGGCGTGGGGCCCTCCCCTGGAAAAGAGTACAGGAGGACAGGAGCAAGCTGTCAGCCACCCCGCCGGCGGCCTCCCCCCCCCACCCCGCCCCCACCGTGCCCCGGCGCCCGGGCAGAAGCCTGAAGCGGGAGGACACAGCTTTGTCTGGGGTTTGGGGGGACAGGGAGCGCAGAAGCAGCCCGAGCCTGAAGAAGACCTCTCCCCCCAGCGCCGGCTCCCCCGCTCCCAGAGAACACAATGAACCACACGGAAAGCCACTTTCCGGGGTAGGAGAGGAGAGCGACCCTTCACGTGAAGCCCAGGCCAGATTTCCGGCACCCTCCTCCCCTCTGCCCGCACGGCCACCAGGGCGCGCGGTGGGGACCCGGTCTCCCCTCGCCGCGATCCGCAGCGGCGCCCGGGCGCCCGCTCCCTCGCCCGGCTCCTACCCTCCGAGAGCTCCAGCTCCAGCTCCGCCAGCTGCGCCCGCACTTCGGGCGGCAACGCCGCCACCGCAGCCGGCGAGGGCTCCAGGCCTCGCTCCGCCATCCCGGCTCTACCAGCCACACTCCGGAAGACAAACGAGGGGGCCGAAGGAGGGACGGACTGATGCGGGCCCACACCCCGGCTACAGGATCCGGCTCCGGCCGCCGAGCGCCGCCAGCGCACCCACTGCCGCCGCCGCCATGAGCAAGGGTCACGTGAGCCCGGCGGCCCCGCCCCCGGACCCAGGACGCACCGCCTCCGCAGGCGAGTCAAGCTGCGGACTCCCGTGCTGATGGCGCCCTCTACTGGCAGATTCCTGAAACTACGAGTCCAAGCCCGCTGCCACGATTTCTCTCCAGAGAAATGGGCTCACTGTGTTGCTGTGGACCCGGACGTTTACCTTTTACGAACTCGCGAGGAAGGAGTTCTCAGGGGCCCCAGGTCTTGCTTTTGGCAGTTCTCTGCACCTAATAGTGTATACTTTTATCTTGTCCCTTTATTCGTTTCCCGGACTAATTGACACCACCCGTTCATAATGACTTGAACTCAGGCAGTTCTTTTCACTGGGGCTTCCTGGTCACATTTACCAGGAGCTCTTTGTTTCTAAGGGGCTTCCCAGGTGGCGCTAATTGGCAAAGAACCCGCCTGCCAAAGCAAGACATGTAAGACACTCAGGTTCCAATCCCTGGATCTAGAAGATCCCCTGGAGGAGAGCATGGCAACCCACTCCAATATTCTTGCCTGGAGAATCCCATGGACAGTAGAGCCTGGCCAGCTATGTTTCTATTTCAGTTCTAGCATTTAAGACAGAAGGAGGAGAATCTGCGTCCTCCTGCCTAGACTTCTGACCTCTTCCCAGAGGAGAACTTTGTCTTCTTTATCTTTTTATCATTCTCGATGTATCATTAATAGGTGCTCCAAAAGTATTAGTATTTTAATTCAACTTAAGGATCCAGACCTGTATGTATTTTTTACTACTTACGTATTTATTTTTAAATTTTTGGTTGCTCTTTCTCGCTGTGTGCTGGCTTTCTCTAGTTCGGTGAGAGGGGGCTCCTCTTCACTGCCTTGCACAGGCTTCTCACTGAAGTGGCTTCTTAATGTTGTGGAGCGCAGGCTCTAGGCACTTGAGCTTCAGTAGTTGCAGCCGGTGGGCCTCAGCAGTTGTGGCCCGTGGGCTTTAGTTGCCCATGGAATGTAAAAATCTTCCCAGACCAGGGCTTGAACCCATACTCCCTGCATTGGCTGGCGGATTCGAGTTCACTGTATCACCAGGGAAGTCTAGACCTGTGGGTGTATTTACCAGAAACTACTGGGACAGTTGGGAGAAGGCAATGGCACCCCACTCCAGTACTCTTGCCTGGAAAATTCAATGGACGGAGGAGCCTGGTGGGCTGCAGTCCATGGGGTCGCCAAGAGTCGGACACAACTGAGCGACTTCCCTTTCACTTTTCACTTTCATGCATTGGAGAAGGAAATGGCAACCCACTCCAGTGTTCTTGCCTGGAGAATCCCAGGGACCGGGGAGGCTGACAGGCTGCCGTCTATGGGGTCGCACAGAGTCAGACACGACTGACGTGACTTAGCAGTAGCACTGGGACAGTTGCTTTAAATTGCCATTTTTTAACAGTATTGTCTTTTATGTAAATGCCAAATCTCCCCATACAGTTTGAGAGAATTCCAGTATTTTTTTTCCCCCTTCCATGCTGGTCCAGAATTGGTGCTTTGAGAGTTAAGGCCTCAGCATCTATTCTGTGGTACTTCATGGGCTGGAAGGGGGAAAAAATTTTTTTTAGGCTGAGAAAAGAATTTCAGCTTGGAAAAAGGAGTGTAACATCATGCCTGATTGGATAGTAGAGTTTGAAATTTCCTTTTAACTGCAACAATGTAAGAAAAATCTGTGGGAATGTAAGTATATCTGTCCTCTGGTTTACAATGAGGACTGTGGCAACTTTTTTTTTTTTTTTTAATGGTGGCAAATTTGTTGACATTCCTCCCATCCAAAAAGTGAGGTCCAGGGCTTCCCTGGTGCTCCAGTGGTTAAGAATCCACCTGCCAGACATAGGAAACAGACTTGGGGACACAGTGGAGAAAGGAAAGAGTAAGACAAATTGAGAGAATAGCATGGAAACATATACATTACTGTATGTCAAACGGATAGCAAGTGAGAATTTGTTGTGTAAAACAGGGAGCCCAACGAAGTGTTCTGTGACAGCCTAGAGGGATGGGCTGGGGAGGGAGATGGGCTGGGGTGTTCAGGAGGGAGGGGACATACGTATAGGTGTGGCTGATTTGTGTTGATGTGTGACAGAGGCCAACACAATACTGTAGAGCAGTTATTCTCCAGTAATTGTATTTTGTTCTATACTTCTCAATATTGTACAGTTATAATCTTTCATAACTTTTTTTTAAAGAATACAAAAAAGAAAAAAAAAATCCGCCTGCCAATGCAGGGGACATGGGTTCGATCCCTGGTCTGGAAAAATACCACATGCTGAGAGGCAACTAATGCAACTAAGCCCACATGCCCCAACTGCTGAGGCCACCTGCCTAGAGCCCGTGCTCCACAAGAAGAGAAGCCACCACCGTAAGCCCCGCGCTGCGACTAGAAACTAGCCCCTGCCAGCACAGTGAGAGCAGTGAAGACCCAGTGCAACCAAAAATAAAAACTGAGGGCCATGTTCCCTTCCCTGAATCTGGCTGGACTTCTGACTGGTTTGACCAGTAGAGTATGATACAGAAGGCACTATGTGACTTCCGAGGTTAGGTCCTAGAAAGACAGCCAGCTTATTATCCTTGGCCTCTTGGAATTCTCCCTCTCCAGAGAACCACTTTCAAATTGTTTCAAGAGGGACTTTCCTGGTGGTCCAGTGGCTAAGACTCCCCTGCTCTCAATGCAGGGAGGGGGCCCAGGTTCGATCCCTGGTCAGAGAACTGGATCCCATATGCCACAGCTAAGACCCAAAACAGCCCAATAAATAAATACATATTTTTTTGTTTCAAGGAACACACGTTTAGGCTAAAAGAGAAGGTGTTATTTACTGGAAAGAATGATTAATACAAGGCCAAAATTCTCAGGCTTCAACGGAGATTAACTGCCAACCAACAGAAATACAATGTGACCAGAGATATAATATTAATATTCTAGTAGTTATATCAAGAAGAAGAAATAGCACATCTCAAAACTAGCTACGTTTCAAGTGTTCAGTGACTAATTCTGGCTAGTGGCTACTGCATTGGACAGCACACGTCTAGACACAATCTTTACCTGCTTTATCAGCACATGGAATTCACTGGGTTGAACAGTCCAGAAGCCCACTAAGTTTTTGCAGCTGATGTATTGCCAAAGACACTCCAAATGTGGCTGTAACTACTTCCAGCTGTTCAACACTTAAATCTCTATAATTTGCAATTCCTACCAATAGGGACACAGCAACAAACTGTGCAGCCCCCAAGACAGACATATACCTACAGCCCATACATAGTAGCATGGCATAGCATGCCAGTGAAGGACAATGAACAACCATGTTACTCCTGGAGCTCAGAACCAGAGGCTGCCAGACTAGCAAACTTACTCCATCTGCCAAGGTAGGGCACCCTCACTAATCCTGCCAGGCAGTACGGTGAAGTGTTTGCAGAAATGGCTGCAAAAATGTGCACCCCCCCCATCCCAAGTATTCCCGACCCTGATGTAGACGCCCTCCTACACATGGGGCTTGACCTGATGTAGACGCCCTCCTACACATGGGGCTTGGCCTGATGTAGACGCCCTCCTACACATGGGGCTTGGCCACATGGTTGCTCTGACTGATGAGACAATAGGGAACATGACACAGAGATTCGGCAAGTGCTTGTTGCTTATCCTCTTTCTTTCTGCATTTGGAAACTCTGAGACCACCGTCTTGTGATTGAGTGGGAGCTGGGCTACTAGATGAGAAGAGGTATGGCCCAGCTACCCTCATCACTCCCGGCAAAACCCAACCAACTGCTAGCTGTACATGAGGCCGTAGCCTGCCAGTTGACCCTAGGGCCACAGGTAAGCCCCGCTGAGCCCAGCCCACGTGGCCAAAGCACATGAACGCAGATGGTTGCCACTGTGTGTCACTAAGTCTTGTTACACAGCAAAACTAAGAAACATGGGCTGTGGCATGTGCTCAGAGTGGGGTCTACTGCATATTTTCTCATCTTTTTTTTTTAAAGGAGAGAGCAAGATCCCTACATGTATACTTTCTATATTCATGTCTCTATTTGTAAATTTTACTAATTTGTTTTGGCTGTGCTGTATCCTGGTGGTGGGGGCACACAGGCCTCTCTAGTTGTAGCATGTGGGCCTAGTTGTCCTTGGCCTGTGGGATTTTAGTTCCCTGACCAGTGATAGAACCCATGTCCCCTGCATTGGAAGGTGGATTCTCAACCACTGGACCACCAGGGAAGTCCCATATTTCCTTTCCTGAATGGAAGTATTATTGTACTTACACTTCCCTTTCTGGCTTTGTCTTTTGCAGTGACTCTCAAACTTCAGGATGCATCAGTCACAGGGAAAGTTTAGTAAACACCAAGTGGTAGATCCAACCCAGAGTTTCTTTTTTTTTTCTTTTTTTTGCACCAAGAGGTCTTTTTATTTACATTAATTGCATTTACATTTACATTAACTTAAATTCTTTTTTGTTCATGCACTCTATGTCTCACATTGTCATTTTTTGAATATCTAGCATTTGTTTCACCCTGCTAGATGCTGGAGGAGATTTTTTTAAAAAGAACTTATTTCATTCTTAACATCAGCAGACTTACCAATAGGGGATATAAGGAAAATATTATATTTACTTAAATATTACATATTACATTTTAAACAAAGGGCCAGTACAGTGCTAAACACTAAATACATTAAATCAATTTTCACACAATCCCTTTAAGGGACTATACTGTTAGTTTCTACTTTTGCTGGTGATGAAAATGAGGCATGGAGATTTTAACTTGCTTAAGGTCCCATAGCTAATGTGTGGCGGCGATAAGATTGAAATCCAGGCACTCGAAAATCAAACCTCCAGTTTCTAACCATTTTATTGTACTGCTACTGAGAAAGAACAGGCTGCTTAATATACAGAGTTCTAAAGTTAGCACTTATTTCTCAGGAAACACTATCCTTTTTTTCTTTCTTTTCTTTTTTTGCTTAGGAAAACACAAAAGAGAAGATAGCTTTCCCTATAGTTTGAGGCCCCAAACCTTTAAAATTACATTGTACCAGCAATTTCACAGATATAACCCAGATTTTCTGATTTCATAGCTTTGGGATGTTGCCCAGTCAGTAATTTTCACATCCAATGAGTTCTGTGGTGACACTGCTGTTGCTAGTGTAAGAACTGCACTTTGAGAAACATTGGTCTATTGGATGTGTTGAAGACAGTTAACTTGCCTTGAAACTCCAGGATTCTGGTCCACAAGGCATCATTTCAGATCTGAAAGAGAAGACTGCATAGTCCCAGAGGTCCTGGACCCAGAGGAGCTGGAGGAGAGAGCTGCATAATCTTGGGGTTGTCTTCCTTTGAGGGATAGATGAGATTTCACGTAAATGAGTTCTGTGTGTGTGCGTTCAGTTGTGTCTGACTCTTTGTGACATCCTGGACATGGAATAGTCCACCAGTCCATGGAATTTTCCAAGCAAGAATACTGGAGTGGGTAGCTATTTCCTGCTCCAGGGGATCTTCCCAACCCAGGGATTGAACCCGTGTCCTTGCACCTCCTGCACTGGCAGGCAAAGATTCTTTACCACTGTCACCATTTGGGAAGCCCTGTAAGTGAATTCTACACGTTTTTAATTGTTTATAATGGAAGAAAAGTTTGTTGCAGTTGAGTGGGCCATGGCAGAGGCCGTGAACCGTCTACCCAAAGCCCGTTTCCTCTCCTTTCTACTTTGTCTAGAGAGCCCACCCACCACCACAGAGGCTAAAAGTGCCAGGTACTCAGCCTCACTTGCCACCCAGGCATTAGCATAGTGCCCCACTCCCACCAGGGTACCTGAAGGGAATGCCACTGAGGAAGAGGAAGTGTGGAGGTGGAATTCTGGGAAAGACATTCCTCCCTGATAAGGGAGACGTATGAGGAGCATCCTGAGAACCCTGCTGGGGCTCTTGATAATTCTACCCCCAAAGAACAGTGGAAGTAGGAAGTCTGGCCAACAAAAGCCTGGACACAGTCAGAGTCCTGAAGGTGGTGGCAGAAGGCAGCAACCTGGAATGGTTTGTGACCCAGCTCCTAGGAATATCCAAAAGGTGCGTGAGCTGGGTGAAGCACAGAGGAAGGGTGTTGCCAGAGAATCTCTCACCGGCAGGTGGAAGGGACAGGACTGTTTGCATTCATGTTAACAGGCTCTCACTTGCGACCCTAAACTGAGTATTAGGAAAATCAAGGTTACAGAAAACCTACTTATAATTGAAACTATGTAAGAAAGCCCTGTGTAAACTGGAAGACATTCCATAAAGCAAAAAGCTTGTGTGAGATGAACCAACATCTTAAGATTAGTGTGGAGATTTTTATGTTAAGTTCATCTGAAACCACGGGAGAAACAAAAGGAACCTACAACAGGCTCTCTTCAATCTGGCATGGCTCAGAAAAGTATTAGAAAGAATGATCTCCTCCAGAATGTGCTGTGACATATTACCAGGAGAGGCTGAGGTATACTTTAAAAGGAAAGGCATCTTTTCTCACTATGAACGTAAGTGAGATGCTGGCAGGCAGTAGAAAAATAGAATAAACTAGCTGAACACTTTAAATGCTAATATTCAATCAATTTGCATGATCCAATCCCCATTATGATCATAGCTGCTTCAACCATAGCTATAGACTTAGAGATAAAAAGATTATAATATGGTCAGAGGTGAGATCAGTCCATTTACTATTTCTCTTTCACTCTATGGAATGAATGTATAACAATGGGTAAAAACAAACAAACAAGCCTTCTGTTTGGAGGGTTACATCTGTAGGAGTAAAGCAAATAACAACCTATACAGAGTTATGTACAACATTAATTTAAAAAGAAACTACAGGGAAGCACCAATCCCACGCCTGGGCATATATCCAGAGAAAATCATAATTCAAAAAGATACATGAACCCCAATGTTCATTGCAGCACTATTTACAATAGCCAGGACACGGAAGCAACAGAAATGTCCATCAGCACTGGAATGGATAAGCAAGACGCTGTTAAGTATATACAATGGAATATTACTCAGCCAGAAAGAGGAATAAAATTGTGTCATTTGCAGAAATGTGGATGGAATAGAGACTGTCACACAGAGTGAAGTAAATCAGAAAGGGAAAAACAAATATTATATGTCAATGCATATGTGGGAATCTAGAAAAGTGGTACAGTTGATCTTAATTTGCAAAGCTGAAATAGAGGCACAGAGGTAAAGAACAAACACACAGAATACCAAAAGAGAAGCGGGGGTTGAATTGGGAGATTGGGATGGACATGTATATACACTACTATGTATAAAATAGATAACTGAGAACCTACTGTACAGCACAGGGAACTCAGTGCTTTGTGGTGACCTAAATGGGAAGGAAATTCAAAGCAGAGGGGATATATGTATACATGTCGCTGAATGACTTCGTTTTACAGCAGAAACTGACATAGCAGAGTAAAGCAACTATACTCCAATAAGAACAAGAAAAAAGAAAATTGTATGAAATTCAAAAATGAATAAATAAAAACTATGAGACAAATTTTCCATATGCAGACTTCCAGGTAACTTAGGGAACTATTCCTGCCTTCTATGAGGTGGAGTTTAACTTCTCACCACTTGAGTGTGGGCTCTATTTGGTAACTTGACTCCAAAGAATACAGTATGGAAAAAGGAAACAAAAACTTTCCGATGGAAAAACCTGGCAAACACCACCTTAGCTAGGTGATACAAATTAGCATTATCAGTCCTGTTGAGAGTATGAACCTTGATCCTATGGGATGAAACCGGTGTTTCACTTCTGTTGTCTTTCTCCCCAGAATCCATAGCTCGTCTAACCAGGTGGAAAAAAAAAACAAATTGAGAGATAGTCTACAAAACACCTGACCAATATTTCTCAAAACTTTCAAGGCCATCAAAACAAAAAAGTCTGAGAAACTGTCACAAACCAGAAGAGCATAAGGAGACATAATGATTATAAGTAATGTGGTATCTGATGGGAATCCTGGAACAGCGAAAGGACAACAGAAATCTCAATAAACCCTGGACTTTAGCTAATAGTATGCATCAGTGCTGGTCCTTCAGTTTTGACAATTGTACCATACTATCTACCAGGGTATTAATAATGTAATATATTAACAGTAGTAGAAATAGGATACAGGGTATATAGGAAAGTCTATACTATACTGGAAACTTCTCAGCCAATTGAAAACTGTTCTAAAATGTTTTATTTACAATAAAGAAGGACCATGGGGGATTTTAAAATATTTCTAACATAAAGTATAAAAAGTAATGTAACAGTTACCTAATACACTGCTTTCAGAAATATCAACATTTACCCTATCTTATTCTTAACAAGGAAAATTTTATAGAGTTTAAGCCCCTGTGAACCCTTTCCTCCCTTCTAAGATTCTTCTTTTTCTACATGTTTTAGTTCAGTTCAGTCGCTCAGTCGTGTCTGACTCTTTGTGACCCCATGAATCGCAGCATGCCAGGCCTCCCTGTCCATCTACAACTCCCGGAGTTCATTCAAACTCACATCCATCGAGTCGGTTATGCCACATCTATACACGACCACTGGAAAAACCAAAGCCTTGACTAGACAGACTTTGTTGACAAAATAATGTCTCTGCTTTTTAATATGCTGTCTAGGTTGGTCATAACTTTCCTTCCAAGGAGTAAGCATCTTTTAATTTCATGGCCGCAATCACCATCTGTAGTGATTTTGGAGCCCCAAAAAATAAAGTCAGCCACTGTTCCCACTGTTTCCCCATCTATTTGCCATGAACTGATGGGACCGGATGCCATGATCTTAGTTTTCTGAAGGTTGAGCTTTAAGCCAACATTTTTACTCTCCTCTTTCACTTTCATCAAGAGGCCCTTTAGTTCTTCTTCGCTTTCTGCCATAAGGGTGGTGTCAATCTACATATCGGAGGTTATTGATATTTCTCCCGGCAATCTTGATTCCAGCTTGTGCTTCCTCCAGCCCAGCGTTTCTCATGATGTATTCTGCATAGAAGTTAAATAAATAGGGTGACAATATACAGCCTTGATGTACTCCTTTTCCTATTTGGAACCAGTCTGTTGTTCCATGTCCAGTTCGAACTGTTGCTTCCTGACCTGCATACGGGTTTCTCAAGAGGCAGGTCAGATGGTCTGGTATGCCCATCTCTTTCAGAATTGTTCACACTTTATTGTGATCCACACAGTCAAAGGCTTTGGCATAGTCAATAAAGCAGAAATAGATGTTTTTCTGGAACTCTCTTGGTTTTTAATGATCCAGCAGATGTTGGCAATTTGATCTCTGGTTCCTTTGCCTTTCTAAAACCAGCTTGAACATCTGGAAGTTCATGGTTCACGTATTGCTGAAGCCTGGCTTGGAGAATTTTGAGCAATACTTTACTAGTGTGTGAGATGAGTGCAATTATGCAGTAGTTTGAGCATTCTTTGGCATTGCCTTTCTTTGGGATGGGAATGAAAATAATCAGTTCAGTTCAGTTCAGTCGCTCAACTCTTTGCGACCCCATGGACTGCAGCATGCCAGGCCTCCCTGTCCATCACCAACTCCCAGAGTTTACCGAAACTCATGTCCATTGAATTGGTGATGCCATCTAACCATCTCATCCTCTGTCATCCCATTCTCCTCCCTCCTTCACTCTTTCCCAGCATCAGGGTCTTTTCCAATCAGTCAGTTCTTCACATCAGGTGGCCAAAGAATTGGAGTTTCAGTTTCAACATCAGTCTTTCCAGTGAACACTCAGGACTGATCTCCTTTAGGATGGACTGGTTGGATCTCCTTGCAGTCCACGGGACTCTCAAAAGTCTTCTCCAATACCACAGTTCAAAAGCATCAATTCTTTGGCGCTCAGCTTTCTTTTATAGTCCAACTCTCACATCCATACATGACTACTGGAAAAACCATAGCCTTGACTAGATGGACCTTTGTTGGCAAAGTAATGTCTATTGGAAAATGTCTACATGAACAGTATGAAAAGGCAAAAAGATAGGACACTGTCAACTCCCCTGGTCAGTAGGTGCCCAATATGCTACTGGAGATCAGTGGAGAACTAACTCCAGAAAGAATGAAGAGACAGAGTCAAAGCAAAAACAACACCCAGCTGTGGATGTAACTGGTGATGGAAGAAAGGTCCGATGCTGTAAAGACTAATATTAGATAGGAACCTGGAATGTTAGGTCCATGAATCAAGGCAAATTGGAAATGGTCAAACAGGAGATGGCAAGAGTGAATGTCGACATTTTAGGAATCAGTGAACTAAAATGCCCTGGAATGTGTGAATTTAACTCAGATGACCATCGTATCTACTACGGTGGGCAAGAATCCCTTAGAAGAAATGGCATAGCCATCATAGTCAACAAAAGAGTCCAAAATGCAGTACTTGGATGCAATCTCCAAAGCGACAGAATGATCTCTGTTCGTTTCCAAGGCAAACCATTCAATATCATGGTAATCCAAGTCTATGCCCTGACCAGTAATGCTGAAGAAGCTGAACAGTTCTATGAAGACCTACAAGAACTTTTAGAACTAACACCCAAAAAAGATGTCCTTTTCTTTATCGGGGACTGGAATGCAAAAGTAGGAAGTCAAGAAACACCTGGAGTAACAAGCAAATTTGGCCTTGGAATACAGAATGAAGCAGGGCAAAGGCTCATAGAGTTTTGCCAAGAGAACGCACTGATCATAACAAACACCCTCTTCCAACAACACAAGAGAAGACTCTACACATGGACATCATCAGATGGTCGACACCGAAATCAGATGGATTATATTCTTTGCAGCCAAAGATGGAGCTCTATACAGTCAGCAAAAACAAGAAGTGAATAATATAGCTATTACTCAAATGTACACTATCTTCTGCATATTTATAAAGTTTGTGGGCATAATATCATATTGTATACTCTTTTCTGTATGTATGTATATATGTAATTCTAGATAATTCATTTTAACTGCTTATTGGTATTGTTGTAGTTGTTTAGTCACTGAGTCATGTCAACTCTTTTGCAACCCCGTGAACTGTAGCCCTCCAAGCTACTCTGTCCATGGGATTTCCCAGGCAACAATACTGGAGGGGATTGCCATTTCCTACTCCAGGGGATCTTCCCGACCCAGGGAATGAACCCATGTCACCTCCACTGGAGGCAGATTCTTTACCACTGAGCCACCTGGGAAGCCCCCAAGACCATGTTATAATTTACCTCTATTAAATATTTAGAATTTGGGGCTTGTTTTGGGGTTTTGATTTTTGCTATTACAGAGTTCCACAGAAGTCTTGTATACATGTTCTTGAGTACATATGTGAGAATATCTTGTCTATATCTGAATTGTTAAGTTTGATCACCTTCACCTGCATTACATATTGCCAAATGACTTTCCAAAGAGCTAGTACTCCCACCAGAAATCTAAGAGAATTCCCAGTACTCTGCATTTTACTGTACTTGATATTAGCACACCGTTGAAATGTTATCAGTATGGTTAATAGGAAATGATATCTTGTTTTAAGAGAGAATTCATATTTCCCTGAAAGATTTTAACTCTTAGGTTCCCATGCCAGTGTATTGCACTTTACAGTCTTGCCCTTTTTCTTCTCCCCCTTTGGATTATATTTTTCTAATTGTTTTAATAGAATTTTTAAAAATGAATCTTCCTTATGGTAAAACGTATTACAATTATCTTTGGTCTATAGCTTGTTTTTTTTTTTTTGGTTTTACTTTGGTTATGATTGAATCTGTGCCCCCTGCAGTGGAAGCGCAGTGTCTTAACCACTGGACTGCCAGGGAACTCCCAGTATAGAACTTTAAAATAATACTTTAAAAAATATATATGTTACTTATTAATTTATTTATTTGGCTGCACAGAGCCTTATGTGCAGCATGCAGGACCTAGTCCCTAGCTCTCTAGGGATCAAACCTGGGCACCTTTCATTGGGAGCCCAGAGTCTTAGCCAATGGACCACCAGGGAAGTCCCTAAAATAGTACTTTATAAAGGGAAAACACACTCAAATATTTAGGGATGAAATGGTATGCCTGAAATTTGCTTCATAATAACCCACTGGAGGGTGGGGTAGGAAGAAGGTAGAGGTATATCTGAAATAATATTGGCTGAGGTCATAACAGGAGTTGGGTGATGGGGATATGCAGCTTGAGTCTACTTTTGTACATAGTTTAAAATTTCCATAATCAAACATTTTTAAGTACAGAGAAGATTTCTTATTTCTGCAGAAGATCATAGCTTTGTAATTTTATCTTTTTCTATTTTATCTAATATTGATATGTATGCAAGACAAAGAATATTTTAAAATATGAACCTACAAAGCAATGTTTTTTTAATTGCTAAAAAGTCTTATAATTACAGTAGTTAAAAACTTGGAAATATTGTCTATCCATAAACCCAAGGAAATCAACTAAAATACTATCATTCACTCATTCATTCATTCAAACACACTGAATTAATGTAACATGAAATACAGTGTTTAAAAAAGGTTTCTCTTGTCTTATAGCAATAGTTAATTCAAAGAAAAAGCCATTCTGTTACAGCAAAACATTAGTAGAAATAAACCTAACAAGAAATACATAAGATTTATATGAAGACACTGTAATCATTAATAATAGTTACCTATTCCCAGATGAGAAGACTCAATATCAATACTCCAAAAATTAATCTAGAAAGGTTAATGTAATCTTTGTAATTTTCTAAATCTTGACTGATTCTAAAGTTTAAATGAAGGTTGGATATTCTCAGGTGTTAAGTTCCGTCTGACTCTTTTGCAACCCCATGGACTGTAGCCCGCCAGGCTCCTCTGTCCATGGGGTTTTCCAGGCAAGAATCCTGGAGTGGGGTGCCATTTCCTCATCCAGGGGAGCTTCCCGACCCAGCGATCGAACCTGAGTCTTCTGCATCTCCTGCTCTGGCCAGCAGGTTCTTTCCCATTGAGCCACCTGGGCTTCTTGAATGTTCAAGGAAAGTAAAAAAAAAAAAATTAAAAAAAGTTTTTCACTGTTTAGAAGAAATAAGATAAACACTTCGTAATGCACCAAAAGAAAATGAATGTATTTAAAAGTTATAATTTAGAGAAAAAATTATTAAGATATTAGAAGGAAAGAGAGTCACACAGATAAAGGTCGATAGATATGGCCCTCAAAACAATTAAAAATGCAAGAAACCATATAAAAGTTGAAAATTTTAGAAGTTACAATAATATACTTTTAGTATATTTAATAGACAATGAAATAGCCAGATCATAAAAAGAACCCTACCAGTAAACAACAAAAAAATGATAACCTAATGGAAAACATAAGTAACATTTAAAAAATGACTACTAAGCTTTTGAAAACGTATCAGAAATCAAGGAGCTGCAACTTTAGCAATAACAAATAAAAGGAACCTAAATGATAAATAGATACTGGGTGTATCCCACCCCTTGATGACTGAGGACCACAAGCTACAGGACCATCAACTCTTGAGGGTGATTTGTCCTGTTATGTGAAAGATTTGTCATATGCACAATGGGAAGAGAATTCTTTCCTTAGCTGCAAGGACCAGGTAAACCTATAACTGATACTGACCAGTCTTTCCTGTCACATAGAGAACACCCTTGAGGAAGAAGCCAACACACAGCTAGCAGACTGGGCATGCGAGGGAAAGGTGTGGGGAAAAGGTGAGAAGGAAGGAGAAAGGCAGGGGTTAGAATAACTCTAATTATGCACTTGGATCCAGCTCCATCACTGGACGTTTTAATAAGCCACTGACTTCCCTCTGCTTCCTTTCTAACCTTTTCTCAACCCTCTGTCATTAGGCTTCCACTCCTAGTCTTCTGAATCAGTTTGGTAATGGTTACCAGTAAGTGTCCAACTGTCATATTCAATGGCTTTTTCAGTCATCTCAATTACGTGGCATCTATACTTCACATCTTGAAATTTCACATCTCTTTCTCTTGCTTTTGTCAGGACATTTAATGCCAGTATTGTTTGGGAACTCCTTTTCCTCTGCCTTTTTTGTATTTTCAAAAATTGTTTTTTATTTGAAAATATTTATAAGTTAGAGAATTATACGTATGTACCTATCTAACCACCTATTTCTGCTTCAGAACTTTAAAGACACAGATATATTTGAAGACCCTTACATACATCCCTTGTTATTTACCTCCCTTCCTCCTTCCCCAAAGACAGTTATCCCCAAAAGGTATCCACTATCTTGCAGCTGGTATCATTCCCAAGTGTACTGGTACATTTTTATACTTTTAGTAAGTGTATCCGTAAGCAATATACAGTCATATTAAAACTATAAGTAAAAAGTATCAAACATGTCAATCTAAGTTGCTCTTTAAAAATTTCTTTTGACATGTAAGAGCTGTTCCATTCATTCACTTCAAGTGATATATAGTATTCCATCACAAAACTTACTATAATTATTTTTGATGGACACTGTTTTCATCTCATTGGTTAAAAAAAAAAAAACTGCATTATTCTTGTAGCCTCCATGAATCAAGTCCTAGGATATGTAACCTAGAATTACGAATTTGCAAAGCGTGCTCATCACTCTCTAAATGAAGCAAATTGCTCTCCAAAAAATGGTCTCATTAATTTATACTCCCATAGCAATATATAAGAACTTCTGTTTCATCCCATCCTTGCCAAAACAATATAGTATACGCATACAAGCTGTGGATGCTGTGCCGTGCTTAGATGCTCAGTTGTGTCCAACTTTGCCACCCCATAAACTGTAGCCTGCCATGGGGATTCTCCAGGTTAAGAATACTGGAGTGGGTTGCCACGCCCTACTCCAGGGGATCTTCCCAACCCAGGGGTTGAATCCAGGTCTCTCACATTGCAGGTGGATTCTTTACTGTCTGAGCCACCAGGGAAGTCCATAAGCTACGCATACCCTCCTGTATACTTTCTTCTCCCATATACTTAATTTCTAAATTACATATAAAACCTTATACAATATAAATCCTATGTAAATAGTTGCCAGTGCGCTGCAAATTCAAGTTTTGCCTTTTGAGATTTTCCGGAACATTTTTCCTGAGTATTTTAGATTGCAGATGCAGAACCCAAGGTTACAGAGGACCAACTGTACTGATACATTTTCTTCCCGCCCCTAAAGCCTGACATTTTCTAGGCTTCTGTACTTATCCCTCCTATCTTCTGCAATCAATTCCTAATCTTATTCACTCATGACTTCTCAAGTTACTGACCAGATAGGTCTCACAGGCATCCTGAAATCTTCCCCTCATTCTCACATCTAATCAGATACCAGTTCCTACCCACTTGACTTCCTTAGAATCATATATACCTGCACCATTGCTGCTACAGCAAACTATCACAAACTTAGTGTTTCACAACACTACACATTTACTCTTTTACAGTTCTAGAGGTCAAAAGCCTGAAACGACTCATAATAAAGGTGTTGCCTGGGCTGGTTCCTTCTGGAGGATCCAGAAAATAATCTTTCCCTTGCCTCTTCCAACTTCCAGAGGCTGCTGGCGTTTCTTGGCACACGGATACACCACTTTCATCTTCCATTGTCACACTTCCCACTACTGTCAAATCCCTGCGTTCTTGTGATTATATTGGCCCACCTGGACAGTTCATAGCCCACCTTATTTCAAAATCTTGAATCACATCTGCAAAACCCCCTTTGCTGTATAAATAACTTTCACAGGTTCTGAGAATTAGGATGTGGACATCTGTATTCATCCTCTCACTGTTTTAACTGCTGCTCCCTTAATTTCAAACATCTTTCTCACTTGGCCAATTCCCAAACTATTTACAAAGCCACCAGGTTTGTGTTCTCATTTTCCAATCTAACCATAATCCTCTGCTTAAGACTTTCAGTGGCTCTCCATTCCCTACAGAATCAAATGAAGTCATTTCTTTAGCATACAGTTGGTCATGATTTGATTGTAAAACAAATCCTACTAGCTTTTCTCTAGTACTCTACTGAAATCTGCACTCCACCCATTCCAAACTATTATACTGAATTTGCACATGGTCATGCCTCTTTGCCTTTATTTGTACTTTGTCAGTTTGCTGCCCATTCTTCCTTCACCTACCTAGCCAACACATATTGATCAAGACTCCATCTGGAAGTTAATGTCTTCCTCCACCAGGAGGGTTGACCATTGTTGTCTTGGTGTATACCTAATATCAAAACATTCATATTTTTTAAGCAATATTTTGGCTTATAATGCTGGCCTCTCAATTTTCTAAGGGTAGAATTTTCTTAATTTTAGCATCCTGTGCACCTAGTATCTTGGCTTACAGTAGATATGTAAGATGAGAATGGTCATAAATGGAACAATTAAGGTCATGGAGCTACTGTATATTTTCTTATACTGATGAAAAATGGCGTGCTATACAAATAGCCATATGTCCACAAGAAAATAAGATAGCAGTAAGATACAATAAATTTTTTTTTAGTTTAGTCTAAGTTAATCTGGAAGCTTGATGAGTATTTGCTATTATCCCCTAATTTTTTTTGGTGAGTACACAAGCTCAAAGAATTAAATTATCCTCACATGTATCTTTTAAGGGCTTCCCAGGTGGTATTAGTGGTAAAGAACCCACCTGCCAATGCATAAGACACAAGAGATGCAGGTTTGATCCCTGGGTCAGGAAAATTCCTTGGAGTAAGAAATGGCAACCCACTCCAGTATTCCTGCCTGGAAAATTCCATGGACAGAGAAGCCTAGTGGGCTACAGTCCATGGGGCCAGAGTCACATACCACTGAGTGACTAAACACATACACAAGGATCTTCACATAAAAAATGGCAAGTTGTTAACAAAACATTTGTTTTAGTAGTAATAACAGTTACAACAAGCTTAATGCTTTTAATTCCTCCCCAGTCTATTTTATTGGTGAGGACTGAAAACATTACAACTTGAATGAAGTCATCTAAGAAGTGCTTAGCACAGTAGTTGCTTAGCACATGAGACTGTCCAGTTGGAGAGAGGATGATGATTAGGATTAAGGTAGCAACAATTAAGACAAAGAAACAGAGGCAGACATAAACTAAATAATTTTTAGCCCTATTTTTCAGTAAGCTGGAAAAAAAAAAGTTATCCAAGGAAAGCCACCCTAATGCTAAACAATCTTTTATAATTAAAGGGATTTTAATATTTAACTTTGCAGCTCCCCCACCATCTTACCATTTTTAGGATTACCAGAAATCCTGCAAAAACAAGCATAACCATTTCAAAACTATACTCATATTTTCCCACCCACAAAAGGTTCTTTGCCAGTGTATTCAACCACGGTGAATGCCACAAACCTCCAGTTTCAAAGCTACAAATGTATGAGTCATTTCTTACGCCTTCCCCTTGCCCTCTTTATCTAATCCATTCAAGTGTTTATACCCAAATGTTTCTCAAATCTACCACTTCGTTCCAACTGTATCATCGCCAGGTAAATTCTAACTGGTCTCATCTGCTCTCCACAATGCACAAATTTTAAGTCCCAGGTGTCTGGCTCTTACCTCCTTCTCCAGCCTCAGCTTGGAAGATGGAACAAGGTCCTCCATACTGTATCTGCAGGACCCTACAATTCTTCTAATGCATGCTGCTGCTGCTAAGTCGCTTCAGTCGTGTCCAACTCTGTGCGACCCCAGAGATGGCAGCCCACCGGGCTCCCCCATCCCTGGGATTTTCCAGGCAAGAACACTGGAGTGGGTTGCCATTTCCTTCTCCAATGCATGAAAGTGAAAAGTGAAAGTGAAGTCGCTCTGTCGTGTCCGACTCTTAGCGACCCCATGGACTGCAGCCCACCAGGCTCCTCCGTCCATTGGATTTTCCAGGCAAGAGTACTGGAGTGGGGTGCCATTGCCTTCTCCGATATAAAGTGGTAATGTACAGGTTATTCCTTCATTTCCAACACTCTCCTCCTGGCTCACCTAACTGCTACTCCCCCATCTGTCCTCTGCTTCTCAGGAAAGGCTCTTTCCATGGAATTTTCCAGGCAAGAATACTAGAGTGGATTACCATTCCCTTCTACAGGGATCTTCCTGACCCAGGGATCAGACCCGGCAACTCTTGCATTGCAGGCAGATTTTTTACCATCTGAGGCACCAGGGACGCATTCAATTCCCATACTATCTCCCACTCCAGCTGCATGGATTCTGCCATGATTCTGCATGGATTTACCATCTGAGGCACCCGGGATGCATTCCATTCCTATACCATCTCCCACTCCAGCTGCATGGATTCTGCCTGATTCTGCCATGATTCTGCATGGATTCCAGCTTTCACATTTACTGCTGGTCTAATTTTGCGATTACTTATGACTATCTAATGCTAAGGACCATAATGGTTGGAATCCAACCTATTTTTTGCTGCATAGCACACTGCCTGGAAGTGTAAATACTGGTAATACTTGACATACTGGCTAAATGAATGCCCCACTCATGATTACCTTCAATGCTGTCAATACCCTGAGTTTTGACATGTTGAGGTCATAGTTATTTGTATAGGCAGAATTTGGAATGCAAATCGGCTAAAATAGAACTTAAGACAAATAACAGCCTACATAAGGGTATAGGGAGGGTGAGATTCTACCGTGGTTCATTAAGTGTGATACAGTAGATACACAAAGGGAACAGAAGAGAAGTATAGGGGCTTCAAAGACCTGCAGAACAGCTACCAAAATGAATTTAAAAGAAAAAACTTTGAGGAAGCTTGTTCCTTCCTACACCACCAGATGATGATGAAGGGCCATATTTAGGAGCATTATGAAGAAAGCAAGAACATCTCAATTCCTTTAAACCCTCACACCAACTAAAGATACCCATGATAGTTTTCATGCCAAAGATTTTAAAGGAAACTCACAACCCTTTAGTAGTAAATGTTAAAACTTTTTATAAAAACTTCTACGCATAAAACTGAAATTTAAACTTGGGAGACATACAATACTCTGCTAACATTTTCTAACAAGGCATATATAAGGTTATCTCAGTGATGAGAATCTTTCAACAAAGCCACTTTTAAAACAACTGAAAAGCCTACATAATTAAGTTTATCAATTGGGCATTAGTTCACAAAAAGTGATACACAATTATACTGTGTTCCTGATATGGTAAAGAAGAAAATTAAGTTATGCATCTCCTCTCCTGACCAAATAAACCCAAAACACCTGATAGGAAGGCCCTAATGCTTTGTCAGCATGTTACCCCTATAAATCTGTTATTACTGGGAAGATTTTGCTGATAACAGCTAATTAAGATAAATGTTCATTAGCAAAATAAAGGTTTTAGCTGTTACAAGGACAATATTACTGAACTAAGTAACTATCAAAGTGAATGTTCACATTAAATTTTACCATTATGTATATTATTTATAAACATACAACACATAACTTGGTTGAATAAAAATTTCTGAATATGAGGATTAGAATATTTAATTTGAAATTAGCCTATATTTAAAAGACCTTGATTTCTACTATTAAAAAGTTTATTACAGCTAGATAATTCAAGAACTGTGGCATAACAGCTATATAACACTTAAGGGCTTTATAGCAATACTATATTAAATAAAAGTTGAGCTACCACATTAATTTACATAAATCAGCTATTTGAAAAAGCCACAGATTATTCAGTTTTTCCATTTTTCCCATTATCATAGATTAAAAAAAAAAATTAAGATTCATACTGTTTGTACTCAAAGCAAAGAGGTGGTTGAAAAAGTAAAGGTAACCAAGGCTTTCTCTTCAAAACAGAAGATTAAAGGTCCAGAGCCTACATACTCAAGTCAGGTCATTATCTGACCCATGAAGGCAAAACTCTAAAGATATATATATTGCCTTATGATTTTTCTCCCCTTCAATAACTGCTTCTGACACTAAAAGAATAAAACCCCAGAATCACAGAGCTGAATCTTCTAGCTTTTTTACTCTCTCTCTTTGCAGATGAAGTATCACACAATCTACTTCAAGGCCCACTCCCCCACACACAAAAAAACCAACAACTGAAATCAAAATAGAACTACAGAGTGGTCAACATAAAAAGTAATCAGAAAGTAAATACAAGCAGTCATTAGATATGAGCCACCTGGAGAAAAGGAAACCAGTCCTGCTTTTTAATAATTTTATTTTTTCTACTTTTGTGTTACTTTAATTTCCGATAGCACCTTGGCAATGTTGAAAACAAAAATACAAATACAAGGATGTACTCATTTTAACATAATATGCATGAGCATGTGCACATGTCAGGGGGCATTGGGGGGCAGTGTGGACAACAAGAACAAACCTAAGCAATGAACAAGAGAAGCCAGGTAACTGGTTCTGACTCCCAAGCCCAAACATTTACGAGATGTCACTCAAAGGACACCTGAATCAGGCAAAAACCAAAAAAAAACAAAACCCAATAATGATGCAGATTCTTTCTTATACTAATCAGTATTTTGTGCTGCATAACTGAAAATAAAACCATTTTATACACAGCCTTATTGATATTTCACTTGTACTTTTAGGAACCGTCTACTCAACAATTTGCAGCTTTTAAAAATAAAACTGAAACTATTTAACAATCAGGTGGATTTTAAAAGAAAATACACTCAACTTGAAAACAAATTCTCTTTCAACTTCTTAAAATGTTCTCATTTAATGAGGACTGAAATGTCTATGTTTCTTCTTGAAATCTCAGACTAGTTAAATTAGCATACACCAAAAAGCCCTAGGTTAAATTAATGGCCACCAAATTGTAAAGACATGTAAAAAGTTATGAAAGAATGCCATAAATTGTAGTTAAGAATTTATAAAAATCCCTCAAAAGGAACATACTTTTGCATTTTACCTTTTCTGTAAAAACAAAAACAGTACTTTAAATATATGGTTAATATACATGGCCAATATATATATATCAGAAACTTAACCCCAGTACTGTTTAACGGTGTCAAAGTAAAAAACCAGTGGACATTTAAGCCAAAAGATTACATATTAATGTCACAACTAATAAAACTTTAGAAAGTGTTCAGTGACTTTTAAATACTATTTTCTGCTCCAGCAGATGCTAATACTCCATCATGAAGCCTTCTCCAAAGCCATCCTGGTTATTTAAAAAAGAAAAAGGAATGTAAAATAATATTCAAGCTACCTTAATTTTTAGGAATCCAAAATAAATAAATCTGCATGTCATTTGATCACATGCACATTGAACACATATGATGATAACAGTAAAACTATATCACTGAAAGATCTTATCTTCTTCTAAAATCCAGTTGAAAAAAATTTAGATGGATCATTCCTTTAAATGCCAGTGTATTTGCAAAAATGAAATTACTCAGATTAAAGACAGGCCTAGATAACATGAAAATCTTAATTATCTGGATAGAAACTGGAGGCAGATTTTGCCATCTCTATATAGCTTTTCTACGAAGTGCAAGGTGATGACCTTGTATAACTCTTCTCCTCATACCTTAAGAACTGTATGTAGCAGAAGATCACTGTACCACACACTCAATTATCATTTGTATCTACTTTTACCCTTCAACAACCCAAGGAAGTGTTAAGTCATAAGAATGAAGAGAAACTCTAGACATTTAAAGTCTGCCTTCTAAAGAACCAAATAAATAGTTAAACTACAATGAACGCCCGACCTTCATCAGTTTACAAAGTAACGCTGGACAAAAAACCATCAGTTTCACACAACTCACAGGCATCATTTAGATACAGACCTTAATCTGATGTAATAAAATAAATGCTAAATACATACTGTGAATATATATATTATATATATATATACACACACACACATACACACACACATTATTCTTCCCTATACATCCCATCAAAATGGAAACTATTAGCTGTAATGAGGCAAATTAAGTTAAAACACTGTATTTAATAAGAAATTTTTAAATGGTCATGTTTTTAAATTTCTACTTTCAATAACATTCTTGGAAAAAGCAAGAACGCACTTGCTTTCTTAAAGAACTCTTTTGTCTTGTGTATCAATTAAAAACATTTAGTTTTTAGAAGTTAGGTAGACTAACAATAAGACACACAAGGATACAAATAATAAAGGCCTATTTCTGTGACACACTGTAAAAAAAAGCTTCATCTAAGTGCAATAATTAAGTTTATAATCCTTACCAAGTGATTTTTATAAAATGTTTATTCTCTTAAATCCAATGCATTCACAGAGTGTTAACACTTTAAATGCTTATCATTCCACCAGCTGCAGCATTATCTAAGTAAACCAAAATAAGCACTTTTATCATAGATGTAGTCAATGATTATTAATACTTTTTTTTTTCTTTAAAGGACCTAAACTTCCCCCAAATTTCAACACAGGTAGTTTTATTGTATGTTTCATTTAGTAGAAAATAGTGTGTAGAAATGAATAGCTTCGAACTGCTTAAATATATTATATCATGTTATCAATCCACCAAATCAAAAGCAATTGCCAAGCTGAATAATAAGTTACAAAGAAGTGATAATTCTGGATTGTACAGAAATGTGCAGTGTTTTCAAAGCTCTGAACAATTACCTACTAATACAAATCTCCAAAGCTTAACTTAGAGTTGGAAGATGAGCTTCACAGTAATGTAATTTTAACCTCCATTTACATTCATTTTAATATATTACTAAGATGTTTATTCTATATCACAATGGTGCTTTCCAGTGTTCACAATTTACAGTTTCAGTTTGTACAAATGTAATTCACTAACATAAGGGACAGTTATTACTATCACAAACTATCCCTAAAGAGAAAACACAGAACTCTGAAAATAGTATGACTTAAAACAGATTAATGCAACATGGTTTTTGATTTTTTAGCCATTTTCTAAACACCAGCATGTAAACTTGCCTATTTCATATAAGAGTTACAACTTTATTCACTGAGAAATTATATTAATTTTAATTATCTAACTCGTTAACTCAAAAATTTTGTGACTTGCTGGCTGTTTCTGTGAATTCCAAACTTGTCTTTTTTTTTTTTTTTGAGAAAGAGAAAGAAAGGAGGTGATAAATACAATGTAAACAGAAAAAAGTTGTCCCCAAATTAAGCCTTTAAAAAGAAATTTCTTTTAATGTCTATACTATTTAACACTTTAAGAGTTGGCTACAACGCTTCATCTTTAACACTAACAAATAAATTATTGTAGGGTCAGTCTGCCCTACCATTCTGAGATCTAAGTTCTAAATACATGACCAGAAGAGTAAAATACTTCAATGTTCAAGTCAGAAATTTAGAACAGTTATGATTTGACTAGACTCATCAAGGCAGTTAGAAACATACAATTCTGTAGTTGGTTGGTTATTTTTTGCTTTGGGGGGTGGGTAGTCAAAGAACTGAGAGTAACAAATGAAGTTAACAAAAGAAAACTGTTTCCTATTTTAGGGGGCTGGGGAGAATCACAGGGCTGCTTAAACCTCTGAACTCCATTTGACCCACCCACTCAGATCTACCACAAAATTGCAGTTTTTTGAATAACCCCCATTCTTTCTTTGAATTTCAAACTGATTGGTAGTCCTATCTCTAAACACAATCAGAGTTTAACAGCTTGTTGAATGAAATATTAGTAAGGTTGAAAAGACAGACTAAATTTCAAACTGGAAAAAAAAATCTACTCAAGTATTACATTCAGTTTTCAAATCATTTACTAACATGACAACAGATTTGGCTTCAGTCGCACTTGCACACACTCACACCACAACAGGCACCCCAGCCACTGATCTGTTTTGCAACACAAGGCCATATAGGCAGAAATGGCATTCTCCAAGCCAAACTTTAAATAGATTAAAAAAATTAATTTCTAATTTTACAGAAATGCTTCTTCAAAAAATATTTTCTCTCACTCCCTCGTCTCCTACTGAAGGATGTGTAATAGGTTTTTTTCCCAAGCTAAATCTGAACCCTCAAAATTGATTCCAGGCAGAAGATCTCTGCAAATTAAAATCAAAAACAAAAATAGAAAAATTATATTTTATATATGTATACATATATATATATATTTATACTGATTGGAATCCTCCAGCATTTTAAAATCACTTTAGAGATGAATTTTGGGATTCTACTGCTCACAACTCCAAAATCCGTAATGATTTAAGGATGTACTTTCTCTTGCTTCCTTCCTGGCCACCCCCTCCCCTCCAAAACAGTTCAGTATAGCCACGGCTCAAGTTTAATGGGAAGAGAGAGAAGGTTTTGAATAGTTTTTGTTTTGCTTTTTTACTTTGGTGATCTGGGTGGCACATATTGCTCTTTGCCATTACGTCGAGTCACTCCCTGAGGTATAGACCTATGGCCAAACTGGCGTCTCTGTTCCCTGATTTTTCCAGCTGCTCCCCTGGGAATGGCATTGCCTCGGAAGCCAGAGTAATCCTTACTAGCCCTTGCTTCTGGCTTCTCGTGTTGTTTCTCAAAGGACTTCTCAGGAGCTCCATTCTCTTCATTTTTGGTGGGAGATACTGCATTGGAGCGCAGTTCTCTCAGTGGCTGTGCAAGAGCTGGAGCTGGCTCTTTAGGGGGCTTCTGGCACACTTCAGCATAACTGAGCTTTCGAGGTTCCTTTGAAGTAGAGAAACAAAAACGTTTATGGTACATATACTCTAAGTGATAAAGTTCAAAAAGAATAGTGTCAACCACAAGAAATCAGTAAGGAAAGGGCAATAGGCAATCTCATACAAACTGCTATTAAAGTGTATTGGTACAATTTTAAAAATTTTATAATTAAAGTCCTAGCAATTTACATATGATACCCTAATTCACTTGAGATATTTATTTGAAGGATGTACAAGTCAGCACTGTTTATAGTGATGCTAAAAACTGGAAACCTAAGTGTCTAACAAGGAAAAACAGATTAAATTAATAATGATGATGAAATACAATGGTTCCATTCTCTCTTCCCTGGCTAACAATCCTGAGAGAGACCACAAAAATCTCAGCAGAGTATCTAGAAACCAATAATGATAAAGTCTTAACTACCTCATCTGAAAAGGAGATGCTGTGAGGATGGGCCAAAGCATGCAAAAAGACTATAGCCCTGGTCCTAGCATAAAGAATGCATCTAAAAACTGGCAGCTGCTATTCTATTATTACTTTTGTTATTAAATGACAAGGTAAAATGTTCTTAACCTAGAGAAAATAGCTGTACCAAAAATGGACAGTTATATAAATAAATGAAAGACTTATGGCTAAATTCTGGGGGTTCTTACCCCCCTCTCTGCATTTCTGTATTTTTCAAATTTATAAAAATGATTCTGGAAACTTAATAAAGATGGCAGTGGCCCCTCAAGGGTTTCATAGATTTGTTAAGCATTATACAGAAAGAATTTCAAGAGGCTCAAAGCCAAAAAAGACACAGTTACCAAGAAAAGTAAGCTTCACTTAACCATAATGATTGGAAATAATGACAGTAATTTCTTCACTCCCTCAACAAGGGTAAAATTTCCCTTTTCTTCAGACTGACTTTAAACTCTTTTTTGACGCAGGCAGCCAGCCCCAGTTTGGGCTATTTCCAAATGACTCTGCTCTAGCAGAGTTCTATGAAAAATAAAATTTCTCATTATTTAACCTATTGTTTTATTCTCACATAAACTAAATTTATCGAGTTACCTGCAGGGCCACAGCTACAGCCGCACTTATGTTACTATTACACGGTGAAGCAGTATTTGTTCTCGATGGCTTTGCAGTACTCGGGGAAGAAACTGGTACTGTTGGCTGGCTGGGAACATCCTTCTGAACAGTGGAATCCTCTACTAGATCCTTTTCAGGCTGAGTTGTGCTACCGAAAAAAGAACTTGACATTAGGCTTAGAATATAACATAAAGAAACAGCTGAGCAAATGACCAGATGCAAAAGTAATCTCAATGTGAAAGATCATCCACATTGAAACATGTACCTTAATACAGAAAGCTCAGCTGTACATGGAGGACTGGGGCTCATACTGAGTTGCTGGGCAGAGGTGCAGTCTGTCTGTCCATCTTCTGCAGGCACTGGGCAGCTAACTCTGAACTCTTCATTATCCTTAAAAGTGGAAACATATTTCAAAGTTGAATTTATATAGATACTTCTCCAAAGATGATAAACAAGGCCAATAAGAACATGCATGAAAAGCCTGACATAATTATCCAATAGGGAAATGCAAATCAAAACTACAATGAGAAACCACTTCACACTCACTTCCAATAGCTATAATCAGTATGTTAGTGGTGGTATGTAGACATTGGGATTCTCAAACACTGAGGATGGAAATGTAAAATATGCAGCCGCTCTGTTAAAACAGTCTGGCAACTTCTCAAAAAGTTACATATGGAGCTACCACAAGACGCAGCAATTCTATTCAGTTAAAAATCCAAGAGAAAACATGTGTCTATATAAAAACTTTAATACAAATGTTCACAGTACCATTATTCATAATAGCCAAAAAGTGAACAAGCTGGTGAGTGGATGAACAAAATGTGGCATGTATCTATCCAATGGAATATCACCGCACAATGAAAGGAATGCAGTACTGATACACATTAAAACAAAGAATGGTCCGTGAGGACATTATGCTAAGTGAAATAAGTCAGTCACAAAAACACAAATATTGTTTGATTCCACATATATGAGGTACCTATAATAGTCAAATTCATAGACACAAAGCAGAATGGTGGTTGCCAGGGGCTAAGGAAAGAGCGGAATGTGAGCGACACATTTATCATGGTTGATAAATTTTACATATATTTTACTACAAGTATAAAAAAAGAAAAACAAGAAAGACCCCTAAGAAATTAAAATCGACTGACAAAATAAAATTTCAATAAATTTTTAGGGGTATGGGATTAAAATTTTTTTAAATTTCACAACAGGTTTTAAAGGTAACATTCAGAAAACCTTTGTAGAAAATATAGACAAGCAAAAGACAAAAATTAGAAAAGCCAAACAAGAAAATCAGAGATCTGACATACAAGGTCCATATCAAATTAAGTGTTTATCTCACATTTGTGGGTTAGAATTACAAGAAGTACACTTTATTGTTATTCTTTAAAAATGTATCTGTGTATCACTGGAATTAGATTTTCTGAGCAGAGCAGTCATGTAGCAGTTTCTGATGAGATGTCTCCAACACACCCTTGAAATGAGATGTGTGCATGTCCAACTCTTTGTGATCTTGTGGACTGTAGCCCACCAGGCCCCTCTGTCCATGGGATTCTCCAGGCAAGAATACTGGAGCAGGTTGCCATTTCCTTCTCCAGGGGATCTTCCTGACCCAGGGATCAAACCCAAGTCTCTTGTGTCTCCTGCACTGGCAGGCAGGTTCTTTCCACTAGCACCACCAGGGAACCAACACCTCTATGTATCATACCTCACCAAATTTGAGAAGCCATCAACTGTAAAACATACTGTTTAGTTTATATACTACTAAGAAAAAACACTGCCACTAAAACTACAATAGATTTTAACTGTAAGACAGCATGATTTTCAAAGGTGAAAATGTTTAAAAAAAAAATCTATCTTAGAATCGATGAGTCAAAGTGTTGCTCAGCTGTGTTTGACTCTTTTCGACCCCATGGACTATAGCCCACCAGGCTCCTCCGTCCATGGAATTCTCCAGGCAAGATATTGGAAGTGGGTTGCCATTTCCTTCTCCAGGGATTGAACCTGGGTCTCCTGCAATGCAGGCAGATTCTTTACCATTTAAACAACTACAAAATAACAGAACTACATAATTTAAAAAAAGACTGTAAAATATCTTAAAAAGTCTGAGGGAAAACAATTTCTAATAAAGAATTCTACAGAGAAAAGCTACTGGTCAAGCGTGAGAACCGAAAAACATTTTCAGAATGCAAGATCTCAAAAAATTTATACTAAAAACCTCATAAAGGAAGCCTAGGAAGATCTGACTGACCATAAAATGGAAAAGTCAAACAAGAGTAAGAAGAAGGGATCTACCAAAGAGGACTCTTAGGATGATGGTGAAGTCCCAGGAACACAGCTGTGCAGAGTATAAGAAGGGAGACATAATAACAGTATCCTATGAGGCTCAGTTATGGGGAAAAAGAAAAAAGATGCAATATTGAGATACGACTCATAAATGATGGCATGACCTACTTTAACTGGCAGTGTCTTTTTTTCTTAGTGATACCAAATAACAGGCCATCCTTTAACTGATGGCATCACAGATATGATGAAATACAATATACTGGGAGGATAAAGTGCATCGGTTTAAGAGTTAAACCCTTAGCTTCTAGGGTGTAAAGTTAATAAACAACATCTAAACCTGAATAGTCAAGAAGTAGTAGTATAAACATGTTAAATTAGAAATACAGGGATAAATGTGAGGAGAGAAAGCTAGAGTTGAAAGTGGATTCAAGGGACACTATTTTTCTTTATAAGCCCAGATATACTATGTACATATACTCTTAAAAATAAAATTGAGTTAGAAACAAAAGGTAGAAAATGAGAAAAATTTGTGGGTCATGAAGATTTAGCATATAGAGGGCTACACTCAAAAATATTGTAGGATGGGTTATCCTAAGCTTTTGACATCAACTCTCCATTTATTTGAAAGACTGAGTTTACCAAAGTAGCTTAGAATTCACTGGCATTATCAGTTAATTGGAAATGACATAAGTTGAAACAACACTTTCCATTCAGCTTGCATTAATTAGTTCTACCAAGCTGGGTTGACTGATACAAAGACATGCAAATATGAAGAAACATTTTATTGACCTTGCGTAGCTTTAACACAGATCTTTGCATATGACTCAATTATGCTAAAAACTTCATGAATTAAAAACTCTGGCAGAAGTAAGCACCGAGTGCAAATAAAATTCTAATTCTAATAATAACACTGAAAACAAAGGCAAAAATTGGTCCCATAAGATATAGATCGACCCTTCAGTGTTTACCTTTTCTTTGCAGACACCCTTAACAACATCAGACATCCTGCTCTCCAAAACAAGTTCACCTGGGGTTCTTGATGAACTTCCAGGTAAAGGAGGAAAATTTGAGGCTAGCAAGTCAAACTTTGGTGTGGGAACCTTTGCTTCAGCTGTTGAAGGATGGGGTCTCTAAAAGACACAAGTCAAAAAACAGGTTACATGTCTATTACATTCCTTAACCCTGTACCACAGAAGCTGAAAGCTGTAGAAACAAACAAAATTGCACCCTAATGAACAGAACTCTTCCTCTATAAACTCTTGGATTCTCATCTCAGTTGAACTCTCTAGTAATATTTATCGGTCCAGTTTATCCTTAGTCAGCTTCTTCTCTTGGTTCCTTTGCAAACTTTGCCACTTTCCTTAAACCTAATCAATCTCCACTATTCTTCGCTTTCTAAATTTGCTACACCCTCTCCCGTAACAACAAACCCTACACTATCTAGATTTGCCAGCCTCTTTTCTCCTTCCATAGTCTCAAGAGAAAACAATATCCTTCCTTAAGAATCTTATCTTTCTTTCATCTATCCCACTCTAAATTCTCAGACAAACTTCTCACATATTATATTTTCTCCTCTACTCCCTCACCTCTGTATTTACCACATCACTGAAACTGCTGTGACAAGTCACCAATACCTTACACAATACAAAATCTGAGGTTTCCCCCACTGACCTCACTAGAGCAAACATTCTTTCCTATGGGAGCTCATTCTTCCTTTAGCTTCTAATACTTTCTCTTCATTCTCAGGTCTGACAAGCATGTGCTCCTCTTTCCCTGTCAACTTCTTTGGAAGGTCTTTGATTTCTGTATGATTACTACTCTTACTGCCTTTACAAACTCTCCCTGTGTGATATCCATTATCCATGGCTTCAACTACTACCTACGTGAAAACAACTCTAAAAACAATCATTTTCACTTTTTGGAAAATTTTTGGTTGTACAACTCTGAAAATTTATCAAAAATCACTAGGTTGTACACTTTTAAATATTTTCAGAGCAGATCTTTGCCCGAAACCCAGAAATCCACTTGCCTACTAGCCATCTCCACTTGGATTTCTCTTGGATACTTCAAACAAAATGAAATAATTCATTTTTCAACCCCAAAACTACCATGATCCTCAAGGTTCCATTCTTGTTGTTTTAAAAATCAGTTTACACAGAGTCCCCTGCATGTTCTTATCCATTCTTATAACTGTAATTACTGCCAGCAAGCCTATAAATTCTAAATTTCATGCTAAGGTCTCCTCACAGCACGATGGCACCCCCACCCTGCCTTTTCTACAGAAAAGCTTGTTTGCCTACTTTGCTTTCAATCCTCGATCCAGATGTTTTCAACACATCGAACTGACCTCAAACCTAACTCTCCTCTCAATTGATCAGGGCCTCTTGAAGATTCACATGGCCTGCTATAATGATATCTTAAAAAACCTGCCTTACAATCTCAAGGCTGACTATGGTATAGAAAGTCGTAAATGCTAACAACCACACTTTTTAAAGGGTTCAAAGTTTGCCCCAAGAACTATTCTTTGGGTTAAAATGCAATTATTTTTCCTTGAAAAGTTGGTCGCTTTTCACTGCTCAAACATGTGGTATCTGTATATTTTTAGGTATATTATGCAAACACTATATAGTACACTATTATATATGTATATTAATTTACTATATGCATGTAAAGCATTATATTCCACACATATATAAATGTAAATTCTAGTGTTTTCTTGAAACCTCCATGCTTTCCTACACTATTTTTTTTTGCATTTTTTTAAAAAAATTAATTTATTTATTTTTTGGAGGCTAATTACTTTACAATATCGTATTGGTTTCGCCATACATTGACATGAATCCGCCACGGGTGTACATGTGTTCCCCATCCTGAACCCCCCTCCCACCTCCCTCCCCATCCCATCCCTCTGAATCATCCCAGTGCACCAGCCCCAAGCATCCTGTATCATGCATCGAACCTGGACTGGCAATATGTTTCACATATAATAATATACATGTTTCAATGGCATTCTCCCAAATTATCCCACTCTCGCCCTTTCCCACAGAGTCCAAAAGACTATTCTATACATCTGTGTCTCTTTTGCTGTCTCGCATACAGGGTTACCATTACCATCTTTCTAAATTTCATATATATGCATTAGTACACTGTATTGGTGTTTTTCTTTCTGGCTTACTACACTCTGTATAATAGGCTCCAGTTTCATCCACCTCATTAGAATTGATTCAAATGTATTCTTTTTAATGGTTGAGTAATATTCCATTGTGTATATGCAGCACAGCTTTCTTATCCATTCGTCTGCCGATGGACATCTAGGTTGCTTTCATGTCCTAGCTATTATAAACAGTGCTGCAATGAACACTGGGGTACAAATGTCTCTTTCAATTCTGATTTCCTCGGTGTGTATGTCCAGCTTCTTACACTATTTTTATTCCTCAACTCCTTTTGACCAGTTAGGAGATGGCAAACGTTCACCATGAACAAACCTCAAAAAATAAAAATATGAATAATTTGAAGCTAGCTAAGTGAGGATTCAAAAACCTGCCTAGAACTATAAAAAAAAATTTTTTTTTAATCTTAAGTGAAAAATATAAAAATAGCAGTAGGTAGAGAATTGCCCCTAAGTAACAATTAATAAATAGTGTAATAATTTCCAACACCACCCAACAGAGCTTTAAAACCACATACTATATTAGATTTACAAAAAATCATATACTTTGTAAGGCTATGGACAAATAGGAACTTTCTTCACTGAGTGAAAATGGACACAAACCCTACAGAAAGCCATCACACAGTAACTTACTGAACTGTGACTCAGAAATCTTACCTCCAGGGATTCTCCTTCAGATACTATGGCATAGACAGGAAGTGATGACTATACGAGGTTATCACTGCACTGTTTGTAATAGCATGGTAAGATTAAAACACTGAAATTCCTTAAATCTCCATTAATAAAGCAATAATTAAACTTTACATGGAATATTTTCATGGATTTTATTTTAAACCATGTGAATAGGTTAGGCATTCATTTTTTTTTTTTTTTAAGTGAGCAATACAGGTCAAATCTCTAACTACATGTGTGCTTTGAGGGTGATGGGTGGTGGTGATGGTGGATATTTCAGGGTCAAAAACAGGCTATAATTATCTTTGCTGAATATTATAACCAATAAAACAAAATCAAGGAAAGACATACCGGAAGTCAATGTCATACTAAATCACACAAGGAAAACAAAGAAACAAACCAACCCTGAACATATGTAATTAAAAGTTAAAAAACAACAACAACAACAACAACTTACTGGGATCCTTTCATCTTCCCGACGTCTTCGACCTCTGAAGAGAGTTCTCCTTTTAACAATGATAAAAGGGGGTGAGGGGTCGGGGAGGAAGGAGAACTCATTAAGTTTCTTCAAATGTGTATGTTCTATCAAAGATGGGTGAATTTCTGTTTTAAGTATCTGTACTTCCTAAATCTCCTTTATTATTAAAAGATACATATTCTTCTGAAGGGATCCTAAGCTGATCTACAAAAAATGTCACCTACCACCACCACCACCACTAAGTAAACTGGTCCTATTTTCATTATCAGTGCTCCCTCCACATAAGGAGCATATTAGGATTCAGTTTTCTTGTTTAGGTAGGGTAGACAATATATAACCCAATTCCCACAGTTCACATGTTGCCAGAAATTAAAACTATGATGGCTTAAGATAGTACTCTTTCCTTAGTGAACTGTAAAGAACTTCAGAATAACTTTTATAAACCTCTGACTCAGAGTTATAGTCTTTATAGGGATTCTAAATTTCTTAATTATGAAAAACTAGTAACCCATATTATGTGAACAAAAAAATTTTTAGCATAACTATATACAAAAAATTAAATTTAAAAATCACTAGATCATGGACTTCTAATATTCATATTATGATTAAAGAATTATCATATACATTATTTCCATATTTATTACCATATTTCCTTACCTGCCCCTGCCATAGTCCCCATTCTGTTCCATCTGCAAAGTGGGAGTTTCTTTTGGAAGGTAGCTTTGTTCCTGATGCCCTGTTACTGCAGGATTATGTCGTTCAGTTGCAAAGTTCCTTGAACCAGATCTGGTCAATGGTCCATCCCCCAATGACACAGTGCCCTCTGTTGAATGTTCTGAACCACCTGACCTAAAATGAGGCTTCACACTGTAAGAAACATAAGGCCATATACACGAAAGAATAAATTAAGACAGAAAAATCCTTCCTCTTAATGGCAGAAATTCTTAATAGGCCAAGTTAAAACTGCCTTCTGCTGTATTCTGATTTTCCATAAACTAGGTTGGACACAGAAGCATTATATTATAAAAATGTAAACCCTTTAATGTCTCAGATGTATTATTTTTAAAAGGCAAAGAATTTTTTCATTAAAAAAGCTGTCTGGAGCGATCTGGGAATGATCCAAAGTTCTTCAAGATTAAGCTACTTCCACCTCAAAATTCAGGATATAACTAGGATTTCAGCTAACTTCTTTAGCACAAGATACAGTTTTGACATATCTAAATCAGCCAGACTAGAAGCTTATTGAATCTATGCCATACATTCTCAACAGGGCAATAAAACCCCCAAAGAGAGTAAGAATTGGAATAAATAGACATACAATAATCTCTTAGCATTAAATTATCATATGAGGGAATTGGAGGAAGAGTCTAAAAAGGCTCTTTAGGGGACTGAAAATATTATCCTCCAATTAAAAATAAAATTAGAAAAAAAAAATCCACCTTCCAATGCAGGGGACAGGGGTTCAATCCCTGGTTGAAAACTGAGATGCTATAAGCTATGGGAAAACTAAGCCTGCAAGCCATTACAACTATTTAGGCCACGTGCTCCAGGGCCTGTAGGCCACACGTGCCACAACTAGAGAAAGCTTGGGGCAGCAAGAAAGACCCAGTAGGGTCAAAATTAACCTAAATGAATAAAGTTTATTTTTTAAAAAGTGAGAATATTTCAAGTAAGCTCAAGTAACTGAGGATCTTGGCTCTACAGCAGATTAAAAAAGGAAGTCCTAGATTTCCATTTATCCCCTTCCCTGCAGTTTATACACTCCATTTTTTAGTCTATTTTCATAGTTATTCAGCTACCCTACTAACTCTTTAGAGAATATAACAAATGAAGGTATTACTACTAAAACAAACATAAATATCTAGGCTATAAATTTTAGCTAAGTCTCATACATGATACTTTTCCAGAAAATTACTTATATGATACAAAATAGATTCTGAATAGCAATGAAATTCAGTGTCAACTAACACAAACTAATTTTCAAAACATTTATATTATCCATCAGATCTGAAAATGACCTCAGGAGGTACATATGCTGTTTATGTATCTGTTCAGAAACTATCACCAAAATCTTCTCACTGTATCAATACACCCAATAAGACAAGTTTTAAAAGCCCCCAGATCTCATAATCTTTCCCTTCACAGAGAGGGACTTACAATCGAAGTCCAGGCAAAGGAAGAAAGGATGATGAAAGAAATGTGATAAAAGACGAGAAGGAATGTGACAGAAAGATAAAGTATTAAAGGAAGAAAATTGCCCAGATTTCTGAAAGTTAGTCCTATGATATCACTGGGCTGTTACAAGGTTAGTATTATAAACTGCTCCTTGACCAATGACTTAAATATATAAAAATAAAGGCTTGGCAGTAGTCACTTCTTAGAAGTAAGATGGAAATCAAGATTTGGGTTTGTAGTCAACAGGCTCTAGTTCATCTGCAACATCTACATTTTTATAGGGAAGTATCTGTGTATTATTTCTGTGACTAAAAATTAGTAACTATCTACGTTGGTCAAATATATGGATAAAACTATACACAAATAGACTTGAGTAACAAGGAAAATCACACTAAATCTGTATCTCCAAAACCACTGATACATCTCCTTGTAAGCAAAAATGACTTGACTGTCATTCTTGGCTTTCTTATTGCAAATTTACCTCTTCTGCCAAGAAAGCAAAGCAGATAAAAACATCAAATGACAATAAAGGAATACCATAAACCCACATAACGTATTTTTAAGGTCAACATCTGCAAACACTTTTTGTTGTTACTGAAAACTGTTTTTGGTCTATCATATAACCAAGATGTCTATTTCATTTAACTGCTTAAAGCAAAATGCACCCCTTCAAAGAAAAGTGAAATCAACAGATACATATTTCTGCAAAGTTACTATTTCTAATCATAAGAAATCTGTATCTCCTCACAAGGGAAGTATAAACTGTCATTTGTATTAATGGAATTATTTTCAAGAAAAAAAAAAACTTTACTAGCTATAGTAGAAGAAAAAGAAATATACTAATCTCAGGTTTGCTAATTAATAAAAAGCCATGTAACCCTAGTAAGAGAACTATCCCCCTCAACTTTCAGTTTCTTCATCTGTAAAATGAATTAATAAAACGACACTATAACAAAGGTCTTTCCAGACTTAAACATCACTGTCTCTATGTGTATATGGTAATTAATTTTTTATTAACAGGATGGAGGTTAGAGGACAGTGTGTGTTTTAAGGCTCACTGAACTTCTACACGTATGTCCTAGCAATTACCTGAATTTTGTTCTTATTACTGTATCAAACTAACAGTCATTTATAAGAGCACAAATAATCTTTTGTTTATAAAGAATCCTTCATTCTTACAATATGAAGAGTTCTCATTTGAAACTTCATAAAACCATTCACCCAGGGATCGAACCCAGGTCTCCTGCACTGTAGGACAGACACTTTACCGTCTGAGCCACGAGGGAAGTCCTTATGAATGTGTATATATAGTAAAAATTTCCAAACATTTAAAAGTGACCTTCAGGGAATGCTCTGGTGGTCTCAGTGGTTAGGACTTGACACTATCAGTGCTATGGGCCCAAGTTCAATACCTGATTGGGGAACTAAGATTCTACAAGCTTCCTAGTGCGAACAACAACAAAGATGTTCCAATGTTTAAACCAAATGTGTCAGTTAAAATTGAGTACAAAATCTGTGACTATTAGAGAGTGGTATATATGAATGCTTCTAGAATGTACTGAGAAGAGTATTTTTTTTTTAATATTGGAAGGCTTGTTTCTTCAGTGAAGCATGTTTCAGAAAAACCTTATAAAAAAGAATTAAGTTCCTAAAAGCTATTTTGGAAAAACATACCCCACATGTGGTCTCCTTGCCAAAAAGAACCAAGTAAGAGAATTCTCATTCTGGCAAGAAGAAAAAAATTACTGAACAGAAATAATTAAAAACAAAAAACAACATAGGAGGCTCACAAAATAAGGCAGAGAAATAATAGATGTGAACTACTAAATAAATCTAAACAACTAAATAAATCTGAGCCCCTTCTTCTTTGGTTACTTACACTCCAGAAAAAGTCATACTATATACCAAATTACTGAGATTACCAGTTGATAATCTCAACTGAGATTCTGGAGTTCTTAATAACTTATTCAGAATACTATGGTTTAAGTGTAGGCTTTGGAATCAAACTGCCTGGACTCAAATCTTGGCTCTGCAAGCTACTGGGTACATGCTTTTGGACATAATATATAACATTTTTATTTCTCAAATTTCTTCTTTTAAATCGACACAATACTGTATCTACAGGGTTATGAAAATTAACAGTGATATAACAAATCAAGGCCTTAAAACAGAACTTTAGACATGACTCAGTAAAGAACGGGCTTCCATGGTGGCTCAGACAATAAAGAATCCACCCAAAATGTAGAAGAGCTGGGTTCAATCACTGGGTTGGGAAGATCCCCTGGAGGAGGGCATGGCAACCCACTCCAGTATTCTTGCCTGGAGAATCCCCATGGACAGAGGAGCCCGACGGGCTACAGTCCTTGGGGTTGCAAGCAGTCAGACATGACTGAGTGGCTCAGCACAGCATAGTTTGTGGAAATCAAGCCAATCCTTAAAAATGATAAATAACTCACTCTCCCAGTATTTATTACTCAAATCAGTTAACATTTCTACCATCAAAAAACTCATTCTACAAAACATTATTTAACACATTAAATGGTACCTAGAAACCAGATTTTATATTGTTACCACAAAATCTTTTCTGTTCTCGTTATTATTTTTTTAAAAAAGGTCAATATATACTGGTGTAAAATCTCAGTCCCAAATTATTTTTATATGCATTATCAACTCTGAGGTAAAAGTGTGTTGATTAATTGTTAAGATACACTTTTTTTTCGGGGGGATGTGGGACCTTTTTATTATGTTAGAAAATAAGCATTGCTATTAATATACTGACTGTAAGAACTACCGGGAATTGTGTACAATAAATTCCAGCCATCATATTTTACCTTACCGATTTTTTTGGAATGGTCGACCCATATTTACAGCAGCAGCGGCAGCGGCAGCGGCGGCGGCGGCGGCGGCATTTGTTTTATAAGATCCTGGTGAATTAAAGCCATTCACAAAACTACCATTGGGAAAGGGAGCCTAAAAGAAAATTTTAATGTTTAAATTGATCTGGGGTATTAAATATACTTATCACCATTTAAAGCCTATAAAGTAACCACCATCAATACAAAACAAAATAAAACAAGAACTCTAACTCTGATTTCTTCAAATTTCAGCTTCAGTGAAAAACCATATATTCTCTAAGGATCTCACTTACCAGCGGTGTTTCAAAGTAAGGTGCGGGATTTGGAGACCAAGACTGAGGCACAATACTATAGACAGAGTACTGTTGGTGAGGATTATATACAGGCTGCATAAAGACCGGTGAGGCATACTGTGCTTGAGTTTGAATGGGCTGACTATACATACTAGAATCCATTAATCGATAACCATTCTTGGCAAAAAATGTATTGATGGCTTTTATCCTTGCCTAAAAGCAAGAAGAACACAAAGGATATATAATCACAAAGGATTAAGTGTATACTTTCACAAATATATTTAATTTTAAACATTTTACTTTTAAAAACTTTTACACAGAAAATACAATGAACATAGTAAAATCATAAAAGTCAAAATATTAAAAATAACAGCAACTTATCAAAACAAGGGGGAAAAAAGGCAAGTGGCTCTTATGTGGAAAGATGTTAGACCTTGCTCACAGAGAAATGCAATTAGAATGGAATTAATATTTCCCACTTATAAAATTGGCAAAAGCCTAAAAATCTAACAACATACTCTACTGAAAAAGCTGTGGCAAAACACATACTCTGATACACTGATGATGGGCGTTCAAAACACTACAACCCTTAAAAAGGGAAATAAAAGTAACCTGGTGACTCCAGAGCCTTTTGACAGAAAATGCGTAAGAGCCTGGAAGATTGTCCCATTAGAAAGCAAGGCACATTGAAAACTGCCCTAACAAAAGGACTCAAAGAGGCCACACTTCATCAGTAAGGACAATAAATACACCAAATATGTTTAAATATTCAAAAACCAAAAATAGCTGAACGGTTGTTTTTGAAGGTCATTTTGAAGGGGCTTCCCTGGTGGTGCAGACAGTAAAGAATCTGCCTGCAATGCAGGAGACTCGGGTTCAATTCCTGGGTTGGGAAGATTCTCTGGAGAAGGAAATGGCAACCCACTCTAGTATTCTTGCCTGGGAAATCCCATGGACAGAGGAGCCTGGCAGGCTACAGTCCATGGGGTTGCAAAAGAGTTTGACAGGACTTAGTGACTAAATAACAAGGGAACCAACACATTATTTTGAAAATTGGTAATAAAAGCTAGAACCAGGCATTTATCATACATCATATATATAACCTATTACTAAGGGTAATGAATATGAGGGAAAGTATTTTGTCTAACAAATGGAAAAAATATAGAACAGAAATAGCAACAGATAGCAACCCTTAATGAATTAATGTATCTAGCCAACGATCAGCAACAGCTAGTATAGGAGAGACACAATGACACTATGTGTTTTTGTTCTCTCCGCTGCTCCAAAATCAAGTCCAATTCTGATTAAGCCTCTAGATCTAGCTACCAATTTGCATGAAATAGAGAGGACAAAGACTGTGTTAAAACTATGCTTAAGAATATAACTAGCCAACTAAAAAGTGGGCTGAGAACTTGAATATACATTTCTTTAAACATATACAAATGGACAATAAGCACATGAAAAGACGCTCAACATCACTAATTCCTGAAGGAACATAAACTGAAACCACAAAGCAATACCACATCACATCCACTAACAAGAAACAGAAAACAGTGAAGTGCTGGAGAGGATACAGAGAAACTGGAACCCTGTGCACTGCTGGAAGGAGTATAAAGTGGTACAGCTACTGTGGAGAACAGTATGGAGGGCCCTCAAGAAGTTGAAAGTAGAATTACCATATGATCCAGCAATTCCACTTTTGGGTATATATACACAAGAACTCAAAGCAGAGTCTTGAAGAGGTATTTGTACACCCATGATTCATAACAGCATTACTCACACGAGCTAAAACATGGAAGTAAACCCAAGTGTCTATCAACAGATGAATGGATAAGCAAATTCTGTTATATAAATACACTGGAATATGTATTAACCTTAGAAAGGAGGAAAATTTTCAATATGCTACATGGATGGACCTTGAAGACACAATATTAACTGAAATAAGCCAATCACAAGGAGATATACTATATGATTTATTTATATGAGATAAGTAATCAAATATAGGCTGAGGTGGTTGTCAGGGGCTGGAGGAGGGGAAAATGAGGAGTTATTAACAGGCACAAAGTTTCAGTTTTACAAGAAGAAAAGAGTTATGAATGGATGGTAGTGATGGCTGTACAACAAAGACAATGTGTTTACTATTACTGAACTATTAAATGAAATGAGAAGAGTTAAGATGGTAAATTTTATATGTATTTTAACACTATATGTATATACACACACACACACAGCAAATTTCCCTAGTTACAGTGGTAAAGAAATCTGCCTGCTAAAGCAGAGTACACAGGTTGGATTCCTGGTCTGGGAAGATTCCACATGCCATGGAGCAATTAAAAGCCTGTGCGCCACAGCTTCTGAGCTGGCATGCAGTCAAATACTGAAGCCTGCAGGCCTAGAGCCTGCGCTCCGCAATAAGAGAAGCCACAGCAATCAGAAGCTCATGCACCACAATGAAAAGTAGCCCCCGCTCACTGCAGCTAGAGAAAGCCCACTTGCAGTAACAAAGACCCAGTGCAACCAAAAATAATAGATTAATTTTAAAAACAGAAAGTTTGAGTGTGTGTATATATATACACACACACACACACAAATAATAAATTTTAATTTATATTATTATGGACACAGCCTGCAGCTTGTGGGATATTAGTTCCCCAACCAGGGATTGAACCCGTGCCCCCTGCAATGGAAGCATAAAGTTCCAACCACTAAACCATCAAGGCATTTCCTACCTGAGGCTTTTTTGTTTGCTTTTTCGGTCATGCTGTATGGCATGTGGGACCTTAGTTCCCCAACCAGGGATCAAACTTGTACCCTCCAGTGGAAGCATAAAGTCGTAACCACTGGACCACCAAAATGCCATCACCACATTTTTCAAAGATAGAAAACAGATTTAAAAGGACAGTCCACTAAAAATGATGTAACCAAGGAACAAAGATGTGTAAGAACAAATAACTAGATAATCAAGTTGCAGTACAGGCATACTATACTTTTATTGCACTTTGCTTTATTATGCTTCCCAAATATTATGATTTTGTTTTTGTTTTGTACTATTTTTGCAAACAAAGGGTTTATGTCAGGCCTGCTTTGAGCAAGTCAATTGGTACAACTTTTCCATCAGCATTTGCTCACATTGTTAAGAGTTGATTCATAATATTATATTAGCTTCAAGTGTATAAAATCCAGTTTTTTTAAAATATTTATTTTCGGTTGCACTGGGTCTTCACTGCTACAAGTGGGCTTTCTCTAATTGTGGTTGAGTGTCTCTGCATGACATTTTGGTAATTCTTGCAGTATTTCTCATTTTGTCATTATTGTTAAACTTGTTATGGTGATCTGTGATCTTTGATGTTACTATTCTAATTGTTTTGGGATACCACAAACCACGCTACTATAAGGCGACAAACTTAACCAATAAATAGGTGTGTGTTCTGGCTACTCTACCAATGGAGTTTTCCTGTTCTCAGTCTCTCCCTGGATCACCCTATTCCCTGAGATACAACAATACTGAAACTAAGTCAGTTAATAATCCTAAAATAGCCTCAAAATATTCAAGTGAAAGGAAGAGTCACAGCTCTCTTACTTTAAACAAAAAACTAGAAATGGTTTTTAAATTATTTATTTGGTTGTTCCTGGTCTTACTTGTGGCATGCAAACTCTTAGTTGTGGCATGTGGAATCTAGTTTCCTGATCAGGGATAGAACCTGGGCCCCTGCGCTGGGAGCATGACGTCTTAGCCACTGCACCTCCAGGGAAGTCCCTAGGAACAAGTTTAGTGAGAAAGGCATGCTGAAAGCCAAGAAAGGCCGAAAGCTAGGCTTCTTGTGCCAAATAATTAAGTCAAGTTGTGCATACAAAGAAAGTTCTTGAAATAAAAGAGAACTACTCCAGTGAACACACAAATGATAAGAAAGCCAAACAGCCTGATTGCTGATGTGGAAAAGTTTCAGTGATCTGGATAGATGATCAAACCAGTCACAATATTCCCTCAAGCAAAAGCCAAATCCAGACGAAGACCCTAATTCTCTTCAAGTCTGTGAAAGCTAAGAGATGTGGAAGCTACAAAAGGAAAGTTTGAAGACAGCAGAGACTGGTTCATGAGGTTAATGAAAGAAGCTATCTCTATAACATCGAAGTGCGAGGTGAAGGATCAAGGGCTGATGTAGAAGCCGCACCAAGTTATCCAGAATATCTAGCTAAAATAAGTAATAAACTTTCAAATACCTTAGGACTTTCATAGCTAGAGAAGATAAGCCAACGCCTGGCTTCAAGATTCCAAAGCTTAGAAGGACAGGCTGACTCTCTTGGTAGGGGCTAGTGCAGTCAGTGACTAAACTTGAAGCCAATGCACATTAACCATTCCAAAAACCCTTTGACCCTTCAGAATTATGGTAAACCCACTATGGCGAAGAACTAAAGCACCTCTTGATGAAAGTGAAAACGTTGGCTTAAAACTCAACATTCAGAAAACTAAGATCATGGCATCCGATCCCATCACTTCCTGGCAAATAGACAGGCAAACAATGGAAACAGTGACAGATTTTATTTTTTTGGGCTCCAAAAATCACTGCAGATGGTGACTGCAGCCAGGAAATTAAAAGATGCTTATGCTGCTCCTTGGAAGAAAAGCTATGACCAACCTAGACAGCATATTTAAAAACAGAGACACATTTAAAAGCAGAGCTTGGGATTAACGTATACACATTTAAACATATATACAGATTAACATATACACCTTAGCCAAAAAGGCCTGTCTAGTCAAAGCTATGGTTTTTCCAGTAGTCATGTATGGATGTGAGAATTGGGACTATATAGAAAGCTGAGCACAGAAGAATTGATGCTTTTGAACTGTGGTGTTGGAGAAGACTCTTCAGAGTTCCTTGGACAGCAAGGAGATCCAACCAGTCCATCCTAAAGGAAATCAGTCCTGAATACTCATTGGAAGGACTGATGCTGAAGCTGAAACTCCAAAACTATGGCCACCTAATGCAAAGAAATGATTCATTTGAAAAGACCCTGATGCTGGGAAAGACTGGAGGTGGGAGGACAAGGGGATGACATAAGATGAGATGGCTGGATGGCATCACTGACGTGATGGACATGAGTTTGAAGAGGCTCCAGGAGTTGGTGATGGATATGGAAGCCTGGTGTGCTGCAGTCCATCAGGTCACAAAGAGGTGGACACGACTGAGTGACTGAACCAAACTATGCCTATGTTCTATCAATGAAACAACAAAGCTTAGAAGATAGCACAACTGTTAACAACATGGTTTACTAAATATTTTAGGCTTACTGCTGAGATCAACTGCTCAGTAAAAGATTCCTTCCAAAATATCACTACCCACTGACAATGCAACTGGTCACCCAAGAGCTCTAAGGAAGATATATGATGGAGTTTATGTTGTTTTCATGGCTGCTAACACAACATCCATTCTGTAGCCCATGGATCAAGGAGAAATTTTGGCTTTCAAGACTTAATTATATAAGTCTTACTAAACATTTCATAAGGTTATAGAGTAGTTGCCAGATATAATGATTTCTTTGAAGGAGACGGGCAAAATCAATTAAAAATGTTCTAGAAAGGATTCACCATTCTAGATGCCATTAAGATTATTCATCGAAAGAAGGCAAAATACCAACATGAACAGGAGTTTAGAATAAGTTAATTCCAACTTTCATGGATAACTGACCAGTTCAAGACTCAAGTTTACTGGAAGAAGTTAACTGTGGATGTGGTAGAAACAGCAAGAGAACTAGAATTAGAAATAGAGCTGAAGATGGAACTGGACTGCTCCAATTTCATGATAAAACTTGAACAAATAAGGAGCTGCTTCTTATGGATGAAGAAAGAAAGTGGTTTCTTGAGATGGAATCTACTTTTGATGAAGATGGTTCAAGACTGTTGAAACAATAAGAAAGGATTTAAATATTATATAAACTTAGTTGTTAAAGTGGTGGCAAAGCTTGAGAGGACTGACTCCAATTTTAAAAGTTCTAGAGACTTCCCTGTTGGTCCAGTGGTTAGGAATCCACCTGCCAGTTGCTGGGGACACAGGTTCAGTCTTCCGTCTGGGAAGATTCCACATGTGCAGGGCAACTAAGCCCATGTGCAACAACCACTGAGCCTGTGCTCTACAGCCTGCGTGCCCCAACTGCTGAAGCCAACACGCTAGATTCTGTGTTCTGAACAAGAGAAGCCACTGTAATGAGAAGACTAAGTACTGCAACTAGAGTAGTCCCCATTCACGACAGTGAAAGCCTACATGCAGCAACTAAGACCCAGTGCAGCCAAAAATAAAAATCAATAAATTTTAAAGAAATAAATAGAAAAGGCTAAATTATAAAAACCCTTGTTAGAAAACATAGGGTTAACATTTCATGATCTTGGATTTGGCAATGATTTTTGATGCATGGCACCAAAAGCACATTAAAAACTTTTGTGTCTCAAAGGACACTTCAAGAGAGTCAAAAGGTAAACTACAAAATGGGAAAAAATACTTGCAGATCATATATCTGACAAGAGGTTAATATTCAGAATATACAAAGATCTGGTACAAATCAACAACAAAAATAACCCAATATAAAACATGGTCAGGGACCTCCCTGGTGGTCTACTGGTTAAGAATCTGCCTTCCAATGCAGGAGATGCAGCTTCCATCCCTGAATGGAAAGCTAAGATCCCACACGCTGCCAGGCAACTAAGCCTGCACACCACAACTACTGAGCCCTCACACCACAGCTAGAGAGAAGTCCACGTAGTGCCACAAAGATCACACGTGCTGCAATCAAGACCCAAAAGTCATAAATCTAAAAATAGTTTTAAAAAATAAAATTAAAAATGGTCAAAGGACCTGAATACATATTTCTTCAAAAATGACATAAAAATGTCAAAGAAGTCCATGAAAAGATGCCCAATATCTTGTGTCACTAGGAAAATGAAACCCAAAACCATAGTAAGATTCCACTTTTACCCATTGGCTTTATCAAAAAAGCAAAAATAAGTGTTGGCAAGGATGTAGAAAAATTTGAATCCTCCTCTATTGCTGGTGGAAATGTAAAAGGATACAATTTCTTTGGAAAACACTTATGCCCTCCTCAATATGTTAAACATATAATTATCATGTTACCCAGTAAGTCCCAGTACATATGGGAACTCAAACAGATAGTTGTGCAGCACTGTCTACAATAATCCAAAGATGGAAGCAACCCAAGCATCTTTCAATAGATAATGGATACAAGAAATGTGATATTTATACAGCAGAATATTATTCATCAAATAAAAAGTAATGAAGTTCTATACCTATGGCTGATTCATGTTGCTGTATGGCAGAAACCAACAGAGTATTGTAAAGCAATTATCCTTCAACAAAAATTTTTTGAAAAAAAATCTTAAAGAGAAATGGATTATAAAACACGAAAAAAAGTAATGAAGTTCTGATATATGCTCCATATAGAGGAAGCCTGAAAACATTATCCTAAGTGAAATAAGCCAGACACAAAAGAACAAATATCACATAATTCCATTTGTATGTGTCATCTAAACTAGGTAAACTCAGAAATACAGAGACTAGAAGGGAAGTTACCAGCAGCTGGGAAGAATGGGAAGTTATTGTTTCATGGGTACAGCATTTTCATTTGGGAGGCTGGGATGTTTGGGAACTTTGTTTCAGAGTTTTCGTTCTGAAAAATAGCAGTAGCGATTGTACAGCGATGTGAATGTACTAAATGCCACTGAGGTGTACACTTAAAAATGGCAAATTGCATGTATGCATATTTTACCACAATAATTTAAAAAAATTTAAAGAAAGCATACATTACAAATTATCTGTAAACAGAGCAACAACTTAATGTTTTTCCATGGAGATAAATGATTAAATCATGATACACGCAAACAATATTGTATATATAACAGAAACAATGGTGAATGAAAAGATCCTGAAGATCTACTATGAGAAAACAACAGAAGTGTATACACTGTACATTTCTATTCCCATAAAGATAGACACAAAAAAGATTTCTAAATGCATGCAGAAAAAATTACTCTCTCATATTACCTATAGGGAAAATGACTGGAGGAATCTGAGAGGGAGATTTAATTAATTTACTATGAGTCACTTGACCTTCTTACCACATACAGGTATTACCTTTCACAGTTAAAAATTCTGAAACAGTAAATATACAACAGAAATATACATAGAAGTAAACATACATACTATATACATATATTCTATAATATATACAATTTATATGAAATCCAAATAAAAAATATTCTGTCATAAAAATGCAATTAAAACAGGAAGTACTGCCTCTTAATGAAATTATCCATAGCACAGGAGGGTAAGCGTTGTTCACTGAATCCCTTTGTCCTCCAAGATTACTGCTTTTGAACCAGAGAACTTCAGAAATGAAAAGCATGCGCACTTCAAAGAAACAAACCAAAACCTTAGGGGTAAATGACATGCCCAGATCAAAGGATGGATGGCTGAAAATAGCATCAAGGCCTGGAACATACAACTTCTTGCTCCTGCATGTGTCTTTCTGGGTGTAAGATCATCTGGTTTTAATGAATGATATAAAAATTAATGTGAATCTCCACAAGAAAACTGCTTTGTTGTTGTTCCGTCACTCAGTCATGTCTGACTCTTTGCAACCCCATGGACTATGTGATGGATAATCAAAAGAACTATAGATGAAAACCAAAATGGCAGAAAAAGAAGAAAACTATAGTGAAAGAAAGGAAGGAATGAAGGGACAAATCTACCACTAAACCTGACATCTCAGCAAAATCAATAAGCTATAAGATACAGGAGGTATACAGAATAATCAAAATAGTGATTATTTATTGGTAAGATCTATCAAGCAAGTAATCCAAAAGGCCCGACAAACTACTAGATCTAAGGAGTTCAGCAAGGCTGCTACAAATGAAAACTTTTTTGGAAAAAAATCACTAAGTTACCAAGGAGAGGGAAAAAAGCAGTAAAAATTACTTTAAGGAAATAAGAAATACAACAGACTTGAATAGAGAAAATATATCATAATAAAGTTACCACAATAATGAATAATTCAGGGTAAAACTGCCAAATGTCCCCAATTTAATCAAATAATTAAATATAATCCCATTAATTCCAATAAGGTTTTTGCTGGTTGTTTGTTACTATTAGACAAACATTCTAAAATTCATATGGAAAAGTAATACTCAAGATAATTCTAAAAAAGCACAAGAAGGAAGACTTTGTACAAGGAGAAAAGGATATTAGAAATCTATGGTAATTAAAACAACTAGAGATATATAGGATAGATACAACATTACACACAACTTGTGGAAGGATAGAGCACTTAATAAGTGCTAACACAACTGCCTTTCTATAAATGAAGGGAAAATGAAATTAGACCCCTGTCTTATACTATATATGAAGTTAATTCCAGATGTATCAAAGACCTAAATCTGACATATAAAACTTTGAAGTTGTTAGAAGACCTCTGGGAATATCCTAATAGCCTCAAGCAGGGAAAGGAAATAAGGAGAAGAGTATTACAGGTAGAGGAACTAGAATGATAACTGGCAGATACCTTCATTCGTAATATGAAAATACCATCACGGAAAGTAATAATACAGTAGTAGTGAGATTTAAATATGTCATGTTCTTAGAACAGTAAGTGAGATGCAACCTCTTAATAAGTGTAAGCTTCTCTCACTCTGGTTCTTTCACTTACTAGTTATGTGGAACTGGGTATGTGACTCTCGTGCCTCACTTTCTTTACCAGTAAAAAGGAGAGTACCCACCTTACTAGGTTCTTGTAAAAATTAAATGAGACTATACACACATCATGCTTAGAATAGACACTGATATACAGTTAAGAACTCAGTAACAGTAAGAACAACACACCACATTTACAAACAATAATTATATATTGCCCAGGGAATGTGAAGCTTGTCAAAGTAAGTGCATGTTTAGGATTCTATCTTAGATGGTCAAGTGAAGTGAAGTCGCTTAGTCCAACTCTTTGCGACCCCGTGGACTACCTGCCAGGCTCCTCTGTCCATGGGATTTTCCAGGCAAGAATACTGGAGTGGGTTGCCATTTCCTTCTCCAGTGGATCTTCCCAACCTAGGGATTGAACCCAGGTCTCCCGCATTGTAAGCAGATGCTTTTACCATCTGAGCCACCAGGGAAGGTTTGGTAATAATGTGGAGGATGGGCTTTAAGGAGGGGAAAGCTGAAGGCACCATAGTTAAAAGGCTATTCTAATCTCTCAAAAGCATAAACAATAGCAATAATGACTGAAAGAAGTTTTGAAGTGGATTTTCAAGTGAACAGATTAGACATGTAAACAGTGAGCCAAGTATCATCAATGACAATTTCCAGGTCTCTCAAATAGCTGAGTATTAGCATAGATGCAGTTAACTGAAATGAGATTGGAAATGGGGAATGTTTCCCACCTTCGTTGTTAAAAACTCATTCCTGCTCCTGACTTTTGAGATCTGCAATTATCTTACACATTGTCAATCAGCATCTAACTAAAACTCCATGCTGTCTGAAGTTATACTTTCAGAAGTTATTGCTGAAGTTATTAGTTATCAACTAATTTTCTGAAATAGCATTTCATGAGTCAGAAATTTCTTTAAACTCATTATGTGATTTATAAAATGTTATTCATCTTTGTTAACAGACAACAAAAACTTTCTTGTCTGAAACTAGACTACTTAAAAAAATGTTTCTTACCATGATTGGCTTGCCCTGAAATGTCTTAACTTCTTCTCTTAAGTATTTAAAAGCCTGTTACAAAGCAGAAAGGAACTTTCATTAGCATTCAAATATTTCATTAAAGCAATCATTATTCTATTGAGAGGTTTAATATTACCAACTATCTCTAAACTATAAAAAATTCTGAAGGTGACCCCATTACGCAGATGATAAGAAATGAAAAAGCAGAAATGTAAGACCTCGGCTACAGTTAACATTTATTATGTAATGACTACTATGGATCACTACAGATAAAATGCACAAAATTCAGAAAAGACCCAAAATATCACTACATATCAATTTTAAAATAGGTTCAGAGAGCCTTCTAAGATGAAGAATTAAGACAAATCTGTGAGTGACTTAAAAATGTTATTATATAAATTTTTGTTTCAAAGTAATTTTACTTATCTTTATATAAAACATGGTAGCAATTAAGAGTTAATATCATTATGTCAAAATTCCAAGAATCAGAAGTTATATATATTGCGGCCTACTATGTAACAGAAATACTAACTACTGAGTACATGTTAATTTGAAAACTGTGTGCTAATTTTTTATTGATAGGAAATGGTTCTTATGATGAAACAAAACTTTAGGAAGATCATCAAAAAGGAAATCAATGAGAAAGCAAAACCAAAAAAGTGAACAAAGTTCTCCAAAGTCTTGATAAACATTACTGTAAGCACATATTTTTCTCAATTAAAATACACACTATCTCTTTTTCCACCAGCAGTTCAAATCAAAAGAAAAGCTTTCTTCTCACCTGTTGTGCATCTGTGTCTGACTGGAAAGTGATATACCAGTTGCTATTGTGCGCAAACTCACAGCTTATCACCTTGGGGCAGTTTTCATTTTTAAACAAAGCTTTTACTTCCTAAAAATGAAAAACTTCAGTTAGCCCTAAAAATATATCAGTAACAGGCAGTTTTTCCTCTTCATGTCTTTTGGTCCTTTCTATTTCTTTACTTAGTAACTGTTTATATCTTCTGCACATTTTTCTGTTGAGTAGGATTATGCTCTTAAGAATATGCACGGTCGTAGTGTAAACTGTGTGGGTGATTTAGGGAAGGAAACTTATTTTATAATCAGCAAAACTGAAAAATTATTTACATCCTAATGGCAAGCTAAATCTTCCTTAAAGAAAAATCTCTGAAGTCCTATCATTATCTAATAAAATGGGAGAGGGGAGGGAGGGGTGGGAGGAAGGGGAAAGTCCTAGATTAGCATTTTCTAGGTGCTAATTATTTTCATGCATTTCTCCAGGCAAGTTTGGCCTTGGAGCCCAAAATGAAGCAGGGCAAGGCAAACAAAGAGTTTTGTCAAGAGAACGAGCTGGTCATAGCAAACACCCTTTCCCAACAACCTAAGAGACAACTACACATGAACATTACCAAATGGTCAGTATCAAAATCAGACTGATTATATTCTTTGCAGCCAAAGATAGAGCAAATGTATACAGTCAGCAAAAACAAGACCTGGACCTGACTGACTCAGATCATCAGCTCCCTATTGCAAAAATCAGGCTTAAATTTTGAAAAGTACAGAAAACCACTAGGCCATTCAGGTAGGACATAAATCAAATACTTTATGATCATACAGTAGAAGTGACAAATGGTTTCAAGGGATTAGATCTGGGAGACAAGAATGCCTGAAGAAATATGGACAGAGGTTTGTACACTGTACAGGAGGCAGTAACCAAAACCAGCCCCAAGAAAAAGAAATACAAGAAAGCAAAATGGCTGTCTGAGGAGGCTTTATACATAGATGAGGGAAGTTCAGTTTAGTTCAGTCGCTCAGTAATATCCAACTCTTTGCAACACCATGGACTACAGTGTGCCAGGCCTCCCTGTCCATCACCAACTCCTGGAGTTTACTCAAACTCATGTCCATTGAGTCAGTGATGCCATCCAACCATCTCATCCTCTGTCATCTCCTTCTTCTCCCACCCTCAATCCTTCCCAGCATCAGGGTCTTTTCAAATGAGTCAGTTCTTTGCAGCAGGTGGCCAAAGTATTAGAGTTTCAGCTTCAGCGTCAGTCCTTCCAATGAATATTCAAGACTGATTTCCTTTAGATGGACTGGTTGGATCTCCGTGCTGTCCAAGGGACTCTCAAGAGTCTTGTCCAACACCACAGTTCGAAAGCATCAATTCTTCTGTGCTCAGCTTTGTTTATAATTCCAACTCTCACATCCATACATGACTACTGGAAAAACCATAGCTTTGACTAGACAGGCCTTTGTTGGCAAAGTAATGTCTCTGCTTTTTAATATGCTGTCTAGGTTGGTCATAACTTTTCTTCCAAGGAGTAAACATCTTTTAATTTCATGGCTGAAGTCACCATCTGCAGTGATTTTGGAGCCCAAGAATAGAAGCAAAAATCAAGAGAGAAAGGGAAACTTACCCAACTGAACAGTTTCAGAGAATAGAAAGGAGAGATAAGAAGGCCTTAAGTTAACAGTGCAAAGAAGTAGAGGAAAATAATAGAATGGGAAAGACTAGAGGTCTCTTCAAGAAAACTGGAGATATAAAAGAACATTTCATGAAAGGATGGGCACGATAAAGGACAGAAATGGTAAGGATCTAACAGAAGTCAGAGAGATTAAGAAGAGGTGACAAGAATACACAGAACTATACAACAAAGGTCTTAATGAAGATAATAACCACAATGGTCTGGTCACTCACCTAGAGTCCGATATCCTGGGATGTGAAGTCAAGTGGGCCTTAGGAAGCATTACTACAAATAAGGCTAGTGAAGGTGCTGGAATTCAAGCTGAGCTATTTCAAATCCTAAAAGATGCTGCTGCTAAAGTGCTGCACTCCATAAGTCAACAAATTTGGAAAACTCAGTGCTGGCTACAGGACTGGAAAAGGTCAGTTTTCATTCCAACCTCAAAGAAGGTCAGTGTCAAAGTATGTACAAACTACCATACAATTGTGCTCATTTCGCATGCTAGTAAGGTTATACTCAAAATCCTTTAACCTAGGCTTTAGCATATATGAACTGAGAACTTCCAGATGTACAAGCTGGACTTAGAAAAGGAAGAGGAACCCCATCAAACTGACAACATACACTGGATCATACAGAAAGCAAGGGAATTCCAGAAAAACATCTACTTTTGCTTCATTGACTACGCTAAAGCCTTTGAATAGAAATTGCCAGGAGAATTATAAACAACCTCAGATATGCAGATGATACCACTCTACTGGAAGAAAGTAAAGAGGAACTAAAGATCCTGTTGATAAAGGTGAAAGAGGAGAGTGAAAAAGCTGGCTTAAAATTCAACATTCGAAAAATGAAGATAATGGCATCCAGTCCCACCACTTCATGGCAAACAGATGGAGAAAAAGTGGAAGAAGTGACAGATTTTATTAGACTGACACCCAATGATTTCTAACTTCAAAAACCTATCAATACTCTTCAGATATTTCCCATTCCTTCAAATAGTATAATGAACTTAGTTAAATCTTAATATAATCTATTATTTTTTATCCTTTTATCATTCTTTACAAAGAATAATATTCATAGATTTACTTTCCCAAGTATAAGATGTCTGGATATAAACGAATCAAAATTTATTCTACCTGACAGCAGTCTTTCAGGTCACCATCCAAATCTCCTCAATTTAATTTGAATTTTAGAGACCACTGCCAAGATCAACCCTCTCTGGCTAATTTAGTCATCTGTACTTCCTTTACTTTTTTTTTAAAATGAATAGTGTGTTGCTTTCTTTCTTTTATCTGCTGTTTTTCATCTGTATAAGCACTCTATGTATGCAGGATGAGTTGTAATAACTACAGAAATAATAACAATGGCTAATGTACCAAGTATTGCTCAAAGCTCTTTATATAATAACTCAATTCTCACAATTTCATTCGTTACTACTATCCCATTTGGAACTCTGAATGCAGGGTTTCAAAGAATAGCAAAGAGAGATAAGAAAGCCTTCCTAAGTGAACAATGAAAAGAAGTAGAGGAAAACAATAGAATAGGGAAGACTAGAGATCTCTTAAAGAAAATCAGAGATACCAAGGGAACATTTCCTACAAAGATGGGCACAATAAAGGACAGAAATGGTATGGACTTAATAAAAGCAGAAGATATTAAGAGGTGGCAAGAATATACAGAACTATACAAAAAAGATCTTAATGACCCAGATAACCCTGATGATGTGATCACTCACCTAGAACCAGACATCCTGGAGTGTGAAGTATGAGCCTTAGGAAGCATCACTATGAATAAAGCTAGTGGAGGTGATGGAATTCCAGTTGAACTATTTCAAATCCTAAAAGATGCTGCCAAAGTGCTGCACTCAATATCCCAGCAAATTTGAAAACTCAGCAATGACCACATGACTGCAAGAGGTCACTTTCCATTCCAATCCCAAAGAACGGCAATGCCAAAAAATGTTCAAACCACTGCATAACTGCACTCATTTTACATGCTAGAAAGGAATGCTCAAAATCCTTCAAGCTAGGCTTCAACAATATGTGAACTGAGAAAATTCCAGATATAAGAGTTGGATTTAGAAAAGGCAAAGAAACCAGAAATCAAATTGCCAACATTCACTGGATCATAGAAAAAGAAAGAGAATTCAAGAAAAACATCTACTTCTGCTTCAATGACTACACTAAAGCCTTTGACTGTGTGGATCACAATAAACTGCAAAATTCTTATAGAGGTGGGAATTCCAGACCACCTTACCTGCCTTTTGAGAAACCTGTCTGCAGGATAAGAAGCAACAGTTAGAACTGGACATGGAACAATGGATTGGTTCAAAATTGGAAAAGGAGTACATCAAGGCTATATAATGTCACCCTGACTATTTAACTTATATGCAGAGTACATTATGCAAAACGTCTGGCTGGATGAAGCACAAGCTGAATCAAGATGGCCAGAAGAAATATCAACAACTTCAGATATGCAGATGGCATCACCCTCATGGAAGAAAGTGAAGAGGAACTAAAGAGCCTCCTGATGAAGATGAAAGAAGAGAGAGCAAAAGCTGGCTTAAAATTCAACATTCAAAAGACGAAGATCAAAGCATCTGGTTCCATCACTTCATGGCAAATAGATGGAGAAACAATGGAAACAGTGACAGATTTTATTTTTGCGGGCTCCAAAATTACTGTGGATGGTTATTGCAGCCATGAAATTAAAAGGCATTTGCTCCTTGGAAGAAAAACTGTGACAAACCTAGACAACATATTAAAAAGCAGAGGCATTACTTTGCCAACAAAGGTCCATACAGTCAAAGCTATTGTTTTCCAGTAGTCATGTACGGACCATAAAGAAAGCTGAGCACCAAAGAATTGATGTTTTTGAACTGTGGTCTTGGAGAAGACTCTTGAGAGTCCCTTAGAATGCAAGATCAAACCAGTCAATCCTAAGGGAAATCAGTCCTGAATATTCATTGGCAGGACTGATGCTGAAGCTGAAGTTTCAATACTGTGGCCAGCTGATGCAAAGAGCCGACTCATTGGAAAAGACTCTGATGCTGGGAAAGACTGATACCAGGAGGAGAAGGGGACGACAGAGGACAAGATGGTTGATGGCATCACAAACTCAAAGGACATGAATCTGAGCAAGCTCTGGGAGATGGTGAAGGACAGGGAAGCCTGGCATGCTGCTTGCTGTCAATGGGGTAGCAAAGAGTCAGCCACAACTGAGCAACTAAACAACAACAACAAATTATCCCATTTGGGCTTCCCAGGTGGCACTAGAGGTAAAGAATGTGCCTGCCAATGCAGGAGACAGAAGATCCCCTCAAGAAGGGAATGGCTACCCACTCCAGCATTGTTTCCTGTAGAATCCCATGGACAGAGGAGCCTGGCAGGCTACCATCCATAGAGTGGCAAAGAGCTGGACAGGACCAAAGTGACACAGCACCCATGCATTATTCCATTTAATAGATGAGAAAACTGTGGCAAACACAAAAAGAGATTAAGTAACTTATCCCAGGTCACAGAGCTAGTAAATAAAAATGCTAGAATCCAAATCCAGGCAGTTTCTGGCTCATACACTTGAAATTTTTTCCTAATATTGCAAATATTCTTCCTTTCTGCAATTTTCCATTCAATTTGTTACTTCTGACACATAATTAATAATTTAAAATCCAAGATCTATCTAGTGACAGGTTCTTTTCTAATTTCTCTCATTGTTTCTAAGTTTAGGAAATCATCCTTTTGGAAATTTAATACTGAATGACTCTAGGCAAAAAGATTAACTACTTACATGTCAAACAGGTGACAAGGGTCTAAAAATTCTTTTTTGAATGGTTAATCAATTACCATATCAGTTACTGATTAACCCTCCTTATCTCTAATTTATCCTTAACATGACAACTCAGTGTGAAGCTTCATGGCTTAAACAACATGGGTTTTGGAAACAGGAAGATTAAGTTTGAATCCAGACTCTGTAACTTAAAACAGTCCATGTGTTATCTAACCATTCTAAGGCTCAGTTACTTTATTTGTAAATCAAAACAAAAAACCTTAGGCTTTAAATAACTATAGTACATGAGAGTTGGTAAAATCTGATTATTAAATAAATATTATACTATGTTGTTACATAAAAGGATCTATTTCTAGATTTTTCAAAATAGAACACCTATTGAATGCTTTTAAAATTTTGTTTATTTCGGTTTTTATTTAAATTAATTTCATTTCGCCGAGCTACATGGCTTGTGGGACCTCAGTTCCCTAACTAGAGACTGAACCCAGGTCACGGCAATGAAAGCTCTGAATCCTAATCACAAGGCCACCAGGTAACTCCCCATTTCTGGATTTATTGTCTCATTAAAATATTATTTTACCCTTCTACCTGTACCATACTATCTTCATGATTTGACTGCAGCTTTATTATTTTGCTAACCAGTCCTAAATCATTAATCCTTACTCAAATTTTTCATTCCTAAAGTAATCTTTTCAGTTTAATCATCAAGCTCCAAAAGAGCCTATTTATATTTTAACTGGCATTTAATTAAATTAATAGAGAATGAGTATCACTGCAATAGTCAAATTTAGCCTTCTAAGAACACAGAATTCTATCATTTTCCTCCCTGTGTGCCATTCTTTCAGTATTTCAGAATTTACAAAGCAAGTCAGTATTCACCCTATTCACAGTAACTGACATGACAGCAGTGACAAGCCTTGCCTCTTTACCTCCTCCAATTTAAACAGGAAAGAATATTTAGTTCAAACAATCTAATGATTTACCTCTATTGGTGTTGTTTCAGGAATCTCTCTAAGAATCACAATACAACGCTTATGACTTGGTCTCACTTTCTCACCCTTCTCATCAACTTGCACCATGGGAGAAGCTGAAATTAAAAAAAATTTTCATTCAAAAGTGAAAAATAATGATATTATAATTCCATTAAAAAACTATTCATTTCAATTGCCAACTAAATGAATCAGCAGAGGCTAACATCTTAAAAAAAATTAAGTGGTACATTCAAAGATTACAGTTACGATAAAATAACTTGAGATTGATATGCAAAGAACACCGTCCAATGTTAATCACTGAATAAATATTCAGAGTACTTGCTCTGTCACTTGGCACAGAGTTGGAGTTGAAAAGAAGCCTTCATAGAGTATTTGGTACTTATTTCTCATAAGGTATTTCCCTATATACAATTACTGAATTCAAGTAAAGTCAAAGTATCTACGGTAGCCAAACACTACTCTGGTAAGTGTAACAAGCTTTGACATGTGAAGAAATTCTTCTTCAAGTCTGAGAAGCACTTAAACCAAGAATTATATGGAAATCATTACAAACTTTCTGTGATTTTCACATATTTACTCTTACTACTACAGAGACCCAGAAGCCATCTTTTAGATGCTGCTTTTGAGTAATACTGAATGAAGGTAGTACGACAAGCCAAAACTTTTATTTCTAATACCTTCAAAGGATAATATTCCACATCTCTCTGCACAAGCAAGTAGAGAGAATAAAAGCAGTTGTTAAGGAAGGCTTGTTTATAAATCCTAGGTTTCAGCCCTTGGAGGTAGGAGATTCTGTCTCTTGGCCAATTCTTTAAATGTTGACAAGACTGGGTCATTTTAAAAAATTATCTTTCCAAGTGATCAGAGATTTAATAAATATCTTTATTCCTCTGAGAATGGAAATCCCTACTCCTATGTAAAACTATTACTGGATTTTCTGTGTTTAACTTTTAATCATCTCAAACAAATTTCATATAAAAGTGAAGATCTGTCTTTACTCAAGTAGTTAACAAAACCCATAAAAGAGAGGTTACCAAGAAATGCTGATGTAAGACACAATTACCACCAAAAATTCTTAAACCTCAATCTAAAAATATAAACTCTTTACCAAACTTTAGAGCAGCGTTTGTTAAACTGGAGGTCGCAACTCTAACAGGTTGTGAAAACAAATTCAGAATAAAAGAAATGAACTCATTTCAAGCATTCAGTACTAAATAACATACTTAACATTTCAGTTCTGTATATGTAGTATGTCTATCAGGTTATGCCATGAAGTTTACTTCTTACTGTTTTCAAGAAACACAGTGCTTTAGAGGGTGGGATAACAATACATAAAGCATTTTAACAGCCAAAAAACCTGAGGTTTAATTGCTTATACCTGAGTAAATGGGTATCAAGATGAACAACCAAGGTACAGAATTGATATAGATATGTATCAATCAATAAAAACAGAAAAATTATTAGTACAGAATAACAAAAAACATGGAGTTAAAAACAATTTTCTATACAATCAGAAATCAAAAGAATATTTAATTTTTGATTTTAAAAATAAAGTAAAAGGTATGATTTACATACATCTCAAAACTTCAAGAATTAAGTCAGGGTCTGTGGTCAGTTTTTTAATTTCTTCCATGTTAGCAACTGTCCAAATTGGGATGAACTGATCACTGTCCATTTGAGATATCAGGTAAAGATCCTTTGACAAATTTTCTCTGAAAGGAATAAGAGAAGTACAGTCCTATAAAACAAATAAACTTTAAAAAGCACCTAAAGAAAAGAGATGCCTTATTTACTTTTATCACTAAATCTAGGAAAACAAAATTATACTATCAGAAATAACAAGGTAAACTATGAAAATACATAATATGCAACAGATACATTTTAACAACTTCTGGCAAGTTTCTGGATCCCTAAATACACTGGGTCCAACAGTTTTGAACAAGGGAGTTTATCAAATTATACTGATATGCAAAAAGGCTTAAAGTGTATCAAAATATTACATACAGTTTTGTTCCATCATACTTTATCACTGATGTCAGAACATGTATATGGAGAATACAGTGTAAGCCATGAGTTGGATCATGAGGGACTTTAAATTTTTTAATGTTTTTCATTTTCAATAGGTACATCTGACTTTTAAATTTAAATAATAAAACTAAAATAACAAATTTAAATCATTTTAAATTAAGACAAAAGATTCTGTCTCATACATTTTTAAAAAAGGAAAACACACTCTTACACATAAAATCCTGTTTAACAACAAACTGAAGGAGAATCAAATTGTCTTATAATTTACATTAAATCTTTGAAACAGTATGGTTATAGATAGCTAGAAATCTTTGATTAAAAATCATCTCAATGACCACCCTATTTAAAACTAACACCACACAAGCACTCCTGTTTCAACTCCTTCTACTTTTATCCATTCCACATTGCAGGTGAATTCTTTACCATCAGGGCCACCAGGGAAGCCCAAAAATACTGCAGTGGGTAGCCTATCCCTTCTCCAGGGGATGTTCCTGACCCAGGAATCGAACTAGGGTCTCCTGCATTGCAGGCAGATTCTTTACCAGCTGAGCTAGTAAGGAAGCCCACTCTTTGCAACTGTTTGGACTGCAGTCCACCAGGCTCCTCAGTCCAAGGGGATTCTCCAGGCAAGAATACTAGAATGAGTTGGCAAGCCTTCCTCCAGGGGATCTTCCCAACCCAGGAATCGGTCTCTTACGTCTCCCACACTGGCATTCGGGTTCTTTCACCACTAGTGACACCTGGGAAGACTTAGTGCCTGGCAAAGAGTAGGGTCAAGGCCTTTACATTCAAATTATACTAAAATTGGACTTCCCTGGTGGTACAGTGGATAAGAACCTGCTTGCTAATGCAGGGGACATGGGTTCGATCCCTGGTCTGCAAAGATCCCACATGCTGTGGAGCCCGAGTGCAACCACAACTACTGAGCCCGAGTGCTGTCACTACTGAAGCCTGTGCTCCAGAGCCTGTGCTTCACAACAAGAGAAGGCACCACAATGGGAAAGCCACGCAGTGCAACAAAGAATAGCCCCCACCTGCCGCAACTAAAGAAAGTCCATGTGCAGCAACAAAGACACACACAAACCAAAATAATCAAATAAACATTAAAATTTTAATTAATAAATATTAAATAAAATCATTTTAATTTATTATTTAATAAAATTAATATATTAAAAATTATACTAAAATAAGAGTATTAATCACTTTAAGGTTACAACTGTCAACAAATAGCGGTTATTTGTCTTGGGGGGAAAAAGAATACAGAGGATAACAGTGACAAATTCACTTCAGCACAAAAGAAAGGACATTAGGACATACTGTCTTATTCCTTAAGAACCTGAAAACAAGACTACTGTAAACATGAGTACAACTAAAAGGCTGTATTCTAAATCGACTGCGACTTTCAGCAGGTCTATTCTTATAAAACAGAATGGCATATCCTTAAAGAAACCGTACCTTGTCAGAAGTTAAGTCAAATTAATAGATATATAACATCTAGGATTACGACTAATACCTAATATCATTCAGTCGCTCAGTCATGTCTGACTCTCTGACTCCATGAACTGCAGCACTCCAGTCTTCCCTGTCCTTCACTACCTCCCGGAATTTCCTCAAACTCATGTCCTCTGAATCAGTGATGCCATCCAACCATCTTATCCTCTGTCATCCCCTTCTCCTCTTGCCCTCAATCTTTCCCAGCATCAGCGTCTTTTCCAATGAATCGGCTCTTCCGATCAGGTGGCCAAAGTATTGGAGCTTCAGCACCAGTCCTTCCAAAGAATGTTCAGTGTTGATTTCCTTTAGGATAGACTGGTTTGATCTCCTTGCTGTCCAAGGGATTCTCAAGAGTTTTCTTCAGCACCAGTTCAAAAGAATCAATTCTTCACTGCTCAGCTTTCTTTATGGTCCAACTCTCACATACATACATGACTCTGGAAAAACCACAGCTTTTTCGGACCACTGTGGGCAAAATGATGTCTCTTGCTTTTTAATACACTATCTGGATTTGTCACAGCTTTTCTTCCAAGGAGCAAGCGTCTTCTAATTTTGTGAATGCAGTCACCATCTGCATTGATTTTGGAGCCCAAGAAAATGAAATCTGACACTGTTTCTAGTTCCCCCCATCTATTTGCCATGAAGACATAGGACCTAATACCTAATATGTTCATGACTAAATCTAGTATGTCTCAGTGGCAAGTTTGCTGAGCTACAAATCTCAAATGCCCAGGCAGTTTGAACTGTTTCGTAGTTCTGAGTAGAATGTGGCAGATCATGATAAGCTACAGCTCATGTTGCAACAACTAAAAAAGCTTGGGTAGATTACCAAAAAGTCATGTTTTTGGTGATAAAGGAGAGCTGTGGAACTACAAGGACAAAATGAAATTCCAGGAAGATGATGTTTCTTTTCCGAGGATATGTACAGATCCTGGACCAGAAGGAAAGCAGAGCTTTATCTCAGGCATTTGCACAGCTAATTTTCCTCCATATGACATTTATTGAGTTCTAAGGAGGAAGATGGGAGGCTGGGAGCCAGGCTGAAGAAGCAGAGTAGAATCTTTGTGGTCCTGTGGCAGTCCCAGTAGAAGAAGGAACCCTGCATCAAACCTAAGATAGGTCTTCTTGATAAGACACCTGCCAGATTTTGAAGCTGTACAGAATAAGAGGCTAAAGAGATCATCTCAAACCTCTGAACAATGGAACTAAATCTCCCTTGGTGTTTCAGGACTGAGCTGACAGAAATCAAAAGCCTAAGAGGGTCATGACAAAAGAACAGAGATAAATCAGAGGTAGAACAAGTGTATTTAAAATGGCTGCTCAGCCCTGACTCAGCTCAATTCCTGACTAGATTAAAGAAATCAATCTGCTACTGCCAACCAGAAGAAAGCTCAAACCTTGTCTAGAGAGAAAAATTATGGCACTTGCAGCTTCTAGTTTCTTTTTATATGGTGTGGCCAGCATATGTAGTGTCCAAATTATAATCAAAATGCCTAAGACATGCAAAAAGGCAGAAGTTGTGAATAGAGAATTAAGAGGAAAAAAACCTCAAGAAATATAGGCAAAATGATCCAGTTAGTAGGCAAAGATTTTAAAATAACTACAGTAAGTATGTTACACAATATGAATTGCATCACAGGCGCAAATGACTAGAGAAAAGCCACAGGTCTTTTATAGAACTAGGGCCTATTTAAAAAAAATAAAAAAATAAAATAAAATTAAAAAAAAAAAAAAGAACTAGGGCCTATACTAGACTACCAAGGCAAAGAATAAAATGGAGAAGAAAAGGGAGATATTCAAGATGAATCAATTAAACCCAAGTTAATATGTATTCTATATAAAGAAATAAACAAGTCTAACAAAATCCAGGTTGCTAGCTTAAAAAACTGGTTTACTAGTCCTCCTCTGAAAAACAGAAGACATTACATTGCAAGAATATCCAACCTCTATCTCTTCTGGAAAGGGAAGTTCTACGAATTGAAATTTTATACATCTAAGCTATAAATATACCTACATAATTCTGAATTCTTATCTGTAAATAAGACATCTTAAAATGTTTGCCTTTCCCAAGAAATAATTGGCAATATAAATTCTATACCCCTATAAATAAAAAGAGAAAAATTCTATACCCATCTTATCAAACAATCTTAAGTCATTAAAAAAAGAATTCCATGATCAAATGTTGTAAGAGCAAACTACTACAACTATAATTAAGAGATAACTTAAGAACCCTAAAAATGAATATGATTTTATATGAATATGAAATATCCAACTGAAATTTCATTATTTTTCTACTGAGAATAGATCCTTTACATATCCAATTGGATACTACATCTTTAAATCTAGTTAAGAAATACACTGAAGAATGATACCAAAATACGTTACCAAAGGAAATTTAAAAAACCATTTTTCCATTCTATTAGGTTGGTGGCAAAAGTAATTGTGGTTTTACACTGTTGAACTCTGCCATTTGATATTGGAATACATTCTTAAATGTGGTTATGTTATACATCATTTTAATGCACATTTCTTGCTTTATATTTTCTTGCCAATGACTTATTATTTGCCATGTATTTTATACTTATTTTAGACTATGGAAACGATGTTAGACAAAATGCAAACTCAAGGGATTTTCTTGGGTTCAAAATGGGTTATAAAGCAGTGGAGACAACTCGCAACATCAACAACACATTTGGCCTAGGAATTGCCAATGAACGTACAATGCAATGGTGGTTCACAAAGTTTTGCAATGAAGAAGAGAGCCTTGAAGACAAGGAAGGCAATGGCCAGCCATCTGAAGTTGACAATAACCAACTGACAGCAATCATCAAAGCTGATCCTCTTACAACTACACAAGAAGTTGCCAAAGAACTCAACATTGACCATTCTACAGCCATTCAGCACTTGAAGAAAACTAGAAAGGTGAAAAACCTCAGTAAGTGGGTGCCTCATGAGCTGACCAAAAATCAAAATAATCGTCATTTTGAAGGGTCATCTTCTCTTACTGTAAGCAACAATGAATCATTTCTCGATCAGATTGTGACATGTGATGAAAAGTGGATTTTAGATGACAACTGGCAACCACCAGTTCAGTGGCTGGACCGAGAAGCAGCACCAAACTTGCACTAAAAAAAGTCATGATCACTGTTTCGTTGTCTGCTGCCAGTCTGATCCACTAGCTTTCTGAACCCCAGTGAAACCATTACATCTGGGAAATATGCTCAGTAAATCTATGAGATGAACCAAAACTGCAAAACTCCTGCAGCCGGCACTAGTCGACAGAAAGGGCCCAATTCTTTTCCACAAAACCTGACTGCACATTGCACAACCCACCCTTTAAAAGTTGAATGAAATGGGCTACAAAGTTTTGCCTCATCCACCATATTCACCTGATTCTTGCCAACTCACTACCACTTCTTAAGCATCTAGACAACTTTTTGCAGCGAAAATGCTTCTACAACCAGCAGGAAGCAGAAAATGCTTTCCAAGAGTTTCTCAAATCCCAAAGCACAAATTTTTACACTACAGGACTAAATAAACTTAATTCTCATTGGCAAAAACGTGTTGATTGTAATGGTTCCTATTTTGATTAATAAACATGTGTTTGAGTCTTGCTATAATGGTTTAAAATTCATGGTCTGAAACCAATTAAGTTTGTACCAATCTAATATTTCATTGGTATTTTACATATATTAATCAAACAATTTAAAAGAAGAGAATGTCAATTAAAAAATGATAATGTACCGTGAGAAACAGAATTCTAATTGTTTCTTTAAACACTCTTTTAGTTCTTCTGTAGAAATTGCTGAGTTGCTTTCTCCTGATGGTAGAAAACAAGAGAGAAAAAGTTAACACCTAATTACCACAGGTAGTAAACTCTACATATTGCTGTTTTAAGAATAAGCCACAAAGTATACACAAATTAAAATCACCAGAAAACTGTTTTTTCACTCTTTTTTAGAATTCAGATACACATGGTCTAATAAATTCTTTCAACTTTTCTATTCTTGTTTGTTTAGACAGATTTCATTTCAGTTTTAAAATTATGTTTTATCAAGCAATTAACAAATCATCAGTAACACTAAAAGCACCTGAATACCACTTTGTAAAACACAGTCGTCAATATTTAAAAAATGTGATAACTACTTACTCCTTTAATGAAAACTCAAAGAACTAAAGTAATAGTAATCTAAATTTGAAGACAAGAACTACACAAAGTGGGATATATATATATATGGCTCCACATTTATATTACTGGTAGTAAACCTGATGTGAGTCACACTCCTTAAATTTCTCTCTCTCAATACACTTGTGGTACCCAAGATGTATGTGCGGGGGGAAGGGAGATGGATTGGGAGTTTGGGGTTAGTAGATGCAAACTATTATATAAAGAATGGATAAACAAGGTTCTACTGTACAGCACAGGGAATTATATTCATTATTCTCTGATAAAACATAATGGAAAAGAATATTAAAAAGAACATATATTTATGTATGTATTTTGCTGTACAGCAGAAATTAGTAACACTGTAAATCAACTATACTTTAAGAAAAAAAAAAAAACCTACTTCTATCTTTCTATACTCTTTTCATTGCTTAATTTTAGAGCACTGTATCTTCCTAGGAATATTTAAAGCATTCAAATGTCCAAAGGATTGGACCAACTCTCTAACAGCCCTCTATGCTTTCTATTATTTAAACCCAGACCATGATTTTTCAGGACTAAAGCCTGGAAAACCATCAGTTCTTATTAGAGTCTTACACAAACCACCACCTGCTAAAATCATATGATATGTCCTCTTTTTTAAAAGCACTAATGATTAAGTAGGCTAATTTCCTTTAAATACACAGATAATAGGATATATGTAAACAAACATTTTGTGCATGATTTTACCACTACTTTGTCTTATTGCAAGACTCAAAGTGTTATTAGATATTAATTTCATTAAAAATAAAAAGCATTCTATTTCCATGTAGTATATGCAACTCTTCTAACACAAAATTCATCCACCAAAATGCTTAAGCTTTCAATATCATTATAGCAAACCTTTAAAAATTCAACCGGTTGCCACTTCATTTAAACCAACTCTATGTTCAAAATGTAGCCAGTGGATAAGTATTTTACAACATGAGGGAGTAAAACCTAATCAATCCTTCATTATTATATGGAAATACCATCCCATTTTACTTGAGGAATCAACTTTCAAGCGGGCTGACCTGAGAAATCTAATTCAGGTATTTATAACAAACTGAGGACAAAGGTTTACAGACCTTGACTAATGTTCAGTTCCGTTCAGTTTTCAGTCATGTCCAACCCTTTGCAACTCCATGGACTGCATCACACCAGGCTTCCCTATCCATCACCAACTCCCGGAGCCTCCTCAAACTCATGTTCACTGAGTCAGTGATGCCATCCAACCATCTCATCCTCTGTCGTCCCCTTCTTCTACTCTCAACCTTTCCCAGCATCAGGGTCTTTTCAAATGAGTCAGTTCTTTGCAGCAGGTGGCCAAAGTATTTGAGTTTCAGCTCAGCATCAGTCCTTCCAATGAATATTCAGGACTGATTTCCTTTAGGATGGACTGGTTGGATCTCCTTGCAGTCCAAGGGACTCTCAAGTCTTCTCCAACACCACAGTTCAAAAGCATCAATTCTTCTGTGCTCAGCTTTGTTTATAGTTCCAACTCTCACATCCATACATGACTATTGGAAAAACCATGGCTTTGACTAGACAGACCTTTGTTGGCAAAGTAATGTCTCTACTTTTTAATATGCTGTCTAGGTTGCTCACAACTTTTCTTCCAAGGAGCAAACGTCTTTTAATTTCATGGCTACAGTCACCATCTGCAGTGATTTTGGAGCCCAGAGAAGTAAAGTCTGACACTGTTTCCAGTTTCCCCATCTATTTGCCATGAAGTGATGGAACCAGATGCCATGATCTGAGTTTTCTATTTTTTTTTACTTTATTTTACTTTACAATTCTGTATTGGTTTTGCCATACATTGACATGAATCCACCACGGGTATACATGCGTTCCCAAACATGAACCCCCCATCTTAGTTTTCTGAATGTTGAGCTTTAAGCCAACTTTTTCACTCTCTTCTTTCACTTTCATCAAGAGGCTTTTTAGTTCCTCTTCACTTTCTGTCATAAGGGTGGTGTCATCTGCATATCTGAGGTTATGGATATTTCTCCTGGCAATCTTGATTCCAGCTTGTGCTTCATCCAATCCAGCATTTCTCATGATGTACTCTGCTTATTAACATATAAGTTAAATAAGCAGGGTGACAATATACAGCCTTAACATACTCCTTTCCCGATGTGGAACCAGTCTGTTGCTCCATGTCCAGTTCTAACTATTGCTTCTTGACCTGCATACAGATTTCTCAGGAGGCAGGTCAGGTGGTCTGGTATTCCCATCTCCTAAAGAATTTTCCACAGTTTGTTGTGATCCATACAGTGTTTTGGCATAGTCAATAAAGCAGAAGTAGATGTTTTTCTGGAATTCTCTTGCTTTTTCGATGATCCAGCGGATGTTGGCAATTTGATCTCTGGTTCCTCTGCCTTTTCTAAATCCAGCTTGAACATCTGGAATTTCATGGTTCATGTACTGTTGAAGCCTGGCTTGGAGAATTTTTGAGCATTACTTTGCTAGAGTGTAAGATAAGTGCAATTGTGGGATAGTTTGAGCATTCTTCGGCATTTCCTTTCTTTGGGATTAGAATGAAAACTGACCTTTTCCAGTCCTGTGACCACTGCTGAGTTTTCCAAATTTGCTGACTAATGTTAGCAAATCAGTAAAGGAAATCAGTCCTGAATATTCATTGGAAGGACTGATGCTGAAGTTGAAGTTCTAATGCTTTGTCCACCTGATGCAAAGAACTGACTCATTTGAAAAGACCCTGATGCTGGGAAAGATTGAAGGCAGGAGGAGAAGGGGACAACAGAGGAAGAGAGGTTGGATGACATACTGACTCAAAGGACATGAGTTTGAGCAGGCTCCAGGAGTTAGTGATAGACAGAGAAGCCTGGAGTGCTACAGTCCATGGGGTCGCAAAGAGTCAGACATGACTGAGCAACTGAACTAAACTAAGTCAGCAACTAAACTAAACTGAACTAAACCAAGTCAGCAACTAAGCAGTGATAGAAATGCCTACTCCCTATTTCACTTATTTTCCAAAGAGACTGTTTGGAAATTAGAAAAACAAAATTAGGTAATCAGGGTCTATGGTCTATTTTTAGTTTCCTTTAAATTTTATCCATTTTAAATCCAAGCAACTACTAACCTATGCCAACAAATGAATGTGGAGGGGGAAAAAAAAATGATTATCTCACAAGTTGAACTACAACAGAACTATGATTTAACACAACCCTTTTCTCAAAATTAATCCCATACACGTACACAAACAACACACATATATAATCTCAAAATTAATCCCATTTTAAATGCATTTCTCCTTGACAAAAGTGATGGGAAAATTGACAGAGCTTGCACTGACAAGTTCTGTCAAGTCCCACTAATAGACCAAGAAACTTGGACTCTCTGAAAGATTGTAATTTAGGTCTCTTTTAACTATGTTGACTGTTTTTTTCCTTTCATTGTTAACTTCACACTTTCTTTCAATAAGATCTTTAAAATAAATATATTTTTAAATTATAATATTCATGTTTGACCATTTTATTTGTAAAAATTGGCTAATATCCCATTAATATAAACTTCTTTTGAAATAATAAAATAGACTGATCAATGCTACTATTTACTAGAACAATGACAAAGAGACTGGAAGGGAGAAAAGACTAGCACACTGCATTCTCATTTTACCAATAAAATCATAAAGTTTACCAGAAACATCATATATTTGATAATTCAGATCTTCTGGCCCCAAAATCATTCCATCAGTTGATTCTTCAATGCCTGTAATATTTCTTGTGGTTTCACAAGATGAATACATTACTTCATATTCCTTACACATATCATCTGCAAGTTCTCTATTACCTGTATTAAAAAAACATACTGAAAGTAAATAGTAATTCTTTAAAATCCTATCTTTAGGTACTCCAGGCACTATAACAAGATTTCAAAGAATTCTATCAAATGGGAAAATGTCCATATGGCTTTAAGTAAGAACTGTCTTCAACAGGACGTAAGCTTGGCCATTACAAACAAGCTAAAATGATTAACAACTGGGGCTTCCCTGGTGGTCCAGTGGTTAATACTCTGCACTCCCAATGCAGGGGGCCCAGGTTCAATCCCTGGTCAGTGAACTAAATCCCACATGCTGAAACTAAAGATCCCATATGTGGCAACTAAGACCCAGTGCAGGCAAATAAAGTTAAAAAAAAAAAAAAAAGGATTAATAATAGCGTAAGGACTTCCCTGGTGGTCCAGTGGTTAAGAATCTGCCTGCTAGAGCCCACATGCAGCCAAATAAATAAATAAATTTTAAAAAACAGCCCAAACTTACACAGTACTATCTATGTATATGACAACTTCACATACATTATTTACTTAATTCTCAGAAAATCCAATGCCAAACTATTATTGCCAATGTTTTACAGATGAAGGCAACAGGCATGGAAAGGTTAAATCATCTGCCCAAGATCAAACAGTGAGTAAACAGCCCTGTCAATGATGGTAGATCAAAACTAATTTAAAAATACCATATTATACATGGGTTAAAACCTGAACCCAAAGATACAGCTGCTCTCTGAAATTAGTGACAATCTATTCATACTGGATATAAATGAGAATGGTATACAAACTACATGTTAAACATTTATAAATATATCTTATCAAATAATCAAAGGAGGTACCCCGAAGTTCTATAAACTGGTTGGTCAAATGTTTAGCCAAACTGTGATGCATTCTGATGAAATATTTAGGACTTACCCTCAGGAAGAGACCCTGATGTAGCTGCTGTTTCATGCCAAGAGCTTTCAGTTCCATGAGCTATTGGCGTAGCATCAGTATTTCCTGGAGGTATTTCTTGCCATACTTTGGCATTAGGATTTAAACCAGTTCCTTTAGATGTCACCTGCTAAATAATCATAGGATTCATTTGTAAATTTTAAAAGTTAGTGCATTAAAATTACAAATTTAGATTCAATAAACAATATTTTAAAGTTTTTGGCTCAACTTGAACTATAAACCGTTTAAGCAGATGAACTTGAAATGTTTATATATAAAATTTAGCTACCTGTACAGTAAAAACATCTCCATAACATACTATTAATATAGATATACTGCTTAACCCCAACCTACTTGCAAATATTATGGTTAAAACTATGCACAGTATCTTGGCCATGTGCGTTATCAAGAGCAATTTTTCAGAGTAAATTTTTATTGCCATCTAACTCGTGACAGAGACCTTCAAGTCTGAATGATTCTATAAGTGGAAACTTTTTTCCAAGTCAAAACCAGCATTCTGCCTTACATTAGAATGCACTATTCCATCTGTCCCTTAAGTGTATATTCTTAACGTCTAAAACAATTATTTAACATATTACCATCTAAAGTGATCATTTGCATACATCACCTAATCTCTCTCTCACACACACACACACACACACAAAGCAGAAATGGATCATGGAGCGAGGGGTGAGAGAGAAGAGTATTCAAGAGGTGGAAGGAGAGGAAGCAGGATGCACAAATACATTTCTCTCATCGCATTCAACCAAACAACAGGGCTGATCCTTCTCAAGTACACTAATGATCCTCCATAGAATTCACTCCTTTTCCAGAAAGTTACTTTTGTCTTCTCAACTGTAGGCCCCTCTCCTGGATGGCAAGTACCAGAAAGTACAGCAAGGAAGCTTTATGATCTGCAGATACAGGGGATTTGATTTTCATAAAAAAAAATAACTGGCACACACTGAGCCATTTATCAGGACACTGTCATAAATTCTACTTAGAGTTCTTACAACCTTGACTCATGTGGTTTAGGCAGAGGTGCAAAAACAGCCTTTAGTATCACCAACACCAAAATATAACCAACCAAAGCAGAGCTCTGGCTAGAAGAGTTGAAGAGCCTCAGAGAGAGCTGCTGAGAAGGCTCAGCTTCTGACAGGCCTAACTATACTTCCTGTAATTATATACCATGAAATTCCCCCATACCCTTGAATCTAATAAACTGATTTTTCACTTTGAGTGAGTTTCCATACTTTGCAACTAACATGGCTAACATAACTTGAATGTATGAACCAATGAAACGTTTAATTATACTCCACAGCTTGCATGTATTTTTGGGTTCCTTTCACATATCAACTGAAATTCAATCTGGAAAAAAGGAGAATGCCCAGACACAATGCCTTTTTCCATGTCAAGGTTCACTTGTATCTTGGGAACAGGGCTGGGCCTTGAAATGTTGGTGTTAGTGGACATTATTTTACCACTGACACTGTTTAGAACTGTATATAAACATCTGGCTTTTAGTCAATTTTATTATTATTTTAAAATTCTCTACAGACAACACACCCCCTTCCTGCATTCACCAGGGCAGTAGCCTCTCACCACTTAGCCTTTGGAGCAGAAGAGACTGAATGTGATTTGGGAATTTTAAGTATAGCTTAATTTCTGACTGATGGCAGAAAAGAACCATGAAGAGTTTGTGACAGCCTAGCCTTCCTGCCATGGGAACAACATTTAATTTCATGTTAAGCATTCTGACAGAAGAAAATTTATTTATTAATACATACTTACCCTCCCCTCCTTTTACTCAATTCTGAAAATACCAATTATGTCCCTACCCTCCAAAATGGCAAATAATAAAGACTATGGTTCTCAGAAAAATAAAACTCTTAAATCTTGATAATAAAAGAGTAAAAAATTCATTTCATGAATAAAACCTGTACATGAAAAATATACAGTAGAGAAGCCATGTATCCACTAGAAATACCCTTAACTAATAGAACGGCTGCAGCTTTAGTAAAGCAAAATAGGTAACAACTATAGATAACTACATGCAAGAGTTGAGGCTCTAGAATCACATATTCAAAACCTAGCACTGCTGCTAAGTCACTTCAGTCGTGTCCGACTCTGTGCAACCCCATAAACGGCAGCCCACCAGGCTCTGCCGTCCCTGGGATTAACATTAACGATTGTGTGATTGTGGGGAAATTTCTTAACTCAATTTTCTCAACTATAAATTGAGGTAAGAATTCCTTATTTTAGAGACTTCCTTGGTGGTCCAATGGTTAAGAATCCACCATGCAATGTAGGGAACAGGGGTTCGATCCCTGATGGGGAAACTGGGATCCCACAGGCCATGGGGCAACTAAGCCTCTGGCCACAACTTGAGAGCCCACAAACCGCAACTAGTGCTGCAGTGAAAGATCTTGCGTGGCGCAGCTGAGACCCAATGCAGCCAAACAAAGAGGTCTGCTTAAAACAACAAAAAAAGAATTCCTTATTTTAAGAACTAAATATTAACAATGAAAAGCAATTGATATGTATAAATACTCCATATTCTTTTTTACGAAGCATATTGATTCTGAATAAAAGTAATTTGGCTGTCTCACCCTCAAAAGAATACTACGCAAACACTAATGCATTAATCAAAATAACTGTGAGGTGTGTTCAAAGTTACCTGTTTACATAAATGTAAATTATTATGTCATAGAAAATTAGCTTTAAAGAAGCAAATGCAAATCACAAGAATGGCTGACTACAGAGTAATACAAAACTGCAAAAACAACAACAAAAAAAAATGAAAATAAAGACTAGGAAAATAAAATTCTAAAAAAACCTCACAAATGCACACAAATAGGAAAATAAAGTACCATTTTATGCTTATTAGATTAGCAAAGCACTTAAAAATAATTCCTACCTTGGCATAAAATTTCCAAACTCATTATTTTACTGAAGACTATAAAATGGTGCAACTTAGCTTCCCACATCCTAGTATTATTTATAAGAGCCAAGAAATGTAAATAACTCAAAGTCAAACAAAGGAGCAAAACAGGAAATTAAAACACACTCACTAGATAAAGTGAGTTACACAACCACTCAAAGTTATAAAGAAGGAATCCCCTGGCAGTCTAGTGGTTAGAACTTGGCACATTTCTTTCACTGCCAGGGCCGAGGTTCAATCCCGGTCAGGGAACTGACATCCCCCAAGCCATGTGGTGAAGTCAAAAAAAACCCCCACAGAGCTTCCCTGGTGGTTCAGTGGTAAAGAATCTGCCTGCCAAGGCAGGAGACACAGGTTTGACTCCTGATCTGGGAAGATCCCACGCTGAGGAGCAACTAAGCCCAAGGGCCACGACTACTGAGCCTGTGCTCTTGAGCACGGGAGCTGCAACTACTGAGCCCACAAGCCCTGAAGCCAGTGCTCTGCAACAAGACAAGCACTGCAATGCAAAGCCAGGGCACCGCAACTAGAGACTAGCTCCCTCTTACACAACTAAAGTCTGTGAAGCAATGAAAACTCAAGAACTGTCAAAAATAAATAAAACAAATAATAAATAAATGAAAAAGAAACACCTCAACAAAGCTGTAAAGATACACTACCACATTTATTAAATCTAACGGAGGGTATTAATACATCACAAAAAATTGCTATCTATTAAACCATGACACATCAAATATTGTATTGATAAATTGTGAAAAATATCAAAATGGAAAATGATTTCACACAATGGAATAGAAAAAACATCTCCACCACAGTAACAAAAGCAAACATGTTAAGCAATTCTCTGGGCTAGGTGCTATACTGAACACATCTATGAACTCACTGACTTCTTCAGACAATCCATAAGTACTGGTATTTCCCTCTTACATGTTATCCTATATGAGAAATAACATATCCAACTAAAGATACACAGAGATTAAGTATGGAGTCTGTATTAACCTACAATGATTACAAGTCACAGATTATTACAGTTGTAAAAAATCACATAAACATGTGGACATGGACTAGGAGGAAACACGCTCTGCTACAAAAACTAGATCAGGGGTATTTTTCCTCCATAAAGCATTTCATTAACAAATTATTCATGGGACTTCTCTGGTGGTTAAGGCTCTGCGCTCCTAGTGCAGGGGCCTGAGTTCAATCCCTGGTTGGGGAGCTAGACTCTACATGCCACAACTAAAGACCCCACATGCTACAATGAGGATCAAAGATCCCAAGTGCCTCAACTAAGACCTGGAGCAAATAAAAAATTAAAATTAAAAAAAAAATCAAAGCATTCACTAAAATGTTGCATTGTTGATATTTGACAGCAAACAACAAAATTCTGTAAAGCAATTATTCAATTAAAAAATAATTTAAAAAAAATGTTGCCTTAAGTCTAAGTCATAAAAAATATGAAACTATAAAAGATTTATTACATCCATTAAGGATTTTTCAAATCAGAGTATAAATATCAATGGGGAATCCTCTGCTAGTACATTATCATCAAAGATAATTTTGTGTCCTTTGTGCCTGCATATATGTAACATATATTCAATGTTTATTTAAATTTCTATAAATTTTGACCAATTATCTTTGATCATCATTCTTTTTTTGCATTTCAGACGTTTCTTCTGGATCATTTTCCTTCTTCCCCAAGAACATCATTCAGAACTTAAATCTCTCTAGGCACATAATTCCTCTTCAGCACATTAAAGACTAGGGATCGAACCCAGGGCCCCTGTATTGGGAGCATGGAGTCTTAGCCACTGCCCCACTGCCTTCTATTTTGGACTAGTGACAGAATTCAGTCACTAGTCTAGCTGTCATTCCTAATCTCTCTTTCAACTCTGGTGCTTAACCCTTGTCAATGGTGTTTTGCTATCATAAGCCTAAGTGTGGAATTCTTTATTATTCTACTTGGAGTTCACTGAACTCTTTGAAATCTGATGCATCTTTCATCAATTCTGTAAAATGTTCAGTCATTTACCTCTTCAAATTTCCTCTCCACCAACTTCTCTATTACTTCCCTGCAATCCCAAGAAAATATTCTATACCTTCTGATCTTGTATCCCGCCTCTCTTTGTATCAATTTTTCTTTCTTATTTTCCACATCTTTGTCTTCCTGAGAGATTATATTCTGAGCAATTTGAGATCTTGCTTCCAGTTCATCAATTCTCTCTTCAGTTGTTTCTAAGATGCATCCAACTTGTACAGTAAGTCTCTAAGTTCTTCCTACATTTTCATTTCAGAAGTTCCTTTTGGTTCTTTCCTCAAATCTATCCGATCAATGTTTTGTTTTTTGATCACCCTTTCAGTGTGTGCGTGCGCACTCAGTTGCTCAGTTGTGTCCAATTCTTTGCAATCCCATGGACTGTAGCCATCTCCTCTGTCCATGGAATTTTCCAGACAAGAATGATGGAGTGGGTGGCCATTTTCTCCTCCAATCCTTTCAGTACCTTCCTTCTTTTTCTGGCCATCCCACCACAACCAGATTGAACCCGGGCCTGTTGCAGTGAAAGCTCAGAGTTCTAATGACTGGACCACCAGGGAATTTCCAGTAGCTTCCTTCTTTTAAACATTCTAATTATATAGCCTATATCTGATAATTCTAGTATGTGTAATATCCAAAATCAAAGGGTTTGAGTTTCTGTTTTTTTAAATGCTAAACCACGTTCATTAAGACTTATGTGTTTTGTGATTTTGTTCCGCATACTCGTTTTCCTTGAAACTTTATTTGTGAGAATTTTAAAGGTTGTTTAAAATGTGCTCTTCAGGAGAGGATTTGTTTTCTTTCTGTTGGATGACTACACAGTAAGACTATCAATCTGGTACCACTTAAATTTTTCTTTAAAATCTATCTATCTGGCTGTGCTGGGTCTTATTTGTGCCAAGTGGAAGCTAGTCATCTGAACAGGGATCAAACCCAAGGCCCGTGTATTGGGATCATGGAGTCTTAGCCACTGGACCACAGGAAGAGTTCCCATGACTTAAAGTTTTCAATATGGGTTTTTAGAGAACAACAAGTAGTGGGAATTTCAGCCCCCACTGAAATTTTGCATCAAAGAGTATTTGTGGTTAATATAAGACCCCTCTTTCCACCAACCCAGAGCCATGACTAAAGCTGACCAGTTTTCTTTTTCTCTGATAAAGCTTGTTTTTTTCCCTTAGTGTGCTGTGTGCTTCAGTGAAAGATCCTGTCTGGTGCAGGTAAGACCCAATGCAGCCAAACAAACTGGAAATAGCAACCCACACCAGTATTCTTGCCTGGAGAAGTCCACAGACAAGCCTGGTATTCTACAGTCCATGGGGCTGCAGAGTCAGACACAACTAAGCACGCACATAAGCATAACACAACCATGCCTGCAGGCTTGGGGTAGACAGGGTCAGATATAATCAAGTTTGAAGTTTCAGGGCTTCCCAGGTGGCGCTAGAGGTAAAGAATCCATTTGCCAATGCAAGAGACTTGGGTTCATTCCCTAGTCCAGGAAGGTCCCACAAGCCAAGGGGCAACTAAACCCATGCCCCACAACTACTGAGCCCATGCTCTAGAGCCTGCGAGCAGCAACTGCCAAAGCCACTGCGATGAGAAGCCCTCGCACCACAGCGAATAACAGGCCCCACTCACCGCGACTAGAAAAAGCCTGTGTACAGCAACCAAGACTCAGAACAGCCAAAAATAAATCTAAAAAAAAAAAAAAACCAGAAGAAGAAAGTACTAATATTGGTACTTTACAGCTAAACTGAAGAGGAATTCCAACAATTAAAAGTCAACTATTGTATAACAGACAAAAATTAACTTTACTCTGCCACCTAGTAATTACGCAGTTACTGATCTCAGCTTCCTTGTTTTAAAAAATGTACCAAAACTCCTTATAGTTTTTACAAACCTTGGACACTTACCTGTGTCTTGGTCACTACTTCTCTTTCCCTCTTACTATTTGTACATACTTCTAATCTGTTACCACTGTAACAGTTTACTGTTTTTTTACAACAAGGCAGTGGACTCAATCAAGAAAGGTCGAAGCTGGGTCACCCTCTACTATTTCAGCTATTAAAATAGACCAGGCTGAGAGTAGACTTTCAACTGTCTATCTGAATGGAATTGTAGAGACACAGGTGCAAAAAAAGAAATTAATGTTTAGACACTGTATTTACCCTTCTGATGTGACAGAAAATCAGAGTTGATACAATCTTCCTTTTTCTCATATGCCTGTTTAAAACAGAATTGGAGTGCTTCTTGGCTTATGATTTCAAGGCTGACAAAGGCTTTCACAATAAACATCAAAACCAATAACAAAATGTCAAACCTAGCAAGGGAGCAAAAGGATCTTTGAAGTAGCACCAAAGATAAACAACCAAAGCAACATCTTAGCTTAGAGATGTTAATTGACAACTGTTTCATATCGTAATTAGCTCAAGGAAAAGAACAATCAATTTCCTTACAGTACCACCAGCTAGCCCCAACAGGCCAGGTACACAGATAATTTTTAAAAACCTCTATGGAGGGCTTCCCTGGTGACTCAGTGGTAAAGAATCCGCCTACCAATGCAGGAGACACTGGTTCGATCCCTGATCTGGGAAGATCCCACATGTCACAGAGCAACTAAGCCTATGTGCCACAACCACTGAGCCTGTGCTCTAGATTTCAAGAGGCACAACTACCGAGCCCACGTGCCACAGCTACTGAGGTCCGAGCGCCCTAGAGTCTGTGCTCTGCAACAAGAGGAGCACCGCAAGGAGAAGCAAACACCCCGCAACTAGAGAAAAGCCCACGCAGCATCAAAGGTCCAGCAGAGCCATAAATAAATGAGCAAATAAATAAAAACTATATTCAAAATAATTCCATGAAACCTTCCTGACAGTTAAGACTGAATACTTCTTCCACAGCAGGCAGTATAGGTTCAGTCTCTGGCTCAGGAACCAAGATCCCACATGCCTTGTAGCAGGGCCAAAACAAAGAAACAAAATCTCTAATTCCCTGGTAGTCCAGTAGTTGGAACTCTGTGCTTCCCCTGCAAGGAGCACAGGTTCAACGCCTAGTCAGGGAACTGGGATCTCACCAGTTGAATGGTGTGGCAAAAACAAAAACAAACAACAAAATACACCTCTAGGTAGCAATTTTATTTTTATTTTTATTTAGGTAGCAATTTTATAAAGCAAGTCATCTTTACATTTGCCCCTATGCAGACTGTGAACAGTGCATGCTTATTAGTATTCAGAATCCACCCTGGATAAATTAGACAGCAAAGTAAATAAAAGGTAGTGTCCCTGTCACTGGAAAGGCTGAAAAATTAGATGCAAAGGTAATCTCACTCAAAACAATGTTGCTGAAGTGGCTTGATAAGGAAATCACTATCCATGCCACCATCAAGTGGTAAATGCCAAAAGTCAAATCCATCACAACTTTTATTATTACCAATACCAATGTTACTTCTCCATCAGAAACTCAACCTTGCAACTATCAACTCTACTTAACGCTGACCACCTCTACTGCCACTCCTGACTACAAAATGGAAGTTAAGAATAGAAACCTCATTTCCCCACACTATATATATTTTCAAGTAGAAGACACCTGTAGGTGTGGTCTAACTTGCAGCTCTTAGTAACATGCCTGCATCCATCTAGGTATAAGGGAATCCTGGAATTTGAGTTTTGACTAGTACGTTCACTGGAGAGGCCTAACTCATTATGTAGGCATTTCTGCAAATATAGAAAGCTATTCAAGAACTGGGAGACCCCAAATATGACAGAGAGATTAAGACTAATATTTAACATACAAGATATTAATATATTGTCCCATATATACTTATTTATAAATAAATACACAATATTGGAGAACTATGATTTTAAAAACTTACCTTCTACTTACTGATGAGATGTACTAGTTCATTAAGCATTTAATAATCACTCAAAATAATTAACTAGATGCCTTTCAGCAATATACTACCCATAAATCTGATGTCTCCCTTGCTAATGGTGTCAAGAATAACCAAAGTGTGAGGCCTATGGCATACAGACAGCAGTACACCTGGGCATATTTATATTTTTCACCAGCCTAGTTTTACACTCGAAAAGCCATTAATGTATACAAGAAGACATATACAAGAATGTATATTGCAACAATGATCCCATTAGTCAAAGACTAAAAACCACCTAAATGACCATCTCTAGACAAATGGTTAAATAAAACGCAATATATTTCATAACACAGAATACTACAAGAAAAAAAAAGGCAGGTCTACATACACCAATGTGAAAAGTGCTTCAAGGCATATTGTTCCAGGAAAAATTCAAGTTGCAAAACAATAAGTATTTTTAAATTTATATTAACAAACACATAAAATCATTGTACAGATAAGCTATATTAGTATGTAAAAACAGAAAAGGTCTGGAAGGTTACTATTAACTGAAAACTAGTAAAAGATCTGCCAAACACAGAAGATGCACTAAGCAAGCGGGAATAATCAATCACAATATGTGAATTTTAGGGAATTCCCTGGTGGCCCACTGGTTAGGACTGTGTGCTTCCACTGCACGGGTGCAGGTATGATCCCTGGTTGGGGATCCTACAGGTCACGCATCACAGTTTAAAAAAAAAAAAAATCCGCAACACCTATGTAAAGCAATCTGTCAATACTGATGTGAAAAACTTTTAAAACATATGAGCTACCACAGTAAATGTTAGTCTAAGAGCTTCACACCCAAGAATGTTCTTTACAGAATTACTCAACATAAAGAAAATTTGGAAACTGACAATGTCCATCAAAAAAACAAGTTGATGTGTCTTTCTATAACAAATAATCTTTAAAATGACACAATAATGAATCTGACAAGTCAGTTTAACAAGAACAAAGACTTATTTTTCCATTTAAATTCTAGATAACCACCTTTGACTCATCTTTTGACTACGGTTTAACAAAGAACTCCGTAAAAGTCCTTACCTCTCCCACAGAACTAGAAATAAGCCCATGAGGCTACACGGTTATATAAAACATCTATTAAAGGAGGTAAATTATCTAAGTGCATGCTGAAACTATCTGTCAACATACACATATGTAGCACATGAGCACACACATACTCACAAACCACCACAAAAATATTTAAATTGTCAGTTTGTAAAACTAAGAGATCAACACCTCTATTTCTAAGCAATACATGTTATTACTGAATAAGCCAAAAGCAGTCTTCATCACTGACCTATTTTATGCTAGTTCCTATCTAGGGAAAGATACAAATGAAAGGAAAAAGGAAAACATCAATTTCTTGGCAAAACGATACCCTCCGGTCAGAAGAGAGCAGTTTTAAAGGTTAACAGAATCAAGAGTTAGGAAAAAAATCACCATAAATATGGCAAACCCATCTCTGTGGTCATACACAGATTTGACCACATATGTTTGGTCAAAACATAGATTTGTTTTACTTACCTATTTACTATCAGAAACAGAAATCCCATGCCACTTAACCCTACAAATGCTGAAAAACAGAAATAAAGTAAATAGAATGATTAAACTTATTTGCCTCATGGCAGATCAATCACCTAGGTTTAATTTTTACATCTCCAGTACTGAGAGGACCACAAAACTACAAGTACATTTCAAAAAAGAGAGAGAATTCCAGCAGTTTCAAGTCTGTGCTTCCACAGCTGGGCGGATGGGTTCAATCGCTAATCAGGGAACAGAGATCCTACAAGCTGCACAGGTGACCAAAAAAAAAAAAAAAAGACAAAACAAACACCTGTCATTTCATCCAGCATGAAACTTCAAAGTCCTATTAGAATAAGTTTAGGGCATTTTATAAAAAATAAAAATGAAAACTGGGAAATTTTCACCCTTCTCACAAGGATAGTTACCATTTATCAAACACTGAATTCATCTTCGTAACAACTACATTAAATTTTATCATCTACATTTTTCAGATACAGAAACTTTACCTAACTGTAATCTACCCAGCGTTATACAGCTAATAAAGACAGAGCCAGAATTTGAACCTAGGCTGTCAGGAGAGTACCACTACACTACAGCAGCTCTTAGCCACTATACTATAGTGCCTCAGAGAAAACTTAAAGACAAACAGTTACACTATTTAAGGAATATTGCACATCTCCTTACCAAGTCAAACAGTCCCTGGCCCAAAGGCAAGTTAAGAGTGGGTAACAATACAGAAGAAATGGATACAGAAAAAGAACTACCAGATAAGAACTAGAGTACTCAGGGCAGAAGTCAATTGAGCTCTGCAATGATTTCTATCTTAGGGCCATGGTACAACTAACTTCCAGTTAGAAAAAAAAGAAAAATGGTAGTCTGTGCAATAAAATTTACCCCTTATAACAAAGCACTTATCCTAACTTGAATTATTTCGTCTGCAAGCTCCACAATGGCAGTGACCTCACCTATGGTTTACTCTTCTCTAGCACCCTGAACAGGAGATCAACAATAAAATTTATATGCTATATGTGAGTTTCTTAAACTGTAGTGCTTATATAAGAATCATCTAGGGATCTTGAGAAAAAGGAAGATTCTGATTCAGCAGTTCAGAGATAGGGCAGAGAGTTTGTATTCTAACAAGTCATGGGTAAAGAAGTTTGCTGAGGCTCACACTTTGAACAGCAAGGGAACTGGACCACCCTAAGTCATATGCCAAGTTGTCAAAAATCAGGATTCACTTATTCCACACCCAGAAAAAAACCTTAAGTTTATTCATCAATAAAGCGATAACTGCTGGTCCTCCACTATCAGAGGAAAAGGTAAGTTCCCTAAATTCTCACTACTTCAGTCAGATGACAGATGATGATTGCTTTAAAAAAAAAAAAAATGAGGCTGCCATAGATTACCAGCTTAATTTTTGGAGTCATGGACTGCTCTAATATATAATCAAACAGACTACTTACAGAAGGTTCTACTGAGATTAATGTACCACTTTATTGTTAAAGATTAGAAACCCAATTGATAAGTATTTAGCATTTAAATAGTCATCAAAATAAAGAAGGCAATGTCAAAGAATGTTCAAACTACCACACAATTGCACTCATCTCACATGATAGCAAAGTAATGCTCAAAATTCTCCAAGCAAGGCTTCAACAGTATGTAAACCAAAAACTTCCAGATGTTCCAGCTGGATTTATGAAAGGCAGAGAAACCAAAGATCAAATTGCCAACACCCTCTGGATCATAGAAAAAGCAAGAGAATTCCAGAAAAACATCTACTTCTGCTTCGATGATTATACTAAAGCCTTTGATTGTGTGGATCACATAAACTGTGGAAAATTCTTCAAGAGATGGGAATACTAGACCACCTTACCTGCCTCCTGAGAAACCTGTATGCAGGTCACGAAGCAAGTTAGACCCAGACATGGAACAATGGACTGGTTCCAAATTGGGAAAGGAGTACGTCAAGGCTGTACACTGTCACTCTGCTTATATAACTTACATGCAGAGTACATCATGAGAAATGCTGGACTGGATGAAGCACAACCTGGAATCAAGACTGCTAGGGGAAACACCAATAACCTCAGCTAGGCAGATGACACTACTCTTATGGCAGAAAGCAAAGAGGAACTAAAGAGCCTCTTGATGAAAGTGAAAGAGGAGAGTGAAAAAGCTGGCTTAAAACTCAACATTCAAAAAATGAAGATAATGGCATCTGGTCCCATCACTTTATGGCAAATAGATGGGGAAACAATGGAAACAGTGACAGACTTTATTTTCTTGGACTACAAAATCACTGCAGATGGTGGCTGCAGCCATGAAATTAAAAGACGCTTACTCCTCGGAAGAAAAGCTATGACCAACCTAGACAGCATATTAAATAAAGCAGACACATTACTTTGCCAACAAAGGTCCCCCTAGTCAAAGCTATGGTTTTTCCAGTAGTCATGTATGGATGTGAGAGTTGGACTATAAAGAAGGCTGAGTGCCAAAGAACTGATGCTTTTGAACTGTGAGGCTGGAGAAGACTCTTGAGAGGCCCTTGGACTGCAAGCAGATCAAACCGGTCAATCCTAAAGGAAATCAGTCCTGAATATTCATTGGAAGGACTGATGCTGAAGCTGAAACTCCAATACTTTGGCTACCTGATGTGAAGAGCTGACTCACTAGAAAAGACCCTGATGCTGGGAAAGATCGAAGGCAGGAGAAGGGAGAGATGACAGAAGACAAGATGATTGGATGGCATCACCGACTCAATGGACATGAGTTTGAGCAAGCTCCAAGAGATGGCGAAGGACAGGGAAGCCTGGCGTGCTGCAGTCCATGGGTTTGCAAAGAGTCAAACACAACTGAGCAACTGAACCACAACAAAATACCAAGTCATTTTACTTCAAATTGGTCATCTTAAAAAGCCAACAGCTAATTATACAAATGAGCTCAAAAAACCCTCAAAACTCAAATATCAAAATAATCCTTTATGAAAAAGCATAACTTTTAATTTCTAGTATGTACAGTCAAGTCAGTAAACCATTTGTTATGGAAACTGAAATGAGACTTATCTTTCATAAGTAATATGTGAAAGAAAACTCACATATATTTATTGTGTACCAGGCACTAAGTGCTTTACATTGACTGTCAATCCTCTTAACAACTCTTTGAGATAGATAAGAAGTATATTATCATCTCATACTTTAACATTATCCTGAATTTACAGATAAGGAAACTGAGAAACATGTGTTAGACAGCCTGTACAAGGTCCACTAGAAAGGTGTCTAACCTGAGCAGGCAGCCTGGCCCCAGAGTCCATGTTCTTAACCATTCTTTCATGCAACCTTTCATATAACTGTATCTTATCATTATTACTCAGAGACTGCCCTCCTATTTTTTTCCTTCCTCCAACTCAAAAAAATAGAATAACCCTATTTCTCTTAGCTAGCTCTACTGTAATTCTCAATGCCTTCAACAACAAATACTTTGATACCAACTTGGTACACTATCTTGCCTTTTCAATGATATGGGGGGAAAACTTGCCAACAAGCACACAGTGAGCCTCTAATCTCTTCTGAAAACAATTATCATACAAACCAGGACATTTTTGAGAATAAAATGGGACAGCTGTTCCAGAAAACAGGTGTACACTATGATTGGTCAGGTCAAAACGGGAGGTATGGCCAATTTTAATTGTTTTGTAGTTTGTAGTATCCAGTGGTATGAAAATACTGCCTAACTCTACAGTATATAAACCCTGGATTACTTCTGACTTTTCCGTCCTGACACAGAAGATACTCTTCTCTTTCCTCAATAATACATAAACCAAACAAAACTTAATTCCACATCCTTGGCTCTCTGCCTATGCTCATACCATATTCCTAGTAATATTCACCTAAAGTATTCCTCTGTCTTTAATTTAGAGCCAGTCATCAATATATAGAGACTTTCTAAGCTAAAAATTGGTTCAGATGTCTTGACAAGGCAATAGACAAGACAGGAAGCATGAGTATGTGATATTCAAATTTCTTTTCCTTACATTTACTTACACTTACACATTAGAAGGGTTTCCCTGGTGGCTCAGATGGTAAATACTCTGCCTGCAGTGCAGGAGACCGGAGTTCAATCCCCGGGTCAGGAAGATCCCCTGGAGAAGGGAATGGCAACCCAATCCAGTATTCTTGCCTGGAGAATTCCATGGACAGAGGAGCCTGGTGGGCTGCACTCCACAGGGTCACAGAGAGTTGGACACAACTGAGTGACAAACACACTATACACTGGACAAAATTTTTTTTCCAAAGAGCAAATATAAAGTGTCTAATTTGCACTTTCAGTTCAGTTCAGTTGCTCAGTCGTGTCTGACTCTTTGCAACCCCATGAATCACAGCACGCCAGCCCTCCCTGTCCATCACCATCTCCCAGAGTTCACTCAGATTCACGTCCATCGAGTCCGTGATGCCATCCAGCCATCTCGTCCTCTGTCGTCCCCTTCTCCTCCTGCCCCTAATCCCTCTGAGCATCAGAGTCTTTTCCAATGAGTCAACTCTTCGCATGAGGTGGCCAAAGTACTGGAGCTTCAGCTTTAGCATCATTCCTTCCAAAGAAATCCCAGGGCTGATCTCCTTCAGAATGGACTGGTTAGATCTCCTTGCAGTCCAAGGGACTCTCAAGAGTCTTCTCCAACACCACAGTTCAAAAGCATCAATTCTTCGGTGCTCAGCCTTCTTCACAGTCCAACTCTCACATCTATACATGACTACTGGAAAAACCATAGCCTTGACTAGACAGAACTCAGTCGGCAAAGTAATGTCTCTGCTTTTGAATATGCTATCTAGCTTGGTCATAACTTTTCTTCCAAGGAGTAAGCATCTTTTAATTTCATGGCTGCAGTCACTTTATCAATTGTTATTTCTTTAAATACTGCACATAAATGAGTCTGTATTTTAGCAGACTGCAGTCTTCATCTTCATTTTTAAAGTTTCCTTTGCCAAATTAATAGTATAACCAAAGTATAAAAACTTCAAGGTAATTAACTGCTTTGCCTTACCAAGAATCAGAGCAAATTAGTAACAAGCCTAGGATTAGGTAGAACTCAAAGATATATGTCTCTCTCTCTTTTTTTAATATAAAAATATTTATTTTAATTGGAGGCTAATTACTTTACAATATTGTAGTGGTTTTGCCATACATTGATATGAACCTGCCATGGGTGTACATGTGTTCCCCATCCTGAAGCCCCTCCCATGTCCTTCCCCATCCCATCCCTCTGGGTCATCCCAGTGCACCAGCCCCGAGCACCCTGTACCATGCATCGAACCTGGACTGGTGATACGTTTCATATGTGATAATATACATGTTTCAATGCCATTCTCCCAAACCATCCCACCTGCGCCCTCTCCCAGAGTCCAAAAGACTGTTCTTTACATCTGTGTCTCTTGTGCTGCCTCGCATACAGGGTTATCATTACCATCTTTCTAAATTCCATATATATGTGTTAGTATACTGTATTGGTGCTTTTCTTTCTGGCTTACTTCACTCTGTATAATAGGCTCCAGTTTCATCTACCTCATCAGAACTGATTCAAATGTATTCTTTTTAATGGCTGAGTAATACTCCATTAAATCAGTGCTATCACACAGCAGTTTTTGCAATAAACAGTGCTACTATCACATAGTGTTAATAAATTTCCTAGAAATATCAAATATATGAAAGTAAAAATTTCAGTCATTTGGAAGGCCATATCCTGGACAATTTACATAATGACACACTTGCTGTGATGATCAAATGATAATGTCTGTCAAGACTTTACCTAGACTGTATTGCAAACAAGGTTTACTGTATCACATAAACACCATCAACACAACCTAAATAGCAGAAGAATCACACTCAAACTACAGATAGGAAGCTGTTCAAAAAAAGTTGTCACTTGCCTCAGGTTATAGCTAACATTTGATCCCAGGATTCCAAACCAAAACCCTTACAAAAAATCATAGTGCAGAAGTTTACAACAGAAACTGGAAACCTCCCTCAAGAATGAACTTTAAAGAAAACACAACTTAAGCAAAACGCAGAATATAGGAATGATAAATTAAAATGCTATAAGCACTACCAGAGCTAGAGTCATTTTTCATTTCACTTAAGAATACTCGAAGTGGAAATTAAAAAATCTTTTTTTAAGACTTCACAATGACAGCTCCATTAGTTTCTCCTTTCCTCTACTTTCTGCTCCTCTGCAATACAGTCACAGACCCCATCTCTAACCACAGGGTCAAAATATTTTTTTTAAGCTCCTAGGTATGATGCAGTGATAAAGAATCTGCCTGTCAATGCAGGAGACACAGGTTTGATCCCTGGGTCAGATGATTCTCTGGAGGAGGAAATGGCAACCCACTCCAGTATTCCTGCCTGAAGAATTCCATGGACAAGAGGAAACTAGTGGGCTACAGTTCATGGGGTCGCAAAGAGTCAGACACAAGTGTGCAATTAAGCACATGCACACACATGCAAAGACCAAAATTATAGATTTCAAACATTCATGTCTAGTACTTAGGATCATTTCCATCAGCTGGAAAGTAATATGGAGCAGGGAGACAGCCTGAACAAATCCAACTGGATAGAAAATAGTTGAATACCAATATTTCTCATTTCCTGTTTTTCACATGTAATTTGAAGCACCTCGAGGCACTTCTACATCTTTATATTCACTTCTGAGCATGCTATTCCACTTTTCACGCTATGAAAATAGAAAATAATTTCTACTTCATTTTCAATCCATTACATCTGAAAGTATTTCTTTGAAAATATCTATCCATTTTAAAATTCTGCATCCAGAATTTTCCAATAAATATTCCAAAATCAAATTGTTCAAAAACTTCTCAGCCATTTACTTATTTATTACTTCCTGGCAATAAGTTCACAATTTGTGTAGACATTTTCTTTTTTTCAGTCATTTTTGAAAAAGCATTTTCAGTCGGTTATATCTAGTAACTTTTTATAAATACAAACCTATTTAAGCTATTGGGGAAAAAGTATTGCCCTGAGGGTAAAAGACACAAAACTATTCATAATTACTGCAATACAAAATTAATAGCAATTTTTACTATTAAGGCAAATATGTCACATTTCAGATTCTAAGGCTAATCTAAAACTTAAAATGTTATCACCTAAAAAAGCAGAAAAATTTACAAGTCAGATAAGTTATTTTTAAAATGTGAAAGGGACATCCCCTGGTGGTCCAGTGGTTAAGAATCTGCCTGCCAATACAGGGGACACAGGCTCAATCACTGGTGCAGAAGATTCCACGTGCTGCGGAGCAACTAAGCTGGTGCACCACAACTACTGAGACTGTGAGTGCTACAGTCCATGCTCAACAGGAGAAAACACCACAATGAAAGTCCACGCACCGCTACTAGAGAGTAGCCCCCACTCATCACAACTACAGAAAGCCTGCATAGCAATGAAGATGCAGAAATAAATAAATAAAATACTTTTTAAAATTGTGTAAGATCTGGGGGAAGGGAGAACAAGGATTTACTGCTTAATGTGTACAGAGTTTCAGTCTTGCAAGATGAAGCTTCTGGATAGGGATGGTGGTAGTGGTTGCACAACAATGTAAACACTTGTAAGTACTTAATACTACTGAACTGTATATTAAAAATGGTGAAGATGATACATTTTATGTGTACTTTCCATAATTAAAATTATTTTTTTTTAATTATGTGAGAGTATTAAACATCTTTGAGTATTCATTTTTCGGGAAAAACTCAAACAGAGACAGAAATCCAATTAAAACATTGCCAAACAACTAGAGCAGACATAACTGGCTGGAAATATTGGAGGGGAGAAATGATCTGAAAAGTGAATAAAACGTTAGCAAACCATAAAAATATGAAAATAACTGCAAACTGTATCCTCAGTGCTCAAAAATTAAATAACTCAATAATCACCAGAAGAACACTGCACACTGCGGTTTCAAACTTTCAGAATTTTTGTAACCAAGTATGCTGGAGCACCGGAGAAGGCAATGGCACCCCATTCCAGTACTCTTGCCTGGAAAACCCCATGGACAGAGGAGCCTGGTGGGCTACAGCCCATGGGGTCGCCGAGAGTCAGACACGACTGAGAGGCTTCACTTTCACTTTTCACTTTCATGCACTGGAGAAGGAAATGGCAACCCACTCTAGTGTTCTTGCCTGAAGAATCCCAGGGACAGGGGAGTCTGATGGGCTGCCGTCTATGGGGTGGCACAGAGTCGGACACGACTGAAGCGACTTAGCAGCAGCAGCATGTTGGAGCACGTTTGACACTTTGGTATATTATCCACAAAGTTTTTACCTCTACCCAAAGACAGACGCTCTATGTGTCTACCTCAGAACAGACGTGAGATAAAAACAATAAACTACTGAAGTCTGTATAGCCCTTTGTCTGCAAGATCAACTTTTTAAAAAGTTACATCTTAAGTATTGTTTAAAATAGGATTCCTTGTCTGCCTATAGATTTCTACTGCAGTAAACTGCAATTTGAAGAGGCCACGGCAACACGGCAACCCACTCCAGTATTCTTGCTTGGAGAATCCCTATGGACAGAGGAGCCTGTCAGGCTACAGTTCATAGCATCGCAGAGTTGGACATGACTGAGCAACTAAGCACAGCACACCACATACTCCAATTCAGAGTTCTAACTCCAGCTTCAATAAAACTCACTAGCTGCATGATCTTGGGCAAGTTTCTTTAATTTTCCGTGACTCAGTTTATCTCCAAAAGGGAGAAAATAATGCTACCTACCTCACAGGTAGTTTTGAGTTGATGTATATGAATGTATACATGCAGCAAGACTTAAGAGGCCTGACACACAGTAAGCACAATTTATGTGTACACCACTATTATTATAGTATTATCATTAATATCCTGTATCCCACTGATTCCAATTATAAAATAATTAAGCTGGGGTCTCTCCAGAAAAATGCATGCAAATAAAAGATTTTGAACACAACTGCAGAGGACTCATCGATCCTATATTAGAGAACTCCTATTCAAAGCAACTTAGTTTGTAGTCAAGTGGTTATTAATCTCCTTGGACCTTTCAGTAGTCCAATTAACCTATTAATCTCTTCTCAGAATATTTTTAAGTATATGAAATATGCAGAACCACAAAATATAGTTACCAAACTATTTTAAAATGCCTACTTTAGTAATAAATGTGCTTCTTCACTAATAAATTAAACAAGACTTTCTTACATTTAACAAGGAGCAATACACATAAATATTTCATATCTGCAAAAATTGTAATATGAAGTGAAAACATTTCTCTCAGTGCATCCATTTGAAATGTCAATAATTTTTAATTCTTTTCAATCCTAGATTTCAATTAGTAGCTAGTGAAAATAAATAGGTAATTATTGTTTTCCCCTCAACCCAAGTTCTATGTTTAGGGACCCAGATTAGGAACCCTCGGGTCACTGGAAAGTAAGCGTAAAAATAAGTTTTGGAATCAGTGACTTGCGCTCTAGAAGTCAGACTTCAGACTTTAGTCCTCACATTATTTACACCTGAATGACCTTGGACATCAAACTTCGGCGCTTTAGTTCCCTCATTTAGAATAATTCCTAAATCATGAGGTTACACGGACTGAATATTAGTTAACAAAATGCCAAAAGGCCAGTGTGTTATATTTTACTGATTTTAACACCATGTAATTAGACCCAAATATTTACTGCCATTGTTAATTTTCAGGAAAACTCATATGTAAAAACAAACAAACAAACAAAAAAACGAAACAACGACAAAAAACTAAAAGCCAAATACTGATTTACAAAGAAAAGGATTAAGGAAATATGAGTTATACATAACATTGAGAGTCATGATCTGGCATCAGAATGACCTGTATCTAAATCCCAACTCCACTATTTTAGGTTTACTAAGTTATTTAACCTCTCACCTCAGTTTTCTCATCTGTAGAACACTGCAATGTTGTTTTAGAAATGAGAGGTTCAGCTTAAGCTGTCAATAAATGGAGCTATTATTAAGGTTCACGTTTTAACAAAGCCAAAGCAATCAATTTTGAACTCAAAGGTTTGTTTAGGAATTCATCTTGATATAACTGAAACTTCACAGTCTTTTGCCGAGTAAAACACATTCACTTAAAACCCGCAGCATTTGTTTGGCGTAACATTCCTAATACAAACTGGCGCTGTTTAAAATCATATCTGATTTCTTATTCTGCCCAAGGAAATCAGTGAGGATTAGAAAAACAAAACAGACTCAATAACTTAAAATCTCTTCATGAGGTACTTGGAATGTTCCAGTGAATGTTTATTATCAATGTTGAAATATTCTAAAAGGTAGCTGCCTCTTTAAAATCCAATTATCAGCTACACAGTCGATTTAAAAAAAAAAACCGTAGAAGCACGTATTTATGTCGGAATATTACGGACTAAGATTCCTCCCTTCGTCTGAAAGAAACCCGCCGTAGACTGGCCCTAGTTCCCGACCCATTATACAACCTGTAAATTCCTTCTCTCATTGAAAAGATTCTTTTTATGGGCATAGTTAACAAGTGCCAAGTTGCGAAGTTGCAGCTTTGCTGGTTTGACGTTTTCACAATGCAAGAACAATACGATCTGGAATCTACTCAAACCATTAGCCAGGCAGTCAGCTGATGCTCACTGCACACAAGAGAAAGAAATAAGAGAAATCGAACCTTGTATTTATGTAAAACAGGTATCCACTACCTTTAAAACTAAAATAGGCCAACAACAGATGTTCCGGTTAAAGTAATAAAAGTGCTGCAGTCCATAGGGTCGCAAAAAGTCGGAGACGACTTTGCGACTGAACAACAAATTGTTAAATAACAATACAAAAAAAAAAAAAACAGTTTTGCCCAAACTAGGTTTCGCTCGTTCTTGGAATTTTTCCTGTAAAAGGCTCTTATCCGTTCATAAAACCGGTCCCTCATCACGGAGTCGCTGCCTGAGTTAACTTTTACAAAAGGTCAAAGCGGTGCCTTTCAAGGCTTCCAAATCCTACAGGCTTTCTCCTCCGTTCACAGTAACTCGCTTTCCACCCACAGAACGTTCCAGAGACGAGGGATGGGGACCAAACAAAATTTGGTGGGGGCTGCTAGAAACAGGCTTTCAACTTTCTTTTCCAAACACTTAGACGGAATTTCACCTTCCTCCCTCGGCGGCCCCACATGTTGCTCGCCTGCTCCCAGAGGGCCGCGCGAGGCCTCGCTTCACCCGGAACGCGCCCACCTGATTACCCTTCTCTCCCCAGACTCCGCCCTCAGCCCCCCCACCCCCAGCTCGCCTCCTTCAGGAGGTCCATATGGGACGCTTTCCCCTTCCTCCGATCCTCACGCCGCACCAGACAAGCCTCGATTCTCCACCTCCGGTTCTCCCCAACCAAGGCACTCGCCCCCCTCAGAGCCTCCTGAAGTGCGGCGAGCGCGCAGCGCGGAGCCGCGGGCCTGCACGGCCCAGGTGCTGTGTCAGCCTGTCTGCCGGCTCCGCGCCGCGTACGGCCTGGAAAGTCACATGGCGCTGGGACCGGCCGGCGCCTCCACACTCCAGCTCTCCTCAGAGCACGATGAGGCTCCCAAGTCCACTCACCTCCACGAAGAGCAACATGTCTTCCTCCGCTCGGCCCAATCGTCCTCGCCGACGCGACTCCAACTGGCTTACAGGCCCGAGCCCCAATCGCTAGGATAAGGACACTCGCCTGGCCCCTCCACCCGGCAGCGGACCCGGCTCCTCCCCCGCCGTCAGCCGCTGCGCCCCGACCCGCCCTGTCCCACCTCCCTTGAAACAGCAACTGTTTCCGGCTCTAGAGAACAATTGCTTCCGGGAGAAGAGAAAATCCTCGGCGCGCTCAACTTTTGCACTACCTTTTGCAGTCGCAGTTTGGACTGTACTATCATCTGACATGGGGGTAGGGGGGATGGAATCTATCAGAGGAAGGCACCATTCTGTGCCACGGGGGTGTGGGAAAATTTTACGGGCGCATTTTATCCCTGGCCCATTGCAGAGTTACCATAATAACTCCGCAGTTTCTCATAACCCAAGACCTAGATCTGATAAAAAGCCGAGACTGGGCAAAGTGTTCTGAAAAACGCCCGGCCCTACTGAAAAGGCGATGACTCGCAGAAAAAAAAGGAGAGAAGGGGAAAAAAGCAGCAGTAATGGTAAACATATTAACAGCAACCCGTTCACATTAAAGGCCTGGCACTATTCTATTATATGTGAATTAATCTAAACAATTCAACGCAATAATACTGTTATCCCCATTTTACTGTTGAAGAAGCCCTCTAGGGCTTCCCTTGTAGCTCAGTTGGTAAAGAATCTGCCTGCAGTGCAGGAGACCTGGGTTCAATCCCTGGGTTGGGAAGATCCCCTGGAGAAGGAAATAGCAACCCACTCCAGTATCCTTGCCTGGAAAATCTCATGGACAGAGGAGCCTGGTGGGCTATAGTCCATGGGGTGGCAAAGAGTCGGGCACGACTGAGCGGCTAACACTTACTTACTGGGAGAGCGGGTTTCCCTAAGACACACATTCAAAGAACTTTGCCCCACGTTCTCTTGAATCAGGTACTCACATCTTTGCTCAGTACGTTATTTGATAATATTAATACTTAGTCTGGATAGCCTCTTCATTGATGTCCTGCCATCAATTCAAATGAAATACAATAAAAACATTTTTTAAATTAATCTTTATAATTATCTGTTAGGTGATCCAAATTCTTTATCATCTTTAGCCACACTTACTACGATTTATCCCTCCCTTAACAGTCCCACTTCTATATCTTAACTCAGACATTGTCATTTGAAATAATCATGTCTTGAGTTTCAATAAATTTTTTCTATTACATTATTTCAGAAAATCTTCCTAAATTGAAGGTTTCATTTTCACCAAACTGCTATTATATCCCATGTAATCTCCCTTGTGTGTATGCGTGCTAAGTCGCTTCAGTTGTGTTGGCCTCTGTGTGACCCTATGGACCGCATCCCACCAGGTTCCTCTGTCCATTGGATTTCCCAGGCAAGAATATTGGAGTTGGTTGCCATTTCTTCCTCCAGGGGATCTTCCCAACACAAGGACTGAATCCTGGTCTCCTGCATTGCAGGCAGATTCTTTACATTTTGAGCCACCAGGGAAGTCTAAATGCAAAATCACTTCACTTCAATTAAACCAGTTACTTTCCCCCTGAAGTACAAACTCAGCACTCACCTCCAAAGCCATGGCTCAAGGTGTCTTCCCTGTCTGGAATGCCTTCATTTGTCAATCAACCTTCTCTCTCCATAAGGTTTTCCCAAAGACTCCGTTCCTCACAGATCTCTTCTTCATGTCCCTTGTTTAGCACTTGAATATTATATTCTAACTTAAATTCTTTTTCCTTTTTTTGTTGTTCTTCAGTTTCTTCACAGGTACCCTAGCATATATTCTTCACAGTCTAGGATAATGGTAGCCACATAGTAGTATCTCAACAAATGCTCGTCAAATTGAAGAGATTTTTTAAAATTCGTTTTAAAAAGCCTTCATTGCCAGTTGCTGATGAATTCCATGCTACATAAAAAATATGAGGGAGAGAGAAAGCACAATAATACCAAATTAGTTTGGTTGACCAGCATGTAGGCTGCTTTGTGAATGCCTACTAGGGTAAGCAATGTAAAGGAATCAAGAGGAATTAAGTTATTAAAGGACCTCATAATTTAATAATATTATCAACAAAGTAATTTAATAGATTAATTGATAATGTCAAGGAATATTGGGTAATGATGGATGTTTTAATGAAACCTCACATTTCTAAAAACAAATAATTCTCCTTAATTGTGACCCTTTCAGAAAACATTATGAACTCCTTTCAATAAGTAGACTTAATTGTGATTTATAGGAAAGGAGAGAGTGATATTTTATGGGGAGGGGGAGGAGGGTATAATCTTAACAATAAAAGAAAGTGTTCCAGACTTAGAGAAGTTTCCACAAGGAAAGGAGTTTTAATATTTATTTATCTTCTTACTTACTTATTTGCTTGCACTTGGTCTTAGTGGAGGCATGTGAATTCTTACTAGCAGCATGTGGGATCTAGTTCCCTGACCAGGGATCTAACCCGAGCCCCCTGCATTGGGAGCACAGAGTCTCAGCCACTGGACCACCAGGGAAGGAGTTTTAAACTATAATGAATGTCCAAATATTTTAGACAGTTTCCATGGAGGTACTGAAAAAGAGTATGCCGAACGTTGGATAAACCTGAAGTGCAGGGACTTCCCTGGTGGTCCAGTGGTTAGGAATCCTCCTTCCAATGCAGGCGACACAGGTTCCATCCCTGATTGAAAATAGGATCCCACATGGCACAGGGCAACTAAGCCTGTCGGCTGCAACTACTGACACCCGTGTGCACTGGAGCCAGTGCTCTGCAGCAAGAGAAGCCTGCATGCTGCATGGAAGAGCTGGCATAGCCAAGAAAGGAGAAAAAGAAACCTAAGGTACAGCATCTGGTTTTGAGAAGTTCAACAACTCGTGGATAGAAACAAATAACAAATAGTTACACTTCAATAAGTACTATAATATAAAGTTTACAAGATGATTTGGGACCACAGGAGAAGGATAACTTAGACAACAGGGTCTTAAAGAGAAGGGAAAATATTTATATATTGCTTGATACTTTTAAAAGACAATTACATTATGATCCCCTCTATTCCTTTCTCCAAGGACTGAAACAAATTGTTTAAATTTATAAGTTTTTCAACAAGCACTCATAAAGTACTCATAGTCTCATAGAGTAATTGGTATACATCTACAATTTGTATAAAATCTAAAACCTACAAAATGATATTACATAGTTTAGGAACACACCTGCAGTAAAACTATATAAACATAGACTAGACATAAATACATCAGATTTATGCTTGTTATGGCCCTCTGAAAATGGGCAAAGAGGAAGGAAGGAATCTAGAGAGAATAACAAACTTTATCTCTAATGCCTTATTTAAAAAATATCTGAAGCAAATATGACAAAATGTTAATATCTGTTCATTCTAGGTGATAGGCACATGGCTATTTGCTATATTACTTTCTGTACTTTTTTGTACTTTTTTAAATTAAAAAATAATCTACACAGCCAACAAAACCATCTGTCCTTTAATTGCTCTGGTATCCAAAATATTTTCACCTCCTCTACAAAGGAGCTGCCCAAAGTGATTTTTTCAGTTAGAAAGCAGCCTCTAAGCATACCCTTCAATTTCTCAGCCAACTATGAAACTTCAAAGCCTTCTTCAGTCAGGCTCCTTGAATAAATGAGCCACTAGGCAGTGCAAAGACTGTAATCTTCATCCAAATACTATCATCCAAGTTACTACAAGTCTAGGAAAAGTTGAGGGGCAGCTGAGGAAGTTGTAATGCGATTATTCCATTACAAGCTTAAACATTCTTAAGCAAAACCTCAGGAAGAGAGAAGAACCAGGAGTTAAAATTGATATACTGGATCTTGAATTCTAACAGCTAGATTTTAAGCTCATTTAAGCAAGGCTATATCGTCTATTTCTTTTATAGTTCCTGTTGTCTATTCTTTCCTACCCACCCTCCCCCCTTCACCCACTACCATCACAGCATATAGAATGCCTAATTCTCTGCATACAGTAAGCACTCTTTAAGTATTTGAGTCAATGATAATGTCACAATGGGTCTAATATGACATCACCAGGACCGGAACACCATGGGTAGGATCAGGGTACTCCACAATCTCTGGGAGCAAGAAAAGCCTCTTCTAGCTTCCTTGTGGATGGCTTAAAAGCGTTTGCCTATTTTTGTAAAAAACGAAGAAATAAAATCACTCAACTTTCCAAAACATTTATCAAAATGTCAACTGAGAAAAACGATGAACATGAAGCAGAAGAAGAAACTTTCGATTTCACCAGAATGTACAAAGCTGGCCTAGAAAAAACAGAGGTTCCTAATATTGAGATTCCATTTGCAGTTCAGGATGTCATCAGTAGGATTGAGCAAGCACAGCTCCAGCGAGACAGAGAGGTAGGTAGTAAATGAAAAGTTTTGGATTGCAACTTTCTTTTTAACCTTTCCATGAGCAGCTACTTTATTTTTTTTTCAAAGACTCACTTTGTTTTCATAATATTTGACTTAGGTAACTTTGATTCCAAGTGACAATTTCCTCTGACTGGATCAGTCAGTATACTTCAGTTGCTCAGTCGTGTCCGACTCTGCATCCCCATGAACTGCAGCATGCCAGGCCTACCTGTGCATCACCAACTCCCAGAGTTTAACTAAACTCATGTCCATTGAGTCGGTGATGCCATCCAACCATCTCATCCTCTGTCATCCCCTTCTCTTCCTGCCTTCAATCTTTCCCAGCATCAGGGTCTTTTCAAATGAGTCAGTTCTTCGAATCAGGTGGCTAAATTATTGGAGTTCCAGCTTCAGCATCAGTCCTTCCAATGAACACCAAGGATTGATTTCCTTTAGGATGGATTAGTTGGATCTCCTTGCAGGCCAAGGGACTCTCAAGAGTCTTCTCCAACACCATAGTTCAAAAGCATCAATTCTTTAGCACTCAGCTTTGTTTATAGTCCAACTCTCACATCTATACATAACTACTGGAAAAACCATAGCCTTAACTGGACAGACCTTTGTTGACAAAGTAATGTCTCTGCTTTTAATATGCTGTCTAGGTTGATTATAACTTTTCTTCCAAGGAGTAAGCGTCTTTTAATTTCATGGCTACAGTTACCATCTGCAGTGATTTTGGAGCCCCCAAAAATAAAGTCTGTCACTGTTTCCACTGTTTCCCCATCTAATTGCCATGAAGTGATGGGACCGGATGCGATGATCTTTGTTTCCTGAATGCTGATCTTTAAGCCAACTTTTTCACTCTCCTTTTTCATTTTCATCAAGAGGCTCTTTAGTTCTTCACTTTCTGCCATAAGGGTGGTGTCATCTGCATATCTGAAGTTATTGATATTTGCCTGGCAATCTTGATTCCAGCTTGTGCTTCTTCCAGCCCAGCGTTTCTCATGATGTACTCTGCATAGAAGTTAAATAAGCAGGGTGACAACATACAGCCTTGACGTACTCCTTTTCCTATTTGGAACCAGTCTGTTGTTCCATGTCCAGTTCTAATTGTTGCTTCCTGACCTGCATACAGGATTCTCAGGAGGCAGGTCAGGTGGTCTGGTATTCCCATCTCTTTCAGAATTTCCAACAGTTTATTGTGATCCACAAGGTCAAAGTCTTTAGCATAGTCAATAAAGCAGAAATAGATGTTTTTCTGGAATTCTCTTGCTTTTCTGATGGTCCGGCAGATGTTGGCAATTGGATCTCTGGTTCCTCTGCCTTTTCTAAAACCAGCTTGAACATCTGGAAGTTCACGTGTTGCTGAAGACTGGCTTGGAGAATTTTGAGCATTACTTTACTAGCATGTGAGATGAGTGCAATTGTGTGGTAGTTTGAGCATTCTTTGGCATTGCCTTTCTTTAGGATTGGAACAAAAACTGACCTTTTCCAGTCCTATGGCCACTGCTGAGTTTTCCAAATTTGCTGACATATTGAGTGCAGTACTTTCACAGCATCATCTTTTAGGATTTGAAATAGCTCATCTGGAATTCCATCACCTCCACTAGCTTTATTCATAGTGATACTGCCTAAGGCCCACTTGACTTCACATTCCATGATGTCTGGCTCTAGGTGAAGGATCACATCATTGTGATTATCTGGGTCGTGAAGATCTGATAGAATGTGGTCCACTGGAGAAGGGAATGGCAAACCACTTCAGTATTCTTGCCTTGAGAACCCCATGAACAGTATACAAAGGCAAAAAGATAGGACACTGAAAGATGAACTACCCAGGTCAGTAGGTGCCCAATATGCTACTGGAGATCAGTAGAGAAATAACTCCAGAAAGAATGAAGGGATGGAGCCAAAGCAAAAACAACACTCAGTTATGGATGGGACTGGTGATAGAAGTGAGGTCCAATGCTGTAAAGAGCAATATTGCATAGGAACCTGGAATGTTAGGTCCATGAATCAAGGCAAATTGGAAATGGTCAAACAGGAGATGGCAAGAGTGAACATCAACATTCTAGGAATCAGGGAACTAAAATGGACTGGAATGGGTGAATTTAACTCAGATGACCATTATATCTACTACTGTGACAGGAATCCCTTAGAAGAAATGGAATACCATCATAGTCAACAAAAGAGTCCGAAATGCAGTACTTGGATGCAATCTCAAAAACGACAGAATGATCTCTGTTCATTTCCAAGGCAAACCATTCAATATCATAGTAATCCAAGACTATGCCCCGACCAGTAATGCTGAAGAAGCTGAAGTTGAACAGTTCTATGAAGACCTACAGGACCTTCTAGAACTAACCTCCAAAAAAGATGTCCTTTTCATTATAGAGGACTGGAATGCAAAAGTAGGAAGTCAAGAAACACCTGGAGTAACAGGCAAATTTGGCCTTGAAGTACAGAATGAAGCAGGGCAAAAGCTAGTAGAGTTTTGCCAAGAGAACATACTGGTCATAGCAAACACCCTCTTCCAACAACACAAGAGAAGACTCTACACATGGACATCACCAGATGGTCAACACTGAAATCAGATTGATTGTATTCTTTGCAGCCAAAGATGGAGAAGCTCTATACAGTCAGCAAAAACAAGACTAGGAGCTGACTGTGGCTCATATCATGAACTCCTTATTGAGGAAAGTGGAGAAAACCACTAGACCATTCAGGTATGACCTAAATCAAATCCCTTTGAGAAATAGATTTAAGGGACTAGACCTGATAGACAGAGTGCCTGATGAACTATGGACGCAGATTCTTGACATTGTACAGGAGACAGGATGCAAGACCATCTCCAAGAAAAAGAAATGCAAAAAAGCAAAATGGCTGTCAGAGGAGGCCTTACAAATAGCTGTGAAAAGAAGAGAAGCGAAAAGCAAAGGAGAAAAGGAAAGATATACCCATTTGAATGCAGAGTTCCCAAGAATTGCAAGGAGAGATAAGAAAGCCTTCCTCAGCGATCAGTGTAAAGAAATAGAAGAAAACAATAGATTAGGAAAGACTAGAGATCTCTTCAAGAAAATTAGAGATACCAAGGGAACATTTCATGCAAAGATGGGCTCAATAAAAGACAGAAATGGTATGGACCTAACAGAAGCAGAAGATATTAAGAGGTGGCAAGAATGAAGTCACTCAGTTGTGTCTGACTCTTTGTGACCCCATGGACTGTAGCCCACCAGGCTCCTCCATCCATGGGATTCTCCAGGCAAGAATACTGGAGTGGGTTGTCATTTCCTTCTCCAGGGGATCTTCCCAATCCAAGGATTGAACCCAGGTCTCCCGCATCGCAGGCAGACGCTTTAACCTCTCAGCCAGCAGGGAAGCCCCCTGTACAAAAAAGATCTTCACAACCCAGATAATCACGATGGTGTGATCACTCACCTAGAGCCAGACTCTGGATAACAAGCTCCAATTCTTTTTTTTTTTAAACGATTTATTTATTCATTATTTTTGGCTGTGCTAGGTCTTCATTTCTGCTTGCAGGCTCTCTCTAGTTGCAGCGAGAGAGGGCTACTCTCCATTTCAGTGCACAGGCTTCTCATTGTGGTGGCCTCTCTTGTTGCAGAGCACAGGCTTTAGGTGCAGGGGCTTCAGTGCTTGCAGCACAGATTTTCAGTAACTATGGCACAAGGGCACATTAGTTGCAGCTCACGGGCTCTAGAACTCGGGCTCAGTAATTGTGGCACATGGGCTTGGTTGCTCTGCAGCAAGTGGAATCTCCCAGACCAGGGATCAAACCCGTGTCCCTTGCATTGGCAAGTGTATTCTTGTTCACTGTATCACCAGGGAAGTCCCCACAAGCTCCAATTCTATATTAATCGCCTTCAATTTCATATCAGAGTTAATCAAGATTTTTAAGAAATGAATCACATGTGTTATTGAGTGATTGTGATAAAAAATCACTCTATAGCTAATATTGATATCTAATTTTAGTCAATAGCTTTCATTTGTTGTCTACTGAGCTTTTATCAAATAGTTATTTACAAGAAGACATGTGACTGACTTCTAGCTCCTTTTCTTTCCCCTGAACACTTCATAGAAGAGGGGTTTATTGGCCAAGAGAAATCCAAAGACAGTACATTTTTTCTTATGTGTTTTTCTAGGAGATTTATACTTTTAGATTTTACATTTCGGTCTATGATCCATTTTGTTTTAATCTTTGTATATCATATCGGATATGGATCGAAGTTCTTTTTTAAAAACAATTATTCTAGCTCTGTTTGTTGAAAAGACTACTCTTTCTCCATTAAATTGCATTTGCCCCTTTATTGAAAGTCAGTTGACCATATATGTGTGTTAACAGAGTCTCCAGTCTGTTCTCTTGACTATTTAACTATCTTTATGCCACTACCACAGTGTCTTGATTACTAAAGTTTCATAATTCTTGAAATCATATAGTTTTAGTTCCTCAACTTTGTAGGTTTTTAGTTGTGCCCAACTTCTCTGACATCTGCCTTTTAACTCTTTATCCTCTTCTTGGGCATTTCTCTCAATACTTAAACATTCGTAACCTAAAAATTGTCTTTGTTCACACTACTTTCTCCCTTGCTTTTCCATAGGAAATTTAGAATCAATCTGTCAAATTCTATTGGGGGAAAAATGCCTACTGGTATTTTGATTGGGAATGTATTGAATTTGTATATCAATTTAGGGAGAATTGAAATCTTAACAATATTGACTCTTCTGACCCCTGAGCACAGCATATCTCTCCACTTATTTAGGTCTAATTTTCCTCAGTAGTGAATGTTAAGCCAACCTTACGCTTTTGGAATAAACTATTTGCTTTGCATATAACTTGCTCTTCTTTTCTTTCTAGTTTCTTTAAGGACAAGCTGAGGTCACTGATTTGATAACATTTGTTTTATTTTGTTTTGTTTTTAACTGTGCTGAGTCTTTGTTGCTGTGCCAGGGCTTTCTCTAGTTGCAGTGAGCAGGAGCTCACTGTGGTGCATGGCTTCATTGTGGTGCATGGGCTTCTCATTGCAGTGGTATCTCTTATTGTGGAGCACAGGTTCAAGTTGCTTCGGCTTGTTTTAGTGTTTTGTTCCATATATTTCCCCCTCTGCAAATGAAAATGCTGTGTTTTCATTTTCATTCAGTTTTATACATGTTATAATTTCATTTTTAATTTTTTCTTTGACCCATGTGTTATTTAGAAGAGTGTTATTTATTTAGTTTCCAAATATTTGAAGACGTCTTATTCTTATTTATTTCAAATTCAATTTCACTGGGGTCAGAGACCTTATTTCATATGATCTGAAACCTAGTGAATTTCTTGAAATTTGTTTTATGGCTCAGAATACGGTCTATATTAGTAAATGTTATGTATGCCATTGAATAAAATTTTCATCCTGTTATTGAATATAAATAACAATTACCTCAAATCAGTTGATAGTATTGTTCAAGTCTTCTTGAAGACTTGTTTGTTGTTTTTTTCTCAACTTTATCACTTATTGAAAGAGGGTTATAGAAATGTTTGGCTATAACTGTGCAATTTTCTATTTCTTCTGATAGTCTATCAAATTTCTCCCATGTACTTTAAATCTTTATTATTAGGTGACTAAACATTTAGAATTGTTATGTTTTCTCAATGAATTGGCTACTTTACTATTATGGAATGATCCTATTTATCTCGATGGTGATGGACAGGGAGGCCTGGCGTGCTGCAATTCATGGGGTCACAAAGCGTTGGACACGACTGAGCGACTGAACTGAACTGAACTGAATATACTTTTCAGGCTTCCCTTGTAGCTCAGTTGGTAAAGAATCTGCCTGCAGGAGACCCAGATTCAATTCCTGGGTTGGGAAGATCCCCTGGAGAAGGAAATGGCAACCCACTCCAGGATTCTTGCCTGGGAAATCCCATGGACAGAGGAGTTTGGCAGGCTACGGTCCTTGGGGTCTCAAGTGTCAGACATGACTTAGCAACTAAACCACAATATACTTTTCTCTGTAACTTAAAACAAACTCTGTTTGTTTGTAACTTAACAAACAAACTTTGTTTGTTATATCCACTGTAGCTTTCCTTTGATGAGTATTACCATCCTTTTCCTTTTTCCTTTCTTTCTTTTGGTCACACTGTGAGCATGTTGGATCTTATTTTCCTAACCAGGGATCGAACTCATGTCCCCCTGCAGTAGAAGCATGGAGTCTTCTACCTGAACCTCCAAGAAGTCCTCCTTTCCCTTCTTTTATTCTTTTACTTTAAATATATTTGGCTTACTATATTTAAAATAGATTTCTTACATAGACTTTCATGGTGATACAGGTATAAGAATAGGAACAGTATACCTATACCTCCTGGTATAGGAATCCACCTGCTGATGCAGGGGACATGGGTTCAATCTGTGGTCCCAGTAGATGCAATGTGCCTCAGAGCAGCTAAGCCCGTGAGCCACAACTACTGAGGCCTGTGCGCCTAGAGCCTGTGCTCGGCAACAAGAGAAGCCACTGCAATGAGAAGCCCCTGCACCATAACTAGAGAGAAGCCCCCACTTGCCACAACTAGGAAAGCCTGAGAGCAATGAAGACCCAGCACAACAATAAATAAATAAATAAATAAATAATTTTAAAAATGGGTTTCTTACAAGAAGCATATAACTGAGTTTCTTTTTTTATCCAGCCTGACAATTTCTGCCTTTTAATTGGATGTTTAGACCATTTATAGTTAATACAATTATCAATATGGTTAAGTTTAAGTTTACCATCTTGGTATTTGTTTTGTTTGTCCCATGTTTTTTGTTTGTTTCCTTTTATTATTTCTGACTTCTTTTAGAGTGAATATATTTTATGATTCCACTTTATTTCCTTTTTTTTTTTCCTTTATTGGTTTACTAGCTATACTTTTACTTTTCATTGGTTGCTTTCGGGTTCATAGGGTATGTATTTAGGTTATCACCATTTACCTTAAAGTGTATTACACCAATTTTGAGCAGTGTATAAACTTTGCAGCAGCATTCTCCTTTTTTCCTCTCCTGGCCTATGTGATATTTATATCATACTTCTACATGTATTATAAACTTAATGTCTATTACTTTCCAATTATTTTTGTTTGAAACAAGCAGTTAACCTATTTTTAAATTTTTATCCTGATAAAATATACATAACAAAATTTGTGATTTTATCTTTTTTTAATTGTACAATTCATTGGCATTAAATACATTTATAGTGTTATGTAACCATAAAATGAACCCTGAATATTCATTGGAAGGACTGATGCTGAAGCTGAGGCATCAATACTCTAGCCACCTGATGTGAAGAGCCAACTTATCGGAAAAGACCCTGATGCTGGGAAAGAAAAAAGACCCTGATGCAAGAGGAGAAAGGGGCGACAGAGGATGAGATGGTTGGGTGGCATCATTAGCTCAATGGACATGAGTTTGAGCAAACTCCAGGAGATAGTGAAGGACAAGAAAGCCTGGCGTGATGTTTCATCACCCCAAACAGAAACTCTGACCCATTAAACAATAACTACCCATTCCCCTTTTCCCCTAAACCCTAGCAAAACCATTTTTCTTTCTGTCTCTATGAATTTGCCTACTCTAGGCACCTTATGTAAGTGAAATCATAAAGTATTTGTCCTTCTGTGCCTGATTTATTTCGTTTAGTGTGTCTTCAGAGTTCATCTCTGTTGTAGCATTTGTTAGAATTTTTTTCTTTTTAAAGCTAAATAATATTCCATTGTATGGATATATCATATTTTAGGCACATGAGTTGCTTCCACCTCCCTGCCATTGTGAATAATGTTGCTGTGAACAAAGAAGTGCAAATATCTGTTTAAGTGTCTGCTGTCAATTCTTTGTATACTCAGGAGTAGAATTGCTGCACCCTATGGCAACTTTATTTTTCATTTATTGAGGAACTATAGCTCCAGCTAACTGAAGAAAACCAAACCGAGAAACTCATTCTCTGACTTGCTAAACTGCAGTACAAGTTGAGCTCCCAGCGTCACTAGGTGGCTCAGGTTACAGTGAGAACATTGAAAAGGACTGGGATCCTGAAAACTGGAATGGGGATGTATGCAAAGACTTTGTTAAAGCTTGGAATATTGAAAGCCTTAAGTAATGATGAGTTTCCTTTGCCAGAGAAGCTGCCTCTTTACCCAACACCAATGAGAATGGCTGCTCCACACCTGTCTCAGAGGATTAACCCTGTATTGCCTGAGGAAACTACAATGACCTTTCCTGAGGCAGTTGTACCAAGCAAGATGATGCTGCTCCCTCAGAAACCGCTCCCACAACGTCTCTTTGTTTCTAGACCTGTAACTAGATTAAAATCCAGTAAGCCACTGAAGACAAGGTATAAAGTGTGACCCATGAGGAAGTGCACTACACTCCAAAAGACCTACTTGAATTTTCTAAATTTTACAGATGGAAGTCCAGGGAATATGTATGGGAATGGATGTTGAAGGTGTGGGTGTGGGATAGTGACAGAAGAAACATAAACTTGGAGCTTCCCTGGTGGTTTTGGAGAAGGAAGTGGCAACCCACTCCAGCATTCTTGCCTGGAGAATCCCATGGAAAAAGGAGCCTGGCAGGCCATGGTCCATGGGGTCTCAGAGAGGTGGACACGACTGAGACACTAAGCACGCACACGCACACACTGGTGGTTTAGTGATAAAGAATATGCCTGCCAATGTAGGAAACACCAGTTCGATCCCTGGACCAAGAGGATCCCACATACTGCAAGTAACTAAGCCTGAGAGCCACAATTATTGAGCCTGTGCCCTAGAGCTGGGGAACTGCAACTTCTGAGCCTTCAGCCGCAACTACTGAAGCCTGAGTACCCTAGAGCCTGTCTCAGCAACAAGAGAAGAGAAGCCTGAACAAAGCAACTAGAGAGTAGCCCCCACTTGCCACAACTAGAGGGAAGTCCTTACAGCAACGAAGACGCAGTACAGTCAATAAATAAAATTTTAAAAATTATATATGCATTAAAAAACATAGAGTTGGATCAGGCTAACTGATGTAGACTCACTAAAGCAAGATTTAGTAGTTAACGTTGCATCTTGGTGAGTTAGAAAAGGCTCTAACAGTTTGTTTGGTTGGTTCGCTGAAACATGGACCAAAAAGTTACTCACACACAGTGAATAAGTTAGACATGCCAGACTTGTCTTGGTTTAATGCAGGGAATAATTAGAAGGATTAGAGAGACTGGAATGTTAAGGTGGATTTAAGATCTATTCAGCCACCCTGGGAGAATCCAGAAGACATACCTTTCATCATAACTGTGAGAAATAACTTTATAAGAGGAGCCTTGGCATCCTTGGAGAACTCTGTGATCACTCTTTTCTGTAGCCCAGACCTTAGTGGAATTGGAAAATCTAAAAACATTGGGAGTAATTGGATCCTGAGGTGACAAGGGCCAAGTGGGGGCATACAACCACCAAAGGCCGAGTGGGCATGGTTACCATAATGCACAGCAGAGTCCAGTCAGACACCAATCAGAACAGTATGACTTATGAAGAGCTGTGGCATTGGCTAGTTGATTGTAGTATTTCTACTAAAAGTAAAATTGGGCTTCCCTGGTGACTCAGCTGGTAAAGAATCCCCTGCAATTTGAGAGACCTGGGCTGGATCCCTGGGTTGGGAAGATCCCCTGAAGAAGGGAACGGTTACCCACTCCAATATTCTGGCCTGGACTGTATAGTCCATGGGGTTGTAAAGAGTTGGATACAACTGAATGCCTTTCACTTACTAAACTCTTACTTGATCTGCATAAGTGGAAAATTTCTAGGTCAAGTGAACCAAAGTCTAATCTGAATCATAACAACAGAGAGTCATGGCTCTTCCATCAATTCTCAGACTTAAGGCAGTTTACAGACCCAGAAGCCCCTGAATGAAGGAGTGGATGGGTTCCTTTGAGGAAGGACACAGTCAGAAATTCATGCTATTAATCCTTCTCCAAGTCTTCTTCAAAGAGACCTGGCCTTTTACTGGGATGACTGTGTATTGGAGGATAGGAAATAATGAAACTTTTGGGGGACTACTGGATACTGGCTCTGAACTGATGCTAATTCTAGGAAATCAAGAACATCATTGTGATCTACCAATCAGAGTGTAGGCACTTATGGAAGTCATGTGATCAGTAGAGTTTTAGCTCAGGTCTATGTCACAGTGGGCCCAATGGATCCCTGAAGCCATCCTGTGGCTATGTTGCCAGTTCTGGAATACATAAAAGGAAAAGACATACTCAGCAACTGGCAGAATCCCCACACTGGTTCTCTGACTGTGGAGTGAGGGTTATCACAATGGGAAAGGCCAGGTGGAAGTCATTAGAATTGCCTTTACCTAGTAAACTGAAAACAATACTGCATTTCTAGAGGAATGGCCATGAAATTAAAAGATGCTTACTCCTTGGAAGAAAAGTTATGACCAACGTAGACAGCATATTCAAAAGCAGAGACATTACTTTGCCGACTAAGGTCCGTCTAGTCAAGGCTATGGTTTTTCCTGTGGTCATGTATGGATGTGAGAGTTGGACTGTGAAGAAGGCTGAGCACCAAATAATTGATGCTTTTGAACTGTGGTGTTGGAGAAGACTCTTGAGAGTCCCTTGGACTGCAAGGAGATCCAGCCAGTCCATTCTAAAGGAGATCAACCCTGGGATTTCTTTGGAAGGAATGATGCTAAAGCTGAAGCTCCAGTACTTTGGCCACCTCATGTGAAGAGTTGACTCATTGGAAAAGACTCTGATGCTGGGAGGGATTGGGGGCAGGAGAAGAGGGGACGCCCGAGGATGAGATGACTGGATGGCATCACGGACTCGATGGACATGAGTCTGAGTGCACTCCGGGAGATGGTGATGGACAGGGAAGCCTGGCATGCTCCGATTCATGGGGTCACAAAGAGTCGGACACGACTGAGTGACTGAACTGAACTGGCAGAAATAAATGCCATCATCAGGGAAAGATGTAGGGGTGGTAATTCCCACCACATCTTCATTCAACTTGCCTATCTGGCCTGTGCAGAAGACAGATGGACCTTCAAGAATGGCAGTGGATCATTGTAAAATTAACCAAGTGGTGACCTCAATTGAACATCTGGAAGTTCACAGTTCACGTATTGCTGAAGCCTGGCTTGGAGAATTTTGAGCATTGCTTTACCAGCGTGTGAGATGAGTGCAATTGTGTGGTAGTTTGAACATTCTTTAGTATTGTCTTTCTTTGGGATTGGAAAGAAAACTGACCTTTTCCAGTCCTGTGGCCACTGCTGAGTTTTCCAAATTTGCTGACATATTGAGTGCAGCACTTTCACAGCATCATCTTTCAGGATTTGAAATAGCTCAAATGGAATTCCATCACCTTCACTAGCTTTGTTTGTAGTAATGCTTCCTAAGGCCCACTGTTCAAGGTGCTTTTAGAAAAGGCAGAGATCAAATTGCCAACATTTGCTGGATCACTGAAAAAGCAAGAGAGTTCCAGAAAAACATCTATTTCTGCTTTATTGACTATGCCAAAGCCTTTGACTGTGTGGATCACCATAAACTGTGGAAAATTCTGAAAGAGATGGGAATACCAGACCACCTGACCTGCCTCTTGTAAACCCTGTATGCAGGTCAGGAAGCAACAGTTAGAATTGAACATGGAACTACAGACTGGTTCCAAATAGGAAAAGGAGTATGTCAAGGCTGTATATTGTCACCCTGCTTATTTAACTTCTATGCAGAGTACATCATGAGAAACGCTGGGCTGGAAGAAGCACAAGCTGGAATCAAGATTGCCAGGAGAAATATCAATAACCTCAGATATGCAGATGACACCACCCTTATGGCAGAAAGTGAAGAACTAAAGAACCTCTTGATGAAAGTGAGAGGAGAGTGAAAAAGTTGGCTTAAAACTCAACATTCAGAAAACTAAGATGATGGCATCTGGTCCCATCACTTCATGGCAAATAGATGGGGAAACAGTGGAAACTGGCTGACTTTATTTTTGGGGGTTCCAAAATCACTGCAGATGGTGATTGCAGCCATGAAATTAAAAGACTAAGTTAAAATTACTCCTTGGAAGGAAGGTTATGACCAACCTGGACAGCATATTAAAAAGCAGAGACATTACTTTGCCAACAAAGATCCATCTAGTCAAGGCTATGGTTTTTCCAGTGGTCATGTATGGATGTGAGAATTGGACTGTGAAGAAAGCTGAGCGCCGAAGAATTGATGCTTTTGAACTGTGGTGTTGGAGAAGACTCTTGAGAGTCCCTTGGACTGCAAGGAGATCCAACCAGTTCATCCTAAAGGAAATCAGTCCTGGGTGTTCATTGGAAGAACTGATGTTGAAGCTGAAACTCCAATAATTTGGCCACCTCATGCAAAGAGCTGACTCATTTGAAAAGACCCTGATGCTGGGAAAGATTGAGAGCAGGAGGAGAAGGGGATGACAGAGGATGAGATGGTTGGATGATATCAACAACTCAATAGACACGGGTTTGGGTGGACTCCAGGAGTTGGTGATGGACAGGGAGGCCTGGCATGCTGCGGTTCATGAGGTCGCAAAGAATCGGACACGACTGAGTGACTGAACTGAACTGACCTCAATTGCAGCTGATGTACCAGATGTGGTTTCATTACTTAAGCAAATTATCATACCTTCTGGTAGCTGGTATGCAGCTACTGATTTGCCATGTGGCTTTTCACCATACCTATATCAATATGAACCACCAGAATCAGTTTTCTTTCAGCTGGCAAGGTGAGCAATACACTTTTACTGGTCTGCCTCAGGGACATATCAACCCTTCATGCTTAGTTGCTCAGTCATGGACATGGACATGGACATGGACATGGACATGGACTCTTTGTGACCCTTTGGAACACAGCCCTCCAGGCTCCTGTGTCCATGGGATTTTTCAGGGAAGATTCCTGGAGTGGGTTGTTTCCTTCTCCATCAACTCTCCAATTTGGTAGAATTCACCAGTGAAGCCATCTGGTCTAGGGCTTTGCTTTATTGTGAGGTTTTTTATTACTGTTTTGTTCTCTGTCCTAATTATGGATCTATTCAGATTTTATATTTCTTTGTCATTCATTGTTCATATGTTTTGTGTTTTCAGGAATTTTCTGTTTCATCTAAGTTACCAATTTGGTGGCATACAGTTGTTCATTTTTTTTAGAAAAAAATTTTACTTGAAGTATCAGTTCAGTTCAGTTCAGTTCAGTCGCTCAGTGGTGTCTGACTCTTTGCGACCCCATGAATCGCAGCACGCCAGGCCTCCCTGTCCATCACCAACTCCCGGAGTTCACTCAGACTCACGTCCATCTAGTCAGTGATGCCATCCAGCCATCTCATCCTCGGTCGTCCCCTTCTTCTCCTGCCCCCAATCCCTCCCAGCATCAAAGTCTTTTCCAATGAGTCAACTCTTTGCATGAGGTGGCCAAAGTACTGATAGTTGATGTATAATATTTTATAAGTTGTGGGTGTACAATATAGTGATTCACAGTTATTTTTCACCAACCCACCCATCACCCATTCACTCATCCATCCATCTACCCACCCTCAATTCATTCATCCACCCACCTATCCACCCAGCTATTCCGTGATTCACAATTTTTAAAGGGACTCCATTTATCGTTATTATAAAATATTGACTATATTCCCTATGTTACACAATATGTCCTTGTAACTTACTTTATACCTAATAGTTTGTATCTTTTAATCCCCTACTCCTATATTGCTCCTGGCCACTTCCCTCTTCCCAGAGGTAACCACTACTTTGTTCTCTATATCTGGGAATCTGCTTCTATTTTGTTATATTCACTAGTTTATTGCCTTTTTTAGATTCCACATCCAAGTAATATCATACAGTCTTTGTCTTTCTGTCTGACTTATTTCACTTTGAAAAGATCCAAGTCCATTCGTGTCCCTGCAAGTGGCAAGTTTTCATTCCTTTTTATGACCAATTAGTATTCCATGGTTTATGTGTGTGTACATCTTCGTTTTTTACATTAATTAGTTTTTTTTGGTAGCGCTGGCCTTTGCTGATGAGCATGGGCTTTCTCTAGTTGTAATAAGCCTGGGCGGACTACTCTTCCTGGCAGTGTGCAGGCTTCTCATTGCGGTGGCTTTTCTCGTGGAGCACAGGCTTCAGCAGCGGTAGCCGTGCTGGCTTAAGCTGCCTGGGGCACGTGAAGTCTTCTCAGACCAGGGATAGAACCCTTGTCCTCTGCACTGGCAGGTGGATTCTTATCAACTGTACCACCAGGGAAGTCCTGTACATCTTCTTTACCCATTCTTCTGTGATGGACCCTAAGACTATCAATATCTTGGCTATTGTCAACAATGCTGCTATGAACCTTGGGGTGCAGATATCTTTTCAAATCTGTGTTTTTGTTAATCCTGTTTATTTCTGTAGAATCAGCAGTAAAATTCCCACATTGATTTCTGAATTTAGTAATTTGAGTAATCTCTTTTTTTTCTTTGTCAATCTAATTAAAAGTTTGTCAATTATGTTGATTTGGGCGGAAGAGTCAACTTTTTGTTTCATTGATTTTCTATACTCTTTATTTACGTCTGCTCTAATTTTTCTGATCCCTCCTTCTGCTAACTGGGTTTAGTTTTTCTTTTTCTAGTTCCTTCAAGGCATAAAGTTAGGTTGTTGACTTGAGACCTTCTTTTTTTCATGTTTATCCCTATAAATTTCCCCCAGCACTGCTTTTGTTACATCCCATAAGTTTTTGTATGTTGTGATTTCATTTTCATCTCCAAGTATTTTATAATTTCCTTTGTAATTCTTCTTTGACTCCCTTGTTGTTTAAGAATATGTTTCCACATATTTGTGAATTTTCTAGTTTTCCTTCTGTAGTTGATTTATAACAATCTCATTATGGTTGGAAAAGATACTTTGTGTAATATATACTTAAATGTATTGAGTACTTCCCTGGTGGCACAGCAGATAAGAATCCACCTGCCGATGCAGGGAACATGGTTTCAGTCTCTGGTCCAGGAAGATTCCACATGCTGTGGAGCAACTAAGCCAGTGTGCCCAACTACTTAGGCTGTGTGCCACAACTGCTGAAGCCCACACACCCTAGAGCCTGTGCCCCAAAACAAGAGAAGTCACCACAATGAAAAGCCCATACACCACAAAGAAGAATCGCCCTGGCTCTCCACAACCAGAGAAAGCCTGTGCAAAGTAATGAAGACCCAGCAGAACCAAACACAAGTAAATAAGTATATTGAGCTTTTGTCGCCTAGCCTGGAAATCGTCTATCCTGGAGAAGGTACCACCTGCCATTGAGAAAATAATACATTGTTATTTTTCTTTTTTTTAAATACTCTTGTTTGATGAAGTATTCTATATACATTAGATGATTTATTGGTTGTTCAAGTCCTCTATCTCCTAACTTATTTTCTATCTAGTTGTTCTATCCATTGCCAAAGTGAAATCTTGCCTTATTTTTGTAGAACTATCTGTTTCTCCCTTCAAGTCTGTTAATTTTTGCTTCTTATATTTTGAGGATCTGTTATTAGGTGCATACATGTTTATAATTGTTATAGCTTCTTGCTCTATTGAAACTTTCATTATAGTCTCTTGTAATTTTTTTTAAACTTTTTTACTTTGTTTGGGGTATAACCAGTTAACAAGGTTGTGATAGTTTCAGCTAAACACCAAAGGGACTCAGCCATAAATATGCACGTATCCATTCTCCCCCATCTTGTAATCTTTTTTCAAAATTTAAACTCTGTTTTGTCTGATATTAATATAACTACCCACATTTTGGTTATTCAGTTCAGTCGCTCCGTCATGTCCGACTCTTTGCGACTCCATGAACTGCAGCACACCAGGCCTTCCTGTCCATTACCAACTCCTGGAGTCCACCCAAACCCATGTCCATTGAGTCAGTGATGCCATCCAGCCATCTCATCCTCTGTCGTCCCCCTCTCCTCCTGCCTTCAGTCTTTCCCAGCATCAGGTATCTTTTTCTATCCTTTCATGTTCAATCTCTATGGGTCTTTAGATCTATAGTGAGTCTCTTACAGAAAGCATGGATCATTGGCTTTTTAAAATTTATCTGTCAATCCCTAACTTTTGATAAGATGGTTTAATCCGCTTACATTTAAAGTAATTACTGATAAGGAGGGTTTAGCTTTTGCTGTTTGTTTTCTATTTGTATTAAAACTTTTCCCCTTCATTCATTTCATTGTTGTCATCTTTTATTTTATAAATTTTTTTAGTGAAATGCTTTAATTTCCTTCTCATTTCCTTTTGAGTATATCCTATACTTATTTTCTTTGTGTTTATCTTGGAAATTGCACATAGCATTATAAAGTTATCACTCTTAAATTGAATTTATACCAGTTAAACTTTAATAGCATACAACTCTGCCCCTCTAACTTCCCTGGTGGCTCAGACAGTAAAGTATCTGCCTACAATGTGGGAGGCCTGGGTTTGATCCCTGGGTTGGGAAGATCCCCTGGAGAAGGAAATGGCAGCCCACTCCAGTACCCTTGCCTGGAAAATCTCATGGACAGAGGAGCCTGGTAGGCTACAGTCAATGGGGTCACAAAGAGTTGGACACGACTAAGCAACTTTCATTTTACTTCACTTCATTTCAGATAATAATAAATAATAAACCAAAATTACATCAATACTAGCTTTTATAATTTCCCATGTATTTGCTTATATCAAAGATTTTTATTTCTTCATGCAGTTTTGATTACTTTGATTTCAACCTGAAGGACTCCCTTTAGCATACCTCATAAAACAGTGCTAGTGGTAATTTACTTCCTCAGCTTTTATCTGATAATGTCTTAATTTCTTCCCCATGGTTTCTGTAATTTTTTTTCTTTTGACTGGGACATGCTTTCCTATTTAGTTGTATGCTTTATGATTTTTTTTATTGAAAATTGGACATCTGAATCTTATACTGTGATCAGTCTAGAAATAAATTCTTTTTCTCTCCTAGGGTTGTTGCTTGTTTTTAGAGTTGTATGGTATTTACTATGTGCCAGGGATCAGCTTGAGGTATAATTTTTAGGTCCTTTCAGGTCTTTTATGAACCTGCATCTTTTTATGGGCATGCTTGGTGACTTGCTGCTGAAGCTGAAACTCCAATAATTTGGCCACCTGATGCAAAGAACTGACTCATTGGAAAAGACCCTGATGCTGGGAAAGATTGAAGGCAGGAGGGGAAGGGGACAACAGAAGATAGATGGTTGGATGCCATAATCAACTCAAGGGACATCTCGGGGAAGGCTGACATGCTTCAGTCCATGGGGTCGCAAAGAGTCAGACACGACTGAGTGACTGAACTGAACCTGGTGACCTTCTAAGTTCCCTTGAAAATACAATTGCATTCAATTTCCTACTCTTTAAATGTCTGGCTTCCAAAAGGAGAAAAAGGAAAAGTGAGGGAAAAAACCTGAAATTGCCTCTAAATCCCCTGAAAGCTGCTTCCACTCGGTGGAGGTTACAACAATCGTAGCTGGCCTTTGTGTCTACACCTCTGTGATTTGAAATAGCAATTCACAATCATAACAGATCTCTCATATTTGGAGGATAAGGTTCTTATTGCCCTCTCTGGCTCTTCTAAGCTGCTCTAGGAACACTTCTGTCACAGATGTGGAGGGTAAAAAATGAGTAGCTGCTATAATGTCTTACAAATACCTGAGAAAAGAAGAGAAGCTAAACAAGGAGAAAAGGAAAGATATATCCATTTGAATGCAGAGTTCCAAAGAATACCAAGGAGAGATAAGAAAGCCTTCCTCAGTGAACAATGCAAAGAAATAGAGGAAAACAATAGAATAGGAAAGACTAGAGATCTCATCAAGAAAATTAGAGATACCATGGGAACATTTCATGCAAAGATAGGTTCAATAAAGGACAGAAATGGTATGGACCTGACAGAAGCAGAAGATATTAAGAAGAGGTGGCAAGAATACACAGAACAACTATACAAAAAAGATTTTCATAACCCAGATAACCACAATGGTATGATCACCCACCTAGAGCCAGACATCCTGGAATGTGAAGTCAAGTGGGCCTTAGGAAGCATCACTATGAACAAAGCTAGTGGAGGTGATGGAATTCCAGTTGAGCTATTTCAAATCCTAAAAGATGATGCTGTGAAAGTGCTGCACTCAATATGTCAGCAAATTTGGAAAACTCAGCAGTGGCCACAGGACTGGAAAAGGTCAGTTTTCATTCCAATCTCAAAGAAAGGAAACGCCAAAGAATGTTCAAACTACCACACAATTGCACTCATCTCACATGTTAGCAAGGTAATGCTCAAAATTCTGCAAGCCGGGCTTTAACAGTACATGAACTGTGAACTTCCAGATGTTCAAGCTGGTTTTAGAAAAGGCAGAGGAACCAGAGATCAAATTGCCAACATCTGCTGGATCATTGAAAAAGCAAGAGAGTTCCAGAAAAACATCTAGTTCTGCTTTATTGACTATGCCAAAGCCTTTGACTGTGTGGATCACAATAAACTGGAAAATTCTGAAAGAGATGGGAATGCTAGACCACCTTACCTGCCTCCTGAGAAACCTGTATGCAGGTCAAGAAGCAACAGTTAGAACTGGACATGGAACAACAGACTGGTTCCAAATTGAGAAAGAAGTACGTCAAGGCTGAATAGTGTCACCCTGCTTATTTAACTTATATGCAGAGTATATCATACGAAATGCCAGGCTGGATGAAGCACAAGCTGGAATCAAGACTGCCGGGAGAAATATTAATAACCTCATATACGCAGATGACACCAACCCTTATGGCAGAAAATGAAGAGGAACTAAAGAGCCTCTTGATGGAAGTGAAAGAGGAGAGTGAAAAAGTTAGCTTAAAACTCAACATTCAGAAAACTAAGATCATGGCATTCAGTCCCATCACTTCATGGCAAATAGATGGAGAAACAATGGAAACAGTGACAGACTTTATTTTTGAAGGCTCCAAAATCACTACAGATGGTGATTGCAGCCATGAAATTAAAAGACGCTTGCTCCTTGGAAGAAAAGTTATGACCAACCTAGACAGCATATTAAAAAGCAGAGACATTACTTTGCCAACAAAGGTCCCTCTAGTCAAAGCTATGATTTCTCCAGTAGTTATGTATATATGTGAGAGTTGGATTATAAAGAAAGCTGAGTGCAAATGAATTGATGCTTTTGAACTATGGTGTTGGAGAAGACTCCAAGAGTCCCTTGGACTGTAAGGAGATCCAACTAGTCCATTCTAAAGGAAATTAGTCCTGAATATTCACTGGAAGGACTGATGCTGAAACTGAAACTCCAGTACTTTGGTAACCTGATACAAAGAACTGACTAATTGGAAAAGACTGGGAAAGGTTGAAGACAGGAGGAGAAGGGGACGACAGACAATGAGATGGAAGGGTGGCATCACTGACTTGGTGGACATGAGTTTGAGCAAGTTCTGGAGTTGGTGAAGGACAAGGAAGACTGGAGTGCTGCAGGCCTTGGAGTCTCAAAGAGCCTGACATGACGGAGTGACTGAACTATTATGCTGCTGCTGCTGCTAAGTCACTTCAGTCGTGTCCAACTCTGTGGGACCCCATAGACGGCAGCCCACCAGGCTCCCCCATCCCTGAGATTCTCCAGGCAAGAACACTGGAGTGGGTTGCCATTTCCTTCTCCGTTGCATGAAAGTGAAAAGTGAAAGTGAAGTCGCTCAGTCCTATCCGACTCTTAGCGACCCCGTGCACTGCAGCCTACCCGGCTCCTCCATCCATGGGATTTTCCAGGCAAGAGTACTGGAGTGGGGTGCCATTGCCTTCTCCAGAACTATTATGCTAAAAGCTTCAGTTGAATGAAATTGGTAGTGCTAGTGGTAAAGAACCTGCCTGCCAATGCAGGTAGATGTAAGAGATGTGGGTTTGATCCCTGGGTTGGGAAAATCCCCTGAAGGAGGGCATGGCAACCCACTCTAGTATTCTTGCCTAGAGAATCCCATGGACAGAGGAGCCTGGTGGGCTACAGTCCATAGGGTCACAAAGAGTCGGACACTAGTGAAACGACTTAGCACACACTCACCAAGAATTTCCTGGTCAAGATTTCCTTTGAAATATGGAAGCCATTGAATAGACGCCAGAATTTCAAGACAGTTAAATCAGATAGATCCTGCCAAAACAGCTTTGCCTGGTTGGACCAATCGATTCCTCATGCTTTCTGCTCAGCCATTTCCCTGGTATCACCCCTCCTGCCAGAATGTTTTTTTGAACATCTTTTAAAGACCAGTGCTGGGTCTTGCTGCACACAGGCTTTGTCAAGTTGCTGCCAGCAGGGTCTGCTCTTTGTGACATGTGGGCTTCTCATTGCAATGGCTTTTCTTGTTGCAGAGCATAGCCTCTAGGTGCACGGCCTGCAGGTGTTGCAGCATGTGGGCTCAGTAGTTGCATTGTGCAGGCTCTAGGGGGAAGACAGTAGTTGTAGGGCAGGGGCTTAGTTGTTCTGCAACATATGAAGTCTTCCCAGACCAGGGATTGAACCTGTGTTCCCTGTACTGACAGGCAGAATCTTACCCACTGCACCACCAGGGAAGTGCCTTGTCTGATATTTTTCAATCAGTTATCAGATATTATAAATTTTATCTTGTTAGGTGTTGGGTATTTTTTTCTAATCCTATAAATATTCTGAACTTTGAGAACTTAGTTAAGTTATGCAGAGGTATTAATAGTTTGAGCTTTTTTAATCTTCCTTTTGTGCATTCTTATGCGAGAAAAAGAAAGAGCACCATTTTGTTGTTGTCTGTCACTCAGTCCTGTCTGATTCTTTGGAAACCCATGGACTGCAGCATGCCAGGCTTCCCTGTCCTTCACTATCTCCCAGAGCTTGCTCAAACTTATGTCCAATCCAACAATCTCATCCTCTGTCACCCCCTTCTCCTCCTGCCTTCAATCTTTCCTAGCATCAGGGTCTTTTCCAGTCAGCTGGCTCTTCACATCCAGTGACCAAAGTATTGGAGCTTCAGCTTTTGCATCAGTCTTTCCAGTGAATATTCAGGGTTGATTTCCTTTAGGATTGACTGGTTTGATCTTGCTGTCCAAGGGACCCTCAAGAGTCTTTTCCACACATGCCTTTGACCATTCCTCGGGTTTCTTTCCTTCAGCCTCCACATTACATTCCAGCACCTCTGGAGCTCTGTGTTTCTCAGCCAAGAATAGTGTAGTGGGTTGTCATTTCCTTCTCCAGGGGATCTTCCCAACCCAGGGATGGAACCTGCCTCTCTTTCACTGGCAGGCAGATTCTTAACTACTGAGCCATTTGGGAAGCCTGCAACATTTACTTTCTCACAATTTAAAGGTCAGAAATTCTAGAGGTCTGAAATCTGCAAATCACTGGTTGTCAGCAGGGCTACACTTCTTCTAGACTCTGTCTGAGAATCCATTCCTTGTGTCTTGCAGTTTCTTGTAGCTGCTGGCATTCCTTGGCTGTGGCCACAACACTCCAGTCTCCAGCTTTAAATCTCTTTCTGCTCCATCCTCACATTGAACCTTCTCCTATGTGTCTAAATATTGCCCCTTCTGCCTCCATTTTATAAGGACACATGTGATTGCAATAGGGTTCTCCTAGATAATCCAGGATAATCTCTCCACTCCAAGATCATAAATTTAATCACACCTGCAAGACCCTTTTTCCATATAAAGTAACATTTACAAATTCCAGAAAGGGAGTAAGACACTGTGGGGCCCTCCCTGGTACAAATCCTTTCCATATCCCCAGTTTCTTATTTGCAGGAAAAAAGGCTTCAGCCTCCTTGACATTCCCTGTGTTCCAAAGGGCAGATTCAAATAGTTGCTAATCAGAGAAGGGAGGGAGTTTAGAAACAAAGGAGGAGCAGTCTAGGCACAACAGTGCAGTCTTGGGGCAGGTCAGGTTCCTCCTCAAAAATACTCATAACAATCCTTCTTCTGCATGTAGTAAGGCCTCTGTCGGGATGGAGGGTGGTAACTTAAGCCTGAGCACAAGATTCCTAGAGTACTGCCCTGTTACCACACCACCAAACAATCAGAAGAAAGTCACACACACTGCAGCCCTCGCCCCCGATTTTGCCTATAAAAACTTCTCCCCCAAACCATTGGAGAGCTACGGGTTTCTGAGCAGGAGCCACCCTTTCTCCCTGCTTGACTCTGCAGTAAACCTTTTTCTGTTCCAACATTTCCATTTGTTTGGCCTCACTGTGTGTTGGGCAGGTGAACTTGTGTTTGGTTACAATATTTTTGCAGGAGGGACATCATTCAGTTTACTATTGTGTTAAAAGTATAGAGACTAAAATTCAGGTGCATGCATGCATGCTAAGTTGCTTCAGTTGTGTACAACTCTTTGTGACCCTTTGGACTGTAGCCTATCAGGCTCCTCTGTCCATGGGATTCTCCAGGCAAGAGTACTGGAGTGGGTTGCCATATGTTCATTTTGTTGTTGTAGGAAGGGAGACCCCTTGCAGGGCCCTGAGAGTGGCTCTTATCTAACACTCAGAAAAAGAACTGTTTGAGGAGATGCATGTGCTGACAAAGCAAGTGACTTTATTGGAAAAGGCACCCCAGCAGAGAGCACCAGGGTAAGGGAACCCAGGGGACCTGCTCTGCCTTGTGGCTGACAGTCTCAGGTTTTATGGTGATGGCATTATTTTCTGGGTTGTCTTTGGCCGCTCATTCTGACTCAGGGTCTTTCTTGTTTGTTCACAAATTGCTCAGCCAAGATGGATGCCAGCGAGAAGGATTCTGGGAGGTAGCAGTACAGGTGGTGTCTCCTTTTGACCTTTCCTGAACTTTTCTGGTTGGTGGTGGCTTGTTAGTTCCATGTTCCTTACCAGGATCTGCTGTCCTAAAATAATTCACACTAATGGTGCTTGGCCAGGGTGGGCAGTTTCAGTCAGTGTGCTTTCCCTAGCACTGCTATTGTTACTATCTGCCTCTCAGATTCTATCCTGCTGCAGGTTATGGTGCTTTCTCTACCCATCTGCTTACTCTGACCCTTTCACCCCTGTGGCACATGTTTCTAACATGTCTGTCTGGTGACAGATGCCAGGCTCCTCTGTCCTCCACCATCTCTTGGAGTTTGCTCAAATTCCTGTCCGTTGAGTTGGTGATGCTATCTAACCATCTCATCCTCTGCCGCTCCCTTCTCCTTTTACCTTCAATATTTCCCAGCATCAGGGTCTTTTTCTCTTCACATTAGGTGGCCAAAGTATTGGAGCTTCAGCTTCAGCATCACTTCTTCCAATGAATATTCAGGGAGTGGCACATAGCAAGCACTTAATAACCTGGTAGCACTTAAAGTGTTTACCATGTTATGTATAGTATAAGTTTATCTATAGATTATCTCATTTAATCCCCAGAATAATTCAACAGGGATAGGTATTACTATTAATCTTATTTCACGGATGAGGAAACTGACAATATGTGAGGCTGGCCTAAAGGTCATGGTTGTTATACATAGTGGGTCCTGGAATCAAATCCAAGTATTCTGTGATTCTACTGCCTTTTAAAAGAAATTAAGGTAAAATTCACCCTTTTTGGTGTATTGTTCGAGAATTCTCACAAAGACATATAGATGTGTAATCACCACCAAAATTCAGATTTAAAACAGTTCTAACTCCTTGAAAAATCCCCCTTACACCCTTCCATGGCCACCCTTTTCCTGGCTGATAGCCTCCTGAAGCCATTAGTTTTCTGTGCTTATAGTTCTCCTTTCCTGAATGCCTTACAAATGGAATCATACCCTATGTCACTTGAATCTATCACTAGCTGAAAGATACTTGAGTTGTTTCTAGTTTGCAGCAATTATGAATAAAGTCACTATTAACATTCCATGTATGAATTCTTTTATAAACATAAGTTTTCATCTCTTGGCTAAATACCTAGAAATGGTATTGCTAGGTCCTGTGGTAGCATACCTTTATAGAAAATTGTCAAACTGTTATCTTAAATGGCTTTACTATTTTGCATTCCCATCAGAAAACTGTAAGAGTTCCAGTTGCTCTTCATCCTTGTCTGTACTTAGTATTGTCACCATTTATTTAGTTCTTCTTGATTTCTTTCATCAATGGCTTTGTAATTTTCAATTTACAATTTTCTTGTTAGATTTGTAAATATTTCATGTTTTCAGTGTAATTGCAGATGATAGTTTTATTAAATTTCAAATTCTAATTGTTTATTGCTAGTGTATAGAAGTATGATTTTGATTTTTATATACTGGCAGCTTTTAAAAGATATATTCCTTTGGAAATTTTTACACAGTTTTTTGTTTGTTTAATTTTTGGCTTGTTTTTGGTTTTGTTTGATGTGTGAATGGAAACCTTTTTATTTCTCCTTTTTCAGTTAACATTCTTTTATTTCCTCTTTTTACCTTATTGCATTGGGTAGGACCTTGATAAAAGATTGAATAAAAAGGAATCCTTAGAGCAATTTAGGCTTTCACCATTAAGTATAATGTTAGCTGTAAATTTTTTGTAAATGTTCATCAGTTTGGGGAAGCTATCCTTATTACTAATTTGTTATAGAATTTAAAAAAATCATGAATGAATGTTGAATTTCTGCATCTATTGAGATGATCATATGCTTCTTCTTAGTCTGTTGATATGGTTATTTACACTTATTAGTTTTCCAGTTTTGAAATAGCCTTATGTTCTAATAATAAACCCCACTTGTTCATACTGTTGTATTTTTAGTACATTGTTTGATCTAATTTCTAATATTTTGTTAAGCATTTTTGTGATTGTGTTCATAAAGAATATTGATATAGTTTATTTTCTTATGTCTTTATCTGGTGTTGGCATCAGGATAATACTGGCCTCAAAGAATAAGTTGTGAAATGTTTTTCCCACCTCAGATTTCTGGAAGAATTTATGAGCAACTGCTTAGCTTGTAGTGTATTCTTCATCACTTGACCTAGCAAACTCTGTCTCGGTTCTCCTATATATCTGACACATTATTTGTAGCAACTAGATCTTCTGTTTCTTATTGCAATATTTCCAGCACCTAACATCTGATTACTCCTTTTATATATTAAAACATTTTAAACTAATTTTAATTGTGGTAGAATACACATAACATAAATTTTACCATCCTAATCATTTTTAAGTATACAGCTCAGTACTGCTAAGTATAATCACATTGTCATGCAATCAACATCCAGAACTTTTTCACTTTTTTTTTGGCAGCACTGCGCAGCCCTTGCAGTGAGAGAGTGGAGCCCTAACCACTGGACACTGGGGAATTTCCTCAGAACTTTTTCACCTTCCAATACCCTATTTCCTTCTTCCCTCTCACCTTGGGAAACCACCATTTCACTTATTTCTGTAAATTCAACTAATTTAGATACCTCATATTAGTGAAATCATACAGTATTTTTAAAAAGGTGGACCATTTTTAAAGTCTTTATTGAATTTGTTACAATATTTCTTCTGTTTTTTTATGTTTTGTTTTTTTTAGCTGAGAGGCATGTGGGATCTTAGTTCCCCAATCAGGGATGGAACCCATACCCTCTGCACTGGAAGGAGAAATCATAACCACTGGACCACCTAGAGAGTCCCCAGTATTTGTTTTTTATGACTGACTTGTTTCACTTAGCTTAATGTCTTTTTTGGGGGAAGAGTTGCTGTGCTGGGGCTTCATTTTGATGACCACACTTCTCTAGTTGTGGTACACAGGCTTAATTGCCCTAAGACATGTTCAATCTTAGTTCCTTGAACAGGGATCAAACCAACTTTACCTGCATTTGAAGGCAGATTTTTTTTTTAACTTTTATTTGCACTTATTTTTTTGCAGCATTTATTCCTGGGCCATAAGTTTTTGTTTCTTCAGTTTTGAAGGCAGATTCTTAACTACTGCACTACCAGGGAAGTCCCAGCTTAGCTTAACGTCTTATGGTTTAATCACACGTGTGCTCAGATGCTCAGTCATGTCTGACTCTGCGACCATACGGACTGTAGCCTGCCAGGATCCTCTGCCCATGGGATTTACTGTTTGAGAATATCCTTCCTTTTTAAGGCTGAATAATGTTTCATTGTAAATATAGTCTACATTTTGTTATCCATTCAGCTGTCAATGCACACCTGGGTTACTTCTATCTCTTGGCTATTGTGTATAATACCATTATGAACATAGGTGTATGACTATCTGATAGGGTGCCTGTTTTCAGTTATTTTGGGTGTATACTCAGAAGTAGAATTGCTGGATCGTATGGTAATTCTATTTTTAATATTTTGGGGAACTGCAAATACAGTTTCCGTTGTGGCTGCACTATTTTAGATTCCCACAAATAGTGCACGGGAGTTCCAAATTTTCACATCCTTACCAATATTTTTTAAGTTCAGTTGAGTGCAGTTCAGTCGCTCAGTCGTGTCCAGCTCTTTGCGACCCCATGAATCGCAGCACACCAGGCCTTCCTGTCCATCACCAACTCCCAGAGTTCACTCAAACTCACGTCCATTGAGTCGGTGATGCCATCCAGCCATCTCATCCTCTGTTGTCCCCTTCTCCTCCTGCCCACAATCCCTCCCAGCATTAGAGTCTTTTCCAGTGAGTCAGCTCTTCGCATGAGGTGGCCAAAGTACTGGATTTTCAGTTTTAGCATCATTCCTTCCAAAGAACACCCAGGACTGATCTCCTTTAGAATGGACTAGTTGGATCTCCCTGCAGTCCAAGGGACTCTCAAGAGTCTTCTCCAACACCACAGTTCAAAAGCATCAATTTTTCGGCACTCAACTTTCTTCACAGTCCAACTTTCACATCTATACATGACTACTGGAAAAACCACAGCCTTGGCTAGACGGACCTTTGTTGGCAAAGTAATGTCTCTGCTTTTGAATGTGCTATCCAGGTTGGTCATAACTTTCCTTCCAAGGAGTAAGCGTCTTTTAATTTCATGGCTGCAGTCACCATCTGCAG